>NC_061798.1:49863591-51063591 GCF_021462225.1 Girardinichthys multiradiatus | reverse complement strand
GGCTGAAATGAGCTTCCTCCGTAGGGTGGCCGGGCACTCCCTTAGAGATAGGGTGAGGAGCTCGGCCATCCGGGAGGAGCTCGGAGTAGAGCCACTGCTTCTCCACATCGAGAGGAGCCAGTTGAGGTGGCTCGGGCATCTATACCGGATGCCTCCTGGAGTCCTTCCACGGGAGGTGTTCCAGACATGCCCGACCGGGAGGAGGCCCAGGGGACGGCCCAGGACATGCTGGAGGGACTATGTTTCTCGGCTGGCCTGGGGACGCATGGTGGATGAGCTGGAGGAGGTGTCTGAGATGAGGGACGTCTGGGTGTCTCTGCTGAATCTGCTGCCCCTGCGACCCGGTATTTGATCAAGCGGAAGACGACGAGTACGAGACGAGTACGAAACTTGCTGCCCACAATATGGTAGGGTTGAAGCGTTAGGGTTGGAACTGCAGTACAGCAGCCCCTGCAGGGAGTTAGAAAAGCAGCAATTATCATCCATATTGCTTTAAAAACAGAACAACAACTCAAGTTTCTTTTGGTTTTATGGAATCTGCCCTGTTGTAACCTTCAGATGAAGAGTTATGATGCTGTCTTTAGTGTCACTTTGGACAGGTCGCCAGTCCATCACAAGACAAGACAGAGACAAACAGGACAAACAACCATGCACAACCACACACATATAGGGACAATTTAGAGTAACCAACAGTTACCCTAACAATCATGTTTTTGGACTGTGGGAGGAAGCTGTGGTACCCAGAGAGAACTCATGTATGCACAGGGAGAACATGCAAATTCTAAGTAGAAAGCCCCAGGCTGGGATTCAAACCCAGGACCTTTTTGCAGCAAGGCAGATGTGCTACTGAGTGCTCCACATTGCAGCCATTATTGATCATTATTATTATAGTTATTGTGAAAAGACATGTTCAGGAATATGTCCCATGTTGAGCTTGTGTACATATATGAGTAGAGCTTGATCTGATAGAAGGTGTATTCTCACATACCTGAATCTGAGCATTTTTTCATCTCTCAGTTGTTACCTCATGCATATTAATATTGGTTTATTTATTCTCAGGAAGCATAAACAGCTGGTTGAAGTCCTCTTTTATCATTCATGTTATTTATATTTTTCACCCACTGCTTCCTGTAGTTTGACTGCAACATGGACATCAGACATGCTCCTTTCTCTCCTCTCGCCTGTTTCAGGTGTTTTGTTATTAATAAACAGCAGAAGGCAGAGGGAACCATATTCCCAAAAGAAATATGGGGTCACACACAAAAGCAAAGGTCCCACAGTGCTGGTGTGCATGTGGTACAAGTAAAGTTTTTTCACCACACACCAGATGCAAAGCAGAGATGTCAGTTTGTCAGCTGCTCCGTTCATATTTTAGGCTTTTTAATATGATAATATGGCTTATTTATTCTCAAACTTTACCACATTCTGAAATTTGGACCAACAAACAAATAAATAACTAAATAAATAAAAATTTGCTTTTTTCATCTAACATTTTCAGGACCGGCTTTGTCCTGTTCAGATCTGTTGGGGTTCTGGAGTCAGCGGGTGAGAATCATCGTCCTGCTGCAGAGCCCAAGTGAGTTTGAGCTTATGGTCACAACCTGATGCCTGGAGGTTCTCCTTCAAGACTTTCTGGTAGAGAGCAGCTTTCATGGTCCCATCAATTACAGCAAGTCATTCAGAACCCGAAGCAGCAAAGCAGCCCCAGACCATTACACTACCAACACCATGTTTGACTGTAGGCATGATAATGCTGCCTTAGAAGTGGCTTTGTAACCCAGCCCAGGCTGGTAGATGTGAGTGAATTTGTTTTTCATCTTTTTTTTTATTTCTTTAGCTCACAGCATAATGTGTTGCTTTCTGAGATCTTGCAGCCTACTTCATGTTGTGAGACAGATTCTATTTAGGTGATCTCTTGGTCCTACAGGTCGGGCTGTAATCAGGCCTGTTTGTGGATTGGGAAATCAAAGTAGTATTTTGTTACAAAATAGTTTTAGATTTTGTTTTCCATGAAATAAATACTTTATATCGGTTCTTAAATGTACAAATAAAAGGTTCCTTTGAGAGATCTGTGGTGTTTCATAAGTTTCCCCAGGAAATCACGTCTGAAGAAGGTTTTCTCTTTAAGCTGATCAGCAGCTGCTCTGTAACTCACATGTAATCCACTAACTCTGTTATCCAACTCTCCTGGAACTAAAACATGCCTACTCCTCTCTGAGCTTCAGGTGACATCTAAAGTCCTGCATCAAGGCCTCTGGTTGAGCTTTTAGTGCTAAACCAGAACCAGTCAGTAACATTGCCCCCACTTTTCACCTCATTTGCTCCTGTTGTCCAACCCAGATCCACTGACTGTCTCAGTGTGTGTGTGTGTGTGTGTGTGTGTGTGTGTGTGTGTGTGTGTGTGCTGGGGCGGCTATGATTGGCTCTCAGACTAGCTGGCTAATGAATTATAAAAGCTCTCCTGGTCCGGCTTATCCTTCGGCAGCGCTTACAGAATCACGCCCGCGTGTCCTTGCAGCATGTTCTGGACGTGCTGGGACCCACAGTGAGGCAGTGCGCTGGCATCCCAGGTGAAGGTGGACAGGAGGAGCTGTTTCAGGACGGATAAAAAAGACACCCAGGTGAGTGTGTTCTGATGGTACCTGTGAGGAAACTGAAGAGGTTCCTTCTGAATAATTGATTCTGCTCTTCATTCCTGATTTCAATGATTTTCCCAGATGAACTGATTCCAGTAATGATCTCTAACACAGCAGTTTGGGAATGATTTTTAATCTGCAGTTGGGTTTATGAGGTTTCTGAGAAATTCATCATCCAGCCTTGCATCAATCATTGAAAAAAAGAGAGTTTTTATTCAATCAGGGTTTCGTAGGACAAATGCAAACAGAAGAAAACAATGCTGAATGCTTGACTAACCAGGTTTACACAGAGAAATACTTGATTTCAGTAAATTTCAATAAACACATCATTTAGGGTATTAAATATGGCATATAGTATTATATATATGATTAAATGAAAGCTAAACTTCAAATACTGTATATATATGCAGTTCATAGTAAAACAAATACACATAAAAATGTTGTTTTCAAGCTAAAAGTGTTTTATTTGGACTTTAAATTTACTTTTCACTTTTATCAACTGGATCTCCCTGAGTTTTAAAGCGATTTCAGTATTATCCCTGTTGGGATGTCTTTGTTTATTTTAAAATAACTGAACCAAAAAGCTGAAGCTGTGGGTGGAAAACTAACCTCGGGTTTACTGATTCCAAAGAGATTAAAAGGGGGAAGGATGCAGATCCAAATCATTATTGGCCTCAACCCATGAGAAGAAGCAGGGATTTCATTAGTTTGCTTCTCAGGACCCTACAGGTGTGTTAATACAATGCCAAGATGGGAAGACATCAGCAAGGATCTCAGAGAATCAACTGTTTTTGCCATTCCATGATAGACTCTACTGGCCTCAGTTAGCAGGTTAAAGGTCATGATGGGACAATCAGAAAAACATTGTACCAGTATGGCTGTTTGGAAGGGTTGAAAGAGAAAGCCTCTTTTCTCTAAAAACAAGATGGCAGCAGGACTTAGGTTAGCAAAGTTGCATCTGGATGAAGGACGAGACTTCTGGGACAATGTCTTCTGGACAGATGAGACCAAAGAAGAGACCATAATGCACAAAACCATTATCTGGAAACAAGCAAACACAGCAGATCACCATGTAGATCTACAACAGAATGGTTTAAAAAGAAAGACCCAACACGTTGCGATGGCCTTGTCAAAGTCCAGATGTCAGGCTGATAGAATGCTTAGGTGGGACCTTCAGAGCACTGTGCAGAAACTAATGTCTGCAAACATCAATGAATGAAGCAAAGGTGTTCTATAACAACGTCATAAACTCCTGCAGGAGTTCAGAGTTATCGCTGCTACAGGTGGTTCTACAAGCTCCTGGATCAGGAGATGGACTTTGTTTCTCCCTCACTGGTTCTGTATTCTGACTAATTGTTTAAGTAAATAATGACACAGTTTAACATGTTGTTGTTCACAGTAACCACCGCCCCCCCCCACTCAGTTTATCACCTGATGCGGACCAGATGAATTTTGTTAAGTTGTTTTGAGATGTTCTGCTACGCTAAACCAAACACTTTTTTCCCATGACCATAAATTCTGCACTGGTCCAAAACATAAACACATGAGCAAAGAACCCCAAGAGATAAATGTAACCCTGCTGGAACTTCCACATCCTTTTCATTGCAGAATGAAGTCCAGATGCCTCCTTTCTACAGTTGACAGACTTCCAACCATCAGTGAGCTGCAGGAGAGCAACACAAACAACGGAGACCCAGACTGCTCCTCTCACACCATGGAGGAGTACTTGGACTCCATCAAAGAGCTCTCCCAGCCGGCCTGTTACCCGCTGCACGGGCCCCTCAGAGGTCACCGCTGCTGGAGGGTTCGCATGGGTTCTGGAGTCACGCGCGTGCCTGCTTCTTTGTTTCTGAGCACCTCCAGGAGCGCCCCCCACTGGCTCCCCATAGACCCCTCAGATGTGTCCTTCACCTTAACAGGTCAGTCGAGCTGTGACCCATCAGTGCGTGGTAAACAGAACCTGCTGGACATGCTGATGTCTCAGTCCCTGTTTGCAGGCCTGGTGTAAGTCGGAATGTTTGGAAGGAGCGCCGGAATCGCTCGGAGCGAGTTTGGAGAACAAAACCTCTCTACATGTTATATGGATTCTCTTTGAAGCTTGAAACAAACCCAACACATGAAACAAAAGATAAAAGAGAACACCAAGAAGAGAGCAAACAGTTGGAGAGAACCAACTAAGTGGCTCCGCAGGGGTCCGCAGCAGCCAGAGGGGGCCCCAAACAAACTGTATTTAAATATTTAGAGTTACCCAACGTGGTTTCTGGTTTCTGTTCAGCCAAACGGAGTCTTTTCAAATAAAATCTATGCCATCAGGAGGTCAGTCCTAATGTGACACATCTTCAGGTTCTGACCACTGAACTTTTCTTTCTTGGACTCTTTGAAACATAAAGTCTGCTGGTTTTCAGTTTCATGATAAAGATGCACTGTTTTAATTACATAAGTGTCCATAATTAGGCCCCGAAATGTGGAAAAATGTATGAGCAGAGTGGAGTCACAACACTCCACAGTAAAAAATGGAAATATGAAATATTACCATGTTCATACTGTTTAAACTATAATTAGATTTCTTGCCTCTTTTATTTGACATATTTTCAGATGTTTGATATTTTATGAATGTTTTTCTATGTCAAATGAGGATGAAATGAAATACATTTTATTTGGTAAAGAGGTGGCATAAATTTTTTACTGACATCATTACACAATATTTGATATCATGTTTATCTAATGTTGATGTAATACAACACAAACAATGGGTTAGTTTGATCTCTTGGTTCTTCGTTTAATTTGAACAGGTGACCGATGGCTTTCTGTTAAGGAAACATTCAACCAAATGATTTAAATAAAAATGGTGTGATTTATAAAATATCGTAGTTCAGGTAATATAGCAAGCTAAGTTAAAGAATGCCGTTGTCAATATAGCCTCATGGGGCCAGTAATGTGCGTTTTTTTTTCAACTTTCTAGTAAAAAATAAAAGATAATGAATAAAAGATATCAAAAAGAAGTGAAACGAATCATGAAAGCAAGACAGTGGTGACTGAGGACTAGTGCTGAGTGTGTGTTTAAAGCCTAACTGCAAGTTTAAAAGAGGATTCTTTAAACAATCCGCGTTTATTGTGTTTGAATTCACATGGAAGATGAAACATCTGCTACAGCCAGAAAAAAAAGAAAAGAAAATATATATATATATATAAAGTGAGAGAGAGACAGAGAGAGAGACAGGGAGAGAGACAGAGAGAGAGACAGAGAGAGAGACAGAGAAAGAGACAGAGAGAGAGACAGGGAGAGAGACAGAGAGAGAGACAGAGAGAGAGACAGGGAGAGAGACAGGGAGAGAGACAGAGAGAGAGACAGGGAGAGAGACAGAGAGAGAGACAGGGAGAGAGACAGGGAGAGAGACAGAGAGAAAGACAGAGAGAGAGACAGGGAGAGAGACAGAGAGAGAGACAGGGAGAGAGACAGAGAGAGAGACAGGGAGAGAGACAGAGAGAGAGACAGGGAGAGAGACAGGGAGAGAGACAGAGAGAAAGACAGAGAGAGAGACAGGGAGAGAGACAGAGAGAGAGACAGGGAGAGAGACAGAGAGAGAGACAGGGAGAGAGACAGAGAGAGAGACAGGGAGAGAGACAGAGAGAGAGACAGGGAGAGAGACAGAGAGAGAGACAGGGAGAGAGACAGGGAGAGAGACAGAGAGAAAGACAGAGAGAGAGACAGGGAGAGAGACAGAGAGAGAGACAGGGAGAGCGACAGAGAGAGAGACAGGGAGAGAGACAGGGAGAGAGACAGAGAGAGAGACAGAGAGAGAGACAGGGAGAGCGACAGAGAGAGAGACAGGGAGAGAGACAGGGAGAGAGACAGAGAGAGAGACAGGGAGAGAGACAGAGAGAGAGACAGAGAGAGAGACAGGGAGAGAGACAGAGAGAGAGACAGGGAGAGAGACAGGGAGAGAGACAGAGAGAAAGACAGAGAGAGAGACAGGGAGAGAGACAGAGAGAGAGACAGGGAGAGAGACAGGGAGAGAGACAGAGAGAAAGACAGAGAGAGAGACAGGGAGAGAGACAGAGAGAGAGACAGGGAGAGAGACAGAGAGAGAGACAGGGAGAGAGACAGAGAGAGAGACAGGGAGAGAGACAGGGAGAGAGACAGAGAGAGAGACAGAGAGAGAGACAGGGAGAGAGACAGAGAGAGAGACAGGGAGAGAGACAGAGAGAGAGACAGAGAGAGAGACAGAGAGAGAGACAGAGAGAGAGACAGAGAGAGAGACAGGGAGAGAGAGACAGACAGAGAGACAGAGAGAGAGACAGAGAGAGAGACAGAGAGAGAGACAGGGAGAGAGACAGAGAGAGAGACAGAGAAAGAGACAGAGAGAGAGACAGAGAGAGAGACAGAGAGAGAGACAGAGAAAGAGACAGAGAGAGAGACAGGGAGAGAGACAGGGAGAGAGACAGAGAGAGAGACAGGGAGAGAGAGACAGGGAGAGAGAGACAGACAGAGAGACAGACAGAGAGACAGAGAGAGAGACAGAGAGAGAGACAGAGAGAGAGACAGGGAGAGAGACAGAGAGAGAGACAGGGAGAGAGACAGAGAGAGAGAGACAGAGAGAGAGACAGAGAGAGAGACAGAGAGAGAGACAGGGAGAGAGACAGAGAGAGAGACAGGGAGAGAGACAGAGAGAGAGACAGAGAGAGAGACAGAGAGAGAGACAGAGAAAGAGACAGGGAGAGAGACAGAGAGAGAGACAGAGAGAGAGACAGGGAGAGAGACAGAGAGAGAGAGACAGACAGAGAGACAGAGAGAGAGACAGGGAGAGAGACAGAGAGAGAGACAGAGAGAGAGACAGAGAGAGAGACAGAGAAAGAGACAGGGAGAGAGACAGAGAGAGAGACAGAGAGAGAGACAGGGAGAGAGACAGAGAGAGAGACAGAGAGAGAGACAGAGAGAGAGACAGGGAGAGAGACAGAGAGAGAGACAGGGAGAGAGACAGAGAGAGAGAGACAGACAGAGAGACAGAGAGAGAGACAGGGAGAGAGACAGAGAGAGAGACAGAGAAAGAGACAGGGAGAGAGACAGAGAGAGAGACAGAGAGAGAGACAGAGAGAGAGACAGAGAGAGAGACAGACAGAGAGACAGGGAGAGAGACAGAGAGAGAGAGACAGACAGAGAGACAGAGAGAGAGACAGGGAGAGAGACAGAGAGAGAGACAGAGAAAGAGACAGGGAGAGAGACAGAGAGAGAGACAGAGAGAGAGACAGAGAGAGAGACAGAGAGAGAGACAGACAGAGAGACAGGGAGAGAGACAGAGAGAGAGGTACATAAGGAACATTGGGAAGTGGAGAAACCAAGAGCTCTGGTAAGAGCCTGGCAGGTAAAGTGCCCATGATCGTTGGAGCACTTGGGGCAGTAACCCCCACACTGAAGTAGTGGCTCCAACTGATACCTGGAGAAACATCAGAGATCTCAGTCCAGAAGAGTGCTGTTCTAGGACCAGCAAAGATACTGTGAAGACCCTTCAAGCTTCCAGGCCTCTGGCAGAGGGCTTCAGATGAACAGTTACCCACCCCACCCAGGAGCACGGGGGCTGGGTAAGAAAAGAGTTGTTTTTAAAAATTTTCTGGAATCCATTCATTGTCTGCTGTAATGAAATGTGACTCATATAAAAATGATTAAACAGCAAGAGGTCACACTTATTTTGGTTTCATCAGGAACCACAATATCTTATATTTCAGACGCCTCAACTGACCTAAACAAGGATCAGAACTAAAGTAGCACACAATCTTCTGAAAATCATCTATAATGCAATTAAAGTATTGATGAGATTTGAATCGTTTTATTATTATTTTTCTTCATTATTCATTATTATTATTCAGAGACAAGTAAGACCCTATGGTACTCAGGTCCAGAAGTCCAAATTTACTGTAGATCCCAAAAGCTTTAAAGCTGAACCGACTGGGAGATATGGATCTGACTTAATGCATCTATGAGGCTTCATCCTCATAGATGCTCACTGCCCATTGTCCTGCTGCCGTCCAATCAAATCATTTACATGCCAATCACTGGTCTGCATGTGGACCAAACCAGCCCATTTCCACTGAATGTGTTACTTGGTGCTTCTCTGTTTATGTTTGTGGCTGTGCAACAAGACGTGTCCCCATCTTTGTCTGTTGAAAGCAGAGCCAATAAAATATCTCTAACTTCTGACGGATTATTCAAAATAACACTGAATACTGATGAAAAACTTTCCTTTTGCATTCAAATATATTTAACAGGAATTTTTTGTTCTCATGAAGTGTTAAATATCTGTTATTTTTGTTATGCAGAACATTTCTGGGCACTTAGGAGAAGAAGGTGTTAATTATAGCATGTAGGTGTGACGACTGAAAAGTGTAGCAATCAGGGAGAGTAGATACACAGATACAGCAAGTTCTCCCAAGTTTGGACATGTTTATCTGCATGAAGAGATGTCTGTCTTCCTGCTGCATTAGATCAAACCTTCTGAATTTCTGATCTGCAACTTGGCTGAAATGTAAGAGAAAATCACCATATGCTTTATTTCTCTGGACATAATCTCTCTAACATCAGTTTAAAATGTTAACACATGACCATTGTTGTTGATCTCAATGGAACAGAGAGAGAAAGTTCAGTTCCTCCTCAGTTCATGCATCAAAAGCAGCTTTACTTGGAAAGAGCAATGTTCCAAATGCTGCTAGTGCAAACGTTTTACTGTAGATATTTAAAAACTGATTTGTTGAAGTTTATTTAGCCGCATTTAACAAAATCACTGTAATCATGTAAGTGCAAAGATTTTCATGACATCTGATGATTTAATATGAAACAGTCATGAAAGTTGATTAAAAAACTCGAGATTCTTTTTGCAAAAAATCCTTAGTCCCTGCTGAGCTTTCAGGCTCCATATTCAAACCTCTACTTTTAGTTTCTTTTTCCCTGAAGTCCTATGACTAGAAGAAAAATATCTCAAGTTGGATCTTGGCAAGAATTGCATGAGTTCCTTCCAAGAAACATGTGGTAAGAGAGAGAAAGTCTCCCTGGAGACGTTTCCAAAGAGCAAGCTCTTAATCTGGCTGACCCTCCGATTGGCTCGCACACATTGTTCAACTCTATGTATGTCAGCTCACAGAGCGGAGCACCAGGCTGCAGCACCAGGCTGCAGCACCAGGCTGCAGCCTGGCCGTGCAGCTGAGAGGACATGTAATAATAGTCCAAAGATTAATTGGACTCATGTATCATTAGTAAGTAATGCCACAGCGATAAAAAAAAGACTCATGAGCCAGAACTTATTAGATTGTGCAACACTTACTGCAACAGTAAAGTGCTGCTTCAGCAGAGTAAAAGTTGACAACAGATGATTTCTTTTAAATTGAATCCACAGCGAGTTGCAGATATCATCTATTCTCCAAACCTCATTAAATTAAAAAAGGAGTAAGTTACTGTGAGCAGCCTGGCGCTCTGCAGAGAGCCTGAGGACAGAAATAAAACAGCCTCGCTGTAATCAAGTCAGACTGTGGTAATCTGAAGATGCGTGTGCTGCACACCTATACATTTCAAACACAACTAAAGAAAGCAGCAGGTAATGAGAGCTGTGCAAAAGAGGTGGCATGATGAGAAACACAATGGAGTAAAGACACTAACAACTGCAAACTCCAGTTGAGACATGCATGTGTTCACAGAGGAGGAACCACAAACGGTCGCACAACAGACTTTGCATGATGATTTTATTTCTCAACACAAAGAGCTAAACAGTTCAGGGTCAATCAGTGTGACGGCTGAGGGATCTCGGGCCTGCAGGACAATCCAGAGCTGAACCTTTAACTATAAATGTGCTTTTACCGAGGTTGACTTTCATTCCTGGCATCATGTTTTAACATGTTGATGGAGGTAAGGAAATGAACTTTTAGTGGAGGTCTCTCTGGATTTCTGGCCAATGCAGTGCCGCTCCGCCGGATGTCGCTTTGGACCCGGGTCAAGAATTGACCACCATAAAATTTCTGTATGCGTACAATGCTGTGAAATGCGCTTTTAACCGTTTTTAAAAAAAAAACGTATTTGAGTTTTACCGGCCTCACCTAGAACTAATTACCCCCTGACTTTAGAATCAAGACATCAATTACATCGAACCTGTCACACAACATGAAGTAGGCTAATAGATTTCACAATGCAACTTACATAGAGTCATAGCTCTGTTGAGCCATCCATTCCCTTAGCTCTTAGCAGCCATGACTTTATGGGATTCTTCTTAAATAAAATTGATTCTATTAAAAATAAAATCTTTGACACACTCCTGAAGATGATTACTTCATCCTCAGCAAGTGAGAAACATTGGAAATAACTGTAGAACCTGATTTGTGTTTGGACTGTTTTGATCCTGTGGAGCTTCCTGAGTTATCAGAAATATTAGCTTCATCTAAACCTTCAACTTGTATGTTAGACCCAATCCCAACCAAATTATTTAAGGAAGTGTTCCCTCTGATTACCAGCCCCATTTTAGATATGATTAATCTATCTTTAGTAAATGGATCAGAACCACAGGCTTTTAAGTTAGCTGTAATTAAACCTTTACTTAAGAAACCTTCGCTTGATCGAGATGATTTAATAAATTTCAGACCTATATCCAATCTTCCATTCTTATCTAAAATTCTTGAGAAAATAGTTGCTAATCAAATGTGTGAACATTTATACAGCAATGACCTGTTTGAAGAGTTTCAGTCAGGTTTCAGAGCTCATCATAGCACTGAAACAGCTCTGCTGAAAGTCACTAATGATATTCTTATGGCCTCAGATAATGGACTTGTGTCTGTTCTGGTTCTGTTAGATCTCAGTGCTGCATTTGATCCAGTCGACCATAATATTCTCTTAAAAAGGCTGGAATATGCTGTAGGGATCAGGGGAACAGCGCTAGGCTGGTTTAAATCTTATCTGTCTGACAGATTCCAGTTTGTTCATGTAAATGATAAATCATCTTTAAACTCCAGGGTTAATTGTGGAGTACCACAGGGTTCAGTACTTGGGCCAATTTTCTTTACTATATATATGCTTCCAATAGGTCAAATTATCAGGCAGCATAGGATAAATTTTCACTGTTACGCTGATGATACTCAGCTTTACTTATCCATAAATCCTGATGAGCCCAACCAGTTAGATAGACTACAAGCATGTCTTGAAGATATAAAAACTTGGATGACTTTACATTTTCTGCTTCTAAATTCAGACAAGACAGAAGTTGTCATCTTTGGACCGGAGTCTTTAAAAAGAAACTGCTTAGTCAATCACTTAACCTGGATGGCATTAAATTGACCTCTGATAATAAAGTAAAAAACCTTGGTGTTATTTTTGACCAGGAAATGTCATTTAAATCCCATATTAAACAGGTTTCTAGGATTTCCTTCTTTCATCTCCGGAACATTGCCAAAATTAGAAATATCTTATCCAGGAGTGACGCTGAAAAACTAGTCCATGCATTTGTTACTTCAAGGCTGGACTATTGTAATTCTTTACTATCAGGATGTCCACAAAATGCAGTTAAAAGCCTTCAGCTGATTCAAAATGCTGCAGCAAGAGTTCTAATGAAAATTAAAAAGAGAAATCATATTTCTCCTATTTTAGCTTCCCTTCATTGGCTCCCTGTTAAATCCAGAATAGAATTTAAAATTCTCCTCCTCACATATAAAGCCCTTAATGATCTAGCTCCATCATACATCAGAGATCTGATTGTTCCATATGTTCCTAACAGAGCACTTTGTTCTCAGACTGCAGGTTTACTGGTGGTTCATAGAGTCTCTAGAAGTAGAATGGGAGGCAGATCCTTTAGTTATCAGGCTCCTCTCCTGTGGAACCAGCTCCCAGTTTTAGTCCGTGAGGCAGACACCCTGTCTACTTTTAAGGCTAGGCTTAAAACTTTCCTTTTTGATAAAGCTTATAGTTAGAGTGGCTTAGTTTATCCTGAGCTATCTCTGTAGTTATGCTGCTATAGGCTTAGGCTGCTGGAGGTTATTATGACCACTTTCACCCTCTTCGCTACATTCTCACACTACTCTCCAATTTTGCATTGTTTTCTGTTATTTCAGCTTTTAACTTTGTTCTCCCTCTTTTCACTTCCTAGAAGCTACACCTGGCCTGGCTCTGTGTCTACCTGTGACACCTTTCTGGAGAGGGGCATCGTCCAAGCTTCTGCTGGAAACAACGTAATGCTCACCCTCTACTGATGATCCACATGGCCCTGTCTTTTAGTGTTTAACCCTTTCTCTCTCCTAGACATGGCTACTGACTGAGCTTCTACTGTAACTAACTCTATGTTCTCTCTTTCAGACTCTAACCTTGAAAACTGGCTCAGAGTTTATCTGTTCTTTCTTTCTAGATGAAACGACTAAAGGAGCTACATCCATTAACATTTACTTTTCCTTCCCATAGAAAGTACACCTGGATCAGTGCTTCTTTGTTCTCTTTGTGTCTCTGCTCTGTTCTCTCAAACCTCCAGTGGGTAGATGGCCGCTCACACTGAGCCTGGTTCTGGTTCTGCTGGAGGTTTCTTCCTGTTAAAAGGGAGTTTTTCCTCTCCACTGTCGCTACATGCATGCTCAGTATGAGGGATTGCTGCAAAGTCAACACCAGTGACTGTCCACTGTCTCTACATGCTCATCCAGGAGGAGTGAATGCTGCAAGTCACTGACTGGATGCAATCTGCTGGGTTTCCTTAGATAGAAAAACTTTTTATCCAATTTGCATAAATAACTAACTCTGACTGCACTGTTCAATTATTAGGATTAATTTGAATGTATGAACCTGACTTTGTGAAGAACCTTGAGACAACATGTGTGCGAATTGGTGCTATATAAATAAACTGAATTGAATTGAACATATCATACTATGATCTAAAGAAAATAGGAAACAAAGACAGTGACATCATGCTTCTCAGGAGTGGCCGACCTACCAGAATTACCCCAAGAGCTCATCTGTGATTCATCCAGAAGGTCACAGAAGAACCTAGAACAACATCTAAAGCTCTGCAGGCATCACTGCCTCAGTTGAGGACTAAGGACATGATTCAACAATAAGAAACAGATTCTGGGCAAAGATGGCTTCAATGTGAGACTTCCAAGACCAGCTCAACTGCTGATTTAAAAGAATACAAAGGCCCGTCACACAGAAAATATTCTGAGGACCGACATTCTGGAAGGTGTCTGTCCTGTTACATCTAGTGTAAAACTAATACAGTATTTGAGAAAAACATCACACCTCTAGTCAAACATTGAGTTGGTCGTGTGATGGTCTGGGGCTGCTTTGCTTCTTCAGGACCTGGACCACTTGCTGTAATTGATAGAACCATAAATTCTTCTCTCTTGCAGAAAATCCAGAAGATGAACCTCCAGCCATCAGTTCATAACTTTAACCTCAACCACATTTGGGTTCTGCAGGGGTAGAAGGATACATAGCACATCAGCAAATGTACCTCTGAAGGGCAAGGGCAAGGCAACAACTTTTGGAGTGGCCTAGTCAAAGTCTGGAGTTAAATCAAAATGAAACACTGTGGTGTGACCTTAAACAGGCCTTTCATGCTGGAAAGCCCTCAAATTTGGCTGAAATTTCACAATTCAGCAAAGAATGGGTCAAAAGCCCTCCGTAGTGATGTAAAAGACAATCACAAACACTTAAAGGCAGCTAATGTTTTATTGGCTAATTAATGGGTTTTGTTACAGTTTTTCTCTCAGTAAAATATTTTTTTAATGAGATTACCTCTGTCTGATGTTAACATATTAAACTGTGCTACCCAGTTAAAAATCTTAACGGGGTGGTGAACTATGACTGGGCAACAAAAAATCCTGTCAGAACGATGTTAGTTGTTCCTCTGACAATTCAGGCACCAGTCTAAGGATCTTTTTAGTAAGCGAGTTGCTGAAAGTACTTTGTACACATCCAGCTGGTACTCAGAAATTAGCTGTTGGGTAAATAATGTCGGGACATGACTCACCTTGTCTAGGAATTTGGCAGACTGACATGCAGCGTTTTAGGGTCGGCCATCATTTCTGCAACCAAAACAAACTGAAGTAAGAGTAAAAAACACGATGAGAACAACAAATCAGTCCTGCAAGAAAAGCTATAAGTAAACGACTGAGACAAAAGGTTAGCTAGAACAAACTACAACGCTGGGATGGATCCAAAAAATGAATGAAACACAATCACACAGTGGGCCAGATCATCTACCCTGGCAGATCTGCTGAGTCGATCACAAAAGTGTTCTGTTGGAGGGTGCGGCATGACAACAGGTGCATCTCAGTAAATCTATATTAAATAGATTTAGTACACATAGTGCTGCATTTCAGGCATTTATTTTAGTAAATTTTTATGATTCTGGCTTACAGCAAATGAATACCCAAAATTCAGCTTCACAAATATCATAAAATATTACATCAGACCAACAAAAATGATGTTTCATAATGAAATATTGGCCTACTGGACAGTTTCTGCACTCAATACTTGGTCTGGACTCCTTCTGCATGAATTACTGCATCAATGCGCCGTAGAATGGAGGAGACCTGCCTTATCTCCCACCTGACAGTAGCACATAGATTCTCTAATGGGTTTTAGGTTAGCCCAGTTTGTTGGTGATAACATAGTGAATAAACCAGGCATTTGTACCTTTGGCAGTGTGAGCTGGTACCAAGTTATGCTGCAAAATGATATCTGCATCTCCATAAAGCTTTTCAGCAGAAGGAGGAATGAAGTGCTCTAAAATTTCCCGGTACATGGCTGCGTTGACTATGGACTTCAGAAAACCCAGGGAACCAACACCACAGATTACATGGTGCCCCAAATCATCACTGACTGTGGAAACTTACCACGTGGACTTGGAGCCCCTCCACCCATCCTCCAGACTCTGAAATGCAAAGTTTACTTTCACGTTTTCAGCATTGCTTTAGGATTCTTACAATAGCTTGCTTGAGAGTCTTTTTCATACCCCCTCTTTGCTTGTACTCACTGTGAAAAACCCATGTTTTTAACAATAACCTTTTATAACTTACCGTCTTTGGAGGGTGTTTATTTATCACTGTCTGCTGCACATCAGTATACCCCAATATTGTGTAGGCCACCTAAAATCACATACAATTTCTTGATTTTAAAATCCTTATTTGTTGATCTGATGTGATATTTCATTTTTCTGAGGAACTTAATTTTAGGTTCATTAGCTGTGAGCCACAAACATGAAGACTAACAAAAACAAACAAATATATCACTCTGTGTGTTGAAAAAGTTTTTCTATCTAAGGAAACCCAGCAGATTACATCCAGTCAGTGACTTGCAGCATTCCCTCCTCCTGGATGAGCATGTAGAGACAGTGGACAGTCACTGGTGTTGACTTTGCAGCAATCCCTCATACTGAGCATGCATGTAGCGACAGTGGAGAGGAAAAACTCCCTTTTAACAGGAAGAAACCACCAGCAGAACCAGAACCAGGCTCAGTGTGAGCAGCCCTCTGCCACGACCGACTGGAGGTTTGAGAGAACAGAGCAGAGACACAAAGTGAACAAAGAAGCACTGATCCAGGAGTACTTTCGATAGGAAAGAGAAGTGAAACATGGTTATAGCTCCTTTAGAGGCTTCATCCAGGAGAGAAAGACAGCTAAGCAAATCAACTCTGAGCCTATTTTCAAGTCTAGAGGATGGAAGAGAGCACATAGAGTTAGTCACAGTAGAAACTCAGCCAGTAGCCATGTCTAAGAGAGAGAGATAGGGTTAAACACTAAAGGACAGGGCCAAGTGGGTCATCTGTTGAAGGAGAACATGAAGTTGTTGGCAGCAGGAGCTCAGCAGATCCCCCCCTCCAGGAAGTTCAGGGGCAGGTATAGCTTCTGGAAGAGAAAACAATAGAGTGAGAACATAAAGTTACAAGTTGAAACAACAGCAAGAAACGCAGAATTGAAGAGCAGTAGGAGAATGTGGTATAGTGAGGGAAAGTGGCCATTATCCTGCAGCAGCCTAAGCCTATAGCAGCATAACTACAGAGATAGCTCAGGATAACCTAAGCCACCCTAACAGTAACTAGCTGAAAGACAAAGCTCTGGACTTCTTGGCTCATCTATTCTTTGATGGACTGATAGACAGATAGATGAATTTTTATTTTTGGAGACAAGTGTTTGACCATTGTTACATTTAGAAGTAAAACAGTGGGAATCATGCAAGCCTGAGCAACCCTTTCAGCTGTGAAGTACAAGGGCGGCAGTTTCATGGTGCATGAGTGTTTTGCTGCAGGAGGGACTGGTGCACTACACAACATAGAAGGAAAGAACATTGTGTGAAAAATACTGAGGCAACATCTAGAAACATCAACCAGGAAGTTAAAACTTGGACACTGTCTTCCTGATGGACAATGACCCTCAACATAGCACCACATTAGTTACAAAGCGACTTAAGGATAACAGAGTTTTCTGGGGTGGCCATCACAAAGCCACAAATGTTCTCCAATAGAATATTTGTAAGAAGAGCTGAAAAGTTGTGTGAGCAAGATGGCCTATAATCCAGACCCAGTCCCACAAGTTCTGTCAGTACGAATGGGCCAAAAAACGTATGCGACTTGTGGACTTGAAAAAAAGCTTTAAAAGGCTTCATTCTTTCATTATTAATTAATTTAGAAAATAGAAATAATTACTGACATACAGGATAAAACTGAGCTCGGACAGGAACACTTTAGTCTGATGTAATACCAGAATGGTTTTATCCTTTTATACAATGTGTGTAAATGTGTAAAATATAATAACGTGATAAATATGCAGAGCGTACAGAGAGTGCTGAGGCCGCCATGAAGACAGAAGGGAATAAGAAGAATGAGGAGAACATCCGTCCGTCCGTCCGTCCGTCCATTCCATTTCATAAAGGATATTTTTCAAAGAACTCACAGCCTTATTTGGTGTAAAAAAAGTCTTTCAGACTTTAAAAGTTATCCCGTCATTAAAAATGTCTAAAACAAATGATGCAATGTTGCAATGTTGTGAAGAGCAGTGAAGCGACACGGAGCCACCCAAGATGGCGGACTGGAAGTGAGGCGGGGACTTCAGTGACGTCAATGAAAAGCATCCATTGGTAACTCTAAATTGCCCTTAGGTGTGAATGAGTGTGTGCACGGTTGTTTGTCCTGTGTGTCTCGGTGTTGCCCTGCGATGGACTGGTGACCTGCCTCTTGCCCGTAGACCGCTGAAGATGGTGTTGTGATGGCTGGGGTCCCAACAATGGGCACCAGTGACCCTGCGGCCCTATAGGGAAGAAGCGGGTATAAATGTGTGGTATGCTGTCAGGAAGAATACTCAAGGATCCTCTCAAAGCTTATTAAATTTTCTTTATGGATTCTAAAAACATAAACCCAACAACGTGCATGCCAAAATCAGCTGTTAAAAAAACTGGCTTCAAAGATGAGTTTTATAAGCGGACTGTGGTTCTGTAACCGTATTCTGTTTTGGCCTGAGCATTTCACAGATGTCCTCAAGATAATATGGCAACTTGTTTCTCCATTAAGTCAAAAATGAAAATCACTTTTCAATATTTAGTGCCAGCCACGGTAATAACATGCTTTAAAAGTGCAGGTGGTGTACATTTAATCTAAAAGATTTCCGGAAGCTAAAGGAGTCAGGACTGTGGTGTGGGAAGATGGTTAGCAGAGATTTACATGGATAAATGCATGTCCTGATCTGACAAACTACCCAACATCTCCTTTCACCCATGTCTGTTTGAGCAGATTTATCCCCATCTGATATTTCAGGTTTTCTCTCCTGTGGTGATCAGCTGCGCTCCTTCTGAGTCGTCTGAGGACAGAAAACAACTGTTTCGTAACATTTATCAACCCGACTTCTGCAGAAACTTTTAAAACGTATCATCTGCGGCACTGCACAGATTCAGATGTCGGGAAGCTCATTCAGTCTTCACAGCTGCGTCCTGCAGTCCAGCAGAGTCTGTGATTGCAGCCAAAATACAGAGGAAAGAAACCATGGCTGACAGCTGTTACTCTTCAGCGTGACGTTACCTCCTCATTAACTGCTCCTGCTGCGGCTCTGCTTTAATTATTTGGCTCACTTTCTCTATTGTTGCCATTTCGTAAGTCGATGGCAAGAAACAGTGAGAGTCAGAGTTTAATTTATATGATGCCTTTCTTTTGTTAATATTTCCAAGCCGATGCAGCGGTGTTGTGCATTTCAGACCAGCAGTCACACAGCATCATATTTCTCTTTTATATAACAAAAAAGTCATAACAGATTCTCCTCTGAGATGTAGTGCAGGGCTGTTCTCTGTCTGTAATCTTATTAAGTTTTAAGCTTGAACACATAGATCAGATGACATCATTAATTATCCTCATCATGATTTTTTTCTCTTTAATGAGTAAAATTAAGCCTTCAACGTGTAGTCTCCTGTGTGATCTCTACGGGTGCTGTTATTGACACATTTTTCTCAGACGACCAAATAGGGTCATGAAGGAAGCACACAAACTTCAACCCAGTAACCTCTCTGCTAAATTATGGTATTAAACATTTTTAGTGTGAAAATACATGTTTATAAAGTGAAGTGATCCAGAACATAGTCTCTGGACACCCACAATAAGAACCAGGTTTGATTTCGGTCAGTTTTTGCAGCAGCAGAGCTTTAAATCAGGATCAGGTTTCTTCTCTCAGCTCTGACAAAACTACTGCGTTATGGGAATAATTTCCAAAGTGAACACTAGGATTTCTCTGGAAGTGCAGTTTGACTGAAAAATTAACGCTGCATTGACCGAGTGAGCAGATCCTCGTTGATGGATTTGATTTGAAACTTTGTTACAGCTAATTTGTGTTTGTTAGTGGATTTCCTGATATTTTGGGCTCCTGTATGTTAAAAAAATTACTTCTTTATAACTAACTAGTAAAGTGATTTAAAGGGATGATGCTGCATGCTCCAAACATTTTAGACATGTTAGAAATATACAATGGCTTCTAAAAGTATTTATACCCCTTGAACCTTTCCACATATTGCCACATTACAACCAAAAGCATAAATAGTTGTCCTGTGGACAGATTCCCCCACCTGAGCTGTGGATCTCTGTGTTAATCCAGAGTCACCATGTGCCTTTTGGCTGCATCTCTGATCAGTGCTCTTCCTGTTTGGCCTGTACATTAAGGTGGACGGCATAGGTGGTAGGTTTACAGTTGTGCCACAGTCTTTCTATTTCTGGATGATGGATTGAACAGAGCTCCATGAGATGGTCAAAGCTTGGAAAATCTTTTTATAGCCTAAGCCTCCTTTAAACTTTACCACAACTTTATCTGTGACCTGTCTGGTGTGTTCCTTGGACTTCATGGTGCAGTTTTCTCCCCAATATTCTCTTACCAACTTCTGAGGCCATCACAGAGCAGCTGTATTTGTACTGAGATTAGATTACACACAGGTGGACTCCACTTAGTCATTAGCAATCATCAGGCAATTTATGAAGGCAATGGACCCTTTTGATTGACGTCACTGAAGTCCCCACCTCACTTCCACTCCACCATCTTGGGTGGCTCCGTGTTGCTACACAGCTCTTCACAACATTGCCACATTGCATACTTTTTTGCCCATGGATAAGCATCTAGAGTCATTACAGCCTCCTGATGAGGCCATGTACCTCAGGAAAATTGCGGTCATCAACAAGGTGGATCCATATGTACTGCCTGTTGGTTCACTAGGGTGAAGACAGGGGCTGGGCTGTCCACTGATCACCACCTGGTGGTGAGTTGGATCCGCTGGAGGAGGAGAAAGCCGGACAGACTTGGCAGGCCCCAAGCGGATAGTGAGAATCTGCTGGGAGCGTCTGGCAGAGCCCTCGGCCAGGGATGTATTCAACTCCCACCTCCGGGAGAGCTTTGACCAGATTCCGGGGGATGTTGGGGACATAGAGTCTGAGCGGACAATGTTCTCCGCATCTATTGTCGATTGTGCTGCCCGTAGCTGTGACCGTAAGGTCTCCGGTGCCTGTCGCGGCGGCAATCAACAAACCCGGTGGTGGACACCGGCAGTAAGGGACGCTGTCAAGCTGAAGAAGGAGTCTTATTGGCTGTGGTTGGCTTGTGGGACTGGTGAGGTGGCTGACGGGTACCGTGAGGCCAAGTGTGCTGCGGCCCGGGCTGTGGCAGAGGCAAAAACTCAGGCCTGAGAGGAGTTTGGTGAGGCCATGGAGAAGGACTACCAGTTGGCCTCGAAGCGATTCTGTAAAACCGTCCGGCACCTCAGGAGGGGGAAGCAATGCTTCGCCAGCACTGTTTACAGTGAGGGTGGGAGGCTGCTAACCTCGACTGGGGACATTATCGGGCGGTGGAAGGAGTACTTTGAGGATCTCCTCAATCCTGCCATCACGCATTCCCTGGTAAACAGAGGCTAGGGACTATGGGTTAGACTCTTTCATCACCCAGTCTGAAGTCACCGAGGTGATTAAAAAGTTCTGCGGTGGCAAGGCTTCAGGGGTGGATGAGATCCGCCCTGAGTACCTCAAGTCTCTGGATGTTGTAGGGCTGTCATGATTGACACACCTCTTCAACATTGCGTGGCAGTCAGGGACAGTGCCTCTGGACTCACAGACTGGGGTGGTGGTCCCCTTCATAAGAAGGGTGACCTGAGGGTGTGTTCCAACTACAGGGGGATCACACTCCTCAGCCTCCCTGGTAAGGCCTACGCCAGGGTATTGGAGAGGAGAGTCCGGCTGATAGTCGAACCTCAGCTTCAGGAGGAGCAGTGTGGTTTTCATCCCGGCCGTGGAACATTGGACCAGCTCTATACCCTCTACAGGGTACTCGAGGGTTCATGGGAGTTTGCCCAACCGGTCCATATGTGTTTTCTGGACCTGGAGAAAGTATTCGACTGTGTCCCTCATGGTGCCCTGTGGGGGGTGCTCCAGGAGTATGGAATCAGGGGCCCTTTATTAGGGGCCATCCGGTCTGGTCCGCATTGCCGACACTACGTCGGACCTGTTCCCGGTGCATGTTGGACACCAGCAGGGCTGCCCTTTGTCACCGGTCCTGTTCATAACTTTTATGGACAGAATTTCTAGGCGCAGCCAAGGGCCGGAGGGGGTCTGGTTTGGGGACCGGTGGAATTTGTCTCTTCTTTTTGCGGATGACGTGTTCCTGCTGGGCCCCTCTAGCCAAGACCTACAGCATGCGCTGGGGCGGTTCGCAGGCGAGTGTGAAGCGGCTGGGATGAGGATCAGCTCCTCCAAGTTTGAGGCCATGGTTCTCGACCGGAAAGGGTGGCTTGTCCTCTTCAGGTTGGAGGGGACTTCCTGCCTCAAGTGGAGGAGTTCAAGTATCTCGGGGTCTTGTTCACGAGTGAGGGAAGAATGGAGCGGGAGATCGACAGACGGATTGGTGCGGCTGCCACAGTAATGGGGGCACTGTGCCGGTCCGTTGTGGTGAAGAGAGAGCTGAGCCGAAAAGCGGAGTTCTCGATTTACTGGTCGGTCTACGTTTCTACCCTCACCTATGGCCATGAACTTTGGATCATGACCGAAAGAACAAGATCCCGGATACAAGCGGTTGAAATGAGCTTCCTCCGTAGGGTGGCCAGGCACTCCCTTAGAGATAGGGTGAGGAGCTCGGCCATCCGGGAGGGGCTCGGAGTAGAGCCGCTGCTCCTCCACATCGAGAGGAGCCAGTTGAGGTGGCTCGGGCATTCTTCCCGGAGGCCTCCTGGACGCCTTCCTCGGGAGGTGTTCCAGATACGTTCCACCGGGAGGAGGCCCAGGACACGCTGGAGGAACCATGTCTCTCAGCTGGCCTGGGAACGCCTTGGGAGGAGGTGCTGGAGGAGGTGTCTGGGAAGAGAGACGTCTGGGCGTCTCTGCTGAGTCTGCTGCCCCCGCGACCCTATCCCGGATAAAGTGGAAGACGACGAGTATGAGTACGAAACCTGTAAGTACCAGACAGTACACTGTGAGTTTGGAAACATAACCTCCTGTCAGGGAAAGTTCTGTGTAATGTAAGTACCCTGTGAATTTTGTGTGTTCTGACAAGTAACCCATAGGTGCAGTAACATACTTGTAAGTTCCAGAAAGTAACCTGACAGTTCTGAAATTGTAACCTGTAAATTTCATGACATATGTTGTAAGATCTTGAAAGTAACTGTTCTGGACCTGTAAACTCTAACAAGTAACCTGCTGATCATGGGACAGCCTGTCTGATTTTCAGACAGTTCCTAGAAGTATCCTGTAAGTTCAAGGAAAGTCTGGAGGAAATCATGTAGTAAAGTAAATTTTTCTCCGAAGTTAGGTCAAATTTAAAAGTTCAGAGAAAAAAATTGTTCAAAAGTTTGAATTTCCCTCTTCTTAAGTACACTGAATGAAGCATGATGGGCACATACTTAGGGAATGGGGTCAGTATGAGGCTCATGGTGTGAAAGTTTCAGCTATTGAGTATTGTCTGTTTCTGCTCCAGTGGGATTCTTGTGGCTTTTGCACATGCATGTTAGACAACAGAGTGTATTTGCCTCAGAGCAGAGGGTGAATCATAAATTCATACATTTTACGACAAACAGAGATCTGCAGACTCATAATTGTGCCACAACACAGGAAATTATTCTGGAAACACGACGTGTTTGATTGAGGAAAAACAGGTTAACCAACCACAAAAGTAATTAGGTGCAAAAATACCTGTGTTTACTTCAACCTCTATGAGCTTCAGAAGTTTTAGTAAATTTCTTGTAGGAATGGTTCCTGCTCTTAACTTGGTGTTTTCTCCCTAATTTTACAGACAGAGATCACTCCACCTAATGATTACTGCAAAAAAGACACTGACTACTTGAAAGTACTCCACAGAACCCAATTTGTAAGAAGGAAAAAGCTGAACTGTGCCTTTAATGTTGCGCCCTGTTCTTCTGAAACATGTCCAGCTTTATAAATGCTGTGCTAACAAGTTGCTGGCATGAGTGTATGAGTGACAGGTGATCACTTGTTGGGAAACGTATTTATTGTGCAGGTTATGGGAAATGAAACATTCACACGCTGTGAGTGGCTCGGTCATGAATGGGATCAGAACCAGCCACGACATGCTGACAGAGACCTGAATCCCAGAAACAGGAGCGGGTCTGACATGTGAGATAAACAGTTGTCAGCGTTGATGGTGCTTCAGCGTGCTGTCTGAAACAGGTGCAGATCTGGCCCAGTGAATTCTGGACCGAGGTGGCCCCCTCCCCTTATTTCCTCTTCACCGCGGCGCCGCAGTGTGTCATCACACTCTGGTGCTTCCAGTAAATGTTCACAAACAGAAAGGCTGTCCAGGAATGCAGACGACTTTAAGGAGTTTAGGAAAGGCTTTTCCATAACATCTTTTGGTTTATTGGTTAATTTCTCTGAGCACATTCCTCGTCTGAAAAGGCTGAATGTTGGTCCTGGTTGGCTCTTTTCAGCAAATCAATAAAAGCAAGTTCAAGAGATGCAGATGCAGTAATTCTTTGTTCAAACCTGTTCCTCTACGCATGTTCTAAAAGATGCTTCAGGGAACCTTTAATTGCTGCTCCATGACTGTTTTTACTGAGGAAAGATCAACTCCCAAGCAGAATTCGTTTAGATTTGGTGTAATTTGGTCCCATTTTATGACATTCCAACTCCTTGTAAATCCAATCTTCAATGGATCCATTGCTGATCTGCATCTGGCCAAATCACATCCTAATCTGAACATTCCTTCTCGGTACTGAACTACTGTATGTTTATGATCTTTGTTTAGAGAATTGTATTTCTTGCTTATGTTTATTTAATTGACAGTGAGATAAGGTTTGTTTATGCATCGCTGCTGATTAAGGTTTGCTGTCATTAACACGTCCTGTGCCTGTTAAAAGTATTCACACCCCTTGTACTTCTTCACATTTTGGATTTTAAATGAAAGCTCAAAACAAGATTATTTTCTTTCATTTCATAGAGAAATAAAAAAGACACATTTTTAAATATCTGAAACAAATCTAAATTTCAAATAAAAGATTTGAAAACTGTAGCGTGAATTTCTCAGCCCCTTTTAATGTGATACCCCTGAATAAAATCCAGTGCAACCCATTTCCTCCAGCTGCGTGTAATTTAATGGTAAATGGACTGAACTTATATAGAGCTTTTCCAGTCATACAGACCGCTCAAAGCGCTTTACACTAGAGCCACATTCACCCAATCACACTCACTAACGCTCACACATTCATACACTGATATGCAGATCGGTAGGCAACTTGAGGTGAAGTGCCTTGCCCAGGGGCACATTGACATATGGCAGGAGGAAGCTGGAATCAAACCCACAACCTTCTGATTGCAAGACGACTACTCTTCCTACTGAGCCACAGGTTTAATATGAATATGAATATGAATCTAACTGCAGATGTTCTGTTTCTGCCCTCAGAGGTTCTTCAGAGAACATAAGGGAACAAACCAAGGAAGTAGACAGGTCAGGAAGAAGGTTGTGGTCCAGTTTAAAGTAGGATTAGGTTGTACAAAAACAGCAAGGAATTTGATTTGTTAGAACTATGACAATGTTTGCACGATAGCGATGTTTTCTATGTTTATTTAAGTCTTCTCCTCATTATTATTATTGTTCTCGGTATAAATCTTTCTTCAGGTTCTAGTTTCTGTAGGTTCTTAAACTTTGTGTCTTTTCCGTCGTCTCAGACCAACTGTTTACAGGAGAAAGTTACCGTTCTGCTTCTCTTTTTAATCCCGACAACATGGTTTATTTAATCTCTGCTTTGACAGGATATGACTAAGCAAAGCTTGTGGAAAACATTTATGGTGATCACCTTGTTTTACACCCACTACCATACAGGCCTGGTTTCCTGCTGGAGATAATTAGATTTATCTTCATTGTTGAGGGCTGAGCTCACTGTAGAGTAACTCCACTGTGAAAGTGGAAATTCCAGACCATTTTAGGGTCTGGCTTTACGGGAAACAGCCTGTGAGGAGGGCAAACCCACTCTGCCCCAAATATAAAAGCAGAGCAGCCTCTCAGTTTCAGTTTATTCCACTACCCTCACTTCAGCTGGATATTGCTCAACCTTTAAATTTCTCTGTGGGATTTTTTGAAGATTTTTGCTCAACAAGGAAAAGAAGATGGTCCTCTCTAAGAGAAACTGTGCTTTCCTCCTGGTTTTTGTGGCTGCAGTTTGCCTAGAGCTCTATCAAGGTGAGATACAATGGGATTTCTGCAGGGTTTTGTCTATACATTTCTAAAACAAAAGTAGTTTTTCTACTGTACTAATAAAGCTTTATTTCTAACCACTTTTGAAGTTTTGTTTTTTCATGCACATCTGAATTTCTGAACTTTCCCCTCCAGCTCAACACATCGTAGGACGCTGCAGATGTCCCTCATTCAGCAGAATCTATAGACCCAACATCACAGATTTCCAAGTGTATGAACCGTGCCCTAGATGTGATTCAACTGAGGTGATGTGAGTAGTTTTGGGGATATTTTTGATATTTTTTATATCTATATGTCATATTGATTGCGATTTCTTGTTGTGGATTTTTTAGTTTAACCAGGATCAAACTAGATAACTCCACAGAAAAACTCTGCATTCACCCTCGAGGAAAGATCGCCGTGAATCTTATCAAGTGTTGGGAAAGGTGAGTCTAAAAATCTATTTTCTTTATGCTGATGAATTTCACATTTAAATCTGCACAAAATGCAGACTTTTTCTTACAACCAATGAGCTGCAACATATTTCAGTACCAGAGTCTTCCTTCAGCTGCGGTTATCGTGGAGAGTTGGGGCATTTTACTGCACCGGTTAAAAATGTTGATCTGGCTCTAACTCATAGCAGACTGGAACAGATTTTATGGCAAAGCTTCCAGGTTTATTCTGCAAAATGAAGACAAAAAACAGACAAACTATAAAATCTCTCTGCAGCTCAACAAGTCTCATGACACTTCAACACATGACTCACTCCACAGATGTCTTGCATTAATCCTCTGGCCTAACCCCAACTTTCTCTTTTCTACTTTTCCAAGAATAAACAAAGAGGAGAGCCGTAAGATGGAGTGCATCGAGAGGATGAAGAGACTAGAGGAGAAAACCTCAGAGGACTGAAGCACACGAGCCTCAGGAATGCCGAGGGCCGAGATATTTCACAGAACTCCCACTCTGAAGAGGACTGGGAATGACAGGGAAGGCGGAAGAGCACTGCGAGGGGAGATGATTAACAGATGATGCTGGAGAGGATGACGAAGAAAGAAGAGAAGCTGTGGACAGAAAGACAGATTTATGTACAGCACTATAGCAGCAAGTCTGTTTGAAACAAAGCACTGTTAAAATGTATACACCTTAATTTTTCTTTGCTTGACTCATATTTATGCAGATTTATTTATTTTAATATTTCTTATGGCTCAGATTTTTTATACGAATGTAGAAGCAAATAAAGAACATTTCGATAGAACTCTGCAGTTTGCTTCTTTTTTCTTTTTCTTGCAGTCTTTCTGCAAAAATGCAAAGTCAAAAAAGTTTTATTCCTTGGCATGAAAACATATTTTATCCAGATCCTTTTTTCCAGCTGGCGTTCCTCCTAATGAAACCTACGGCTCAGCAGCATTCCTGAAGCCAAGCGGCATCAAAACAAAACAGCTATTATTCTGCAGAGATGCTGCAGCTGCCACTGGAGGACAATGAAATGACTTTGTTGCAGGGAGAGACAACCTGGTATCAGAGAGGCTTAGGAGAGGGGGGCTTAGAGTGACAACAACTAAATGATGACAGTGTGAGACTATTTGGACCCAGATGTTTGCAGCTGCTGCAGGCTGGATTATAGAAACAGGGCTGGACTCCTGAAGTAAGAGGATATGATTTACAACAAGACAGGTTTTATTTGAGTTACCAGAACAACAATAAAACATTAATGTTGGACTGAGAGAAATAAAGGTCAATCATCCAAGAAAGGGAAACAGATGAACCCCTCAGGATTCAAAAACAACATGTTGGTCGTCCTTGAACCACAGAACAGTTTTTCATCTGACCTGTCCCTCATCTTCTGTTGCATCAAACACAGCATCAGCATTGCTTTATTCTGGGGGGTGGGGGCTTGAGTAGAGGACATGGACCTCCCCAAGAGTAAAAACAAAATGGTGGTGATGGGGCAACAGGATGTATATGTTCTACAGACAGCCATGGTAACTCTTATTATCTTTTGTACATAATTATTTATTCACCACCTTTTTCTAAATTTAAATCAATTTATTTTTACATTTTATACCTTTATAATTTTTGATACAAAGTATGAATGATTTCTTTTTCAAATTGTGTCTGAAAATAATATGAAATAATAATGATGTTCAACTGAGTCTGACAGGAAATAAATGTTTAAAAAAATGATATAAAACTTTACTTTTACTGATTTTACTGATTTTACTGATTTTATGTTGACGTCAGTGAGTTTGGAAACAAGAAAAGAATCCTACCTGGTCTAAATGTGATTTTTTATTTATTTAAGCAACCAGATAATGGCAGCAGATGTAGCTATAAAAAAACAGCTTCTCAACATCTCCAGTTCAGTCAGAAGTTTAAAGGTTGGACAAAAAGAGTCTAAAATCTTTGAATGGCAGAACCTGAATGTCAGATCTGACAAAGAACCTAAGAGGAGCATCATCAGCTAATCATTTAGAGAAATCAAAAATACTCAGAGTAAACGATGATAAACAACATTTATACAGTGGGTTACGAGACGACGTGATGAATTATTCTCATTTATAAAACTCCCTCCCCTCACCATTCTCAATGTCTTCTACAGATCACTGCCACACGGTGGCCAAACGCATAAATGATGCAAACTCCAAGTCACACAAACACAACAAACAAATGCAACAGGAAAACTGCAGTAAGAAAAAAACTCGAAACACTCTGCAATCACAGAAAATAGAAAGAAGCAAAACCTTAAACCAGTAAAACACGTGTTGTGATCATGAATATATATATATAACTTAATATTTAATATTAAGTTATATATATACTTAAGGGCTGTCCTTTGAATACCAGCCCAGTAAGGCGATGGTATTAGGACAGAATAGAAAGGTGTGAGACGAGCTCTGACATTATTAAACAGCATAAACTCTGTACACATGGAATGAATTCACACAATTTCTTAAAATACAAGAATTTATTAACAAAAATAAGTCAACACAAAGTCAAACATATTTCAATCAACAAACTCTTTACTTTGCTAAAACAATCCAACTAAACTACCAAGCAGAATTAAAGAATAATGAAGACTAATGGACTATGTACAATATAAACAAGTTGATTAAAGATGATTAGAAATCATGACCAAAAGAGTGATGCAACATTACCATGAAATGTTTATGTTTGAGAACCAAGGATTATCTTGAAGAATCTGGAAATGAAGTTAAGTTAGTCTTGGAACCAACTTAGGAAATAATCAGCAAACGTTTAGACAACCCTTCACAATGCAAAATCAGATAAAATATTATTTTAATAAAACAACATTTTAAATAATGATCTGCTGAATAAAACCAACCTTCTGGATGACCATTTCTCAGTGGTGTCTAATTAGTTGCCTTTATTTATTAAAATAATATTTAGGGAAATATTATTTTGAATAATAACCAAATCTTTTGGATAAATGTGGGGAAGGACTTCACACACCCTCCATTTCTGCTACCTGTATGACCCCTTCTCTTTTCCAATGGTTATAATCAGTCTGACAGAGAGAGGTATCCCAATCATTGTGGTTTTTAGTAGAACAATGACCATCAGTGGGACCCTTTGTGGGGTTCCTTGAGACGACATTGTTGTAAATAAGCGCCGTTTAACTAAATAATCTGAACTGAAACTTTCTGTGTAGTTATGCTGCTATAGGCTTAGGCTGCTGGAGGACATAATGACCACTTTCACCCTCTTCGCTACATTCTCACACTACTCTCCAATTTTGCATTATTTGCTGTTATTTCAACTTTTAACTTTGTTCTCTCTTTTCTCTTCCTAGAAGCTACACCTGGCCTGACTCTGTGTCTACCTGTGACACCTTTCTGGAGAGGGGCATCGTCCAAGCTTCTGCTGGCAACAACTTAATGCTCACCTTCTACAGATGATCCACATAGCCCTGTCTTTCAGTGTTTAACCCTTTCTCTCTCCTAGACATGGCTACTGACTGAGCTTCTACTGTAACTAACTCTATGTGCTCTCTTTCAGACTCTAACCTTGAAAACTGGCTCAGAGTTTATCTGTTCTTTCTTTCTAGATGAAACGACTAAAGGAGCTACATCCATAAACATTGACTTGTCCTTTTCCAGGATTAATTGGAATGTCTGAACCTGACTGTTGTGAAGAGCCTTGAGACGACATGTGTTGTGAATTGGCGCTATATAAATAAACTGAATTGAATTGACTTTTAGCTGGCCCGGTCGAACCGTACGACAAAGGCACGTTTGGCTCCTAGCGTGACCACTTTACGACGGGGTAGCTTTCACTACCTGGACGTACACGCAGGAAGGCGTGCAATGCGGTCCCGGCTTTCTTTACTAGACCGTGGGGGAAATCCGCTTTGATTAGGGCTGCTTCTGGAGGCCTCAGAAGAAAAGTCACGCTTGTCTCATTGCACCCTTTATATGAATGAATGCCAGATACTCGGAACTGCAAATCATTATTTAACTTTGTTGCATGTGATCGTAGTTTACTTTTGGATCCAAGTTGAGGAGTTATGTCTGCTTGCCAGCAAGCAGACATAACTCCTCACCTCTCCTGTCCGGTTCCCTTCTGGAATCTGCATGGAAAGAGACCTGTTAATTGGAATGCGCGGTTTTTAATCTGTGACGTCACAGGATGTCCGCTGTTACTCCTCCTGGTTGAGTTAGGAGTAGGTTACAGTGATTTATTTTGAAAAATCCAGAGAAGATCAAAACCCATGGCTGGACCCAACACAAGCAAAGGAAAAATGCTGCAAATAAAAACAGTCTGCAAATTTGCTATACAATATGGAAGACCACAAGGGGGAGGCAACCATTAATATTACCAACATAAATATACTGTCCTTTTATGAAATTGTACAATATTTCAACCTCTTGTTAAAAAAAAGACAAAGACAAGCTTACTTTTTCTTCCTCCTCTCCAAGTTTCTCCTGGACATCCCGTTAATGTCTTTAAAGGGGACATATCATGCTTTAAAAATCCTTCCTTTACACCATTAAATCATTCAGTTGTGGTATATATAAAGTGGAACTGCAATGCTTTGGTCTGAATTCCTTGTTATTGTAGCTCCACAGGTCCCTCTTTTACCCCTCTTTTGAGGTGCGTCTGAGATCAACTCGTTTTGGTGCCGTCTCTTTAAATGCTACTGCTAATGATTAGAATTCGTTGGAGGGTTCGGACTGTTTCGTCCTGGGACGGCTCTAGTTGGCGGGCTCGTTTGGACCACATAGGCCGGTCTTTCATTCACGGCCCCTTCTCCGGATTGGGATGGGGGTTTTTGGGTGCTGAGGTCGGATTGGGGTGTCGGGGTTTGGGCCAGAGTCTCTGCTCGTGACTGTATTGGTAGCTCTCTTTGTCCGGGTTTGGGTACTTTGGTATGTGCCGGCTTACTACCTACTTCTTCTGGGTCCATGTCTGGATCTCCTCCGGTGTAGACGGCTGCCGGCAGGGCCAGTGGGCTCGTCGCTAAAGCTCCCTGGGACTTCTGCCCTGTGGCTGCTGGGTGGTTTCCCTGGGACACTCCCTTTCTCTGTTCTGGGGGTTTGCAGTAGTCCTCCTGGGGTTCCCGTGCTGTGAGGGGGCCTTTGGATGTCTGTGGCTCAGATCTCCCCTGTGTCTGTCTCGGGTCCAGGGGGGCAGGTCTGTGGCTCCTCACACTCGCTGTTGCATATTTTTATGAAGAAACCTTGTATACACAAACCTACTTACACTTACACCCACAGGTGTTTGGATTCAGGTGTTAACAGATACACATATGTTCTATATTAAGCTGCAGTTACCACTAAATACATCTTGCATTTATTAGTACCATGCACGTTTTGGTATCTTTCACAAGCTCCACTTGTGAAAATTAATCTGTTGGGCTTCTTCTTGGCACTCAGACAAGAATTCTGATTGCTACTCTGCTGGACAAGACACGGTAAAAAAAAAAAAATTTTTAATTAAAATAAATGCTATTGAGGCACTTCCCATCCCCAACCAGATCAAAGAATGTTCCACTTTGACCTGTCCGGCCATTTTTCTAGTTTGATAACAATTCTCTAGCGCTGCAGAAGGAAGACAAAAACGACAAAAACAATGCTAAACTGTATTCAAAATACGCAGTAGAGTTCTGTCTTCAAGGTCCCAGTGGGACGAGCCCAGAAACCCTGCAAAGGGAGGCACCTAGGAGGCATTCTGTCCGCCAGACCCTCAACCCAGATGGCGGTACTGCTCACCCTGTCACTAAGACTGAGTCCAGAAGTTCATTTCGGCTGCATGTAAACGACAGCTGTTAAATCAGATGCTTCCCCCTGTTCAATGTTGGTACAATTAAAAGCTTTTACCTAAAGATGCAAGAGGCTCTACAGTAGCACTCCTCTGTGATTTATACTGTAGTCAACTAGAATTACTGTTGATTTAGTTCACAAAAAAGGATTAAAACTAAAATGACTACAGGTGACTACAACTAAATTGAATTGTGCTGTCAAAACAAACACTGGTGGGAACAAGGAAGCTGGTCGGAGTTGATGGGAGGATGGATGAATTTCAATCCAGGACAATCCTGGAAGAAAAGCTGTTAGATGCTGCAGAAGGCTTGAGACTGGGGTTGAGGTTCACCTTCCAGCAGGACAACCACCGTGAACATACAGCCAGAGATACAATGGTTTAGATCAAAGCAAATTCATGTGTTAGAAGGGCCTAGTCAAAGTCCAGACCTAAATCCAACTGAGAATCTGTGTCAAGACTTGAAAACTGCTGTTCATCTGCTGTCTTTAATTCAGCCTTACTGAGCTTGAGCTATTTTAGTAAAATAAGCAAAAAACTTCAGTCTCTGGGAATATTCTGTCAGGTTCAAATAACCTAAAATACTTATAACATCACAAAAAGAAGAGAAAGACAAAGAATTAGTTAGTTCACTTACTGCGAGGAGAACGGACAGGGATGTGCTTTCAGTTACAGGTTCGGAGTAGTCACGGAGAATGTGGAACCGTTCTCATCAATTAACACAACAACAGTTGGACTGTCGGTCGGACGTGAACGGAACGGAGCACGCTCGGAGGATGTGGAATCTGATCCGGTTTGATCTGCTGCGAAGCCCAGAGGAGCTCCAGGAACCATACACAGATTGCTCAATAAATTCCAGTGATAAATGTGGTAGCAAGTCCCAAACTTCTTGTCATATTGGTTCTTACGGATCTGACCCACATGCAGAAAAGCACTGACAATGAAGCACAAGACAACTTACTGACGTAGTTTTGGAGGAATTGCAGTTTGTACAAAACATGGACGACTTTTACAAAGAAATCACCATTACCTGTCAAAAGAAACTTATCACAGCCTAACCACCACTTCTAAAAGTCCTGAGAGCAGAAAGGCCACCATTCGGAATGTTTCCAAAAATTGCACAGTTAAAAGTAAGTAACAGTGTGATGTAACGTTAATGTTAGCGGCTGCTATTCAATTCATATTTGCAACATATGAATGCCATTGTGTTTCTGGAGCTGCATTTATTCACAGTGTAACGACTTATTATACATACTCTCTAAATGAATGTTTTATTTCCCTGCTGCATTAGATGAGCAGTTGTATTACAACTACCAAAGCAAAATGTGCTTGGTGGTGTCTCAAGAGCAAATTTGTGATGTGTTAAGGAGTTGCCATTGACATCCTTGGCAGTGGGGGGTCATCCTGGGGGCCAAAATATAGGAGGGACCCTGAAAAGAGAGATGGAGAATGCCTTTCACAAGATTTAGGCAGAAGCAGTGCGCCAGGCCGCCACCCAGCCTCCACAATCATTAGGGGCAGCTGATCATACGGTGAGACTGGACCCAAAACCCCTGTCTGCATGATTAGACATGGACCCAGTCTCCACAGCCACAAGAGTCTACCTGGTAGGATGGGGAGCAGGGGCGTTTTTAGGGTCTGAAAACATTGGGGGCTTTAGCCCAAATCCAATCCATTTAGATTTCAATAAGACAAATTATAGGTAATTTAAAGTAAAAAATAATATAGGACATATTGTACCTGTTCTCTGTCTCGGCTGGTTTTAGACTGAATGTAAATTATTGTGAATCAAACAAAAAAGGTTTGCAATAATTTTACTTTTTATTTTTGTTAGAACTGAATGAAGGACAAGGAGAAACAGAGTTTAGACCTGATGAAAAAACATTTTGCTGAAGCAAATAATGACACATTTTGAGGTATTTAGAAAAAAACCTCATCTGAATTTTTGCTAACAAAAGTTTTTCTTAAACTCAGAGATGTTTACTTTGGGCCAGTTAAAAGTGCTTCTTTTGTCATCTACATAAATTACCTTTTTAAACTTTATTCTCATCAAACTGTTCTACTCCTGAGGCTCCGTTGTCTTTATTCTTATATTTCAAAAAAGGAAAGTGGTATAAAGTTGATTTTCCTAAATCTTAGTCAAATGGTAAAATCCCAAAACACATTTATTAATTTTATTATGCCAAGAGCTTTCGAAACATTTTATTAAAATTGTTCCTTCTTTTATGAACCTGTTCTCTTTTACCGTCATACACTCAGCCCTTCATTGCACTTCGGAAGAAATTTGGCTGCCAAAAATAATAAAAGAAACATTTTTCTACACAGTCTTTTGTCACCAGGAGAAACATCTGCATGGTGGAGCAGTTGGTAGCACTGTTGCCTTGCAGCAAGAAGGTCCTGGGTTCGATTCCCAGCCGGGGGTCTTTCTGCATGGAGTTTGCATGTTCTCCCCGTGCATGCGTGGGTTCTCACTGGGTACTCCGGCTTCCTCCCAGTCCAAAATCCTGCCTGTTAGGTTTATTGGTCACTCTAAAATTGCCCTTAGATGTATGAGTGTGTGTGCATGGTTGTATGTGTGTTGCCCTGCGACAGACTGTCGACCTGTCCAGGGTGAACCCTGCCTCTTGCCCATAGACTGCTGGAGATAGGCACCATGACCCACTATGGAATAAGTGGTAGAAAATGACTGACTGACATTTATTAATTTTATTATGCCAAGAGCTTTCGAAACATTTTATTAAAATTGTTCCTTCTTTTATGAACCTGTTCTCTTTTACCGTCATACATTCAGCCCTTCATTGCACTTCGGAAGAAATTTGGCTGCCAAAAATAATAAAAGAAACATTTTTCTACACAGTCTTTTGTCACCAGGAGAAACATCACAAACCATTTTTCCAAAGTTCTTATGTAAACTGAACCGAAATAAACATACACGTCACCTATACTATCTGACCATTATAGGTGGATGTGTCAAACTGAATTTCCCTTTTGACACAGGATCAGAGATCAGCCTGATGTGCTCAATCATGTTTGAGGAGGAGAGTAAAGCCATGCTCTCCCTCGGTAAAACACTTCAGGCAGAGGTTTGTGATGTAAGCATCACCAGCCAGATCTAAGACCAATTGTGCATCACTAGTTGGGTGGGGCTGGACATCACAGTCAAAGACATGACTCTAGTGCAACCCATATACAGGTACACATTAGACAGGCTGGCCCCGCTCACTGACTGCCACCAGGACCAAATCTGGATCCAAGTGGAAGTGTCAAAACAACTGGGTGCAAGCAGCAAACCATGCCTTGCGACCAATCAGGTTGCCAGCTTGGAAGAGCTCAAAGAACCTCTGACGAAGCCTCGGCCCTCGTCAGACCCAGTCGCAGGCACCTCTAGTGCACAGCTGCACCCGGCTACCCCGGAAACTCCTCTCCACAATCATGCCTCATTTCTTAGATTTTTGAAAAACACAGGTGTGAAACCTTACAACCCCAAAGTGGTGGAAGGTATGCCCCTGGAAACAACTTTCTTTCCCGAAGTTCTCCTAGACTTCTGGAAGGAAAAACAGTAATAAGTAGAGAGCTGTATGACCATTTGTGCCAAGAAAATCCCTAACTGAGGATGTAGCCACACACTCCTTTCAGCAGATGGGCTCCGCCCTGTCCTTAAGACAGCCAGAGTATACACCTTCAGTGTGCAAATTGGCATAAAACAGCTCTCCCATGCTTGTTTCCTTCTTGTTGTTTTCACTGTCTCTACATTACTCATGATGGATGGACCTGGTAGCTTCAAAGACTGCGATTAATCGCACCCTTCGGACCTAGGGGGGATGTTGGGGTCATCCATTTTGGTCGCATAGACCAACTGGGCTGCGCAGTTCAACATGCATAGCTCGGCATTCGTCGCAATGATGGACATTGAAGCTGATGTCATCAGAGATATAAAAACCTGAGGAAACATACTTTAAACCACCATTTCACAGCCGTAGTGAACCGCTACAACGTAAAGGGGGCAATCTCTGGATAATAGAAGCTCGCAAGTGGGTTTACTTTTCCTCCACACTTGCCATTCCCTGAAGAGCTTAAAAGCTGGAAATCTGTCTGATACAAGAAGATCAGAAGATTCATATTCCCATTAGACTTAAGTTAACAGCATCATCTGCCAACCTGTTTGCTCGGTAAGCAAACTGCAGGGGGTCCAGCAGGGGGCCTGTGATGTCTTTCAAGTGCTTCAACACCAGCCGCTCAAAGGATTTCATGACCACAGATGTCAGGGCTACAGGCCTGTAGTCATTTAATCTTAGGATGGTGGGTTTCTTGGGAACTGGGATGATGGTGGATCGTTTGAAGCAGGAGGGGACCTCACGCGTCTCCAGTGGCTTGTTGAAGATCTGGGTGAAGATCGGAGCGTGTTGATTTGCACAGGCTTTCAGGCATGATGGGGAGACGTTATCAGGTCCTGAATGGGATGTGGAGGAGATGGTTTGAGGTGTGAACAGCTTCTTGTCATGTCTGCAGTAGAAGCTATTCAGACGGTTGGCCAGGCAATGGTTCTGTTCAGGATGGGTGGGGGGGCTCTTGTAGGCAGTCAGGTTTCTCAGACCAGTCCATACAGCTGAAGTGTCACCAGTAGAAAGGGTGTTTTTCAGCTTCTCACTGTAGCTTCTCTTGGCTGCTTTGATCTCCTTTGTTAGTTTGTTCCTGGACTGCCTGTACCGCGCCCAATCTCAACTGCTGTGAGCTTCTTCCTTGTCCTTGCGCAGATTCCTGTGATGTGGAGTAAACCATGGCTTATTGTTCCCAAAGGTGCAGAAGGTCTTGGTCTGCACACACATGTCCTCACAGAAACTGATGTATGATGTCACCACATCAGTTAGTTGGTTTAGGTCAGTGGCTGAAGTTTCAAAAACCGTCCAGTCTGTGCATTCAAAGCAGGCCTGTAGCATCTGCTATGATTCCTCAGTCCACTTCTTAACAGTGTGAGCTGCGGGTTTGGAAGCTCTTAGTCTCTGTCTGTAGGTTGGGATGAGGTGGATTAGATAATGATCCGAAAAACCCAGAGCAACCCTGGTAACAGCATGATATGAGTCCTTTAAAGCTGTGTAACAATGGTCCAGTGTGTTTTTATCTCTGGTGGGACACTTAATATGCTGTCTGTATTTGGGGAGTTCATTTGAGAGGTTTGCTCTGTTAAAATCTCCCAGTATTATGATGAAAGAGTCAGTGTATTTTTTCTCCAGGTCTGTAATCAGCTCAGCAAGATGTTTTTCAGCAGCAGAAGTGCAGCCATGAGGTGGAAAATATGAGCCAATTATTATAAATGAGGAAAACTCTTTTGGTGAATAAAACGGTTTACAGTTTATGAAAAATGACTCCAGATCAGGACTACATGTTTTCCCAGCACTTTTATGTCTCTGCACCAACCTTCATTTATATAAAAGCAGATTCCGCCTCCTTACCTCTTCATCAATAGCGCTATGATTCGCTCTGAACAGCTGGAAGTCCGGCATCAGCAGTGCGCCGTCCGGGATCTTATCACTCAGCCATGTCTCGGTGAAGCAGAGAATTGCTGATCTGCGGAGGTCCATGTTTTTACTGGTGAGAAGAAGCAGCTCGTCCATCTTGTTACTTAGAGAGCGGACATTTGCCAGATGGATTGAAGGCAGTGGTGTGCGAAGTCCTCTTTGGCGGAGCTTTACCAGCGCGCCAGCACGCTTTCTCCGCCAATGCTTTTGGCGCAGTATCCCGTTCAGTGTTGCGGGTCCGCTCACCAGAAGCTCAGTGAAGCTCGGATCGATGAAAGATGGTGAAAGAACTTTAACCTTATTTTGACTGACAAATCACTCTTGCACAAAATAAACACAAACGCTTTCTCTTTATATACGTGAACATTTATGAAATCAACAGCCCTGATATAACTCGCTCTTCTGATTCAATAATCATAATTTGACAAAATTAATTTCTTAACCAAAAATCCTTATTTATGAATCGAAATCAGAGATGTCCTCTGGGGTTGTAATTGTGGCTCAAAGCCCTTGATAATTACAATTATTAAATTCTCAGTAATAGTTAATAACTATTACTAGATGTCACTGTTTAATCAATCGTTTCTGCCGAAACGTGGGGAACTTTAACTTTATTTTGACAGACGAATCACTCTTGCACAAAATAAACACAAACGTCTTCTTTTTATATACGTGAACATTTATGAAATCAACAGCCCTGATATAACTCGCTCTTCTGATTCAATAATCATAATTTGACAAAATTAATTTCTTAACCAAAAATCCTTATTTATGAATCGAAATCAGAGATGTCCTCTGGGGTTGTAATTGTGGCTCAAAGCCCTTGATAATTACAATTATTAAATTCTCAGTAATAGTTAATAACTATTACTAGATGTCACTGTTTAATCGATCGTTTCTGCCAAAACGTGGGGAACTTTAACTTTATTTTGACAGACGAATCACTCTTGCACAAAATAAACACAAACGTCTTCTTTTTATCTACGTGAATATTTATTAAATCAACAGCCCTGATACGACTCGCTCTTCCGATTCAATAATCTTCACCTAATCAAACATGCAAAGTTCCACACAAAAAGGGTAAAATATCTAACTAAACAAAACAAAAACAGCCTTAAGTGTGTATGACATCAAACCAGCTGTTATGGCAGTTATGGCAAGATACAAAAGGAATATGGTTGAACAAAGCTCTGGAAGGCCACTCCCAAAGTGTAGCTTAGTTACTGTAAGTCATAAAACATCCTCCACCGCTGGGGAGTCTGTGCAAACAAAGGGTTGTAAAACCTTTGGCGGCAACTAATAAGCATGAAGTTGAAGACAAAGAAAACGGTTGATTTTCACCATGAAGTCATTATAGCAGTCCAACTTTAAAATGTGCCCTGAGCATGCTCTCAGGTGTTAAAACAACACAGCAAAACACACACAGCTGGGAAGCACAGCGGCTTTCAGATATCCAACAGCAATCAAAGTTTCAATAAAATGTTGCATGCACATACAACTCAGAACACATTGGACTAGAAGTGCCGTTTCTAAATCGCCTAAAATCCTACTCTATCCTGCCCAAGCTATTTCTAATAAAGAAATAAGGAAAAAAAAAAAGGATTTTACTTGGTGATGTCTCCCCTGGGTCAGAGGAGGGGGGGGGGGGGTTTCCACGCATCCGTGGATAACTCAGAGTAGAACGGTCCATTTTACTTCTGGCTTCCTTGGCAGAAGAGCAGTATCACGGACCGTCAACAGTAGTTTTCTCGTTGGCCAACGGGGAGAATGAATGCAAGTCCAGATGGGATTTTCTTCTCCAGAGTGATGCTCCAGTTGCGTGGTGACCGCGTCTCGGTTTCCAGCGTGAAAAGCCATGATGGTGAGAGTATGTTATATAGTCGACTGTGACATCAGAGCTGCGACGCACCCGTCTTATCAGCCGCGGTACCCACTGGGATTTGTAGTAGCGGACTATCCTGGGGTACAAAATGGCAGATGACGCCGGCAGACATGTTGCCATCCAGCAACGTCCAAATGGTCCAATATTAAGCAACACATGGTCCATTAGTGTCTTGAACCGCTCTTTGACTGACCTGTCACCTAGAGCCTGTTTGCCATGGGAGACCCTACCAGGGACGTTTAAGACCCAGACAACATCGCCTCTAGGATCATTCGGGCACTCAAACCCCTCCACCACATTAAGGTGGCGGTTCAAGGAGGGGTGGTTAAAATGTATTTCTTCTAATTATGATTTTTTTTATTATAATTGCTGATAAGTATTTATAATCATACATAATCATACATCCTAACACACCATATATGAATAAACATATATATACACTGAAATTATTTTGTTTACATGGGAAAAACAAGTTTACATTGCCCTTATGTGTTCCTATTAATAATAGGATGTGTTTTTTGGCTTATTAAGGTATAATTGATATTTGGTCTAACAAATAATAGTGCGAGATACACACTGTCAACAAACTTACTAAATAAAATTGATTAATCTTCCAATTCAAAAGGGCTTTATTGGGATGGCGTAAAGAGGTTATGGTTGCCAAAGGAAATGTGAAATAAAAGTAAAAATATGTAATGATAGACCCCGGGCAAATTTGATTCTTATGAATGGGTGCATGTAGCTTGTCCTTATGAAACGGGGCGCAACGTAGTTCCAAATGGCACTGCCGTATTTCTTCTCCAGACTCTGCTGCATCTCTTTCTGATTGTGACTGAAATATATCTAAAGAAACATCAGATTCTTTGCTCCTGTTTTTGTTGTCAGCCATTGTAGAAGAAGTCAGTTTGTGCGGGGGTTCCCCTTTGACGTCATAAAAGAGCTCAAAAAAATCGCAAAGGAGTAGTCTGGAAATGTTTGGTGAAATTTCTGACCATATATCTTAACAACTGTTCATTTCAGTGGCATGCATTTACTTTATAAAATAGTTATCAATGTTTCCTTACCATATTAATATGGTAAATCATAAAAACATCCTCTCAGGGTGCTTTACTCCAGCTGCAGCAGTTTGTCACCTCAACTTATTAATGTTTACAGCTTTATTTTCTGAAGAGGGGATGTAAAACTGAAGTAAATATGTTATTCTCAGGCTCTTTGAAAAACAAAAAGAGAAAAATAGGAACAGATAAATAAACAGATCATAGCTTCATTATTTGATGTTTTCATTGTCTTGCTGCAGTTAAAGAATTGTTTCTCCTGTCATTTACATTGCTCAGTTTCTTCACCATGTTCTTCTATAATCTTAAACTGAAAAATCCATATGGAGACCTTTGCAGAAATGAATCCCTCTTTCATTTTCCTTTAAACCAATTTTGTTATGTAACTCATTGTTCATATAAACAGATCCCAGTTGGCATGAATCGTTTCTCATACGGATAGAAGGCGAAGCATTGATTGATGAGATAATGTGCAAAATGCCACATCATTTTATGCTTATCCCAAGTAAAGGCAGCCCATTTATCCCACTACCTGTCTGTCCATGAATGCAAACGTAGAGATCCTGAGCAGGTTACTGATCAACTGAGGCCCTCGTTCTGCCTCCTCACAGTCATGAGGTGCATAAACAGCTCCTTCCCTGACTGCTGGCTTAAGCTGCACTGATAACATTTGCTGGAGAATATCTGGAAATCAGAGGCGTCCTGATCCGGGTCACAGCAGAGGAGTGTGGGAGAAAATAGATCCTTAATAAGTCTGCTCCTTCTCCTGGTCTGAGGCTGTGCTCGCCCTGACTGTCTATGTGCTGAAGTAACAAACTGCAGGCAGGGCCTCCTCTATGCTCAGCAGGTCACACATATTAGACCTGCCTCAAGACAGGAAACCTTAAAGCAGCAGCAGCAGCAGCAGTAGAGAGAAGGTGGAAATCTGAGGCAGCTGCTGACTCCTCCACCCTGTAGAAAATCAAATTTATTTATAGGCGTCCTGTTACAGCAGCTTCGAGTTATGGAGCATCAGCTGAATTGGTTTCAGTAAGAAGATGTTTCAGAATATTATTCCTGATCTTTGGAAGAACTTGTGCCATGTTCTGCAGATGAATTCCTAAATTTACTTATTCTCTGTAATGATCATCAGTCAGAAGACCTACTGTAGCATTTATAGCTTGAAAAAAAATCATTTATGTGTTGAGTTAGATATGTTGATTGAATGTATTCCTGTTCCCCTTTGTTTGCCTGAAGGGGTATTTATGTAATGTTGAATTTTTAATAAATTCAGGAACACCTGGAAAAGCTGCAGATATTAGACAAATATTTTCAAACCTAACCTGCTTTTTCCGTAAAAATATTTCGTGAGCTTCATCTGTCACTCAGAGCAAATTAGATCATGCAGTTATCACTTGGCACCATGTGGGGGCGCCAACACAGTAGGTTAGTCTACAGTTTTCAAGCTGAAGCCCATCAAACCTCCAGAGAACAGAGACATGCACCAATGAAAGGATGAATTTAAGTCTCCAGTTTAATAAAGACTATTCCTTTATTTCTAAGACTCAAAATTATAGTCAACAAACATCAGTAACAGTCACCGTTTTAAAACTTTTAGAAATTTACCCAGAGATCACAGATGTGTGTCTTCTTTTCATTAAATGTGGATTTAATTCCAACATAATTTATGGAAGCAGTTTTTTTTCCAGGTAAACATTGTTAAAACACTAAAATCCCAAATAACATTATTAAATTCACTGAAACCTCCTCACTATTAAGAGTTAAATAATGTAAACAGTGAATATTGTTTTTTTTGTTGTTCATATGCTGGTAACATATTTAAATATTCCATTATAATATTACTATATTAGTTGTTTTAGCAGAGATAAAACAGCTGACACACTCCAACAATAAGTAAAGCATAAAAACAAAAGCATAAATACAATCCCTCAGTGATAAAAACACAACCAACTTATTACTGCTCTTCATGTTCTGCCTACGAACTGTTTTTATCTGACGAATGAAGTCAAGCTCTAAAACATCCGCTGTCATCAGCCGATCGATGTCTGCTCACAGCAAACCTTCCCAAATCTGACAGCAGATCCATACAACATAGACGTGCACGGCAGCGAGCTGAAGTCTTAAAGGTGTCCAGAATTTTTCTTGTTTAAACAAAATGTCTCAAATCTATATAAATGAATCATATTCAGTACAGCAGTTCTTTTGAAGTGAAACACAATAATCTATAAAACTGTTCAGGAACAAAAGAGCCAGAAAATCAGCCCACTGAGTAGACAACATGAGCAGCTCTGGACACCGTGCTACATCCAATAATCTCCATCAACCTCACAGAGAGGGAGATATTCCTACAGCAGCTCTGCTCCTCATCATCAATACAGGCAGGAGACAATAACCTGATCCATTATCTGATATTTACATGTAAATATTCAAACAGAAGTTATGTGGAAACACAGAAACTATGTTCTGTTTAATTCATAACAAAAAGAAATAGATAATCAGGTTATTTTGTTAATATATTAGCAAAACAACAAGTTATAATAGAAATAAAGTTTTTCCTTTCTGCTTACAGGATTTACTAACCAAGGTCTTAATGGCAGATTATTTTCCATATGAAAGGAGCAGATGATGAAATTACAACAAACTGACTGATGGCAGCGACTCTGTTCCCAACAAACCTGCATGTAATTACAAACAATATATTTTTATTGTTTTTTTTTGTACCTCTAGGCACCAAAATGTAAATCATTTTGTGGGAAAAAGACCCAAATTTTTCATTAATTCCATTTTATCTGTGGAAAGCTCTGGCTTCCAAATCCCAAAAGATTGTTTAGTTTAAACAATAATTTTAGACTTTCCCATGAAATATTCAAAAAGTAGTCTTTGATGAATGTTTTGTGTTTTAGTGTTATTTAGTGTCAGGGTAATTGTAGGGTAATTTACTTGTAACAGTCCCTTTACTCAGCCAAAAGGTCATATTTGTTACTGGGTCATATCTTGTGAGCGGAGCAGGACCCAGGCGCAGAAAGGAGCGGTGGATGAGCATGATGAGAATGTAACAAATAGGAAAAGCAACAAGAACCGGACTGTCGTACGTAGTACAAATGTCATGCCCGATCTTGTGGTACTAAATCTGATACATATCCAATTAGTACCACATATGAAAGTGGTAAAACTTGGATGTTTTTGGAGGTGAAAAGGATTTGAGCCGTTCTGACTGTCTTGAAGAAATTGGATGTGGGTGGCATTTGCCTGCAGTGTGAACATAGCCTGTATACATAAATTGTGTTTGGTATTGTCTAGTGTTTTGATCATATAATTTTGACTTTTGTAAAGTGTCTTTGAGTTTTTTGAAAAGCACTATACAAATAGAATAATACAGTAAGATTGTTATTCACGCTGGTGGTAATGACACCCGGTTACGTCAATCGGAGGTCACGAAAGTTAGTGTTGCTTCGGTGTGTAAGTTTGCCAAAACAATGTCGGACTCCATAATTTTCTCTGGTCCCCTCCCCGATCTGACCAGTAACGACATGTTTAGCCGCATGTTGTCATTCAACCGCTGACTGTCTAGGTGGTGTCCAGAAAACAATGTGGGCTACATTGATAACTGGCGAACATTTTGGGGAAAATCTGGTCTGATCCGGAGAGACGGCATCCATCCCACTTTGGATGGAGCTGCTCTTCTTTCTAGGAATCTGGCCGAATTTATTAGTTCTCTAAACCTCTGACAACCCAGGGTTCAGACCAGGAAGCAGGGTCATAGTTTAATACTCCTCTCTGCAGCTTCTGTACTGCTACCCACCCATTACCCTATTAAGACAGTGTCTCACCCACGGCCAAAATTGAATAGATTAAAAAATAATCTAAAAGGAGGAAATCATGAAAATCTCATAAAAATAAACACAACTCAGACCGAAAAGAAAAATAAAACAATTAAATGTGGCTCACTGAACATAAGATCTCTCTCTTCAAAGACATTGCTAGTTAGTGACCTGATTTGTGACAATCAGATTGATTTATTTTGCCTCACAGAAACCTGGCTGCAGCAAGAGGATTATGTTACTATAAATGAGTCAACTCCTACTAATTATTTAAATTTTCACATTCCTCGAAATACTGGGCGAGGAGGAGGAGTAGCAACCATCTTTCAGTCCGATTTATTGACTAGTCCCAGACCAATAAATAGCTACAACTCTTTTGAATATTTAATCCTTAGTTTTCCTCATCCAAATAGCAAAGCACTAAAACCACTTCTGTTTGTTGTTTTGTACCGTCCACCAGGACCTTACTCTCAATTTTTAGATCAGTTTTCAGACCTTTTATCTGATTTAGTGTTAAATACAGATAAAGTTATTACAGTGGGGGATTTTAGGCATTGAGTGTAAAGACATAACGATATTTTCTCATAACCCTGTCCTGTCTGACCATTTCTTAATAACCTTTGAATTTAATTTAACCAAGTACTCCACACCTGAAAGAAAATTTCATTATAGTAGATTATTATCAGGCGATGCTGTAACAACCTTTAAAGAATCTGTTCCACCTTTGATTTCCTCATTATCACTGAAAAACACAGTGGAGGACAATAATTTTGCTTCTTCCCCTTCACAAATTGATTCTCTTGTTCATAGTGTTACTTCATCATTGCGTGGTGCATTAGACAATGCAGCCCCCTTGAAAAAGAAGGTAATCATTCTGTTGGAATAATTGTATATAGTTTTTTATCTTTTATCTTATATTTTTTTCCTTTTCTTTAATTTGACTATTTGATTTTATAACCTTTCATGATGTGATGAGTTTGTCTGCAGGCAAACATCAAAAGTGTAGCTGAGAAGGAAGCAGTCGCAGATGAGGAGGTCATAAAGATGAAGGCTGATTGTGCTGAACAGAAGAAACACTGATCTTAGGATGGGGGGAGATTGTGGAAGTGTGTTGTTAAAAGATAATGGTGTTTATGACCTGTTTACGATGCAGCTGTTTTTTCCCATACTTAGAGAGTAACGTTTTTTGTAACTAGGGACCCCCGAAAGATAATAAAAAGAGAGGAACGGACAGATGGTTTTCAGAGCGGTAGGAGATTTGTAACTGGAAGTACATCTCTATCCGTTCTCCTCGCAGCAAGTAAATAACTAATTCTTTGTCTTTCTCTTCTTTTTCTGATGTTATAAGTATTTTAGGTCGTTTAAACCTGACATTAATTTGGTCTTTTGAGCCGGATTCCAATTACGCCTGATGATTCCAGCGGGTTGGTGGATACCAGTAAAGACCGTGCGCACGGCAGTCTTCAACAGGAAGACTCACAGACCCTTTCCGGGACTGGATCTCTGCCCACCTGCTGGGTTCTGACGGCTGAAGGAACTCTGAGAGAGAGGAGAGGACAAAGTGATGAGTTGAGTTTGGATTAAAAAGTGTGACGAATGACTGGGGGTCATTGCGTGAAATAAAATCCTGTGAATTCTAGGCCCTAACAGGTAAAAGTAGGACGGCAAAGTCCTGAAGAAGTATTAAGAAGTAATACTGAAAATTCCATGTTTCAAGGACGGCGGAGTCCGTGTTTAAGTATTTAAACAAAAATACTAAGAAAAAATCCGCGTTTAAATGTGTGCATGTGAGAAATGGAGGATTTAAACCACTAGGTTTTACCTCATACCAAAGCAGTAGGATTGTAAGTGACTAACGTTTGTGGAAGCAAAGGCAAGAATTCTCCACTCGAAAGAGTTGAAGTGAGAATTACCACAAAAGGAGATTTTTCTGTCACCCTACTGAGCAGAATAATCCAGTATTTATAATACCCTAGGTATTTATATGATGGACCAAATTTAAATAAATTTAAAAAATGGGAAAAGGGGCGAGTAAAAATAAACTAAAAATGAATAACAATGCAAAGATTGGAAATGTATAGAAGCCCAGGATCAAATTTAAAATATTAAAATTAAAATATTTAGATAAATGGATAACCACATATCATTATGATGGTCGTTTAAACTTAAAAAAATTAGTTAATCTATAGGATGCAATAATTAAAAGTACATTAAAAGTACACGTAATTAAAGAAAAATGGACAAAGAAGGTTATGAGGATGTAGAATATTAGTTAAAAGTAACTAAAAAGAGAGAGATGTGATGCAGGAGATAAGAATGGACGTTTTTGTGGAAAGCAGAAAAGGTCAGAGGGCTAAGAAGTAATTTTTGATGGACTTGAAAAGTAGAACAGCAGGACAGAAGAAAGGGAGTAACAAGAGTAGGTGGAAAGTTTTTGTTTTCTACCAAAGATCTGATGAGGTTTGACAGGATAAGATGGACTAAAATGAGTCCCTTTGGTGAATAAATCCATCCCCACCATGGCTGTACCTCATGTATGTTTTATTTGTGTTTATTTTTTATTATTTGAGACGCTGGAGGCTGTTGATACAGTTTGTCACGGAGGTTCATGACATGGGGTTTTTTTCTCTGTGTAACCTTAGAAAATATTTTACTCTTTTTAACAACAGAACAAACAGAGTGAGGGGATGAATCGATAGGCTTACAGTTAGATACAGACGCAGAGCTGACTACGCAGAAATAGCCAGAGTGAAATAAAAAGATGAAGAACCTTTTGAAGAATATAGGATTAGACTGACAAAAGTGTTTAAAATACATAGTGGTCTACAAGAAGATGAAAACGAGCAAGGAGCTTATCGACAGCAGTTAAAAAATGCACTTCATGCTGGTTCCAGGGATGTAATTAATACCTGGGTAAGGAGACATTTTATAGGGTTCCCCACAGCAAATCTAGAAGACTATGTTAATCATGCCCTCCATGCAGAGAAAGTAATGAAAGATAAAAAAACAAAAAACAAAAAAAGATAGCCAACACCTTTTTTCAGCAAGAAGAAGGAGAAGATGAGCAGATTTATTATCAAAGCAATAGAGGAAGAGGGAAATTTAGATACAGAGGACAAAACCGCAGGGGTCAGAGAGGGGGAGTGAGTAGAGGAAGTTACAGACAATACACCTCAGGGTGTTGGTGTTGTGGGAAAGAAGGACATCTGGACAGAGATTGTCTTGAATGGAGAAATAATGATTCAGCATGACTAGGACAGATAACAAGTGAAATTGTTCCTAGTATCTCAGACACCAATGAAAACAAAAAACCAAAAACACAGGGGCAGGATATCCTCCTAAATTTCCAGGACCTTCTCTCCCTAGATAGCATAAAACCTGAAGTTACCTTACTGTTGAATGGAAAATCAATTACTTTTCTTTGTGATACCAGAGCATGCAGGACAACCTGTAGAGAAACAACCCCAAATTCCAGACTTAGTGATCAGCAAATAACAGTAAGGTCAGCTAGTGGGAAATTGACACAAGTCTGTGAGTCTGAACCAGTTTGGATAAGGGATCCCAATGGACAGTCATGTCAGCTATCTATTCTAATGTTCCCTGAGTGTCCGGTGAATCTATTGGGACGAGATGGATTACTACATCTGGGGTTAGCATTAATTCCAACCTCAGAAGGACATATTGTAATAAAGAGAAAAGCAGAACTCAGCCAAGGAGATTATTTCGTGTTAAAAGGAGTGGGACCACCTTATTACCACTATTCACTGGATGTTCCAAATAAGCCACCCCTAGACATAGGGAAGGAAGAAATGTCATTACTCAACTACAAGATCAGATGACACCAGATGATCTACATATTACCATGTGGTATAAAAATACTCCTGGACCAGATAAAACTTACGAAGAAGCATCAACTAAAGTAACCCCTACAAACGTTATGGTAACTCATGTTTATGCAGATGGGAACAGTACGTCAGTTGCTGAAGTAGTGTTAGCGGAAGACACTAGGAAGCTCTGCAAAATGTGGACACCTCCACACATATCTTTATTCAAGGATAAAGAACTCAAGTGGCAGGATGTAGGAAGAATAGTGCAGAGGGGAAAAGATGCCACAGACTGGTTTGCAACAATAATGAATACAGAAACCAGTGCATCCACAGGATTAACTAGAAAACCATTATTTTGGACAGTGACAGTACAGGAAGGGATACATTTGCATACAAAGAAACAATGAGAAATATTCCTTACTGAACAGGAGGAACAGTTCTTGACTGAAGTCCCTGATAAGTTATGGTCAACAAACCCTACTGATGTGGGTTTAATAAAAGGAGCGTTACCTGTTCAAATTAGAGCAAAAACAGAATACAGGCCCAGAGTAAAACAATACCCTTTGAAATATGATGCAAGTGAAGGAATAAAACCAGTAATAAAGGATTTAATAACTGCAGGGGTGATAATAAAATGCGAGGACTCACCATGTAACACCCCCATTTTTCCAGTTAAAAAACAAGCTCCATCAACAGGATGGCGCATGGTACAAAACTTACAGGCAGTTAATAATGCAGTTGTTCAGAGAGCACCGTGTGTTCCTGATCCTTATACATTATTAAATTCCCTAAGACCAGATGCTAGAATATTTACTGTAGTTGCTAGAAGCAATGCATTTTTCTCTCTACCTATAGATAAAGATAGTCAGTTCTGGTTTGCATTCACCTTTGAGGGACAAAGATATACTTATACCAGACTACCTCAAGGTTACTGTGAAAGTCCAACTATATACTCTCAGGTAATGAGTGCAAGTATGGCCAAGTTTGACCCTCCAGGAGGTAGTCAGGTTTTATTATATGTTGATGATGTGCTATTAGCCTCTCCTGATGAGGAGAACTGTAAAAATGACACAATAGCATTATTAAAACATTTAGCAGAAGAGGGACACAAAGTAAAAAGAAACTTCAGTTGTGTAAAAATGAGGTTAAATACCTAGGCCACAATCTTAGCGCAGGGGGACGCACAATTGTAGAAGAAAGAAAGACTGCAATATTACAAGCTCCAAAACCAGTAACAAAAAAGCAAATGATGTCCTTCCTTGGACTAACTAATTATTGTAGAAACTGGGTGCCAAATTATGCAGAAATAGTAGCTCCATTAAACAAACTGATGTATGAGCAAGAGCTGAAAATGATGTCTGAACTGAAATGGAGTCTAGAAGCTGAAGAAGCATTTACCAACATAAAACAAGTTCTAGTTTCCAGTACTGCTTTAGCATTACCAGATTATAGTAAACCGTTTGTTCAGATGGTAGATTGCAAGGGACATTTTATGACTTCAGTTCTGGTTCAACAACATGGAGATAAAATGAGATGATCCACTTGGCCCTGTCTTTCAGTGTTTAACCCTTTCTCTCTCCTAGACATGGCTACTGACTGAGCTTCTACTGTAACTAACTCTATGTGCTCTCTTTCAGACTCTAACCTTGAAAACTGGCTCAGAGTTTATCTGTTCTTTCTTTCTAGATGAAACGACTAAAGGAGCTACATCCATTAACATTTACTTTTCCTTCCCATAGAAAGTACTCCTGGATCAGTGCTTCTGTGATCTTTTTGTGTCTCTGCTCTGTTCTCTCAAACCTCCAGTCGGTCGTGGCAGATGGCCGCTCACACTGAGCCTGGTTCTGGTTCTGCTGGAGGTTTCTTCCTGTTAAAAGGGAGTTTTTCCTCTCCACTGTCGCTACATGCATGCTCAGTATGAGGGATTGCTGCAAAGTCAACACCAGTGACTGTCCACTGTCTCTACATGCTCATCCAGGAGGAGTGAATGCTGCAAGTCACTGACTGGATGCAATCTGCTGGGTTTCCTTAGATAGAAAAACTTTTTATCCAATTTGAATAAATAACTGAATCTGACTGAACTGTTCAATTGTTAGGATTAATAGGAATGTATGAACCTGACTGTTGTGAAGAGCCTTGAGACGACATGTGTTGTGAATTTGCGCTATATAAATAAACTGAATTGAATTGAATTGAGTTATTTCCAACTAAACAATCAAATAATAAAGAAAATAGGAATTATGTTTCACATAAATCTGAGAAACCATTGCGCTTACCACCCTCAAAGCGCTGGATTAGTGGAAAGAATTAATGGGACTATAAAGAACCGCCTGAAAAAGTGTATTGAAGAGACAGGGAGACCATGGACACAGTGCCTGGATCTAGTAAAACTATACTGGTCCTTCTCAAAATATTAGCATATTGTGATAAAGTTCATTATTTTCCATAATGTAATGATGAAAATTTAACATTCATATATTTTAGATTCATTGCACACTAACTGAAATATTTCAGGTCTTTTATTGTCTTAATACGGATGATTTTGGCATACAGCTCATGAAAACCCAAAATTCCTATCTCACAAAATTAGCATATCATTAAAAGGGTCTCTAAACGAGCTATGAACCTAATCATCTGAATCAACGAGTTAACTCTAAACACCTGCAAAAGATTCCTGGGGCCTTTAAAACTCCCAGCCTGGTTCATCACTCAAAACCCCAATCATGGGTAAGACTGCCGACCTGACTGCTGTCCAGAAGGCCACTATTGACACCCTCAAGCAAGAGGGTAAGACACAGAAAGAAATTTCTGAACGAATAGGCTGTTCCCAGAGTGCTGTATCAAGGCACCTCAGTGGGAAGTCTGTGGGAAGGAAAAAGTGTGGCAGAAAACGCTGCACAACGAGAAGAGGTGACCGGACCCTGAGGAAGATTGTGGAGAAGGGCCGATTCCAGACCTTGGGGGACCTGCGGAAGCAGTGGACTGAGTCTGGAGTAGAAACATCCAGAACCACCGTGCACAGGCATGTGCAGGAAATGGGCTACAGGTGACGCATTCCCCAGGTCAAGCCACTTTTGAACCAGAAACAGCGGCAGAAGCGCCTGACCTGGGCTACAGAGAAGCAGCACTGGACTGTTGCTCAGTGGTCCAAAGTACTTTTTTTGGATGAAAGCAAATTCTGCATGTCATTCGGAAATCAAGGTGCCAGAGTCTGGAGGAAGACTGGGGAGAAGGAAATGCCAAAATGCCAGAAGTCCAGTGTCAAGTACCCACAGTCAGTGATGGTTGGGGTGCCGTGTCAGCTGCTGGTGTTGGTCCACTGTGTTTTATCAAGGGCAGGGTCAATGCAGCTAGCTATCAGGACATTTTGGAGCAATTCATGCTTCCATCTGCTGAAAAGCTTTATGGAGATGAAGATGGTTTACTGACCATGGTATCACTGTGCTCAATTGGCCTGCCAACTCTCCTGACCTGAACCCCATAGAGAATCTGTGGGATATTGTGAAGAGAACGTTGAGAGACTCAAGACCCAACACTCTGGATGAGCTAAAGGCCGCTATCGAAGCATCCTGGGCCTCCATAAGACCTCAGCAGTGCCACACGCTGATTGCCTCCATGCCACGCCGCATTGAAGCAGTCATTTCTGCCAAAGGATTCCCGACCAAGTATTGAGTGCATAACTGTACATGATTATTTGAAGGTTGACGTTTTTTGTATTAAAAACACTTTTCTTTTATTGGTCGGATGAAACATGCTAATTTTGTGAGATAGGAATTTTGGGTTTTCATGAGCTGTATGCCAAAATCATCCGTATTAAGACAATAAAAGACCTGAAATATTTCAGTTAGTGTGCAATGAATCTAAAATATATGAATGTTACATTTTCATCATGACATTATGGAAAATAATGAACTTTATCACAATATGCTAATATTTTGAGAAGGACCTGTATATAAACATTACAAGCACCTCAGGGTTAACACCCTGTGAAATGTTATTTGGAAGACCATATAGATTACCACAGTTAAAAATAAGTGGGAGTTAGATGAAGAAGCTAACCTAGCTGATTATATGAGGAGTATGTACTACAAGATGGCGCCGCAGATGGTCGCCTCGGCGTGTTGGTTCGCATTGTTTTGTTTTGTTTTTTGCTTTAAAACGGTCTTCTGTGATGGTACCCGGAGCTCTTTCACCAGAGAAGAACTCATGAACATCAGGGCTACTACACCAGAGGAGTTATTTCCCACTTTTCTGCCTACTGCTCTGGAATTTATGGACATTCTGGTCAAAGGTGCGCTCACCTTTGTTCACGCGGTGAAACGCCGGAAGAGAGGGAAACGGGCTGGGGTGCTGGTACGTCTTCGCCAGCGTGGACTACGAACACCGTTACCTGGAAAATTTCTCTCTAACGTGCGCTCACTTCCCAACAAAATGGAGGAACTACAACTGTTGTTGGGGAAAAACAGGGACTTTTATTCATCGGCAGTTTTGTGCTTCACGGAGACATGGCTGTGTGGATTAATACCGGACTCTGCGCTGCAGCTGGCAGGATTCCAGCTCTACAGAGCGGACAGAGACACGGAACTCTCCGGCAAAGCGAAAGGTGGAGGAATCTGTTTTTACCTCAACAGTGGTTGGTGCAACGACGTGACAGTGATTCAGCAGCACTGTTCTCCAGACCTGGAATCCTTCATCATAAACTGTAAGCCTTTCTATTCCCCCCGTGAGTTCGCTTCGTTCATCCTGGTCGGTGTTTACATCCCGCCGCAAGCTAACGTGCAGGTCGCACAGCGCATGCTCGGCGACCAGATACTGAGTGTGGAGCGGACCAACCCGGACTCCTTAGTTATCGTCGTTGGCGACTTTAACAAAGGTAATCTGACCCACGAACTCCCCAAATATAGACAGTTTATAAAATGTCCGACCAGAGAGGACAACATTCTGGATCACTGTTACACCACCATCAGAGACGCTTATCACGCCGTCCCACGTGCTGCACTGGGCCAATCCGACCACATCATGGTCCACCTGATTCCTGCATACAGGCAGAAACTAAAGCTCTGCAAACCTGTTGTGAGGACGACAAGGAAGTGGAGCAGTGAGGCTGTGGAGAATCTCCAGGCGTGTTTAGGCTGTACAGACTGGGATGTGTTCAGGACCACTACCAACAGTCTGGACGAGTACACAGAGGCTGTGACTTCCTACATCAGCTTCTGTGAGGACAGCTGTGTACCATCATACACCAGGGTGAGTTACAACAACGACAAACCCTGGTTCACAGCTAAACTCAGAAGGTTAAGACTGGATAAGGAAGAGGCCTTCAGGAGTGGGGACAAAGACATATACAGAGAGGCAAAGTACAAGTTTGGCAAGGCAGTGAAAGAGGCCAAACGACTGTACTCTGAGAAGCTCCAAAACCAGTTCTCAGCCAACGACTCTGCGTCTTTCTGGAAAGGGCTCAAGCAAATCACCAACTACAAGCCGAAAGCCCCCCACTCCATCAACGACCGATGCCTCGCCAACGACCTGAACGAGTTCTACTGCCGCTTTGAAAGACAAAGGGACAGTCCTGCAACCATCCCCCACGACGCCCCCCAACAGCTGCAGCCACAATCCACCACCCCCATCTCTCCAACCTCAAGAGGGGCCTTGGCACCTCCAACCCCCACCCTGAAGTTCCCCCCCACCAGCCCCCTACCCACGCCGAGGACGGCTCTTTCCATCCAGGAGAGGGACGTCAACAAACTCTTCAGGAGACAGAACCCCCGGAAAGCTGCTGGTCCGGATTCTGTCTCACCAGCCAGCCTGAAGCACTGCGCTGATCAGCTGTCTCCAGTCTTCACAGACATTTTTAACACCTCACTGGAGACATGTCATGTGCCAGCCTGCTTCAAGTCCTCCACCATCGTCCCTGTTCCCAAGAAGCCAAGGACCACAGGGCTTAATGACTTCAGACCCGTCGCCCTGACCTCTGTGGTGATGAAGTCCTTTGAGCGCCTTGTGCTCTCACACCTAAAAGACATCACCGACCCCCTCCTGGACCCCCTGCAGTTTGCCTACAGAGCCAACAGGTCTGTAGATGATGCAGTCAACCTAGCCCTTCACTTCATCCTCCGGCACCTGGACTCCACAGGAACCTACGCCAGGATCCTGTTTGTGGATTTCAGCTCTGCCTTCAACACCATCGTCCCAGTTCTGCTACAGGAGAAGCTCTCACAGCTGAGTGTGCCCGACTCCACCTGCAGGTGGATCACTGACTTCCTGTCTGACAGGAAGCAGCGCGTGAGGCTGGGGAAGCACGTCTCTGACTCCCTGACCATCAGCACCGGTTCCCCCCAAGGCTGTGTTCTCTCTCCTCTGCTCTTCTCCCTGTACACCAACAGCTGCACCTCCAGTCACCAGTCTGTCAAGCTTCTGAAGTTTGCGGACGACACCACCCTGATCGGACTCATCTCTGATGGTGATGAGTCTGCGTACAGATGGGAGGTGGACCATCTGTTGGACTGGTGCAGCCAGAACAACCTTGAGCTCAACGCTCTAAAGACAGTGGAGATGGTTGTGAACTTCAGGCAGAACCCAGCCCCACCTGCCCCCATCACCCTCTGTGACTCCACAATTGACACTGTGGAATCTTTCCGCTTCCTGGGAACCATCATCTCCCAGGATCTCAAGTGGGAGCCAAACATCAGCTCCCTCATCAAGAAAGCCCAGCAGAGGATGTTCTTCCTGCGGCAGTTGAAGAAATTCAACCTGCCAAAGACTATGATGGTGCACTTCTACACAGCCATCATTGAGTCCATCCTCACCTCCTCCATCACCATCTGGTACGCCGCTGCTACAGCCAAGGATAAGGGCAGGCTGCAGCGTGTCATTCGGTCTGCTGAGAAGGTGATTGGCTGCAGTCTACTGTCGCTCCAGGAACTGTACACCTCCAGGACCCTGAAGCGGGCAGGGAAGATTCTGGCTGATCCCTCCCACCCCGGTCACAGACTCTTTGAGACTCTCCCCTCTGGCAGGAGGCTGCGGTCCATCCGGACCAAAACCTCACGCCACAAGAACAGTTTTTTCCCATCTGCCACCAGCCTGGTTAACAAAGCCCGGAAACCACCCTGACACTGTCCCTTTCCCCCACACCCCCCCTTTTTTTGCTGACAGGACACCTGTAACCTGTAACTCTATGCGTTACATTAACGCTCAGCTTGGACTCCTGCTTACTTGCACTGCTTTACTTGCACAATGATCACCTGCACTGTTGTATTGCTCTTGCATCTTATACTGCTCTACATTTACTCTCACTCACTTAAAACTGTGCACTTATATTTATATTATATTGTAGATATGTTTATACTGTTTAATTTGTATTGTATTGCACCGACTACGCCAAAACAAATTCCTTGTATGTCCAAAAACGTACTTGGCAATAAAGCTTTTCTGATTCTGATTCTGATTCTGATGTTAGAAAAGCAACAGAAATAAATTTAAACTAATGAGGAATGTTTTATTTCCCAGCAGGAAAACCAACTAGTGGAACCAGGAGACTGGGTGTTAATAAGGAGTGTAAAGAAGAAACATTGGTATTTCACCTAAGTGGGAGGATCCATATTAGGTATTATTAACCACTCTTATGGCAGTAAAAATAGCTGAAAGATCAACCTGGATTCACCTTATACATTGTAAAAAGATCATTTCGGTTGAAAGCTCCGTCAGGGGAAGTAATTTATAGACTGATAATAAGGTGGACCCAGACATTTAGAGGCTGGAGAGACCCGAAAGTCAGTGAAGAAAATTAAGACACTGGAACCATTTAGAGGAGTAAAAATTTCAGCCAAAATGACTTTTAGATGGATGAACAATGCTTTCCATTGCTGGGTATTTATATTTTTTCTCATATTGATTTTTTTTTTTTTCTGGTATTTCTGGGAACCAGTCGAGATGAATTAGAATATGAGTTATATGAAACAAGTAGCGCTAAATCAAGGAAGGCAAGATAACCTAACTATGTGCACTGAACAAACTTCTTATACTTATGGTATTCAAGTGTGCGTGAAATCTAAAACCACAGCTGTGGTGCTGATCCACTCATTAGCTTGACCAAATGAGGAAGGAAAGGACAGGATTATAGAAGTTATAAATGGTACTTAACTAATGATAGAAGAGACACCTCATGGTCCATGATGGTAGCTGATGAAGGAAATAATTGAACACCAGAGTGGGGCACCACTGCTTATGCTAGTCATCAAAGAAAAACCTTTTATCCAATTTGAATAAAAAGCTAACTCCGACTGCACTGTTCAATGGTTAGGATTAATTGGAATGTATGAATCTGACTGTTGTGAAGAACCTTGAGACAACATGTGTTGTGAATTGGCGCTATATAAATAAAACTGAATTGAATTTTTGAAGAAAAATGTTGCACATTTATACCTAACAACACTGCTTCTGACAGCAGCCTCACTAAAGCCATAGAAGGTTTGAGATCTCTAAAAGGCAAAATGAAGGAGCATTCTGGAGTAGACACCTTGATGTGGGACTCCTGGCTGGATATGTTTGGGAAGTATAACATTTAGTATCATAAGTAATAATTTCCTTTGCAGTGTTTGCTGCAATTTTTGACATTGTGTGGATGTTGTTGTATTCCCTGCCTTCGTTCTCTTCTTAACCGTCTTATCACCACAGCTATTTCTCCTATGGAAGACAGAGTTACCCAACTCTATCTGTTACTTAAACATCAGGATGATGAAGATAATGAGGATGTGACTGACCACTTTTCTGGCCTGTATCCAGATCCATTTCTATATGAATATGTGATTTAAATGTCAGTAAGTACCTCTGAGTATAATTGTCTTTGTACTCATGAAAATAATCTTACAGTTAAAAAATCTAAAAGAAGTGGCTGTTTAAGTGATATGAGAATATGAACAAATATAAGATAAGCAGTGGGGAAATGTTGGAATAATTGTATATAGTTTTTATCTTTTATCTTATATTTTTTCCTTTTCTTTAACTTGACTATTTGATTTTATAACCTTTCATAATGTGATGAGTTTGTCTGCAGGCAAACATCAAAAGTGGAGCTGGGAAGGAAGCAGTCGCAGATGAGGAGGTCATAAAGATGAAGGCAGATTGTGCTGAACAGAAGACACACTGATCCTAAGATGTGGAGAATGTGGAAGTGTGTTGTTAAAAGATAATGGTGTTTGACCTGTTTACGATGCAGCTGTTTTTTCCATCCTTAGAGAGCGACGTTTTTTTTAACTAGTGTTGGACCACTTGTTTTCTGAGTATTGGATTATCTGCACGTTGTTGGACGTCACTGTGCCCCTCCAATGGCATCGGCCATTTTGCACCCAGGACAGCCCGCTCCTACATATCCCATCGAGCATTGCGACTGATATGACTGGGCGTCCCAAGTCTGACGTCACAGGGCGCTATATAGGAGGCGCTCATGTTTGAAAACTTGCCTTCTGCTAGAAACCGGTCTAGTGACTGAAGCGCACCACTTTAAGAGAAGAGCTCTGTACAGAGTTCATTCATTCTCTCTCGTTGGACAACGAACAATTCATAACTGAGATTTTTGGACTAAGAAGGCCAGAGATCTCACTTTGCCGATTGAATACGTGAGTCAACACGTAACTGAGGACACGGAGTTTCGGAGAGACGAACCGCTATCGTGTTTCATTTTCAAGTCGACTTTGATGGTCAGAACATATTTTTCCTTTTTGTCAAGAAGACCAAAGGACGAAGACTGACCGCTTTCCCTGAAGTTAATTGTGGACGCACAATTAAACTTACCCCCACTTTTCCTTGCTCGAATTCCCTCACTCAGGAAGAAGACGACACCAAGTAAAACCAATCTTTTTATTTTATCTTTTATTTCTTTATTAGAAGGCCTGGGCAGGGTCAGAGGTTGTAGAAGCGATCAGAATCACTGGTTAGGATCTCATGTGTTCTGAATAATATGTGCATGTAACCTTGCTTATTGAACTTTGATGTGTTATGTTGATATCGGGATCCGCCGCGTTCCCAGAGCTGTTTGTGTTTACTATCTGAACGCAGGTGCGTTGCAAGACTGGACTGTTAAAACGGCCTCATGGTAAAATCCTCCATTTCCCTTTGTCTTCAATCTCACTGTGCTAGCTTGCCGCCAAAAGTTAGAATCCCTTGTGCTCAGGAGTAAAGGGGGAAGTTTTATGATCAGAAGATCATTGAGGACAGTCGGAGCTGCGCTCCAACCCCCACCACTCGCCACCACACCCCTTTCACATCCTAATTTTCCTTCGTCTGTAGTGCCATAAACTGCTGGCTGACTCAATACATACCCACTACCGTTTGTTGATTTTGTTTATCTAGATGTGTTACCCCTGTGTATGTAGAATTTTGCATGTTGAGTAGGTGAAAATTAATAAATATTCACATAGATAAAGAGAGAGCGCTTGGTATTTCATTGTGTGCAAAAAGTGATGTGTCAGTCAAAATAAGGTTCAAGTTCCCCACGTTTTGGCAGAAACGGTCGATTAAACAGTAACATCTCCGGCAATAGTTATTAATTATTATGGAGTATTTAACGGTTGTAATTGTCAGAGGCGTCGAGCCACAATTACAACACCAGAAACATCTCTGGTCTCGATTCATAAATGAGGATTTTTGGTTAAGAAATTGATTTAGTCAGATTATGATTTGTAATTATAATTATTGATCAAGATTAATCAATCAATAATCATAAACCTAAAACTAGGGACCCCCGGAAAGATAATAGAAAGAGTAAAACGGACAGGTGGTTTTCAGAGCGGTAGGAGATTTGTAAGTGGAAGCATATCTCTCTCCGTTCTCCTCGCAGCGAGTAAATAACTAATTCTTTGTCTTTCTCTTCTTTTTCTGATGTTATAAGTATTTTAGGTTGTTTAAACCTGACACATTCATAGGAGGCTAGCTCCTTGGTTTAATTCAGAGCTGCGTACTTTAAAGCACAATGTTAGAAAATTGGAGAGAAAATGGTGCTACACATCTAGAGGATTCCTACTTAATCTGGAAAAATAGCCTACTGTTGTATAAAAAGACACTTCACCAAGCTAGAACAGCTTATTTCTCATCATTAATAGAAGAGAACAAGAATAATCCTAGGTTCCTCTTTAATACAGTTGCTAAACTTACACAGAGTCATAGCTCTGTTGAGCCATCCATTCCCTTAGCTCTCAACATTCATGACTTTATGGGATTCTTCTTAAATAAAATTGATTCTATTAAAAATAAAATCTTTGACATACTCCTGAAGATGATTACTTCATCCTCAGCAAGTGAGACAACATTGGAAATAACTGCAGAACCTGATTTGTGTTTGGACTGTTTTGATCCTGTGGAGCTTCCTGAGTTATCAGAAATATTAGCTTCATCTAAACCTTCAACTTGTATGTTAGACCCAATCCCAACCAAATTATTTAAGGAAGTGTTCCCTCTGATTACCAGCCCCATTTTAGATATGATTAATCTATCTTTAGTAAATGGATCAGAACCACAGGCTTTTAAGGTAGCTGTAATTAAACCTTTACTTAAGAAACCTTCACTTGATCAAGATGACTTGAAAAATTACAGACCTATATCCAATCTTCCATTCTTATCTAAAATTATTGAGAAAATAGTTGCTAATCAAATGTGTGAACATTTATACAACAATGACCTGTTTGAAGAGTTTCAGTCAGGTTTCAGAGCTCATCATAGCACTGAAACAGCTCTGCTGAAAGTCACTAATGATATTCTTATGGCCTCAGATAATGGACTTGTGTCTGTTCTGGTTCTGTTAGATCTCAGTGTTGCATTTGATCCAGTCGACCATAATATTCTCTTAGAAAGGCTGGAATATGCTGTAGAGATCAGGGGAACAGCGCTAGACTGGTTTAAATCTTATCTGTCTGGCAGATTCCAGTTTGTTCATGTAAATGATAAATCATCTTTAAACTCCAGGGTTAATTGTGGAGTACTACAGGGTTCAGTACTTGGGCCAATTCTCTTTACTGTATATATGCTTCCAATAGGTCAAATTATCAGGCAGCATAGGATAAATTTTCACTGTTACGCTGATGATACTCAGCTTTACTTATCCATAAATCCTGATGAGCCCAACCAGTTAGATAGACTACAAGCATGTCTTGAAGATATATAAAACTTGGATGACTTTAAGTTTTCTGCTTCTAAATTCAGACAAGACAGAAGTTGTCGTCTTTGGACCGGAGTCTTTAAAAAAGAAACTGCTTAGTCAATCACTTAACCTGGATGGCATTAAATTGACCTCCAGTAATAAAGTTAAAAACCATGGTGTTATTTTTGACCAGGACATGAGGAGCCTTCCTCCCTCCCTGTTGGTTGGAGTAAGTGGGACTCAGGTTTAGCCTAAACCGGCTCAGTTATGGTTGAGGTGCAAACACACCCTCCATTTCTGCTACCTGTATGACCCCTTCTCTTTTCCAGTGGTTATAATCAGTCTGACAGAGAGAGGTATCCCAATCCTTGTGGTTTTTAGTATAACAATGACCATCAGTGGGACCCTTTGTGGGGTTCCTTGAGACGACATTGTTGTAGATAAGCACCGTTTAACTAAATAATCTGCACTGAAACTATCTCTGTAGTTATGCTGCTATAGGCTTAGGCTGCTGGAGGACATAATGACCACTTTCACCCTCTTCGCTACATTCTCACACTACTCTCCAATTTAGCATTATTTGCTGTTATTTCAGCTCTTAACTTTGTTCTCTCTTTTCTCTTTCTAGAAGCTACACCTGGCCTGACTCTGTGTCTACCTGTGACACCTTTCTGGAGAGGGGAATCGTCTGAGCTTTTGCTGGCAACAACGTAATGCTCACCTTCTACCGATGATCCACATGGCCCGGTCTTTCAGTGTTTAACCCTTTCTCTCTCCTAGACATGGCAATTGACTGAGCTTCTACTGTGACTAACTCTATGTGCTCTCTTTCAGACTCTAACCTTGAAAACTGGCTCAGAGTTTATCTGTTCTTTCTTTCTAGATCAAACGACTACTTTGTTGGGTTAGTTAACACCTGTTCGCACATTTAATCAATTGTTGGGATTACAGGTAAAAGCTTCAGCTAACAGACTGCTTGGTTGATTTTACAAACATTTACCCATCTTTAGATAAAATATAGATTTGTCACAGAAAGACCTCAACAATAACCTGTCACTGACAGAAATAAAAAAACAAATGATACTCTGGGTGTGTTTATCTTACGTCATCATTGGAAATAGAATTGATTTTGAGTGAATACAAATGTTTTACCTTTTATGCATTTCTGAAAACAATTTGTAATATATTTTCTGCCTGGCAGGTTTTCTCCTTCGCCTTGTGTAGCAAATACTGTCCAACAATCGAAAGGCTGTCCAAAGATGAGTTCACAACTATTTCAAGTAGAAAACATGATGCTGTGCTTAGTATCTGATCCAACTGTTAATTTAGTGAAACAGCCTTTTATCCAGCAGTTACCTCCATTCATCCATTGTCTTCCGTTTATCCAAAGTCAGGTGGCAGAGGTAACCGAGGAGGCCCAGTGCTCCCAGACCAGATGGGTTATATAGTCTCCCACAGAGTTCTAGGGCCTCCCTGGGGTCGCCTCCCAGTGGGACGAGCCCAGAAACCCTGCAAAGGGAGGCACCTAGCAGGCATTCTGTCCGCCACCCCCTCAACCCAGATGACGGTACTGCTCACCCTGTCACTAAGACTGAGTCCAGAAGTTCATTTCGGCTGCATGTAAACGGCAGCTGTTAAATCAGATGCTTCCCCCTGTTTAATGTTGATACAATGAAAAGCTTTTACCTAAAGATGCAAGAGGCTCTACAGTAGCACTCCTCTGTGATTTATACTGTAGTCAACTAGAATTACTGTTGATTTAGTTCACAAAAAAGGATTAAAACTAAAACGACTACAGGTGACTACAACTAAATTGAATTGTGCTGTCAAAACAAACACTGGTGGGAACAAGGAAGCTGGTCGGAGTTGATGGGAGGATGGATGAATTTCAATCCAGGACAATCCTGGAAGAAAAGCTGTTAGATGCTGCAGAAGGCTTGAGACTGGGGTTGAGGTTCACCTTCCAGCAGGACAACCACCGTGAACATACAGCCAGAGATACAATGGTTTAGATCAAAGCAGATTCATGTGTTAGAATGGCCTAGTCAAAGTCAAGACCTAAATCCAACTGAGAATCTGTGTCAAGACTTGAAAACTGCTGTTCATCTGCTGTCTTTAATTCAGCCCTACTGAGCTTGAGCTATTTTAGTAAAATAAGCAAAAAACTTCAGTCTCTGGGAATATTCACTCAGAGGTCTAGAATACAGATGCACACTATAATTTTCATGTTTGTATTTGTAACCAATTCAGAAAACCATGCATAATTTTCCTTCAGATTCAGTATTACACACTCTTTTCATATGAAATTGGTTCATTATATGAAATCCTGATAAAAGTTTGATAACAATTATTTAGCGCCGCAGAAAACGTCAAAAGCAATGAAAACTGTTTTTGTAATAATAATATTAAAACACGCAGTAGGGTTCTATCCTCAAAGAGCTAAAAGCAGCACACAGCGTTAACATCACAGAAAGCCCGATGCTGCTGCTATCAGAACCATGGCCAGGACGTCACATCAACACAGTCAATTCACGTCTAAAATAAAGTTTGTTGTCATTTTAGCGATATTTGCAGCTTACTGCATCTGTCATTTCCATAGACAGAAGGAACTCACCCCTTAATCAGATGAAGTCTTTCAGCAAAGAGCTTCATGCAGATGAAGAGGAATTTCCCCACTGATGTGGGAACATTTCCATGAAAAATTAAATTAACCTGAAACTTCGAAGAGGTTCTGGTGCTGGAGGATGGTGTAATGAATTGTTAATACACCAAACTCCCGAACCTGACTCCTCTTCCAGCTTCGGCATTCTTGAGCTTATACTACAAGAGTGCAGCGAGAAATAAATATGGCAGATACGTGAAATTGATCATCCGTCCATTACCTTATTTAGCTGTTCCGCAGCAAATACTGTGACAGTTGGAAAAACATAACAGATGATTGAGGAAACTGAACTGACCAAATAATATGACCCAAACAGAATATAAAGATATCTCCGCTACATCTGGAGAGACTTAATTTAACTTCTCTGCTCTCCTGCAGACTCCAAGTACACAACAAAATGTATTTATTGCATCATATGTCCCCTTTAAGGTTAGTGGTTATAATGTGACAAAATGTTAAAAGAGGAAAAGGAGTACTTTGGAAAGCCACTGTAAAGATGGAGAGACAAAGGACATGTTGGACAAACGATGCTGAACATGGATGGAGGAAAGGAGAAAGATCTCAGGGAAGGTTTATGGATGTAGAGGAGGATGTGTAGAGGAGATGGTGGGTGTGATGAAGGAGGCAGATCATCTGCAGCTGATAGAATGATCTTGGTGTATCATGACCCACCGTAGGGCCCTGATACCAATGCTAGGAACCACTGAGACCACAAAAGTCAGCCTCCCTTCAGCTTATTTACCACACTACTGATGCATGTCCAAACACACCTCCTGCAGGGATCTCTGTATTTGCATGCAAGCCAGGCATGATCTCTCCTGCTGAGAGTTTCGGTAAAACACAGAAAAAGCCCCAAACCAGCACATGAAAGGATGGGTACTGAATGCTGGGAAAATATATTGCTTGAGGCAAATCTGCTCCATGTGTGTCTCTGGATCAAATCCCTGCACTGATCCTTTTTATGATGCAGGCCTGAGCAAACGGGCGATTAACTCTGGCTCAGACAGCAGCTCTTTTCATCTTCCTGCTGAACCTCTGGCCAGTCTCCTCTCCTCAGCCTCAGGACTTGTGGTGCTCTTAAGAAGGTGTCGACTTTCTTCCTTTATCGATCAGCCAACATGATGTATAAAAACGCTGTCATCCTGTTGCTGGCTGTTTGGGGGCACTTATTACACGGCTCTCTCTGGCTGTCAGGCCGGCGGATGCTCAGTGGAGTGATCTCTCGCCAACAAAGCCAGCACTTCCCCAACACACCATCTCCACACTATTAAAAGCAATCAATCCGGGGAAGCGTTTCAAGTTGTCACAGTTGCTGCTGATAATGTTGCAGGCGCTTTGTAAATGCTGCGAGAAGCTTCTTTAAATTTTAAACGTTCTGCAGCAAGAGCCAGTCATGAAACCAGACTCTGGATTTTATTTCTATGATACTATTGCTTTGAAGTTTATATATAGCTTTGTGAGGGGGAATAAAGGTGGGTGTTGATGCATCCTGTGGAATAAAATAAACTATTGTAAGAGATGAAATCAAAGCTGTGTGAGAACCGTCACTTGTCTGACTGTAGTCCCACACATCCACGCCGAGCATCATACACAGAGAAACCTTTAAAACACACACATTGTTCATTGTGATATTTTATTCATGTGGAGAGAAACCACCCAGATGCTTGTTGACGGAGCTGTCAGAGAAAGAAAAAAACTGTAAATTGGCCAAACATGTTTTGCATGCTGTAATATTTATGGAGCTGTGTTGGAGCAAAGGCTTTCATGTGATGTGGCGTTGCCTCGCAGTGGGGTAGGGGGTGCTTGTAGTGGGGGCGGCTGACGGCGGACACCAGCAGATGACAGAACCAAACTGCAAACAGCACCCTTTCTAAAAAATGACGATGTGTCAGGACTGTACAGGTTTTACACTCAAATCCAAACTTCTTTTTTTATTTCTTTTTCTGGGTTTGTGTCAGTGAACATCTGATGATTCGGGTTCTTCACGTCTGAGGATTAAAGTTTACCTGCTCACTCATAGGCTGGAGAAACTCTTCCTGTTCCCCATAAACTCTGAAAAGTTGACAAAGAGCAGTTCAGACCAGGCAACATTTTGGGGCTGGGAAGCTTTGACCTTCTGGAGCAGATGTTTGTGGGTATGTTGGTGTCAGGGTCTTCGGTGTAAGTTAGCCTGGGGCTTTGAGAGGAAGCTGGACCTTTCAGCGAGGCCAGGATGTCACTCACAGCTCCATAAATAAAGAATGCTCCATCCATCCCTGTTGCTCCTATCAGTGTGGACTGCAGTCGCTGGGGCTGCAGGCCTGTCATTTTAGGTGCAGGCGGAGTCAGAAGACACTGTGGCGACAGCAGAATTCCTAACTAGCAGGGAAACACAGAGCAGACTCTGAACCAGAACCAAAGTCACACTGTTTTGTGCAAACCAGAACAGGTTTTCATCACATTTGGGGTGAGATGTAACAAGGTCTCAAAATATGTTGTTTGACCAATTCTAAGTGCAAACAAGATGCACAGGATGGTTGAGTACCCTGACATTTCAAGCCTAGAGTACCCCTCAATGCAAAACATGTAGCATTAGCTACACAGTGCTGGTACGAGTAAACAGACGGCCTACAACAGACCTGAGATTCAGAGCCAACATAGTTTACATCTGATACGACTGTTCAAGTTCCCATATCTATCAAATATCAATATGTGATAAAAATATGATGTGAAATGTAAACTGATACATCAAACGTCTTTTGGGTTAATGTTGGAATTTCCTGTTTTATTTTAAAACTTGAATTTGTTTGTGTCAAACATATTACAATTTATTTTTGCAGATGATACTAATTTATTTTGCTCTTGTGAAAACATGAAGCATTTAATAAAAACCGTAGAAAGAGAATTAATTTTGTTAAAAAAATGGTTTGATTTAAATAAGTTATCATTGAATAAGAAGAAAACTAAATTCATGGTTTGGTGGTGATGGGGTACTTGTGACATAAGATTGAGTTTAAATGGTGTTGAAATTGAAAGAGTTAACGAGATAAAGTTTCTGGGAGTTCTCAATGCATGCAGCTGCAACACCCACTTGTGCTTGGAGGTGACAGGTTTGGGCCCAGGTGCTTCTCTCCTGGTCAGCACCCTCCCAGTCCATGTTGACTTTAATCTGGCTTCACTGTGGACAGTGACACTGGTTTTCCATCATCTCTCAGTTCATAGCAGGCTTCAGCCCTGGTGGTTCCTGAGTTGTTCCTGAAAACTTTTCTTTATCCAACGGTGACAGTTTGCGTCAGACGGTTGAAACTTGAATTTATTTGATCTAACAGAGCAATAAACAGCTACATACAGCATGGCCCCATTTCTATGGCTTTTACAATGCCTTATTCTTATTCACATTTTATTAATTTTCTGAGTTGTTTTTCTTTATTTTATTGTTATTTTCTTAATTTGATTTCTTGGTCAGGGAACACAATGTAATTGTAATGCTGGCAACAGTGTATGATGACAAATAAACTTCATATGTCTTATGATTCCAGGCACACACACAAACCGGGTTTGGGCTTCTGGAATGGCCTCCCCAAGGCCCAGAACAACATCACCATTGAAGATTTATGGACTATGTACATCTGTATGGCCTGAAAAAATTACTTTGTGACTTTGTGTTAGGTAGTACAAATCTATTTGTTCAGTTTGGTACTTTCTGTGGGAACATGCTGGAACAACATAACAAAATAATTAAAACAACCTCATGGGATGAAAAGCAAAGATGCATTGTTAAATATATCAGCAGCCTCCAGTAATTTGGTTTCCGCTCTGTTGGCTTTCTATAGGAAAGTATTTGTAGTGATTGTTTTAATCATAGTGGTAATAGCTGCTGTGCACGCTATGCAAACAATATCCCAATCAAATAAATTGGATTTTCTTCCACCTGATGTACTGTTGGCCAGCTCCGGAGCGGGACGTGGCTGTGATTTACAAGAAGCCGGGCAGGGAGGGGTGTTGGTGAGGCGGCATCTGTGGAGGAAGAGCAGAAACATGCAGCCTGCTGGGAGATTGTTTCTGGTCACTGGTTCAGGTCCCTCTTCGCCAACTCCTTCTGTCATCTGTTGAGATGTAGCTCGAGATGCAGCAAACACAAATCCTCCCCGCTTCTCTCTCACACAAATATGTGTGCAAACACAAACACGGTTTCAACAGTTTCTCTCTCTGAGCCGTTTGCTTTTATCTTCCACTGCTGGTGGCTGAATTTGCATGTGCTGCTGCACCAAGATTACTGAGCAGAGGGTGTAGTGTGGTTTTTCTCAGGGTTGTAGTGCTCCCTGCCTGTTGTCTAATCCTTTGTAAACATTACAAAACAAGGCGTCTGTTAGAGTTTCATATTTACTTCAAAAATGAACGATCAGGATCCATCACACATGGCTGCAGCATCAAATACAGTCTTCATACTAAAAGTGTTTGATTGGTGAAAATGGAGAAAGAAACAGATGCAGGAACATTATCTTTAATTCTTTATGAAATATAAACGTTTTCCTTTATTTTTCCTTGAACACAGTTTGATGACAAGCAGAATACCAGCGTCTCAGCAGCTTTACTTATTTCTCATTATGGCTTTACTCATGAAAACACAGCTGTTGATTCATCGCCAGAAAAAATATAAAGATTTATTCCAGTCTTAATAATCAGCCGACATTTTAATAATAAATGTGTTTTATTTGTGTAACGATGAAGCAACTCAACCAGAACCCAAAACGCAGCCAGACAAGAGAATGGTTAACCAAAAGTTTTAATATAAAAAATAATAATAATTGCGTAGAAGAGGTTCCACTGAAGCGGTCAGACAGGAAGGACAGGAATGGAGGTTTATCAGGGAACTGAAATCCAGCCGGGAGGAAGGGGAAGTGGACAACAGGAGATCTTGGGTGTTCCAGGAACAAACAGGAGACAGAGAATATTTCCACCAACCAGATGCAGAAGCGGGAGACAATCCAAGGAAAAGCACTGGAGGGTTTCAGGCAGGGGTAGTCCAGTAATCCAGAGACAGAGTCAGAAACAGGCAGGTTTCAGCAACGTCAGGTCAGGACCTTTCCGAACAGCAGAAGGACAAGGCAGAAATCTGTGGTCAAAAAACAGGCAGGATCAGATAACCAGAAAAAACTCTCTTTAAACATGAATCAAGGCTTGATAGCTGTGACAGAGGCAACAGACGATCTCGCACTGAGCTGGTGACGAGCAGCTGATTAAATAGGAGCAGCCCAGTGCAGGTGAAGGCAATGAGTAATCAGCACAGTCAAGGTGGAGCTGAAGGGCTGGAATCATGACATCACCCCCTCCTCAAGGGGCGGCCCTTGACGCCCCTCTGGGCTGGTCTGGATGTTGGCGATGAAAATCGCGGATAAGGCCCTTATCCAGGATCAGGTGAGAAGGTATCCAAGACCTCTCCTCAGGACCATAGCCCTTCCAGTCCACCAGGTATTGGATGCCACGGCCCCAACGTTGGGAACGTAGCAAGCGTTTTACAGTGAAGACAGGGGCTCCATCTATGAGTCGGGGGGGTGGAGGGGGTCTGGAAGGAGGGCAAAACCTGGATGACCTTACAGGTTTGACCTTGGAGACATGGAAAGTGGGGTGCACACGTAATGAAGAAGGTAGACTGAGATGCACAGCTAGTGGGTTAATGACCTTGGCAATAGGAAAAGGACCCACAAAACGGGGGTTTTGTGGGTCCTGTTAAATGGGCAGCAGGAACCTGGGTAACCCCTTCCTGAACAGAGAGAATAGGCAGTTGATAGCCATAAACAACATGAAATGGTGACAGACCTGTGGCACTTGATGGTAATCCATTGATGGCGTACTCCACCCATGATAAATTCTGTGACCAGCGACTGGGAGCATCCATGCATAGGATGCGTAATTTGGTCTCAACTTCCTGATTCATCCTTTCTGTCTGGCTGTCCGTCTGAGGATGGAAACCTGAAGAAAGGCTGACGTCAATGCCAAGAAGGGTGCAAAACTCACCCCAGAAATGGGAAATGAACTGAGGTCCTCTATCTGAAACGATGTTACGGGGAATGCCATGAAGTCTAAACACCTCTCGGGTTATTACATCAGCGAGTACAGGAGCTGAGGGTAACTTGCGGAGAGGAATGAGGTGGGTCATCTAGGAAAATCTGTCAACCACAGTGAGGAGTACAGTGTTACCATGAGAAGGAGGTAGGCCGGTGACAAAATCCATAGAGATGTGGGACCATGGTCGGTGTGGAATAGGAAGAGGCCTTAGTAGACCGGCTGGAGGGCATCTTGAGGGCTTAACTCTGGAGCAGGTGGTACATGCTGACACAAACTCTCGCATGTCCTTTCTGAGTGTGGGCCACCAGAAAGCTGACTGGACCACTGCCAGGGTCCTAGTAATACCTGGGTGACAGAAAAGTTTAGAGCCATGACAGAACTGAAGGACTTTAGACACCATTTCCTCAGGAACATACAGAAGTCCCTTAGGACACTGAACAGGAGGTGGTTCTCTCTGATGACTCCTCTTGAGCAGGCTTTCGATACTGGTAAGAGCTAGCCTGGTCTTGGGGGAAAGGATGTAGTCGTGATCAACAGAATCAGAAGGACAGACAGAAAACTGATGAAGTCTAGAAAGTGCATCAGGCTTAATGTTCTTGCTGCCAGGTCAATAGGCTAGGGTGAAGTTAAATCTACTAAAAAATAGTGACCATCTAGCCTGGCGTGGGTTAAGTCTCTTGGCAGATTTGAGATATTCCAGGTTCTTATGGTCTGTCCACACAGTAAAAGGATGTGTGGACCCCTCAAGCCAGTGCCTCCATTCCTCTAACGCTAGTTTGATAGCCAATAGTTCTCTGTTCCCAACATCATAGTTTCTCTCGGAGGTCGAAAGCCGGCGAGAAAAAAAAGCACAAGGATGTAACCTAGCATCGTCTGAAAACCTTTGCGACAGGACAGCGCCAACCCCAGTCTCCGAGGCATCAACCTCCACAACAAAAGGGTTCAATGAATCTGGGAAACGCAGAATAGGAGCTGAGGTAAAGAGACGTTTTAGTTTGTCAAAGGCCTGTTTGGCTTCTGAGGACCATTTGAACTGAGTCTTTATAGAAGTGAGTTGATAAAGAGGGGCGGCCACAGAACTATAACCCTTGATAAAACGGCGGTAAAAATTGGCAAACCCAAGAAAACGTTGAAGTTCCTTCAAACTGGATGGGTCAGGCCACTCCAGGACTGCAGCCACCTTTGAGGGGTCCATGTGAATTCTGCCAGGAGCTATGACAAAGCCCAGAAAGGATACAGATGATTGATGGAATGAACATTTCTCGGCCTTAACAAATAGTTTATTTTGGAGAAGCCTGAGAAGAACCTCACGAACATGTTTGATATGGGTAGAAAGATTCTTTGAAAAAATTAAGATGTCATCAAGGCATACAAAAACAAATCTGTTTAGCATGTCCCTTAAAACATAATTAATCAATGCCTGGAAGACGGCTGGGGCATTGGTGAGCCCGAAAGGCATGACCAAGTATTCATAATGACCTGAAGGGGTGTTAAAAGCTGTCTTCCATTCGTCTCCTTCTCTTATGCGGACCAGATGGTAGGCATTACGCAGATCCAGTTTGGTGAAGACAGTACTACCTTGAAGGAGCTCAAAAGCAGAAGTCATGAGAGGTAGAGGGTATCTGTTCTTAACTGTAATTTCGTTTAGACCTCGATAATCGATGCATGGTCTAAGTGAACCATCCTTCTTGCCAACAAAGAAGAATCCGGCACCTGCTGGAGAAGAAGACTTTCTGATAAGTCCTGCCTTGAGGGCGTCAGAAATGCATTCCTCCATTGCCTCTCTCTCTGGACCTGTAATGGAATAGATTCTGCCTCGAGGAGGGGTAGTACCAGGGAGAAGGTCAATGGCACAGTCGTACTTTCTATAGGGTGGTAGAGAAGTGGCCTTAGATTTGTTAAATACCTCACACAAATCATGATAAATCTTAGGGACCTTTGACAAGTCTGGATAAACAAGGTTGATCCCACGGGGAGATGTCATAATAGGGGCTTCCCTCAAACAATTAGTTGAGCATGATGGCCCCCAAGACTGAACCTCACCAGTGAGCCAGTTGATGACTGGACTGTGTTTGATGAGCCAGGGGCGTCCCAGAATCACAGGAATCTCTGGAGACCTGGTTAGCAGAAACATGATCCTGTCGTGGTGGTTTCCTGAAATGAGTACAGAAACGGGCTTAGTGCAGCGAGTTACTTGATCAATGAGATGCCCATCAATAGCAAAAATCTCACTTGGTCTCTCTAGAAGTTCCAACTCCAGTGCAAGCTTATGAGCTAGGCTGACATCAATAAAGTTAGCATCAGCCCCAGAGTCAATGAAAACAGGTACCTCCTTATTTTCAGGAGAGTCGGGAAATCTGATGGTGCACCGATTATGGGGAGGGTTCTGAGACCTGAGGATAGGGCTCAGCAAAGACCTCCCGAACTTTACTGAGCCTGCCCTTTTAACGGACAGTTAAAGGCCCGATGATTCCTCTCTCCACAATAAAAACATAGTTGATTCCTGAATCTCCTATCCCTCTCTTCAGCGGAGAGTCTGGTCCTGCCCAGTTGCATGGGCTCCTCAGTGTTAACAGGAGGAGGAGTGAAGACTTGGGGCATAGTGCTTGAACTGACCTGGACGGTTGAGACTCGTCTTTGATAGTTAGATGATGACCTCTCCCTCTTACGTTCACGAAGGCGTTGGTCAATCCGTGTGGCCAGCCTTTCTAAGGCCTCGAGGGTCTCGGGAGGGTCACGAGTAGCAATTTCATCCTTGATATCATCTGACAGACCCTGGTAAAAAACGTCAAACAGGGCTTCATTATTCCAAAAACAACTAGACTTCAAGGCATGGAAATTGATAATGTAGTCAGTAACAGGTCGAGAGCCCTGTCTGAGAGAGAACAGTCTCCTGGCAGCCTCTCTCTCAGGTCGAATAGGATCAAAAACCCTCTTCATCTCATCAGAAAACTCTATAAATGAGTCACAGCAGTCAGCATCATTCTCCCACTCAGAAGTTCCCCAAAGCTTAGCTTTACCAGACAGTAGAGAGATTGTATAGGCCACCTTGGCCCGTTCCGAAGGAAAGGCAGTGGGCTGGAGTTCAAATAGCAGGGAACACTGGGTCAAAAATGGTCTGGCAGGATCAGATAACCAGAAAAAACTCTTGAAACATGAATCAAGGCTTGAAAGCTGTGACAGAGGCAACAGACGATCTCGCACTGAGCTGGTGACGAGCAGCTGATTAAATAGGAGCAGCCCAGTGCAGGTGAAGGCAATGAGTAATCAGCACAGTCAAGGTGAGCTGAAGGGCTGGAATCATGACAATTTGTTTAAATTTGATTTTTGAAAATTTTTTAAATTCAATAAATCTTCTCCTGAGAAATATGAAGCTTTTCCTCATAGAACTGCCAGATTTGAGGAAACTAAGTTGTTTTGACCTCCACCTAAAACAAAAGAAGCACCTTATCAAAAACCTGTCAAATGTTCCTCTACTCTGTGATAGAAAACCTTTTATATATGAGGTCCAAATGGACTCACACTGGACAACACGGTGACATGGAAGAGATTCTCGTGTCATTTTCTCTCCTGGGTTAATAATACAGCCATACTGCTTTTATTTACTAAAAACCTTTCGACTAATACCAGATATGAAAAGCCCTCAATGTGGCCAAGAAACCAAGAGAGAACAGAATGAAGAGCATGTCTGCTGGCCACCTGAGTGAGCAGTTACATGGCCCAAAACACAGCACTATAGGGTAGGTGGCCAGGTGTTCGCCCCGTTTAAGTTGATCCGTCCTGCAAATTTCAGGTCAACAGGATGAAATCAGAATCAAAATGTAGTGCACAAAGCCTTGGGTTATAATTTTAGAGCCTTGTATTTGTTACAAATTTGCAGTAATATAGATTTTTTCCATTATTATTTTGAGAGATACTAGTTCATATTATAGAGCTAGGAGCGCAGCGGCTTCAGACATCAACACAGTACATCAAAGTCTCAATAAACAAGGTTACATGCACATATCATTCAGAACACATTAGATTATGACTGCACTAAAAATCTCCTCTACCCTGCCCGGCTATTCCTAATAAAGAAATAAAAGTTTAAAATAAAGGATGGGTTTTACTTGGTGAAGTTTCCTTCTGGGGCAGCGAGTGAGAGGGAAAAAGGGGGGTGAAGCGTTGCTGAGCGTCCGCAGTTAAACTCCAAGAAAGCGGTCAGTCCTCGTCCTTTGGCCTTCTTGGCGAAAAGGAAAAAATATGATCTGACCATCAAAAGTCGACTTGGGATGAAACACGGTAGTGGTTCGACTCCTCGAAACTCCGTGTTCTTAGTTACGTGTTAAACTCACGTCTTCGATCAGCAAAGTGAAATTTCTGGTCTTCTCATTCCAGAAACCTCAGTTAGGAATTGTTCGTTGTCCAACGAGAGAGAATAAATGAACTCTGCCAGAAGCTCTTCTCTTGAAGTGGCACGCTTCAGTTGCTAGTCCGGTCTCCAGCAGAAGGTGGCGTGTTCAACATGGATGCCTCCATATATAGCGCCTGTGACGTCAGACTTGGGCATGTCATATCAGCCGCCATGTCCTGGATACAAAATGGCCGAAAGCACCAGGAGGCCTGGTGTCTGTGCAAGTAGTCCAATATTCAGCAACAAGTGGTCCAACAAGATAAAGGTTCCTGCAACTTCGTGGAACTTACAGATGAGGATTCCAGTATTTAGCAGGTACTATCTAGGAATGTGCAGGGCATTTTCCCAGGATTTACAGATTACTTTATATAGATACTAGCTGGAGCTTATTATCTACTTTCTTTCAGGAACTGTTGTGGATATATCAAAGGGGATAATTCGTAACATCCAGAATTGAAAAGTTATTTCTGGAAAACATCCTTTAAGTTCCGAAAGGTTCTGGAAAGTACCCCACAAGATTTAAGAAGGTATTCAGTAAGTTTCAGAGAGTACATAGTACAACTTTCTGTTCAATCATATTCCTTGAATAATCCTTGATATTGGACTGGCTCCAACTCATTCTCTATCCTGCTGCCTAGCAGCTAAAGGAGAGGCAGCGTACACAAACTGAATGTCTGAATTACTGGCGAGCTGGAATAATTTGTCAAACTTGGATCCAGAGTTGACTATGATCTGATTTTAGCGAATCCATTGATCAAGAACGACCAAAGTAAAGTATGATCTCCTGTCCAAATAATCCAGTGGTCATGCAAAAAGGGCAATTAAAACAATGTCTCTTCAACCTTTCTTTCCGAGCTTCTGCAGAAAAGTAACCTGTGCCACAGAAGAGACATGGTCTCTAATCGAAGTGGTTTTCACAACGGCCTGAATGAGAAGGTTTTGAAACCGCAGCTCTGCACACCTGTTGCGTGCTGACCCAGATACCCTGATAACGGCTAATGAGCATCCGCCATGTTACTTTGTTTTTGCCCCTATAGATGTTCCTTGTTGCCATTTTAGTGGTCCATTAATCCATGTGTTGGTCATTTAAAATGTTAAAATCAATTGTCCAAAGGATTATTGATTTCTGATCCAGCAAATAATATTTTATTAAATATAATTTCACTAAGATAAGAATGGCAAATTAAACAACATCAAGAGTAAATGATCCAAAGGCGTTGATTTGTAAATCAGCAAATAATTCTTTAAAATATTATTTTATTAAAATATTCTTTTATCTACTCCTCAGATTTGCATTGTCTTTGGTTGTTTGAAGACATACCAAATATTGTTCTTAATTAGTTGTAAAACTAATTCAGCCAAAATAAACATTGGTTCTTAAACATAAATATCCACAATGAACTGACAGAATTTGAATCCGGTACACGTTGCTCTCTGGGTTTTTTTTTGTTTTTTGCGTTATAAGATATATTCTGCATATATCTTTATGTCCTTAAATACATATATACAATATACACATATACAAGGTGCATTTGCAACATCTGTATGCAGTTGTTTGGTACTGTATTAAATGTTCATCAGAGAAACAGCCTGGGGGAAGAAACTGTCTCTGTAGCGGCGGCCTGAAGGTAAAGCTCTGAACAGTTTATGTGCAGGGTGTGTGGGGTCAGCAGAGATTTTAGCAGCTCTTTTCCTGACCCTAGACCTGTATAAGTCCTGGATGGAAGGAAGGTCAGCCCTGATTATTCTCTCTGCAGTCCTGATTATTTGTTGCAATCTGGACCTGTCCTGTTTTGTGGATGAACCAAACCACACTGAGATGGATGAAGACGGGACAGATTGAATGATGGCAGCGTAGAAGATGACCAGCAGCTCCTGTGGAAGGTTGAACTTCTTGAGTTGCCTCAGGAAGTACAGTCTCTGCTGGGCCTTCTTTAGAACAGTGTCTATGTGTGAAGACCATCTCAGGTCCTCAGAGATGGTGGTTCCTGAGAACCTGAAGTGGTCCACGGCCGATACAGTGTTGTTGAGGATGGTGAGGGGGGTGTATGGGGGTGGTGTTCTCTGAAAGTCCACCACCATTTCCACAGTCTTGAGTGGGTTGAGTTCCAGGTAGTTCTGACCACTCCAGTGTACCAGCTGATCCACCTGCTGTCTGTATGCAGACTCATCACCATCCTGGATCAGTCCAATAACAGTGGTGTCATCTGCAAACTTCAGGAGTTTCACTGACGAGTCCAATGAGGTGCAGTCATTAGTGTAGAGGGAGAAGATGAGTGGGGATAGAACACACCCCTGGGGGGCACCAGTACTTATTGATCTGCTGCGGTAGAAGATGCTCCCCAGTCTCACCTGCTGCTGTCGGCCTGTCAGGAAGCTGTTGATCCACTGACAGGTGGAGGCTGGGACGTTGAGCTGGGTGAGCTTCTGGTGGAGGATGTCTGGTATGATAGTGTTGAAGGCCGAGCCGAAGTCTACAAACAGGATCCTGGCGTACGTCCCTGGGTGGTCGAGGTGTTGCAGGATGAAGTGTAGACCTAAGTTAACAGCATCATCTGCCGACCTGTTTGCTCGGTAAGCAAATTGCAGGGGGTCCAGCTGGGGGCCTGTGATGTCTTTCAGGTGCTTCAACACCAGCCGCTCAAAGGATTTCATGATCACAGACGTCAGGGCTACAGGCCTGTAGTCATTTAATCCTTCGATGGTGGGTTTCTTGGGAACCGGGATGATGGTGGATCGTTTGAGGCTGGAGGGGACCTCACACGTCTCCAGTGATTTGTTGAAGATCCGGGTGAAGATCGGGGCGAGTTGATTTGCACAGGCTTTCAGGCATGATGGGGAGACGTTGTCAGGTCCTCCAGCTTTTGTTTTCATGCGCTGAAAGAGCCTGTTTACATCTTCCTCGGAGATCTTTAGTGCAGAAAGAGGATCTGAAGGTAGGGGGTTGGTTGTTTTACGGGTTGAATTTGTTCCTGAATGGGATGTGGAGGAGATGGTTTGAGGTGTGAACGGCTTCCTGTCATGTCTGCAGTAGAAGACATTCAGACGGTTGGCCAAGAGACGACTCTGTTCAGGATGGGTGGGGGGGCTCCTATAGACAGTCAGGTTTCTCAGACCGGTCCATACAGCTGAAGCATCACCAGTAGAAAGTAGGTTCCAGGGATGTGGAGTAAACCATGGCTTGTTGTCCCCAAAGGTGCAGAAGTTCTTGGTCTGCACACACATGTCCTCACAGAAACTGATGTATGATGTCACCACATCAGTTAGTTGGTTTAAGTCAGTGGCTGAAGTTTCAAAAACAGTCCAGTCTGTGCATTCAAAGCAGGCCTGTAGCATCTGCTATGATTCCTCAGTCCACTTCTTAACAGTGTGAACCTTGGGTTTGGAAGCTCTTAGTCTCTGTCTGTAGGTTGGGATGAGGTGGATGAGATAATGATCTGAAAAACCCAGAGCATCCCTGGTAACATTATGATATGAGTCCTTTAAAGCTGTGGAACAATGGTCCAGTGTGTTTTTGTCTCTGGTGGGACACTTAATATGCTGTCTGTATTTGGGGAGTTCATTTGAGAGGTTTGCTCTGTTAAAATCTACCAGTATTATGATGAAAGTTTCTATGTATTTTTTCTCCACGTCTGTAATCAGCTCAGCGGGATGTTTTTCAGTGGCAGAAGTGCAGCCATGCGGTGGAAAATATGAGCCAATTATTATAAACGAGGAAAACTCTCTGGGTGAATAAAAAGGATTACAGTTTATGACCCCAGATCAGTCAAAGTTATTTATTTATTCAAATTAGTTAAAAAGTTTTTCTATCTAAGGAAACCCAGCAGATTGCATCCAGTCAGTGACTTGCAGCATTCACTCCTCCTGGATGAGCATGTAGAGACAGTGGACAGTCACTGGTGTTGACTTTGCAGCAATCCCTCATACTGAGCATGCATGTAGAGACAGTGGAGAGGAAAAACTCCCTTTTAACAGGAAGAAACCTCCAGCAGAACCAGAACCAGGCTCAGTATGAGCGCCCATCTGCCACAACCAACTGGGGGTTTGAGAGAACAGAGCAGAGACACAAAGAGAACAAAGAAGCACTGATCCAGGAGTACTTTCTATGGGAAGGAAAAGTAAATGTTAATGGATGTAGCTCCTTTAGTCGTTTCACCTAGAAAGAAAGAACAGATAAACTCTGAGCCGGTTTTCAAGGTTAGAGTCTGAAAGAGAGCACATAGAGTTAGTCACAGTAGAAGCTCAGTCAGTAGCCATGTCTAGGAGAGAGAAAGGGTTAAACACTGAAAGACAGGGCTATGTGGATCATCTGTAGAGGGTGAGTATTAAGCTGTTGCCAGCAGAAGCTCGGACGATTCCACTCTCCAGAAAGGTGTCACAGGTAGACACAGAGTCAGGCCAGGTGTAGCTTCTAGGAAGAGAAAAGAGAGAACAAAGTTAAGAGCTGAAATAACAGCAAATAATGCAAAATTGGAGAGTAGTGTGAGAATGTAGTGAAGAGGGTGAAAGTGATCATTATGTCCTCCAGCAGCCTAAGCCTATAGCAGCATAACTACAGAGATAGTTTCAGTTCAGATTATTTAGTTAAACGGCGCTTATTTACAACAATGTCGTCTCAAGGAACCCCACAAAGTGTCCCACTGATGGTCATTGTTATACTAAAAACCACAAGGATTGGGATACCTCTCTCTGTCAGACTGATTATAACCATTGGAAAAGAGAAGGGGTCATACAGGTAGCAGAAATGGAGGGTGTGTTTGCACCTCAACCATAATTGAGCCGGTTTACGCTAAACCTGAGTCCCCCTTACTCCAACCAGCCACTCTAACTATAAGCTTTATCAAAAAGGAAAGTTTTAAGCCTTAAAAGTAGACAGGGTGTCTGCCTCACGGACTAAAACTGGGAGCTGGTTCCACAGGAGAGGAGCCTGATAACTAAAGGATCTGCCTCCCATTCTACTTCTAGAGACTCTAGGAACCACCAGTAAACCTGCAGTCTGAGAACAAAGTGCTCTGTTAGGAACATATGGACCAATCAGATCTCTGATGTATGATGGAGCTAGATCATTAAGGGCTTTATATGTGAGGAGGAGAATTTTAAATTCTATTCTGGATTTAACAGGGAGCCAATGAAGGGAAGCTAAAATAGGAGAAATATGATCTCTCTTTTTAATTTTCATCAGAACTCTTGCTGCAGCATTTTGAATCAGCTGAAGGCTTTTAACTGCATTTTGTGGACATCCTGATAGTAAAGAATTACAATAGTCCAGCCTTGAAGTAACAAATGCATGGACTAGTTTTTCAGCGTCACTCCTGGACAGGATATTTCTAATTTAAAGATATAAAATTCTAAATTTTTTATGAAGAATCAACAACAAGTGGGACAAAATCATGAAGTGGAATGAAATTTATTGGATGAGTCAAACTAGTTTAACAAATAAAAAACTGAAAAGTGGGGCGTGCAATATTATTCAGCCCCTTGCGTTAATACTTTGTAGCGCCACCCTTTGCTGCAATTACAGCTGCAAGTCGCTTGGGGTTTGTCTCTATTAGTTTTGCACATCGAGAGACTGAAATTCTTGCCCATTCTTCATTGCAAAACAGCTGGAGCTCAGTGAGGTTGGATGGAGAGCGTTCATGAACAGCAGTCTTCAGCTCTTTCCACAGATTCTTGATTGGATTCAGGTCTGGACTTTGACTTGGCCATTCCAACAGCTGGATACGTTTATTTGTGAACCATTCCATTGTAGATTTGGCTTTATGTTTTGGATCATTGTCTTGTTGGAAGATAAATCTCCATCCCAGTCTCAGGTCTCTTTCAGACTCCAACAGGTTTTCTTCCAGAATGGTCCTGTATTTGGACCCATCCATCTTCCCATCAATTTTGACCATCTTCTCTGTCCCTGCTGATGAAAAGCAGGCCCAAACCATGATGCTGCCACCACCATGTTTGACAGTGGGGATGCTGTGTTCAGGGTGATGAGCTGTGTTGCTTTTACACCAAACATATCGTTTTGCATTGTGGTCAAACAGTTTGATTTTGGTTTCATCTGACCAGAGCACCTTCTTCCACATGTTTGGTGTGTCTCCCAGGTGACTTGTGGCAAACTTTAAACAAGACTTTTAATGGATATCTTTGAGAAATGGCTTTCTTCTTGCCACTCTTCCATAAAATCCAGATTTGTGCAGTGTACAACTGATTGTTGTCCTATGGACAGACTCTCCCACCTCAGCTGTAGATCTCTGCAGTTCATCCAGAGTGATCATGGGCCTCTTGGCTGCATCTCTGATCAGTCTTCTTCTTGTTCCAGATGAAAGTTTAGAGGGACGGCCGGGTCTTGGTAGATTTGCAGTGGTCTGATACTCCTTCCATTTCAATATGATTGCTTGCTCAGTGCTCCTTGGGATGTTTAAAGCTTGGGAAATCTTTTTGTATCCAAATCCAGCTTTAAACTTCTCCACAACAGTATCTCGGACCTGCCTGGTGTGTTCCTTGGTCTTCATGATACTCTCTGCGCTTTGAACAGAACCCTGAGACTATCACAGAGCAGGTGCATTTATACGGAGACTTGATGACACACAGGTGGATTCTATTTATCATCATCAGTCATTTAGGACAACATTGGATCATTCAGAGATCCTCACTGAACTTCTGGAGTGAGTTTGCTGCACTGAAAGTAAAGGGGCCAAATAATATTGCACGCCCCACTTTTCAGTTTTTTATTTGTTAAAAAGGTTTGACAGATCCAATAAATTTCATTCCACTTCACAATTGTGTCTCACTTGTTGTTGATTCTTCACAAAAAATTTGAATTTTATATCTTTATGTTTGAAGCCTGAAATGTGGCAAAAGGTTGGAAAGTTCAAGGGGGCCGAATACATTCGCAAGGCACTGTATGTGTGTCGAGTTCTGCTGTTAAGTAATACCAGCGCCATATTGGGCTGGTTCTCCCAGGACTACACTTGACAAACCGAATGGGTATATATTTAAATATTTAATATTATAAACATCCTGACTGCACAATACAGGTAAGTCTCTGAAAAACCAACAGAGATGACAAAATGAATATTTTATTAACAGTTTAAATCTTTAAGACCTGCCCATTGGTTCTCAGGTTCTTATATCTGTTTTCTTTTATTTAATTTTAATATGAAATACTTTGTTTGGGATTTATTTGTCACATTTCCTGACTTATTTTTATTTTGGGTGTGTTTCTGTATATGAGCCTAGAGGAGTTACTACTGTAACCCCAAATATTTTTTTATGTTTATATTTTTATACTTCTATCAAATTATACTTGCAACCAACAAATTAAATAAATTGTTCAAAGTCTGTTAGCAAATGTGTAAATATGACATTTCTGTTTGTTTATTCCAACTGTGTTATTAATCCTGACTGTAAATATTTTTTAGCAGTTGTCTAAATTGGTTATAATTGCTGCAATTATTATGCTTTAAAAAAAATAAATCTCTCAGCTCTCTTCTCTAATCTGCATTTTTCCCCCAAAAAGCAGAAAATGAAGCGAGTGTCAGGAATCACTGGGAGAAAACAGTTTTTATTTGTGCTTTTTAACAGGCGCTGCACCTGCTCATCTTTTCCTTCAGGGGGCAGCGACAGTCTCCTCTGGAGCTGGGCTCTCATCAGCATGCTGCTGCAGCCCTCTGTGTGCCCACTGTAAGGGAAGCTGTGCCTTACACCACTGAATTCATTAACCTTTTCGGAACTCCCACTGAAAGCCCACAGCAGCAATTGGAAATCAGCTCCCAGAAGTTGGAACAGTTTAACCAAAGGGGACCTCAGTGTTTAGGGTGCTGTGTGGCAGGGCAAAGGACCCTATTTGTTCTTATCTAAAAAAAATGTCATTTCACATCAGATGGTTAGTTATTCAGCAGTGCAAGGCGTGTTTATTGGTGTGATGCACAATCACACACCACCCGGAGCTTGACTCGCTACCCCACCAGACAGGCAGCAAATTTTCAGGCAGAGCTTATAATTGTCTCACTTGAGACTGTCTGATGGGCTTTCTGCACTTGCGAAGGAGTTTTCAGAAGATGTTTGTCAGTGTGACCAGTGTAGCAGAGCATCAAGTGGAAGATTTAGACGAGAGAGTCAGAGTCATCCACCACTTTTTCCATTCTATAACCAGCTGAACATATAATATTTATCTCAGTTCGGCTAAAATTAATATTAAAATTGCACAATGTGATTTTAAACAGCCAAAACTCACCAACCCCTCCAAGAAAAATCCTAAAATTGGCCTCATAAAGTTTTTAATGTCTTTCTGCACAGAATGAGCTCTCAGTCCTGACTTCAACTTGATCACTTTCTAATCAGAAGCCTTTAAACACCCCTAACATGTGGTCACATCTAATACAGGAGACCTCATTTAAATCACGTTGCAACAATTAAATCACAGCGTTTTCCTGCCACTGCATTGTGAAAGCTGATTTCTGTTTTGTTCCAGACCACATCATTATGTTCCCAAGGTCGATTTGGAGAACAGACGTTTCACTGCAACACAAATAGTCCATGAACTGCATCCAAAAAACAAAAAATCTGACAGAATCCACTTTTCACTGCGAAACAATGTCTGTGAGAATCTGTCCTGCAGGCACAAAAATCTGCCAGAGAATTACAGGGAGTCGACCGCAAGATCAAGAAGAATTAAAAGTTGTGCGAGAGGGTGGAAGTGTCTCCTGTGAGAGGAGAATGATGTGGCAGACAGGCAGAGAGGGGGCTTAACAGAAAGAAACAAAGAGGCGAAGAGGAGAGAAATGGGAGAACTTAGTCTTTCTGAGTTAAGAAAGTTCCAGAGGCCAGTTGAGAGCTAATGGGGAGGAACCAATGTGACGGAAAAGGATTTAATGAGAGGAGGGAGAGAAGGTGAAGCAGGGCAGAAAGGGCAAGCAGTCAGCGCCTAAGGATGGACGTCCAGAAAATGACAGAACAGACCACCTCTGACCACCTCCCAGAAGGTGCACAAGGGCTGCACAAGGATTTAATCCAGATTCAGATCCAGTTTAGGTTTACTGCTGTGGTTGCACCTGTTATTCATAAACAGCACTATGATGATAAAAATGATCAGGGCTCTAGTGTTTTATCTAAAGATGAGCTTCTTTGGCCAATTTTGGCCAAAAGTAACTTTCTAAGCATTTAATAAAAATAGCTACTTTAAAGTATAACAAAGCATGGAAATAATCCATCTCATTCAGTCTCAAATGATCATAATCTATTAAAAATTAGTTGTGAAAGACAAAATTTGTATTTTATTTCTCCCGTTGATCGATTACATCACACATTTAAAGTAGCAGGGAGGTTCTGAGTATTCACAAAATTTTATTTAATCAATTATATTGTTCATATGTAAGTACAGATCATACACTGCCTGCACAAAAACAGTCACCACTGGTATTAACAAAGCAACTAGGTTAAAGCATCCCTCCAAATAATCACTGCATGGTAATAAGTTATTTAACCAGAACTGATGAGTGAGCAGCTTCTCCATCCATTAAACAACCATGTTGGAAGATCAACCCTGTGGTCATGAAAACAATGTTCATTTCTCTCAGAAGGGTCAAAATATTGGCATCAGGCAAACAAAACATCTAACAAGATTCCTGAAGACACTAAACTGGGTTAGGAACTGACCAACACGTAGGATAGAAGGGAACCATCATCTCTGTGGAAGAAATGAGGTCAGAAAAAATCTTGAATTACTGCGACCAGCAAATCGTAAAAACAACAGCAGAACCCATGGCTATATTCAATAGTGAAGATAAGATTATTTCCATTCACACAATCAGAAGGTAGGTCAAGATACTGGGACTAAACAGCTGTGTAGCCTTGAGAAAACCGATGCTCAGTGTGTCAGATCTGAAAGTAAAGCTTACAGTTTTCTAGGGAGCATAAAGATTGGACTCTGGAGCGATGCAAGCAGGTCATGTTGTTTGATGAGTCCAGATTTACTCTATTCCAGAGGTTTAGGAGCGTCAGTGTAAGAAAAGAGACGCAGGAAGTGATGCATCCATCATGCCTGGTGCCTACAGTACCAAACCGTGGGTCCAGTGTTATGATCTGGGGTTGCTGCAGTTGGTCAGCTCTTGGTTCAGCATGTGTCCAATGAACGAAGTGATACTGAATAACCATCAGTGAATATCTACTTCCCTGATGACATGGCCATACTCCATGTTCACAACGCAAGGATTGATCGGGCTCAAATTATCAAGAGTGGTTGAGGAGCATGACACATCCTTTAAATTACTTGACAACATTCAATTCAATTCAGTTTATTTATATAGCGCCAATTCACAACACATGTTGTCTCAAGGCACTTCACAACAGTCAGGTTCACACATTCCAATTAATCATCAACCATTGAACAGTTCAGTCGGAGTTAGCTTTTTATTAAAATTGGATAAAAAGTTTTTCTATCTAAGGAAACCCAACAGATTGCATCCAGTCAGTGACTTGCAGCATTCCCTCCTCCTGGATGAGCATGTAGAGACAGTGGACAGTCACTGGTGTTGACTTTGCAGCAATCCCTCATACTGAGCATGCATGTAGCGACAGTGGAGAGGAAAAACTCCCTTTTAACAGGAAGAAACCTCCAGCAGAACCAGAACCAGGCTCAGTGTGAGCGGCCATCTGCCACGACCGACTGGAGGTTTGAGAGAACAGAGCAGAGACACAAAGAGAACAAAGAAGCACTGATCCAGGAGTACTTTCTATGGGAAGGAAAAGTAAATGTTAATGGATGTAGCTCCTTTAGTCGTTTCATCTACAAAGAAAGAACAGATAAACTCTGAGCCAGTTTTCAAGGTTAGAGTCTGAAAGAGAGAACATAGAGTTAGTCACAGTAAAAGCTCAGTAGTAGCCATGTCTAGGAGAGAGAAAGGGTTAAACACTAAAAGACAGGGCCATGTGGATCATCTGTAGAAGGTAAGCATTAAGTTGTTGCCAGCAGAAGCTCGGACGATTCCCCTCTCCAGAAAGGTGTCACAGGTAGACACAGAGTCAGGCCAAGTGTAGCTTCTAGGAAGAGAAAAGAGAGAACAAAGTTAAGAGCTGAAATAATAGCAAACAATGCAAGCAATTCACACCAGACAACTTTTCAGGTATGGGCGAAAAATTGCCATGTTCACTTCTTATTTTCTCAGCTGAGTCCCTCCAGCCAGTTCTGGGTCTGAATCGGCCTCGTCTTCCCCTGACTGACTCCTTTTGATGTGGAGGAGCAGCTGCTCTCCACCGAACTCTCCCTGGACAGCGGAGGTCTTCATTTGTTGCCAACACCAAGTCCAGACACCCAGAAAGACAAAGAAAAACATATTTTATAGGAACAAAAACACTTTCTTTAAAATAAGGGCACTTAGTCATTTCTATATTTATGTAAAATGGAGAGAAATTGGTACCAGACAGAAAATATGAAGCACAGTTTGCATCTAAATAACATAAAATGTCATGTTTGAAACATCACCTTGTATCTTTGGTCTTGATCTGTTGCAGACAGTCTATGCAGATATTGCATAAAAACATACAGACAAACTGCTAAAGCCACCCTCTCCTGCTGTCCCTTTAATTACAACATTGTTCAGCTCTGCATCCTTTTACTTAGGAGCCAAACTGGGGAAGAGCCACATGTGGTTCTGGAGCAGCAAGAAGCAGGGCCTTAATGAAGGTGGTGGCGTGAACTTTTCTTCCTCCTAATGGTAGAACAGAATAGAGGTTCTTTGTGATGTTTACTGGCAGAAACTGTGTAGCGTCAGAGTCCGTTTGGGTCTAACTGAACGTACAGCTGCAGCAATGAGGCATGACTATGGTCTATATTTCCTGCTACATAATGAACTTTAAATTATACAGGTCCTTCTCAAAATATTAGCATATTGTGATAAAGTTCATTATTTTCCATAATGTCATGATGAAAATTTAACATTCATATATTTTAGATTCATTGCACACTAACTGAAATATTTCAGGTCTTTTATTGTCTTAATACGGATGATTGTGGCATACAGCTCATGAAAACCCAAAATTCCTATCTCACAAAATTAGCATATTTCCTCCGACCAATAAAAGAAAAGTGTTTTTAATACAAAAAACGTCAACCTTCAAATAATCATGTACAGTTATGCACTCAATACTTGGTCGGGAATCCTTTGGCAGAAATGACTGCTTCAATGCGGCGTGGCATGGAGGCAATCAGCCTGTGGCACTGCTGAGGTCTTATGGAGGCCCAGGATGCTTCGATAGCGGCCTTTAGCTCATCCAGAGTGTTGGGTCTTGAGTCTCTCAACGTTCTCTTCACAATATCCCACAGATTCTCTATGGGGTTCAGGTCAGGAGAGTTGGCAGGCCAATTGAGCACAGTGATACCATGGTCAGTAAACCATTTACCAGTGGTTTTGGCACTGTGAGCAGGTGCCAGGTCGTGCTGAAAAATGAAATCTTCATCTCCATAAAGCTTTTCAGCAGATGGAAGCATGAAGTGCTCCAAAATCTCCTGATAGCTAGCTGCATTGACCCTGCCCTTGATAAAACACAGTGGACCAACACCAGCAGCTGACACGGCACCCCAGACCATCACTGACTGTGGGTACTTGACACTGCACTTCTGGCATTTTGGCATTTCCTTCTCCCCAGTCTTCCTCCAGACTCTGGCACCTTGATTTCTGAATGACATGCAGAATTTGCTTTCATCTGAAAAAAATACTTTGGACCACTGAGCAACAGTCCAGTGCTGCTTCTCTGTAGCCCAGATCAGGCGCTTCTGCCGCTGTTTCTGGTTCAAAAGTGGCTTGACCTGGGGAATGCGGCACCTGTTGCCTATTTCCTGCACACGCCTGTGCACGGTGGCTCTGGATGTTTCTACTCCAGACTCAGTCCACTGCTTCCGCAGGTCCCCCAAGGTCTGGAATCGGCCCTTCTCCACAATCTTCCTCAGGGTCCGGTCACCTCTTCTCGTTGTGCAGCGTTTTCTGCCACACTTTTTCCTTCCCACAGACTTCCCACTGAGGTGCCTTGATACAGCACTCTGGGAACAGCCTATTGGTTCAGAAATGTCTTTCTGTGTCTTACCCTCTTGCTTGAGGGTGTCAATAGTGGCCTTCTGGACAGCAGTCAGGTCGGCAGTCTTACCCATGATTGGGGTTTTGAGTGATGAACCAAGCTGGGAGTTTTAAAGGCCTCAGGAATCTTTTGCAGGTGTTTAGAGTTAACTCGTTGATTCAGATGATTATGTTCATAGCTCGTTTAGAGACCCTTTTAATGATATGCTAATTTTGTGAGATAGGAATTTTGGGTTTTCATGAGCTGTATGCCAAAATCATCCGTATTAAGACAATAAAAGACCTGAAATATTTCAGTTAGTGTGCAATGAATCTAAAATATATGAATGTTACATTTTCATCATGACATTATGGAAAATAATGAACTTTATCACAATATGCTAATATTTTGAGAAGGACCTGTACAGTCCAGGAAAAACACATTTTTAATTTCTGCATGTTCTTAGGCTACCTGTCTCTATGCAGAATCCTGGAAAGTCAATGTGAGCCAAGCTGTAGCGGTCCATTTTTATTTTGTACTGTTTAAATCCGTCCTAACAATTCGAGCTGGCTGCCAGCCTTGCAGGCCTGTTCTGTTTCTTTTTAGAGCATGCCTCTTGACTGATGGGTCAACCACACCCTTAATTGGTTGAGAGCTCCCTGGTGTCCAATATGAGCCGATTGGGCTCTTTGTGCTGTCCAGCATCAGTGGGAGTCCAGTCAGGAAGATACTGATGCCTCTTCAGAGATCGCCCCCTATCACACACACACACACACACACACACACACACACACACACACACACACACGCACACACACACACACACTGAGTCTCTAGTGCAGAGAAAACAACCCACAGAGTTAGAGCTTATATTGTTATTCAGTTGGACCTAAACGATGTTCAGCTGAAGCTTCACCCAGATGCTTCGACTCCGTGTATCTTCAGCATAAACATAAAGGTTGGTGAGCTAACCTCTGCAGTCACAAGAGACATTACTGCAGTCATGTACATGCAGGCGGTTGTAACGAGATAACTCTGAGTAATGAGCATTTTAATAACGCTGTGCCCTCAGGACTGGCACGTTATAGACTTAAACTCGTTGGGAGGCAGCTAACACAGTCACTAATCAGCCCCAGAGCTGCAGCATGCGTCCACGCTGGGATGTTCCAGGCAACAAGTAGACATCCCATATTAATGTTGTTCCCGGGAAGACGTGTTAGCCAAGCTGTGGGCTGAAACACTTAAAGCAGAATTAATGTGATCTGAAGCAGCAGGCCTTGGCCCTCTTTTCGTTTCTCTCAATCAGCTGAGCGACACTTTCACTGTCCCGTGTCTACTAATCTAATCAGCAAGGTGATTGCACTTTCCCCCTGTTCTCCTCCACTGAGTGATATTTAAATAAAAAGACCAAGCTAGCCCTGAGTCCTGAAAGAAGTCCAACTTCGGTCCTAATATGACGGCATTACATTCATCCACTGTTTTGAACATGGTGTATAAGATTCTAAACAACCCAAAAATCAACCTTTTTTTAATGCCTCATCGGCTTCAGCTTTTCTCAGTAAACTCATCGCTCTGAGACTGCACCTGATGAATGTGGAGAAATATTTAGCCTGAAATGATGAAGGCATGCTGCATTTCACGGACAATTAGCTGTGCAGCCACCAAACTGGACTTTCTGCAGGCTCACTCTAGGAGTTAAAGAGTCACACCAACTACGTTTGGCCTGAACAAATTAGATTCTCCTGCAGGTACGCAACTGTGAAATTAATACTAAAAAGATCCTTTTAAAAAAGTCTGTTAAAGTCCACAATGATACTTCAAAGAGTTCCCTCAGTGAAAAGGTGGTTGGTCAATGGATGAAGCTGCTGTCATTTACCCACCTTACAAAAACTCTGGAGCAAAGAAATATAGTTTGACAGGCAATAAATTCACCTTCTGCAACAATTCTATTTCACTGTGAAATAGCGATTAGAACTGCATTGATTTATTGAAAAAAGTTCAATGCTTTTTGTCACTTGTTTCAGAAAGAGAAGCTCATCTATTATATAAATTCATCACACATAGAGTGAAATATCTCAGCCTTGATTTCTTGTCATTTTCATGATTCTGACTAACAGAACGTAAACTCTGAATTTAGCATTTCAGAAACTAGAATATTCAAATTAATAAAAATATATTATACAGAAATGTCATGCCTCTGATAAGTATGTTCATTTCTATGAACTCAGTACTTGGTCTGGGCTCCTTTTGCATGAATTACTGCATCAATGAGGCATGGCATGGAGTAGATCAGCCTATTGTTCTGCTGAGGTGTTCAGGAAGCCCATGTTGCCCTGATAGCAGCTTTTAGTTCTTCTTCATTGTTGATTCTCGTGTCTTTCATCTTCCTCTTGACAAAATTCCATTGATTCTCTATGGGGTTCTGGTCAGTCACTGATGCTCGTGGACCTTTTCCTACTACACCTTTTCCTTCCACTCAACTTTCTATGAATATGCTATAACTTTATTACAATAATCACATTTTCTGAGACACTGAATTTTGGGTTTTATTACCTATAAGCTATAAACGTAAAAATTACAAGAGATAAAACCTTAAAATATTTCACTCTATGCAGGATTAATCTACATAAGCTATGAGTTTCACTTTCTGAAATAAGTGAGAAAAAATATTGGACTTTCATGGAGCTGTACTTGTATTTATGTGCAAAGTTTTACTACCTTCAGTGTAGACGAGTCATTGGATCTGTCTGTCGGATCCCTGATTTGTATCCTGGGCTGATCCGGCTGTTTCCAGTTTCCGCTCCAGCACTCAGCTTTTCCATCTAAATCAGGTCTTCTTTGTCGTGGCCAGTGCTTAAATCTCAGCTAAAAAATAAAAATAAAGTGCTGTATCAATGCCTTTGTGTGTGTGTGTGTGTAATTATTATCTGTCTAGAATGCTTAGACAGCTAGGTTTAAGCTCGAAGTGTGTGTGACCTACATTTTTAATTATGGCTGCTGTATTAACCGTAGTAACAATGACTCTATGTATGCAGTTATAATGCTCTTTGTCACTAGGATAATTAAACATTAATTTAAGGAGGTTTAACAAAATATTGCATTATTTCTATAACAATGCTCCATTTAGGGCATTCAGAACTAAATTACACAGAAAATTCGAATAGGTGAAATATTTACACAATACTTAATACTAAGTGTGCACCAATATTGATATTGATATCTAATACTCAACATTAATATTGCTCTCATGGCCGAAAACCAATAGTTCCCTACCCTTTCGACACCGTGAAAAACAACCACACCGCTGGCATTGCCTCTTTGCTTCAGGTAAACACCCCACAATCATGCGCTGCATCACTATCCCTGTCACATGACCAAGCAGATACCACATGATCAACCCCCTCCCCTTCCCTTCCTCCCCCCTCCAGAAACACAGACTGTGACAAGGGAAATAAACTGGTTGTTAATATTGGCCCAGGTTTATTGATAGGGCCGAAACTGATATGTTAAGAAATGATTAACATCGGCCAATACCGATGTTAATGACAATAGAGCGTTCATCCATACTAAATACTAATAAAAAGAAAACAAAAGTGTTTTTCTCCATGTCTGAGCTGAAGTAAAATGGAGTCTAAGCTGTATCGCAACCAGAACCAACTCTGCAGCATTTAGGTGTTCACACTCTAGATAAAGTCATAAAGACCAAAAAAATACAAAATAGTAAAATGCGATAAAAAGCTTATAAAGGTTAAAACCTCTCAAACGTTGCAGCTTCTGGGCCTTGGGTTCTAGACCGGCTGATGTCAGTCATTCTCTCTTAATTCTTTCTCTGCTCTGTTAAATTTTTGGTCAACTAGAATATAACCAAAATACAATTATTCTCTTAAGAAGAAACATTTGTCAACCATACAGTTTTAAAAAGTTAGAGGTTTTGAGTTGCATAAAATAGGATTAAAATGAGCTCCAAAGACTCCAAGTGTCCATCCGTGCAAAAAACTTTGGTTTTCCTACTAGTGGGACTTGTCCAGGATGCTTCCTGATCAGATGCTCAAACCACCATAACTAATTATTTTCAGTGCAGAGGAGGCGTGGAGCTAGTCCAACCTTGGGAGACAGAACTTTAAGACAAAACTCTTCCATCTTGAAGCCTGAGTCCAGCCACTGTTCAGAGAAGGCTCGTTTGAGACGCTTGTATCGGGATCTCAATATTTCTGGCATGATCCATATCTCAGGAGAACAGGCATGGTGGAAACGTAGCTGGAATTGCACATGGAGGACTCCACCTTTCTGCTCAGCTACTTCTCCACTACAACAGAGCAACACAGACGAAGCCCTGATTCATTCTGCTGTTACTAAAGAACAAGCCACCAAGATACTTGAACCCATCCACTTAAAGCAGATCTTGATCCTTTACCTGCCTGAGGAACTTTTTCAGGTTTAGAATCATGGTGTCAAACTCGGAGGATCTGACTCTCAGGCTAGCCACTTTACACAAGGTAACAGATAGATGATGCCAACAGAACCACAGCGTTTGCAAATACAAAAATGAGACCCTGACATTCCCAAACCAGACACCCTACTCTCCATGACTACATCTTGAGATCCGATCCATGATGATCCCAAAAGAGATCGGAGAAAGGTAGCGACCTAGATGAGTCCAAACAGCACCAGAATTGGATGGTCCACGATTGCAGTCAGAACCACCTGTGGCTTAACAAACTCAAAATTGTGAAGATGATTGTGGACCTCTGGACACCTACCAGACTCCCTCTCCTCACCATATTCAACAAAACTGTGTCGGCTGTGGATAACTTTCAGTTCCTAGGACCCACTTTTCCTCTGGGCCTGAGATGGTTCTCTCTCATAGATACTGTTTGGAAGAAGGCCCAGCAGAGAGTGTACTCCTTGAAGTAACTCAGGAACTACAACCTTCCACAGGAGCTGCTGGTCATCTTCTCCACTGCCATCATTCAATCTGTCCTGTCTTCATCCATCTCAGTGTGGTTTGGTTCATTCACCAGATAGGACAGATACAGACAGCAACAAATAATCTGATCTGCAGAAAAAAATCATCAGGGCTGACCTTCCCTCCATCCAGGACTTATACAGACTGAGGGTCAGGAAAAGGGCAGCTAAAATCTCTGCAGACCTCACACACCCTGCACACAAACCGTTTAGACTTTATCTTCAGGTGGTGCAACAGAGCGCTATTTGCAAAACCGCACAAAATGCTGCAAGGAACAAGGCCATAAGGTTTCTCCAGGTCCACACACAGTAAAAGATGAAATAAATATGTAAGTCCAGTGTCCAAGATTATAACCATGGCCAATGAGACTAAAACGGCCTAAAACATTTACCTTCACTGAACTATAAATACGTATATTTACTTCAACATCCTTACATCCTTTGACTTATGTAAAGAACAATGAAGACACCGGCATGCGAAGGTGTTGTAAGGTGAATCATTAAATCAGTTCAGCTTGCTCTGAGAACGTTATCTGCTCAGTTATTAGTTTTCCCGAAGGACGCAGGCAGCGTAAGGCTGAATGGGAGAATTTTGCTTTTAGAGACAGCTGGGTGGATAAATGGTAGATAAGTTGGCTCTTCCCATTCCTGGGGTAAAATGCAAAGAAAAGATTCCTGTGTTCAAGGCGGAATGAGAAATGGGACAACAACACTGCTGCACAACAATCGCCCGCCTGCTTGATAGACCCTGTTTAGCCACAGGCCTGCACACATTCTGCAGACAATTACCTGCAGCGCCTTTAACCATCTTCCTCACATTCACGGTGCTGCACAATGGTACAAAAACATTCCCTCCCCAAGCTTTTCTGCCATTGTTAGTTGGGCAAAAGGAGATTGAATCAGTCAAAATATCAAGTTGCAGCGCTGCCAAAAGAATGGTTTTGCAGTTTGCCTGAACAGATGATGTGTGACTCCTGCCAGGAGATTTTATTACTAATCTGATTTCACCCTTGAGGGGAGACTGTGTCCTGCCAATTAAAAATGTACAGTCAAGGTGTAAAGTAAGTGCACCCTCAAAATAAGCTTTTAGGATATAATAAGAAAAAATTAGACATTAGCTGTGTCTTAAGGTGAGGTGAATACAACATCATATACAGGTCCTTCTCAAAATATTAGCATATTGTGATAAAGTTCATTATTTTCCATAATGTCATGATGAAAATTTAACATTCATATATTTTAGATTCATTGCACACTACCTGAAATATTTCAGGTCTTTTATTGTCTTAATACGGATGATTTTGGCATACAGCTCATGAAAACCCAAAATTCCTATCTCACAAAATTAGCATATCATTAAAAGGGTCTCTAAACGAGCTATGAACCTAATCATCTGAATCAACGAGTTAACTCTAAACACCTGCAAAAGATTCCTGAGGCCTTTAAAACTCCCAGCCTGGTTCATCACTCAAAACCCCAATCATGGGTAAGACTGCCGACCTGACTGCTGTCCAGAAGGCCACTATTGACACCCTCAAGCAAGAGGGTAAGACACAGAAAGACATTTCTGAACGAATAGGCTGTTCCCAGAGTGCTGTATCAAGGCACCTCAGTGGGAAGTCTGTGGGAAGGAAAAAGTGTGGCAGAAAACGCTGCACAACGAGAAGAGGTGACCGGACCCTGAGGAAGATTGTGGAGAAGGGCCGATTCCAGACCTTGGGGGACCTGCGGAAGCAGTGGACTGAGTCTGGAGTAGAAACATCCAGAGCCACCGTGCACAGGCGTGTGCAGGAAATGGGCTACAGGTGCCGCATTCCCCAGGTCAAGCCACTTTTGAACCAGAAACAGCAGCAGAAGCGCCTGACCTGGGCTACAGAGAAGCAGCACTGGACTGTTGCTCAGTGGTCCAAAGTACTTTTTTCGGATGAAAGCAAATTCTGCATGTCATTCAGAAATTAAGGTGTCAGAGTCTGGAGGAAGACTGGGGAGAAGGAAATGCCAAAATGCCAGAGGTCCAGTGTCAAGTACCCACAGTCAGTGATGGTCTGGGGTGCCGTGTCAGCTGATGGTGTTGGTCCACTGTGTTTTATCAAGGGCAGGGTCAATGCAGATAGCTATCAGGAGATTTTGGAGCACTTCATGCTTCCATCTGCTGAAAAGCTTTATGGAGATGAAGATTTCATTTTTCAGCACGACCTGGCACCTGCTCACAGTGTCAAAACCACTGGTAAATGGTTTACTGACCATGGTATCACTGTGCTCAATTGGCCTGCCAACTCTCCTGACCTGAACCCCATAGAGAATCTGTGGGATATTGTGAAGAGAACATTGAGAGACTCAAGACCCAACACTCTGGATGAGCTAAAGGCCGCTATCGAAGCATCCTGGGCCTCCATAAGACCTCAGCAGTGCCACAGGCTGATTGCCTCCATGCCACGCCGCATTGAAGCAGTCATTTCTGCCAAAGGATTCCCGACCAAGTATTGAGTGCATAACTGTACATGATTATTTGAAGGTTGACGTTTTTTGTATTAAAAACACTTTTCTTTTATTGGTCGGATGAAATATGCTAATTTTGTGAGATAGGAATTTTGGGTTTTCATGAGCTGTATGCCAAAATCATCCGTATTAAGACAATAAAAGACCTGAAATATTTCAGTTAGTGTGCAATGAATCTAAAATATATGAATGTTAAATTTTCATCATGACATTATGGAAAATAATGAACTTCATCACAATATGCTAATATTTTGAGAAGGACCTGTAAGCAACAAGCCTTCATTCAGCAGTTTATAAAACCTGGTTTTCTCTCTGACTTCATCGGTCTCTCACATCCCTGAGCAGAACCTTTAGCCCAATCTTCCTTCCCTCAATGTTTCAATTGATTTAGGTTTTCAAAAAAGGTTCTGGACTTTGACAGGGTCTGATTCAGCCCATTCTGTGGTAGATGCTGTGTTTGGGAACGTTTCTTGTTGATAACCCAGTTTGGTCCAACAGCTTCAGCTGTCAGACAGATGGCCTCTCATTTGACTTTTGGCCCTGCATGAATTATGAGAACCTCACCCTAAGATTTTGTTCCTTTGAGGTTTAAGTCTTTAGGCATGAAAAAATAATTTTTTTTTTACATTTGTTTCTCAAGGACTTTCTAACATGACAGGTGGACTACATGCGTTATGCTTCAAAATATGACACATTAATAGTAGTAAATGATGACTAAAATCCATAAAATAATATAAAGTGTAATGCTCAAAAATCAAACTTGTTCCTGACTGCCCTCCACATGCTCCACCCATGTTTTATGGCACAAAAAAAAAAGGAAGAAAGACTCATTAATGAAAATGCCCCACACTAAAATCTGTTGGTACATCGAGGAACATTAAAACAAGTTCCTTCCAGACATCTGAGATCCATCTGCTCTTTTGTCTTTGAGTTCTTTGAGGTGGCAGAAACTCAGCTTCTTCAGCATCTTCACCTTCAGCCATATTTGCCTCCACCTGTCATATCTCAGTCAATGTCATTCTCTAGGAGACATTCAGGCCCCGTTACTATCACCATCCTCATTTGAGTTAGATATTACTGACACTAACTTAGCTGTAGGTCCTGTTTTCATGTGCAGCACCTCAGCCTCATAAGACACTGACAATGACTCACAACTCAACAAATCTGCATAAACATGTTTTTCATAAAAAACAAAAATCTTCACGTTACAGTGTAAACACACAAATAATTTGCACTGATACATTTACTGCTGCTGAAGTATTTTAACAAACAACGCAGTCACAGTACCGTTCAAAATGTCAAGTAAAATGTAACCGGCGATACAAGCTGTCCACTGCAATGGACAGATGATTAATTGCAATTTTCTCCCAACATAAACTTAATATTTCCAAATTTTTACAGTTAAAAGAGAACAATGAGAGGGCTAGAATTACCTACAAGGTTTCCAAATCCTGTTGCTGCAAAACAAGTCCAAATCATCAGTCCTCCACTTTCATGCTTGACAGTACAGATGGTTTTCCAGTTAGTAAACATATTGTGTGTGTACTTTGTAAATATATGCTTAATATATTATCTAGTCTTAATTAAACCCTAAATAACTCTTTGGTAAAAATATAAAACAGCAAAGCCATGCCATAAATTCCCATTAAAAACTGCTTCAAATATTTTATATTTTAAAGGGGACCTATTATGCAAAATTCACTCTTTGATCGTGTTTATACTTCCATTTGGGTCTCTAATGCTTCTACAAACAGTCCAAACGCAAAAAAAAAAAAACAATCATTCAGCCATTTTTTGGCTATAAATGAATTTTATTTCTTCTAGAAAACGCACGGTTTCAAAAGCTGTGTAATTGGGGCTTCACAATTACATTGGCACCTAGCAACGTTACTTGAGTCCCACCCCTGGCTAGCAACTGAAGTGGAGCTCTACCCACTTGATTTCCTGTAGAGGATCACATCTCACCGGCTGGTTTTATCTTAAACGTGCTTTACAATGGGTACCCTCAAAGGCAGATGTTCTGTTGTTGGCTGCAAAGACCCACGTGTCACCATGCACATTCTCCTGCTTTCGAATAACAGACATTTGTGGCGTCATTTTAATTTTGGGGGGAATGTTCCAGTCACATTGCCGAAGACAGTACTAGTCTGCGCTAATCATTTCACCACGGACTGCTTTGAGAACTCACATCAGAACACGTTAGGATTTGCAGAAAGACTTAGACTGAAGAAAAATTCAGTCACTACTGTTTGTGGCAAATCTGCAGATAACAGAAATGTACACTCACCGGCCACTTTATTAGGTACACCTGTCCAACTGCTCATTAACGCAAATTTCTAATCAGCCAATCACATGGCAGCAACTCGATGTATTTAGGCATGTAGACATGGTCAAGACGAGCTGCTGCAGTTCAAACTGATTATCAGAATGGGGACAAAAGGTGATTTAAGTGTCTTTAAATGTGGCATGGTTTTTGGTGCCAGATGGGCTGGTCTGAGTATTTCAGAAACTGCTGATCTACTAGGATTGTCACCCACTACCATCTCTAGGGTTTACAGAGAATGGTCCGAAAAATAATAAATATCCAGTGAGCGGCAGTTCTGTGGGCACAAATGCCTTGTTGATGCCAGAGGTCAGAGGAGAATGGCCAGACTGGTTCGAGCTGATAGAAAGGCAACAGTAACTCAAATAACCACTCGTTACAACCAAGGCATGCAGAAGAGCATCTCTGAATGCACAACACGTTGAACCTTGAGGCGGATGGGCTACAGCAGCAGAAGACCACACCGGGTGCCACTACTGTCAGCTAAGAACAGGAAACTGAGGCTACAATTCGCACAGGCTCACCAAAATTGTACAATAGAAGATTGGAAAAACGTTGCCTGGTCTGATGAGTCTCGATTTCTGTTGCGACATTCGGATGGTAGAGTCAGAATTTGGCGTCAGCAACATGAAAGCATGGATCCATCCTGGCTTGAATCAACGGTTCAAGCTGGTGGTGGTGGTGTAATGGTGTGGGGGATATTTTCTTGGCACACTTTGGGCCCCTTAGTACCAATTGAGCATTGTGTCAACACCACAGCCTACCTGAGTCTTGTTGCTGACCATGTCCATCCCTTTATGACCACAGTGTACCTATCTTCTGATGGTTACTTCCAGCAGGATAACGTGCCATGTCATAAAGCACGAATCCTCTCAGACTGGTTTCTTGAACATGACGATGAGTTCACTGGACTCAAATGGCCTCCACAGTCACCAAATCTCAATGCAATAGAGCATCTTATAGACCTTTTCCCGCTGAGCAGTTTATTTTGTGGCACTACGTACGCAGTCGTAAAAACTGATCTTTGCACGGACCTATCTCGTGGATGTCCACTTTGAGTCAACTCCCGTGAAGTCAAGTATGCAAGACTACGTTTTGTCCTTTATAAGTGTTGGTTTTGTTTTCACACGTACGAAGTGCTGGTTGGGGGCAGGGTCAGATACACCTAATTTGCATAAACGTGAGCCCTAAACAGCTCATTCTGAAAGAAGCTCAAAAAGCTGAAACTGAGGAGGTTAAATCTCATTATCTGAGAATGATGTTGTGCAAACAATGTAATGAACATGTTTTGTACAGACCATAGACCATTCCCAAATGTTTAAAAGGAAGTGTAATATTAACTAAATATGAATTATACTTAATCAGTAAGGAAGGGAAAAATGTTCAAAGCTAAACTTTCTGTTTATTTATTAAACGTATTTTTTGCAGAATCTATCCCAGCATCACCAGAATCTAAATTGAGTTCCAGTATGAACTAATTATTTCGCCATTTTTAAGGACATGATGTAAAACTCTGACTTTGTAAAACTGCTTATAGTTATTATTATCATTTCATGTAAAGCAGGTTTATTAATGAACTAGAGGAACCTTTGGACCATCCATTCAGTGCCAGAACTACTGTAAGCTCTCCTGCTTACTGTCATATATTAGCTTGGGTGAAGTTTTATGAGAGAGACAGAACATAACAGATGTTTTTTTTTATTGGTCAATGCTCATAGATCTTAGATCAGGAAAATACATGTCAAAATATGTGATGTAAAAATGACTATAAAAGGTCCCTCATAAACTGCAGAGACATCCATCTGTGGTTTTCCACTTGTCTCAGATCATGTTTGTCAGAGTTAGACACACTGATAATCTCAGAGAAGGTATGCAATGAAGACACAAGTGAGTCAAAGTTATCTTTGGCAGCCAGGAGAGACAGTCCATTCTCTCAGAGGTGCTGCTCTGTGTCACAGCCTTTTATTAAAGAAAGGAAAAAAAAAACACTCATGTTACAGCATCGTGGGTGTGGCTACACACAGGTTCACAAATACAAGTCCTACTGAATAAAACTGGTTCTGGCCAGATACTGATACAGCGTCCACATCTGGCATCCAAGGACACGTAGATTGGCTGGGGTGCGAACAGCCTGCTTCCCAAACTCCTGCACACACAAGTTCCTGCTCAGTTTGCATAGCAACCACCCAAATGCAACTCCAAAACATGATGACAATTCTGTTAATAGTTCATAAAAGTACTTCAAAGATACATGTAAAAAGTATTCAAACCACTTCTATCAAGGTTCACCAAACTAAATAAATGAAAATGTCTTTTAAAGGTCAAATCATAAAGATAAAGAATCTTTTTAAACTAAGCAATGATAATTCATGTACAAATCTTCCAACAATGTTGCAGAGCCAACAGGTCCAGGAGAGTAACCCAGAACACTCTCCAAAACATCTGGGCCAGATAACCAAACTTCCATGACCTAGGCAGAAGCTTCAAGAAGGCAAAGATCTAGACCACTCTTTTACAGTCACGATGAAAGCCACACATCTCCTCCTGAATCAGAGGTTTGGCAATCATCTGAACCATAATTTCCAACAACCTGGAGTAAACCTTCCCAGAAACACTGAGAAGATCGATCCGTTCATAGTTGGACCAAAGTCTCTGGTCCCTATTCTTAAAGACTGGGAACACCTTCTCCAGTCTACCTTTACGCAGTTATCCCAGTTCTACATGCACCATTGAAAAGCCATGTCAACCACAACAGCATCCAGAGCCTTCAGCATCTCAGGGGGATCTCAACATCTCCTGAAGATCTGCTGCCAGGTTTCCTAGATTGCTTTCAGTGGACAAAACAACTAAACGTTTTTTGGGTAGCAGTTCCCTGGAGTCAGCTTTGGTGTTTTTAAAGAAAAAACATTGAATGTTGCCAAAATTTTGCTTTGCTTTGGACCAAGATCCCTATAAGGCATTCTGACCTGTTTACACAAAAATGTAAAAGGCACCACAGGCCTCTGTTAGAAAGACTTTCCCCATTATGCATGAGTGTTGTTTTGTCCTCATGTGTTGGCTGATGAGTGGGGAGGCAGGTGTGCAGCGCTCCCTGATAATAGGAAGCTTGAGGCAATCAGAGACTGATGCTTTTTCTTCTCATGTTTTAGCACTGAAGGCCACATGCAGCGGGCCACGCAGGGAGCAGTGTGCTGAATTGCAGCATTGCTCCGGGCCCGGTGTCGCTGTGTTTGAATGGCTGCTTACAATCAGCTCCACAACGTCAGTGTCAGTAGAGGATGTGACTGCACCTCCATCTCAATATTTGCATGGGTGTGTGTGAACAAATGTGAACATGGCTGCTGGTGTATATGGGGTTTTATGAAGGCCACCATAAAAAGCCAAGAACCAAGGGACTTAAATCTCTCTGCCTTCATTGCTTTGCTTCCCTTCTTTCTTCACAAATTTGAGAAATTCACTGCTGCATCACAAAACCAACAGAAAGCAAACCTGGGCACAGCTGCTTTGTTTCCTACAGAAAAACAAACCCAATGAAATATGACATCCTTGGATAAAATTGTCATCTGCATCTGTGGGAACGGTGCAGCTCAGTCGGATTCAGGAGACGTGGGGGGAGATGGTGGAGAGGGCTGGTTTCTTAGCTCAATAACAAATCAATTCTCAATTCTCTGCCTCATTTGAAGCTGCTGGCAAACTCCTGCGAAGCTTTGAAATCCTATTTAGTAATCAAGCATGAAAAGCTGTGGATAATAGGCCATTATGAGATGCAGTTGAAGAAAGGAAAGATAAGCTTATACTGTAATTGAAATATAATTCCCATCACATGCACTTAAGGAGCAGTGTTGGATCTGCTAGTTACACAGATCTTATCGTGTGTTTTCATGGGCAGACAGGCATGAAATGATTCTACTTCTTACACTAATGCGGGACTAACATGCTAATTATTTCTCAAACTTATTCTGTCCAATTTTAAAGACGTTTCAGATATTTGCTGTATTCCCCAGTCTGACTTTTTCATGTCAGGTAGTTCTTAACTCCACACGTCTTGGGTCTCGTTAAATCATTACTTATCTCCGTTTTTGAACATAAAAACTTGTCTTGAGATTTGGAGATTCTTTTTCTTTATTATTAATTATTATTATTTTCTTCAAATTCAGAAGTTCACATAAACTAGACAACAAGATTTTCATGCCTTTAAGCAATCTGGAGTCCAGGTACAGATTTTATAGCTTTGAAAACATGGAGAAAAAGGGGGAAGCCTAAGAACACCTTACCAGCTGTGTAAAGAACGAGGGTGGAAGCATCATGGTGTGTGGGCTTTTAGCTGCAGGAGGGACTGATGCACGTAACAGAATAGATGGCATCATCATTAGGAAAGAACATTATATGTAAATATTGAAGCAACATTTTAAGACATCAGCCAGGAAGCTTATGCACAAATCGGTCTTCCAAATGAAAAACCACCCTCAGCATACCGCCAAATAAGTCACAAATTGTGAGAAGCTTGTGGAAAGTTACCATGTGGGATTAGCCTTTATTTCCTTTTTGGTTAGCTATGTTTTTTTGTTTTGTAACTCTTGCACCATTGCCATTCTTGCTGCCTCTCTTTATTTTTGGCCTTCAGAGCGTTAGATGTTATTCTAGGTTCTTTAATAATCTCTTCTATGACCTTTTGATGTAATTTTGGTAGACTGGCCACTCCTGGGAAGTTTCACTACTCTTCCATGCTTTCTCCATTTGTGGATAATGGTCCTCACTGTGGTTCTCTGCAGTCTAAAGGCTTAGAAATGGCTTTGTTCCCCTTTTCAGACTGAAAGATGTCAGTGACTTTGTTTCTCATCTGTTCTTTCCATGAAGCAGTTTTGAGATCTTGTTGGTACTTCATGTTGTCAGACAGTTACTGTATAAGGGATTCATTCTACAGGTCATGCCCGGGTAAAACTGAACAGTTTTCCAAAAAGTGCCAATTATATTTTCACAGGACCAGGTTTGTTTGGATAGATTTTTTTCTTTAATCATAATTCTAAGATTTTTAGGTTATTTCTTCCTGATGATAACATTTTTTGACTTAAAACATTTAAGTTTGACACAAACAGCATAAAACTGACAGGGAGTAAATACTTTTTAACAGCACTGTTCATATGATCATAAAGATATAAAAAATAAGAAAAAGGTTGATAAATAGCCTTAGACTGATGAACCTGAGAAAAAACCTGTTAACAAATCTTCAAGATATACATTTATGGTGGCTGTTTGTTTTAGAGTTTGTGGGAAAGCTTTGAGTTGGGAAAAAACACAGCTCCTGATCTGGTTCATCCAATATGTTCTTGTAATTTTGGGAAAATGGAAACACAGCTTGAACAGCTTTTAAAAGCACTTTTTCCTTTTGATTCGGTCAGATGCTCTGATGAGTGTGATGATTGTAGCTGATACTGAGTTGTGGGAATATTAACATTTCCATGTTTCATTATTTAATAACAGCAGCGCATCAGCAGGAGATCTAAATGACAGGCAGATTTACTTAACCAACTTGCAGTGATTTTTGGCTTGCTAGATGCTCACTTGACTTTTTTATCTGATTAAAAAGAGTTGAAATTTGTTTCTTCAACTGTCGTTTTTGATGTTTTAGACGTGGTTTTCATTGAAGCTACTCAGCATGGGCAGCATCTTGAACAAGGAAGGCGGCTTCATTTAGTCAACATACTTCACACACAGAAACATTCAGTGCTTTTTAAAGACAGACCGGCACAAAACAAAGAAAACAAAGAGTGAAGTGCAGAACTAACAATGACTCAATGGGAAGCTTTGATTTTGTGCTATGGTAGAAAGTGTTGAAGCCAGTCTGAGAACTCCTGCAAGTTTGTTCAAGGTATTCAAATGTATGTTTGACGTCTGACAGATGTATGTGCACATTTGGCTGTTTGTGAGATGAGTGAATTTCTAATTTGGTACCTTTGCAGTATAAAAAAACAACATCATAGTCTGTGTTCTTCATTTGAACAAAGTTGTTTTATGTTTCTGTTTAGCAACAATAGAGACAAAGTACCACACTTAATTCTGTAAAAGTTTATGGTTACAAAGTAATTACTCTTAACCCTTTTCACCAAAGGTATGCACTAGAACAGGGTTCCAAACTCTAGTTCTCAGGGGTGTTCTGGCTAAAACACATCCTAATCAAATGGCTGAAGGACCTTCTCAGCATGGAGGCGTGTTCAACAGAATCCTGCTAATGGCCTAATTGAGACACATCTAAGTGTCTCAGCTGCAGGACACCAGCCCTCGAAGGCTGTAGTTTGACGCCCCTGTACTAAATGCAGTCCAGTCCAGTCCAAACTATTTATTTCTAAAGCATATTTAAAATGAATAATGACTGCCAATAATAACAGTTCATCCAATGTACATTAGCAGCAGGTGAGACTGGGGAGCATCTTCTCCCGAACCAGATCAATAAGTACTGGTTCCCCCCAGGGGTGTGTTCTATCTCCACTCCTCTTCTCTCTGTACACAAATGACTGCACCTCATCGGACTCGTCCGTGAAACTCCTGAAGTTTGCAGATGACACCACTGTCATTGGACTGATCCAGGACGGTGATGAGTCTGCATACAGACAGCAGGTGGATCGGCTGGTACACTGGTGCGGTCAGAACTACCTTGAACTGAACCCACTCAAGACTGTGGAAATGGTGGCGGACCTTCGGAGAACACCACCCCCATACACCCCCCTCACCATCCTCAACAACACTGTATCGGCCGTGGACCACTTCAGGTTCTTAGGAACCACCATCTCTGAGGACCTGAGATGGTCTTCACACATAGACACTGTTTGAAAGAAGGCCCAGCAGAGACTGTACTTCCTGAGGCAACTCAAGAAGTTCAACCTTCCACAGGAGCTGCTGGTCATCTTCTCCACTGCCATCATTCAGTCTGTCCCGTCTTCATCCATCTCAGTGTGGTTTGGATCATCCACAAAACAGGACAGGTCCAGACTGCAACGAATAATCAGGACTGCAGAGAGAATAATCAGAGCTGACCTTCCCTTCATCCAGGACTTATACAGGTCAAGGGTCAGGAAAAGAGCTGCTAAAATCTCTGCAGACCCCACACACCCTGCACATAAACTGTTCAGAGCTTTACCTTCAGGTGGCGCTACAGAGCACTGTTCATTAAAACCAGCCGCCACAGAGACAGTTTCTTCCCCCAGGCTGTTTCTCTGATGAACATTCAATAGAGTACAAAACAACAGCATACAGATGTATAAATGCACCTTTTTATTATATATGTGTATATTGTACATTGTAAATATGTATATTCTGTAATGCAAAAACAAAACCAAAGAGCAAAGTGTACTGGAGTCAAATTCCTTGTTTGTATGTACGAACTTGGCAATAAAGCTGATTCTGATTCTGATTAAAAATATAAATCAAAATGGTAAATGAAGTAAAAACAGACATAAAGCAATGTTAGACGAGACAACACCTCACACAAAACATCTCATGCTGTGTTCAATGCCATGGAACAGAATGACTCTTCAGAAAGGATTTCAAAGATGTGGCAACTTAGGGCAACTTAGGGGCCGCAACCGCAGAAACCCCATGACCTCCTAACCCTCGTTTTTGGACACCCAGGAGCAGATGATCAGCTCAGAGATTGTGAAGGAGAGGATGGGTGAAGCAAGTCAGACAGATAGGGTGGAGCAAGGCCATCAAGACATTTAAAAACAAATAAAAAAGTTTTAAATCAATTTTGCAGCGCACAGGGAGCCAGTGACGAGCAGCCAGCACAGGAGTAGTGTGTTCTCGTCTGTGTGATTGAGTTAGAAGACGAGCAACTATATTTTGGAGAAGCTGCAAGAGAGAGAGGGCAGCCTGTCTGACCCCAAAATACAGCGTATTACAACAATAAAAGTGTGAGGTAATAAAGGAGTGAATGATCTTTTCAAAAAGTTTTTTTTACTACAGAGCTGACTAGTGTGTCAACTCTAAGGTCACCATCTAATTTGACCTTCAGATCGGTGGGAGTTGATTTCAAATATGGAGTGAAAGAGCCAACATTAACTAAGGTAAAGTAAGGTAAAGTAAGGTAAGGTAATTATTGTTGAAGCTTAAAAAAAAATCAGGGCCATCCAGATTGAGCACCGTGTTTTTTAAAGTATTGTAGACTTGACAATCATCAGCATAACAATGAAAAGAAATGCTGACAGAAAAAGTTCTGTCAGTCAGGTTAGACCGAAACCACTCCAAGGCTGCACTGTTAATACCAACACAATGCTAAAGACGAGACATTATAAGGTCTAAATACACAAGGATAACAGAATTACCAGCATCAGTAGCTAAAGACATATCGTTAAAAACCTGCATAGAGCAGATTCTGTGAAGCTTATGAAAACCAGACTGAAACACCTCAGAATTTCAATTTCTCTCTAAAATGAATTTAGTTATGTAAAAAGAACTTTGTCCAGTGTTTTTGAAAGGAAGAGGAGTTTGGAGATTTGCCTAAAATGTGAAAAAATTTAGAGATCAAGACCTATTTTTTAATGGAAGGTTGTAAAACAGCATGCTTTAAAGTCCCAGGGACCACATTTGTGGCAATACTGGTATTGACAACAACCAGAAAATAAGGTACTGTGGTATTAAAAACATTTTACAAAGGCGAGAAGGAATAGGATCACTGAGGGAACAGAGGGTTTCATCTGATCAATATGCTCCTTCAGAACTGTGAGAGACAGGCTCAAACTGGTGAAAAGCAGCAGAGCAAGGGTCTGAAATGGACAGTCGCATGAAGGAGATGAAATGACTGATGTAGTTAAGGAAAACGTTTCAACTAAGAAACAGAGAACATTCTCACAGGCTTCAGATGAGACTCCAAGGCTGACAGACTGAGAACATTAAGGATGGAGTTTTTAGTCTTGAACAGTCTTATGATCAAGGGATGTAAACATTTCTGTAAAATACTTTTTACATTTTTACAATACTCATTAAAATATGCCAGCCATCTTTCAACATGTCAAAGAACACCTGAAGCTTGTCCTTCACTAAAAGACCACACCATAGCACAACACCTATACTTAGTGGGTTTCACACCCACACCACATTGTTTTCATATACAATTAGTTGAGTTGCAAAAATATTTAAACTATGAACCTTTTCATATTTTGTCATGTTACAACCACATTTCCAACTTTTCCAACCAGCACAACCTTCAGATTGTCTTGCAATCATAAGGTTTTTGGATGGATTCCAGCTCGCCTCTTCCACGTGTCAATGTGCCCTTAAGCAAGGCACTAACCCCAGGCTGCCTACCGATCTGTGTGTTAGAAAGACGAAATCTAAATCCATGTCCATACATGGCTGAATGTGGAATGATGAAAGTAAAATGATTGCAAATTGTTGCAACAGTCTGCTAGGATGGCATCAGGTGCAGTCAGAACAAATCATGCACATAAAAGCTGATCATGTGGGTTTATTTTTTATGACTTGTGCTGCCTTCAATCAGTCCTTGTTCAAGTGCATCATTTAAATGAAAACCTTGACAGACAGAAAAGTTGAATTATTTCAGGTGAGGTCTTTCTGCTTAATGCACACATACTATGAATTCCTCTCACGTTTCTGTAATTTGGTTAAAAATAGAAATAACGACACAGGAGACTTGCACTTGCTCAAAGAAACTCAGCTGCTCTTAATACTTTTTCTTAATTTTTTTTTCCTGAAAACATAATTCGTGAATGTCTGGAGGGTTCTTTAATGGCCATTCACTCCATAACAAAAGGATTTTTGAAGCAGGGAACACAGAACATTTTCCCTTTGAGATAAGAAACTGAAATTAATCATGAAAGACTTATCCAGCAGTGAATTACTCTGCCTTATGTAAGTTAATGTTGGAAAACTTTCAACAGATTATTATGTGAAAGTCTTTTACATTGCTTTTCTTCTATTTTCGATCTACGTTGCAGTAAAATCCATCCATCCGTCCGTCCGTCCGTCCGTCCATCCATCCATCCATCCATCCATCCATCCATAACTTGCACAGGTGATTTCTGTCAGTAAGTGTATGACCTGCAAAATTAACGCGCCTACAAAAGGGAACACGATATGAAGAAAATTTATAAATAATGCTTTAGAAGCATCTTCCCTGAGGAGGGGCTGGGATCTTTGGTGTTCAGCCAGCCACAGGGTAAGATTAAATTTAAATTATAAACACACAGGCGAGAATAAAGCTGCCATAAAATGTACAAACTACAGAGGTGAGACGCTGTGCTCCATCTGCAGTGTTATTCTGTTCTTTGAGACGCTCAGAGAGCTTTGACACTTGATTCTCTGGTGAGCTCTTCCAACCTGAGATGAGAAATTTTACTGTCTTCTTCTATTTATTTTTCATCTCTTCATGTCACAAAATTTGTTGGTTGCTGCAGCCTCCTAATATAGATTGTTGGGAGGTAAAGCAGGAAACAGAAAGGTTGCTGAAAATAAAATATTGCTACATCCCATCAGTATCACTCTGTCCAGACACATACAGTGCCTTGAAGAAATATTCATAACTCACACAATTTTGCCTATTTTTCTTTATAGAATAGCTCAAGCTCAGTCAAATTGGCACGACTAACAGTTGTCCTGTGGACATATTCTCCCACATAGCCTGTGGATCTCTGCAGGACCTCCAAAGTCGCCATGCACCTCTCGACTGCTTCTCAACGGCTCTCCTTGCAGGTCTGCAGTTGGTCCATCATGTCTCCATGTTCAGACGATGGATTAAATAAAGCTCTGTGAGATGTTCAAAGCTTGGATATTGATGTAGAACCAAACCCTGCTTAAAACTGAACCTGAACGTTCTCCCTGACCTGTCGGCTGTGTTCCTTGGTCTCCATGATGCTGTTTGTTCCCTAATGCTCTCTCACGAATTGGGCAACATCTCAAGGCAATTGGCTGTAGAGGATTTTATTTAGGGTTTTCAAAGTAAATCATTTCATTTTCATTTGTTAAAATGTGAATATCATGGATCATACTCCTTCCACAACTTTATGTTGGTCTCAACATCTCCAGAAAATACATTGTAATTTGTGGTTATAATGTGATAGAATGTGAAAAGGTTCAAGGGGATGAACAATTTTAAAAAACAATGTAAATGAAGACCGGGGGGTCTTCTTATCAGTCAGGATCTCTCATGTCTCAGGATCCAAAGTGAGACTTTCTCCTGCAGCTACATTTTTGGAGCAGTTTGGGTTATTTTCGATGGCTGCTATTTTTTCCCCTCAACTATCATTTGATTGATTTGAAAAGTTTGAGCCCCGAGTTACTAGTTTTCTGAAAATGCTCCCCAGAAAGAAAAAAGAACTTCTACTTCAAATTAGATGTAAGGTTTTGAGATAGTCAGATGCCACCCAGCTCCTACAATGGATGGGCTATAAAAATCTATCTAAAAATATTTGGTTTCATCATTAGCAGCATGACTGTACATCTGGCAAATTAATTCCCAGAACACTTTTCACTTTGAAAACTGGAATCAAACCGTTCTTATCTGCTCATTTTAAGGTCAGAGAGGCTAAAACAACAGAATGTGCCAAAATAAGAACCTTCTCAACAAGATAAAAAAGTCCGATCTTGGGTGAAGCTTGTTTGTTTGAATGCTTAACAGAAGTCTAATCTTGTCAATTACAGCTTTGATGATGAGACTCAAAGAACTGTTGGTTTCCGTCTGTGCTTGGCTCCGAGAATGAGGAGTCCGTGTTGAGGGATGATGAGAGAACGAGAACATCTGCTTCGTTGTTTGCTCTGACAGAAACACAGAATCAAAGACAGCGAGGGAGAGAACATGGAGGAGCACAGGAGTCATTTCAGGCATTAGCCATGGAAGTGTTTTCATGTAACGTCACAAACTGTTATCTCCATCGTGCTTAAATCCTTCTACTGTAAACGATGTGATGGGTGTGTGAAGCAGAGCGCTAGTCTGAGGAATAGAGAGAAAGGTTACATAAAGGCTGAACTTAAATCCACACGGCAGAAAGAATCGAAGATGTACCATGCTGTTGTTTAGGATTGTACTGTAGGTTCTGACATCCGTTTGACATCTGGAATAGAGACCACCTGCTTCCTCAGTGCAAGAAACTGCTTTCTTCAGTTTTCAGTTACCTAAGTCCTTACATAATCATAGCAATAAAGTACATTGTTCACAAGAGGGCAGAATACAGTTAAAACCTCTTCAGAAAATCTAACTTTTCTTTCTGGTAATGTGTTTTACATGTTTTGTGCAAAGGAAACAGAATACGCAGGAGTATTTCAGATGAAGTACCTATTTATACGCAGCTTTTACAGAATTATGGTTTCAAAACTGCAAAAATATTCCATCACACTTCACAAATATTTTTGGCTGTGAAAAACACAAGCACTCATGGTGAGAAAACTAAAGGGTAGTTAGTTACTGAATTACTGGATGAAGAACATGGTTATTCTATATATTTGGTTATGTCAAGTTATCAAAATAACAAGAAAATGTTTCAAATTCAAGTATTATAATACTATATAAGTATAACGATGTTAATTTAGCAGCTGCAGGAATAACTGTAGATCGTCTTTTATACTTTTATTTAAGATTCTTGTCTAAATTTTGTGAAAGTGTGGGAAGAATTTAAATTTTCTGGATGTAATTCCAGATATTGTTAAAGAATGCCTCCTCCCAACTAATTGGTTCTGTAAGAAGTTTAATCAGTGGCGCCACTTTTTATGCATAAGCTAGCATTAGCACAGCAGCACATCTGGCTGCTAAAGTAGGTAAGAAAATCAGCATAAATCCCATAAGCCCATTAGTTCACAGGGATGGTTGTTGATCCATTTATTGATTTGTGGCAACCAGTCAGGCAGAAAATTATGTTGTGTATAAATTCAGTAGTTTTTAATATACATTTAATACTGGTGATTTGGCTTTACCTGATAAGAATATTGTAATGATATGTTTACTTGTCTCATTAAGCAAGGGCTAACTCATCTTCACGTTGTTCAGGACTCTTCCGCAGGACTTCTGACCTGCTCAGACAGAAGAGCCCGTGGTTAAAGGGGGTGCTACACTAAAGCCTTAACCTTCAAAGCTCTTTAGGAAAAGGTTCCTTCTTAAATTGCTGGGTAGTGTTCTGTTTGCTTGGTGTTTTTCTCCCACTGAGCTGCAGGTTTTGTCAGACTCTGGGGTTGTTGTCTGCCTGCTGCTAATCCTTTTCCACCACTAGGTACCGCTGGAGCAAAGGAGTCCGAAGAAGTGACAAGTGTGGCTCGTTTTCTCAACAGCTAAGGAGCTATGAGGGCAGACTGCCAGCACATCTGCACCCGAGTGTTTTGCCTATTGTGGTACAACTAGCTGGCCAGATTTTTTGCTCTCTTGCCTTGTAAGCCTGAATCTAACCTAATTATTAACCTAGAAAAGCCTTGAATTGATTTGCCTTGTCTCGCTTCAATGCAGGTGCTGAACTGAGCCCACGTCCTCGCCTAGATGGAAGACCCCAGATGTCCCCCAGACCATAACTTCGCCTACCGATCCTGTACCAACTTCCAGCTGGCAGTCCCCGGTTCCCAGGCTCACTAGCCCTGACCGAGTGAACCCTGTCCACCCTCTGATGCGCCCCTGCCCAGCAAGATCAGGCTCCAGCGGGACCCGGGTGCCCCATCCCCAGAACGGGCGACATCAAATCTTACCTGAAACTGCTGGCTAAGGACAAGCGTAAATACAGTAAGATTGTTATTCACGGTGGCGGTAATGACACCGGGTACGCTAAAGTGTTGCTTCGGTGTGTAAGTTTGCCAAAACAATGTCGGACTCCGTATTTTCTCTGGTGCCCTCCCTGATCTGACCAGTGACGACATGTTTAGCCCCATGCTGTCATTCAACCGCTGGCTGTCTAGATGGTGTCCAGAAAACGATGTGGGCTACATTGATAATTGACGAACATTTTGGGAAAAACCTGGTCTGATCCGGAGAGACGGCATCCATCCCACTTTGGATGGAGCAGCTCTTCTTTCTAGGAATCTGGCCAAATTTATTAGTTCTCAAACTCTGACAACCCAGGGTTCAGACCAGGAAGCAGGGTCGTAGTTTAACACTCCTCTCTACAGCATCTGTACTGCTACCCACGATTTCCCTATTAAGACAGTGACCGAGTACTCCACACCTGAAAGAAAATTTCATTATAGTAGATCATTATCAGACGATGCTGTAACAACCTTTAAAGAATCTGTTCCACTTTTAATTTACTCATTATCACTGAAAAGCACAATGGAGGGATATAATTTTGTTTCTTCTCCTTCACAAATTGATTATCTTGTTCATAGTGTTACTTCATCATTACGTGATGAATTAGACAATGCAGCCCCCTTGAAAAAGAAGGTAATTATTCATAGGAGGCTAGCTCCTTGGTTTAATTCAATACAATTTAATTCAGTTCAGTTTATTTATATAGCGCCAATCCACAACACATGTCGTCTCAAGGCTCTTCACAACAGTCAGGTTCAGTTATTTATTCAAATTGGATAAAAAGTTTTTCTATCTAAGGAAACCCAGCAGATTGCATCCAGTCAGTGACTTGCAGCATTCACTCCTCCTGGATGAGCATGTAGAGACAGTGGACAGTCACTGCTGTTGACTTTGCAGCAATCCCTCATACTGAGCATGCATGTAGCGACAGTGGAGAGGAAAAACTCCCTTTTAACAGGAAGAAACCTCCAGCAGAACCAGAACCAGGGTCAGTGTGAGCGGCCATCTGCCACGACCGACTGGAGGTTTCAGAGAACAGAGCAGAGACACAAAGAGAACAAAGAAGCAGTGATCCAGGAGTACTTTCTATGGGAAGGAAAAGTAAATGTTAATGGATGTAGCTCCTTTAGTCGTTTCATCTAGAAAGAAAGAACAGATAAACTCTGAGCCAGTTTTCAAGGTTAGAGTCTGAAAGAGAGAACATAGAGTTAGTCACAGTAGAAGCTCAGTCAGTAGCCATGTCTAGGAGAGAGAAAGGGTTAAACACTGAAAGACAGGGCCATGTGGATCATCTGTAGAAGGTGAGCATTATGTTGTTGCCAGCAGAAGCTCAGACGATGCCCCTCTCCAGAAAGGTGTCACAGGTAGACACAAAGTCAGGCCAGGTGTCGCTTCTAGGAAGAGAAAAGAGGGAGAACATAAAGTTATAAACTTTCAGAGCTACGTACTTTAAAGCACAATGTTAGAAAATTGGAGAGAAAATGGCGCTCTACACACCTAGAGGATTCCTACTTAATCTGGAAAAATAGCCTACTGTTGTATAAAAAGACACTTCACCAAGCTAGAACAGCTTATTTCTCATCATTAATAGAAGAGAACAAGAATAATCCTAGGTTTCTCTTTAGTACAGTTGCTAAACTTACACAGAGTCATAGCTCTGTTGAGCCATCCATTCCCTTAGCTCTCAACATTCATGACTTTATGGGATTCTTCTTAAATAAAATTGATTCTATTAAAAATAAAATCTTTGACATACTCCTGAAGATGATTACTTCATCCTCAGCAAGTGAGACAACATTGGAAATAACTGCAGAACCTGATTTGTGTTTGGACTGTTCTGATCCTGTGGAGCTTCCTGAGTTATCAGAAATATTAGCTTCATCTAAACCTTCAACTTGTATGTTAGACCCAATCCCAACCAAATTATTTAAGGAAGTGTTCCCTCTGATTACCAGATGATTAATCTATCTTTAGTAAATGGATCAGAAGCACAAGCTTTTAAGTTAGCTGTAATTAAACCTTTACATAAGAAACCTTTGCTTGATCGAGATGATTTAATAAATTACAGACCTATATCCAATCTTCCATTCTTATCTAAACTTCTTGAGAAAATAGTTGCTAATAAAATGTGTGAGCATTTACACAGCAATGACCTGTTTGAAGAGTTTCAGTCAGGCTTCAGAGCTCATCATAGCACTGAAACAGCTCTGCTGAAAGTCACTAATGATATTCTTATGGCCTCAGATAATGGACTTGTGTCTGTTCTGGTTCTGTTAGATCTCAGTGCTGCATTTGATCCAGTCGACCACAATATTCTCTTAGAAAGGCTGGAATATGCTGTAGGGATCAGGGGAACAGCGCTAGGCTGGTTTAAATCTTATCTGTCTGACAGATTCCAGTTTGTTCATGTAAATGATAAATCATCTTTAAACTCCAGGGTTAATTGTGGAGTACCACAGGGTTCAGTACTTGGGCCAATTCTCTTTACTATATATATGCTTCCAATAGGTCAAATTATGAGGCAGCATGGGATAAATTTTCACTGTTACGCTGATGACACTCAGCTTTACTTATTCATAAATCCTGATGAGCCCAACCAGTTAGATAGACTACAAGCATGTAACTAAAGGAGCTACAACCATTAATGTTTCACTTTTCCTTCCCATAGAAAGGACTCCTGGATCAGTGCTTCTTTGTTCTCTTTGTGTCTCTGCTCTGTTCTCTCAAACCCCCAGTCGGTCGTGGCAGATGGCCGCTCACACTGAGCCTGGTTCTGGTTCTGCTGGAGGTTTCTTCCTGTTAAAAGGGAGTTTTTCCTCTCCACTGCCGCTACATGCATGCTCAGTATGAGGGATTGCTGCAAAGTCAACGCCAGTGACTGTCCACTGTCTCTACATGCTCATGAATTGAATTGAATTAAAACAAACTAAAAGATTCTCACTTCTCCACATCCTCCTGCTGCTTCATTCCACTCATCTTTCACCCTCTTGCTCACAGTGAATCCCCCTGCCTGTGTTTAAGGAACCCTCCAGACCCAGACATCACTTTATTTTGTATTGCAATAAATCTGTACGGGTCAATGTCAAATCTGTACCTTTGATTGCTGTTCCTTGAGTGTTTCTCACATGTGGGTTAGAAGCTTACCACAAAACATGACATTTAGTTAAACTCTTTTATATTTCTCTTTCATTTACATTGGTTGTTTAAATAGGTTCCTTTTCTGTAAAGCACTGTGTGACATTTACCTCTGAAGGTTCTATATAAACTAACAACATGCAAGTGATGTTTGTATTATTGTATATGCAACAATGTCTTGTATATATCTTTGTCATGAATAAAATGATCGACTGGGATAATTATCTGGACCACAGCCTAGCCAGAACTTATAAAATACAGCTCAGGGGTTTTGAGAAGCAGGGAGAAGAGGGGCTTCTGTCTGGACCGGTGAAGCTCCAAGGTTTGCCTGAAGAAGTAACAATTTTGGGTTTTATTAGGAAGTTTTTGTCTCAGCGTGGCAATAACAAGGACAAGGACTTTAAAGTGCAAAACCGTGGACTTTTGAAAGTGCTCCGTGGATTCAGCAGGGTCTTCCTCTCGTTTGACCCCATGCAGGCTATCTGATCATGAGCAGTAGCAAGGCAATGTGAGAACATTATTTTCCTACAGCATTGTGTCTTGCAATGGCTGAGAAATGACTTCTACTTATTTCTACTACTGTAAGAACAATGTGAAAAAAGAAAACACAGGTAGGAGGCTTGTTACTTTTCGTCACAGCTGCTGACAGGCAGCTTCCCTGAATGACATAAAAAAAAATGCAGCTGGAAGCAAAATAGACTGTCTTCACCTAATTAAACCTGATTCTGTGAATAACGTCCCCAGAGGCTGACGTGTTCTCTGCACAGCAGCTGCAGGTTACTGTACAGAGCAAACTATCAAGCAATCTTTCATCAATTAAAATATGCTTACAGAATTGGTTTGACACATTTTTTAAAACAAATATTTTTGTGCAAAAGTCTTGACAATTAATTACGAAGTTAATTTTACATTTTGCCTAGTGAATAAGCTGCAGTGATAATTTGTGCAAAACCTTTAAGAGCAACATAAAACAGTACAATCTGAACTTTTTAAGGAAGTGTTTGTTGTGATTTTCTTATTTAGTCATGTAAAATGATGTTAAAGTGGTTGATTTCATTGTTGTAACAGTAATATCAAGGTGTGTAGTATTCGGGCTAACAGAGAATGGGCCATGTTAACATTGTTAAAGGTTCTGCAGGAGACCAGGGCCCGTATTCCCAAAGATCCTCAGAGTCCTCTCAGAGAGCTCCTATCTTAGCCTAAAAAGTCCTGCCAAGGATTCCTAGCTTCTGAGTGATTCAGTTCTCTGCTGAGAGCGACTGGGCGAGAAGACAACAGAGATTCCTATCTTAGTGAGGAGCTGTGGTTGACCCCATTGCCAGGTGTGACACTGTCTTCTAAGAGCTGTGATTGGTTGTTAAAAGAAACAACAAAAAAACAAATGTACTCCCAGTAATCAATGGAGAGACATTAACCAATAATAGAATTTAGACTGGATTCAGAAATGTGTAAATCATGATGATAAAACTTAGCAAAATTAAATTAATTATCAGACATCATCAAAATGTTTGAACATAGCTTATTTACATGCTTATCATTATTTTGATTAGCTTATTATTATGTTTACTCGCCATGCTGGTCGTTTCATGCATGTTCATCATGCATGTAGGTAAAGCCTCAGGAGTAAAACATGGACCTTTTATGTAGAGAAAAGTGAGACTTGCAGAACAACTAAAGCTGACTCATTCGTGTGCACAGTAGCAATGACTAATAATGCTGGTCAGAGCAGGATCTAAACAAATATATATCTGTATGTGTCAGAATTTTTGTGTTTTGAATTATAATTTTTGTAATGAGTTGATTCACTATTGTGGACAATTACTGGCAAATTGAGCTCAAATGGGAGCACTTTTAAATCCCACCATAGGGTACTGGTTTGTTGAATCTTCAAGCTACTGCTGTCAGCCATACATTTCTCTGACGTCCTCTTCCTCACAGGAGAAATCACCATATGAATGTTCAGTTTATGAGAATAAAATTTACAAAACTTTGAAGGAAAGTGGGTTTAACTAAAAATAAAAAAGAACTAGAATAACTAAATATAATAAAACCAACACCAAACTGAACAAAGTAGAAGATGCAATACAAATAAACCAAAAAACATATCAAAACCTTGCAGCTATGAGAAGGGTTGGTTAATTATCATTTATGTGAAGGCAGTATTCATTGTACAGGTTGTATTTGTAGATGTGTGAATTATATTTGGCTGGAGAAACATTTTAATCAATCCAAAGATGATTAAAACTTGTAAAAGCAGGTGTGAACTGATATATGCTTCTTTAATCAAATCAGGAAGCCAGTGGAAAAGCTCCTTGTGTTTCAATTAGATTTTGTTGCCGAAAAACAAACAGATGTTTATGCATGAAGCCCAGAATTCACTGTCAGGGTGGATGTTTGGGGAATCGCTGACTGATGTGGCCTTTTGTCTCTAAACCTATTTGACTCAGACATTGTCAGCATTGCTTCATTTTATGACTTGTTTTCCATATTTATGCTTCTTGAATTAATAGTCGACGTGTGTTTGTGCACAGAGCATGCATTATAATGAAGGCTTTTTTCGTCTGTGAAGTAACCAGCTTCAATACAATTTTCCTTGCACATATTTTATCTCTCCTCCTCCTTGTCCTGCTTCCCCCGGGATAGTAGGCCGGGGAAAGTTTAGCACTGTCCTCTGGCAGGACGGCCGCGGTTACTTGTGCCATATTTCATGTACCACATCAGCGCGATGACAGCTGCGGTTTGTGCGTTACTTAATCACTGCTGAACAAGAGCACAGAAATAATGACATTAGCATATTAACCTGAAGGAGTAGCCACAGTACCAGCGAGCAGATCTAGTGTCTACTGTGGCCTGCATGTTGGACCAAATGTGCCGTCAAACGCTTGCGAGCTGTGAAAGCGCTCGCCATCAATTCATTAGTCAGCTCTCTGAGAGAAGATCGTTTTTGATCATCTTCCAGAGATGAAGGAACAATCAAGTAAAACAGGTTAGGCCAGGGGCGTTTTTAGGGTCTCAAAACATTGGGGGCTTTAGCCCAAACCCAAAATATTTAGATTTCAACAAGACAATTTATAGGTAATTTAAAATTAAAATAATATAGGACATATTGTACCAGTTCTCTGTCTCAGCTGGTTTTAGACTGAATGTAAATTATTGTGAATCAAACAAAAAAGGTTTGCAATAATTTTACTTTTTATTTTTGTTAGAACTGAATGAAGGACAAGGAGAAACAGAGTTTAGACCTGATGAAAAAACATTTTGCTGAAGCAAATAATGACACATTTTGAGGTATTTAGAAAAAAACCTCATCTGAATTTTTGCTAACAAAAGTTTTTCTCAAACTCAGAGATGTTTACTTTGGGCCAGTTAAATGTGCTTCTTTTGTCATCTACATAAATTACCTTTTTAAACTTTATTCTCATCAAACTGTTCCACTCCTGAGGCTCCATTGTCTTTATTCTTATATTTCAAAAAAGGAAAGTGGTATAAAGTTGATTTTCCTAAATCTTAGTCAAATGGTAAAATCCTAAAACACATTTATTTATTTTATTATGCCAAGAGCTTTCTAAACATTTTATTAAAATTGTTCCTTCTTTTATGAACCTGTTCTCTTTTACCGTCATCTTTTCAGCCCTTCATTCCACTTCTGAAGAAATCTGGTTGCCAAAAATAATAAAAGAAACATTTTTCAACACAGTCTTTTGTTCTGCATTGAACATGTGAGACATTAGTGCAGTTCTTACTATTAAACACTTTGAGAGGAAAGGGTGTTAAGTTGTGGTGTTTAAAATAAAGCATAGAGCCTCATCCTGGACCTTATCAGTAGTAATATTACAGTTATTAATAACTGTATACATATGGTATGTATGTCTCACCTTCAGTAAAACTGTATCCTTGTTTAATTAGTTTAGTTTATATAATATTACATGTGTAATTCAGAAAAATAAAATAGTTAACTAATTAATGGTCCACCTGTGATTTATTGCTATAATTTATTTCTTAATTATACTGCATTTTTAAACCCAAAGCTGCATGTTTAGATTCAGCACAGAAGATATGAAAGAGAAGAGGGAGGCTTACTTTCTACTACGTCTTACTGGAACCAGAAGATATTTTCCTGGTTTATTGAGCAACACTTTTTTCTGTCTACATGTAGAACTAGACTATAAGACCGGCTGCAGCCATGAGATCAATGTGATGATCTGAAGGACCTTTTAATGTGTTCAGCTACGTTAGGATTAAATGCTTTTATTTTGACTGAATTAAAGGACCAGATGTTTTCACATTATGATGCAAATCCCGCTAGAAGCTCACAGAGAAGGTTGCTGCTGTTTTCTATCACAGCCACATCATTTAACTTCACCTGTAGCTCAGGTGAAAGTTCCTCATCATGACCCTGAAGATTCTCATTAGAGTGAACCTCCACTTCATGTCTTTCTGGGTGAATCAGTGATTAGCTGTAACTAATAATAGCCCATTCTGAGTCAGCATTCAGGTTTTACCGCTATCTTGTCCTGGGTTATACCGCTCTGCCTCCACTTGTTCCTGATCACACACCCACCAGCCTCCTACTCTCCAGCTGGCGCCGCGGTTGCTCTGAAATGCGCCCTGTTGGAGGCGCTCAGTGTAATTTTTCAGGTAATGAAGGAGGCTGGTCGACCTGGAGTAGGCTAAATGCTGTTCTGGACTTCTCCAGAAGAGTCCGTCTCTGGCTGTGCGCGTAGTTGCGCATTCGTGGTGCTGCGAGTGCGCAAATAATTATTTTTGGTCTAATCCTTTTAACTCATTGTCAGGTTAGGTGGAGCGGGACGTGATTATATGGAACATAATTGAAAAAATTTGATTATTTTTAAATAAAAATGTGAAGTCCAATACAATTTATGGCTGCATCTTTTTAATACTTCTAAATTTCTTCTATCAAGAAGTCCGAGGCTATTCAGAAAACATCCGGGGCTTCAGCCCCGGAAGCCCAGGTCTAACTATGTGCCTGGTTAGGCTTATGTAAAAATGCCTGAATTGAGATCAGTGCCATAGTGAAACTCTGGAGGTAAGTAGGTGTTTGCCTGCACAACACTACGACTGCTCTATTTATTCAAAGCTTTATTAGCTGCCAAATTAAAGCCTCTTGTCAGTATTACATTAGGAAGGGAAAGGAGTTGGTAAACATCTCCATGAAGCAACTGACCCAGAGATAAACAGATCCATGGTCACCACACAGCATGACAGCCCACTAGAGGGAGTATTTCCCCTTCCTGCCAGCAGCCGTGCCCAGTTCAGTCCTCACAGCTTCTGCAGGTCAGGCAGAAAAGATTCCCTGAATCTGAAGAGCAGAACCAAATGAACCCAGAAGCAATGTTGTACTGACTGTTGTCATACTTGCATCACATTTCTTCACAGCCCAGTAAACCCTCCAACTGCATTTCACATTTTGGATTGTTGCCAAACCCCCACTCCCATCCCTTCTCCAAATAGATGTCCACAGAGTGAATTTTCCTGTTTCCCGCTGTAACAGTTTGTCCTTTAACCATCAGAGCAATGACATTCCCAGAAAGCATCCTACAAAAGCTCACATTCCAAAAACACAGCAAGCCAGAGAACATCACACTAATCCACTCCCAGCATTTCACTTAGCTAAAAATGTGTCTGTCTGCAACACTGTTTGATTCACAGTGAAAATGTTGTTCCCCATATATCACAGAGCTGGCCCCAGGACTGATGAGCCCCAAAGCAGAATTTCAGTTAGGGCCCTACTGTCAGTGAAGACCCCAGCACCACTGATCTCGAGTAGATCCATGCTTGATCTTGGTTTTTCCTAGTTTTTCTTGTTTGGTCTGTCTCGATGAAGTTCAGTAGCATCAAGTAGGAGGAGCCAAGTTTATTGTTGCATTCACAAACTACCACAGAAAACGTACTAATAACTAACTAATCTCTTTACAAACAGAAATCATTTACCTCATTACATGATTACTGCGTTAAACTGTTTAATCCCACCTGCAACGAGCTCTATGAGATGTCTTGGCTTCAGGCAGTGAAAGCACAGTCAACACAGGAAAATGTTACCAAAGATGTCGTTGGTGCCAAATCCACGCTGTGTATAGATGCACCACAACACGTGTGTTACATGTGTTCATATTCACCCAAACTGGTTCATGACACTGAAATAGATTTTCTGTTTTTTTCATCACCAACAGTATCCTACTGTCGTCCAGTTCTGATGTGGAGTTGGACCCAAGCGCAGACTGGAGACCAGGAGTATACAGTGAAGATTTATTATATGAAAGGCAACTGGATAAACTTTGACAATGACAAAAACTTAAAGGTGATGAAGAAGAAGAGAGGCACAGAAGGACAGCCAAGCCATCATGGCTGGGAAGAGATGGAACTGATCAGAAGAGAAGGTAACTGGCTGACTTCTTACTGCTTGGGAGGTGATTACTGACATGGGAACCAGGTGAGTACCATCAACAGAATGAAGTGCAGCTGAGTGAGGACCTGAACTAAGGAGCTGAGGAAAAATGACTAACACACAGTGACCTAATAGGACACAAATAAAACGCTAAAGTTCAACCATGAAATACAAATTTAAATCGAAACACGAAGAATGAAAGACGAGAAAGAACCAAGAGTCTTGAAACCATCTACAGAAGACCGTGAGTAACAGAACCGGAAATAATAGCAACCCAAAATGACCCAAACCATGAAGTAAGTGGTCAGTAAATGTCACTTAAGCTTGTGCCACAATTCTTTCCCAGCATTACACTGTGCCAACCTGGGTGGGGTTTTCCAGGTATGTCCCACTGGGAGATTTACAGAACCAGTGGAAAAGATACAGTTTTGCTAACACAACCAACATGAAAAAGAAGAAATTCTGAAAATAAGAATGTAGGACATTGAAGGAGTAAAATGCCTGTACTTATAATTTCAGTTACTGTGGGCCACCAAGGCCAGCAGGGGACCAACATCTCTTGTTAACCACCACCCTCTCCAGGTGACCCCACAGATTTTCTGTCAGAAATGGGTCAGTAAAAATTGGTGAAACCATTCTTTTGTTGGGTTAGAACTTTGCCTGGACTCAGTGTGACTCTGAAAAACAAAATTCCTCTTTTTCCTCAGCTTTCTAACACACACCTCAAGGAGTGTGCATTACTGACTGGTATTAGAAGCTCTTGATTCCCTCCACAATGACAAGAACCCCAGATCCCTCTGAAGAAAAGTTTGTTTTCAAATGTAAAACAAACTGTACGGGCCAGAAATTCCTGCTGCTCTTTCAGCGTTGTTGTCTCTGTTGACTTTCAGCTGCCTTTCTGACCGGTTTTATATTTTCATTCATGTTTGAGAAAAGTCCAGTTTCTGTTTCTGTCTCGTGATTGTGTTGTGCTTCTCCAGTAGTTAATGAATGTATTCACCTTTCTATGATATATACTGTATGCAAGGCTGTGGTTTTTTATCCTTCTACTTACTGATACCTTTGTACAGGGAAATAATTTTGACATATTGTGGCTTCTGCAGAATATGGCTGTGGCAGATCCAAATCAGCAGGCATCAGGAAAATCCTGTAAGGACTATTTTGAACTCTCTTTGCTACATTCTCACACTACTCTCCAATTTTGGATTATTTGCTGTTATTTCAGCTTTTAACCTTGTTCTCTCTTTTCTCTTCCTAGAAGCTACACCTGGCCTGGCTCTGTGTCTACCTGTGACACCTTTCTGGAGAGAGGAATCGTCTGAGCTTCTGCCGGCAACAACTTAATGCTCACCCTCTACCAATGATCCACACGGACCTGTCTTTTAGTGTTTAACCCTTTCTCTCTCCTAGACATGGCTACTGACTGAGCTTCTACTGTAACTAACTCTATGTTCTCTCTTTCAGACTCTAACCTTGAAAACTGGCTCAGAGTTTATCTGTTCTTTCTTTCTAGATGAAACGACTAAAGGAGCTACATCCATTAACATTTACTTTTCCTTCCCATAGAAAGTACTCCTGGATCACTGCTTCTTTGTTCTCTTTGTGTCTCTGCTCTGTTCTCTCAAACCCCCAGTCGGTCGTGGCAGATGGCCGCTCACACTGAGCCTGGTTCTGGTTCTGCTGGAGGTTTCTTCCTGTTAAAAAGGAGTTTTTCCTCTCCACTGTCTCTACATTCATGCTCAGTATGAGGGATTGCTGCAAAGTCAACACCAGTGACTGTCCACTGTCTCTACATGCTCATCCAGGAGGAGTGAATGCTGCAAGTCACTGACTGGATGTAATCTGCTGGGTTTCCTTAGACAGAAAAACCTTTTAACTAATTTGAATAAATAACTGAATCTGACTGAACTGTTCAATTGTTAGGATTAATTGGAATGTATGAACCTGACTTTTGTGAAGAACCTTGAGACAACATGTGTTGTGAATTGGAGCTATAGAAATAAAACTGAATTGAATTGAATTGAACTTTATTCTAGGGTAATCAGATTTTACATAATTGATGGCAGGTGGGAACCTCAAGAAAGCTAAATGTTAAAACTGGATTCGATTGGTTTGAGGGTGTGAACTCTTAGGCAGGAAAGGGGTCACAGATTTTTTCAGTTTAGTTTATTTCAGGTGAATTTTGTTTTAATTAAAAGCAGAACACGTTTTAAATTATTTCTGTTGGTCTCATTTTTTACACCACAGTAACCTGGGATTTTAACAGCCTATTTATATTTTCTTTACTTTGTACAGAAGAAGTTTTATCTCACAATAACAGCCTTTAATAAGTGACCCTGACAATGAATGTTTCAGTTAATAAAGAGAAATCAGAACCATTGTCCTCTGAGAGAAGTGGAAAGTTGAAACTGCTAACATTGTATAACCGCTCATGAAATATCCTGACTGATTGTCATCACATAAATAAACCTTATTTTATAGATCTGACCTACGTTGAGAACATTGAACCAGACTTTTTTTGGATTATTTTGGCATTCTAAAAGCCCTTCCACTTCCCACGATGCAACTCGACCTCATACTTTTAGCAGTGGGTTTATGCAACACATTATGCAAGAACTGACGTGTGGCTGCTAGTTTCAGGTGGACATGATCAATGGGTTACAGAGGTCTTACAAGCTCTCTTCTTTTAACTTCGCTCGCCAACCTGTTTTTCCGTTTCACTTTCCAACCTGAAGTCATGGAATATCACTTCATGGAGCCAACTTTAATCTGCAAAGCTGGATTTTCAGAAGGATCAGATGATTTCACCTTTTACAGATTAATTTAACCAACGTCGTAACATTTTAATGCATATACAGTCCTGTTTCTGATATTTGTCATCTGATACAAACAGATTAAATAACTGGTCTTAAAAAGTATTTCTTATAGGTTAATTTACAAGAACGTTTAGCTTCTAATAGCATTTTATAAGGGAGGTCGGCAGTTTTTTCAGTCACGTTTTAGCACAGTAAACATCTTTAAATAGGTTCTTCTTTCTGCACACGCACATCTTTGCAGCAGAAAAACACACCTTTAAACACCTGAGGAGGTCACCTATCACCAACTTTACTGATACATCACTGTCAGGGAGCTGCAATGTCTCGGCACAATTTTGTCTGAAAGAATGATGTGATGTAAATCTTCAAAAGCAATTCATTTGACTCCATTCCAGCACATTTATAAAGATATCTCTGCTAAAAATATAAATATGAAACAAAATACACAGATAAAGATTGATTGAGCTTTCTCCTAAGGTACAGCTAAGACGGAAAAATTGAGATAATGTGACTCTGAAGTCAGCAGGTTGGCTTTCTACTGTCGTTATCATTTTGTTTTGATGGCTTTGACTTTTCCACAAGGCAAGGCTTCATGCATGTTCACTAGAGGGAAATGATTCTCTTTCTGGCACAAGTTTAATTCACGTCCACTTATACAGAACTCACTTTGGTTCAAATTCTGTCCAGTTCAACCATAATAAAAATCCAATATCAGAAGCCCAGCCAATGATTCATACCACTGACTTTGCTGCAATCACTACTTACGAGCAAGCATGTGGCGATAGTGAAGGAAAACAACTCCCTTTTGACATTAGTGATGGGAGTTGTGGCTCTTTGAAGGGAACCAAATCTTCAGGATCCGTTAACTTAAAGAGCCGTTCAAATGATCCATTTTTGAAACTGTGTATATTTTAAGAACAAGCCATTCATCCCTAATTTAGTGTCAAATATATAAAATTTGGGAAACCTGGCATGTGTGGGTGAAATTCAAAAAAGGTTAAATCATCTGTATTAAGTAAGATTAATACTTTTATTTAAAAGGTGTAAATAGAACCACAGTATGTTCATGCAAAATGCCTTTTTATGTAGATATTTTCACAACATTAAATATAAAATATCAAAACATAAATATCAAATACCCATGTAGTACTTTAATACAAGTGTTGTGTGCATTAGTAATATTTTAGTGCTGTTTTTAATATAGAAACAAACTAAAAAAAAGCTAAATGTAACAAAATAGACAAGAAAAAAGCAAACTTTAGTTGCTTTGGCAGAACCAAAAATCACCTCCTGCACCATTAAATATAACTATTAAAGCAACAAATGGTAAACAACATTTAACTGGAAACATTAACCAAATAAAGTGTAAAAACCAGTCATTGTTTTGTGGTCGAGCGAGGAACATACCGTGACCATCCCTGCTGCATGCAGCCTTCCTCGCCGTGACAACCAGGTCACAAAGGTGGCACCTTGTTCAAATATCCATGTGAAGTTTGCCTCCAAAAGTAGACTGAATTAAAAAGGCTTAGTCACCGACTCAAACAACTCACAATCTCGACACAGTTTGGAGAATGACTCACAATTAAGTCAGTAACAAAAATCAAACTTCCCATCATGAGAACAAACAGGGGTCACTAAACAGAAAACATTCTTAACTCATGTCTCTATCTAAAACGTCTCTTTAATCCTGCAGGAAGGACCGGGAGTGAGAGACTAGGAGATTGGGGTTCCGGTATTTAACCAAAGGGTACCAGGCAGTGTGTTCCAGCAATCAGAGGATCACATTTCAGTCTGCCTGGGAAAGGTGACTACAGGTTGTTGGAAAGGAGGCTCTAACAGATTGTCAAACCTTAGATTCAGGAGGAGTAGAGTGGCTTTCCTTCTGGCCATGGAATGGAGGATCGTATCTGTACTCTCTGTCAGTGATTGCGGTGGGTGTGGACCAAAACGCAGGTAGACAGTGGGCAGCAGCATGATGATAAATAATGTTCTTCTTTTAATGAAAAAGGTTTCCAAGAACTTATATAAGTCTCCAACAAGGTAGTGCAGAGGCAGAGAAACAGCAGGGTAATTAACGGGAGGAACCAGCAAATGACAATGAGAAACAGTGAGCTTTTAAACTGGGGGAAGTGCAATGTGGAACCAATGAGAAAGGGAGGCAAATAATTAGATGAATGCTGAACAGGTGTGAGGATAAGCTGCAGATAACTGAGGGGGAATGAATCTGAGAAGACTAATTAACAGGGAAACAAAGACTAAATAACAAAACTCAGGGAACAGATCTAGGGAAACTATAACCATCAAAAGATTAGGAATCAGGAAGGTAAGAACTGTCAAAGTAGTCTGAGGACATAAAGAAAAAACACTAACAGGGAAAGTAAATCAACAAATGTTAGGTGACTGAGACCAAAACCAATGACCTGACAGAAAGGAAAACAAACATGAGAGCCAAACAAAGGAGAACTCTGCTAAAATGACAACCCTGGGGAAAAACTAAATCTAAAGTAGAAATAAACAGAAGGGAACAAAAGACCTGGGGAAAAGGAACTAACAAAACCAAGTAGCACTGACCTGCTGGAAAACCAAATACAAGAACCTAGTCAGAGAGAGGAACTAACACAGAACTATACTAGAAATAAGGCTGGGAAACAACTTATATTAAGGAAAACAAACATCGGAGTGAACAATAACTAAAGAGTATCTAAGGACAAGGTGAGGACACACCACTAGAACTAAGGGGTAGAAGTACAGACAGAACAGTCACAAAGGTAAGAAGTACCGGGCGGGAATAAATAAACATAACTACTAAACCAAAAGGAACAGAAACACCAAATGGAAAAAGTAAACGAACAAAAAGAACGAAATGGCAGATCCTGACACTCTCACAGAGTTTTTAAGGTGCTTATGGGAGTTATGGGTACAGGAGATACTTTTATGGGGCTCTCCAGTGCCTCAATAATAAAAGCAAGAGTCAAGTTTGTTCTTTGTGCAGGTAGTATTGGAGAAGAGGGTCTCCATTTTTTTTTTGTAACTTTTGAGTTACATGTTTGCTTTGTGTGAATAATGTGGTTCTCTTGGTGTCTTTGGGTCAGGACTGAAAGAAGGAGATCCTGGATCCAGCTGAAATGAGCTTCCTCCATGGGGAAACTGAGCTCAGAAAAGGGATGTCTGTGCTTTCCTTCTGGACCTCCTACCTTTTCCACCTAATCTTGGATTAGTGGAAGACGACGGATATATGCATGGATGGATGGATGGATGGAGCTGCAATGTAAAAATGAGCGTTCATTTTGATATTCAGAACTGTCGCTTGAACTTGGCTTTAATGTTTTTAGTGCATATTAGACCAACATACAGCTTGTTTCTCCTGATGTACATTAAAATATTTGACATCAATCATCCTGCTCTTTCAGCTGAATACTTGCAGTAATTCAATAGAATATGATCCTATCATTGACAGTAGTGCTTATTTGATTTAAGAGCAGAAATGACCTGTTTAATGGAAACAGTTGATATTCACTCTCCTGACGTTAATGGACTGCAAGCATTTTGGTTGGAGTTGGAAATATTGAGATGCTGAGAGAATAAAATGCCTGCAAAAGAAAGGAAAAAGCTGAGACATAAAAACGAGAGCCTCAGTCAGACTTTAAATGAGTGGGATTCAAGACCACCACTGATGACTATCCTGCAGCCAAGAGAGGTTCCAAAAGAGGAAAAGACTCTCTGAAGGACATAGAGCCTTGATTAGCTGTAAAATAACACTTGCTTACCTTAGATGTTTTGAGTGGATGAAGGACTTCAGGCCATGTGACTAAACCGAAACATAAAGCAGAAAAGGAAAATAGCTTTGCTCATCTGCACAATCACATCATATTTGTGTTCACTTTGCTCACAGTTTATTGCTGGTTTATAAGTTCTGGTCTTAAGATGTGACAACATTAAAAAGAGAATTAAATGTCCTCCTTCAGACAGGAGTACCAGTTTAGCCCACTAGGTGGCAGGGGTCAGAAAGTCATCTGTCTCAGGTGACCTTATACCCAAATCTGCTAAAACATGTCCTTCCATTTGAGAGAAACCAAAAGAATCAACGTTTGAATGGATTTGATACAACTAAAAGAAACAGATGGTGAATCCAGACCCCATACCCAGGTCTTTAGTAACATCTAACAGGTTTTTCCTACCTTTCACCAATTTTCTGTGCCCCCTTCATAGCTTGTGGCAAGCTGTAAACACAACCTCTTATGGCTGTCTTTCAAAAGCAACTTTGTCTGCTGCTCTTAATTTGCCAAATTTGTGGGCTGAGTGGCCAAGAGTTTTAAACTGATTCTACTACCTGAGCCGCTGATCTCTGCAGCTCCTCTCAAGGTATGGTGGCCCTCTTGGCTGCTTCTCCGATTAGTACTTTCCTTGCATAGATAGTCCGTTTAAGTTCAGGACAATGTCTGTTAAAGGTATGTATTGTTATGAGATAGCCCAAAATAAAAAATAAAAAATCCAAGCGTTTGTTTCAGTTAATTTAGCCAAACATCTTGTTACAAAAGTACAGACAATACAGAATTGAATAACTCATCACAATGGAAAAATACAAAATAACTAAAATCACTCACCTGTATAGCACTGTTTGAACAGTAGGTGGCGCTTGTTTAAAATTCTGGTGTTTTTATCCGGCATCTGGCTTTCTCTATACACACCACTCGCTCGCAAAGACAGCAGTAGATTAGTTGAAGCATTTTTCCACTACTGACTAAAAACAAGCAGATAGTTCCCTTCCATTCTATTTGGTCAGTCATTTCTGCATTGCCTTGGTGTGGACTGCTTTAGCTAGTAATTTAAACAACTGATTTTCTATTGTGACACAAAACAAAAATAATAACTCAAACAAGTCTTTCAGGGTGAAGGTGCCAGTCAAGTCAGACTAACTTGACCTAAATGCATGTAGTGAGCATACTTAAACTGTAGAACTGCAGGAAAATCCCAAAAGTTAGTCCCATTAGTTCTGATACATTTTCTGTTTATATTGTCAGGCTCAAAGTGAATAAGAAAAAGCACTCCTCAAGTCTAAAGCAAGCAAAGAGGCTTCCATTATCAAAATCTGGTCTCTGAAAAGGCTACTTAGTGTGTAACAGCTGAATAGTGCTTACGCCGGGTTACCCCCACCCCCCGAGCCACACACACACACCTACACACACATGCACCCATGGCCCTTTTATTAAAAAAGTTGAAAAGTTTCCCACCCTAAATATCATGGGTTATGTGGTTCGTTGATCCCCTTATAAAGTGCAGTTTTATAATGCCAGGATGAGCATCCTTCAGTTAAATGTTACTTAAAAGGTGAATACTAGTGCACAACACCGCCTAAGGACAGTAGGATGACTTTAATTTCTCAACTTTGGAGAGAGGGCAAAACATGTATTCTTCCAAAACCCATAACCTTTCTAACCTCTCTCATAATGGCAATGTCATCCTGTCATTGAGGGAGTTCATAAATACTTTTTCTGCATTTTCTCATCTTCCTCTTGACATTACTCCATAGGTTCTCCACGTTCAGGTTGGCCCAGTTTGCTTGGTCATTGGAATCTTGGGATTTCATTATCTGTAAGCCACAATCATCAACATTACTAGAAACAAAAGTGAAATATTTCACTCTATGTGTGATGGAACCATATCATATATGAGCTTCACTTTCTGAAATGAGGGACCAAACATGTTGAACTTTTTCATGGTACTGAGATGCTTTAAAACGTCTAAGAAACTTGTCATCAAATCATCCCTAAAGGGAGACAAGTCAAGGACGGGAAACGTCAATTCTCCAAAAGCCTAAAGTTACCATGGATTTTCCAAGGTGACTCTGGATATTTAAATTTTGTTTTGAAGGAGTTCAAGCAGGCGGTCATTAAGCTGAAGGGCAGCTGAAGGACACGGTGGCCACTTGCTCATTAGTATGCATTTACAGCCTAACCACAAGGAGGATGAATGGCGGCTGCACAGCAGAAATGTGAGCAAAAGCTTTGAGTTCATCAGGCATTTCCTCTAATCGTTGGATTTTATTCATGAATTTATCATGAATCCTGCTGACCTGAATGCACAAGAGCTTTCACAACTGCTTACAAAGTAAGTATCAGAGGATTAAAATTTTCCTTTGAGATGTTTTTTTTTTTTTTTAGCAAACATCCTTTTTCTCTCAACCTTGCACTTTCCTTTCCTCTGATATAAGTGCAGAAATGTTTGACTGAATCTGCTGAGACTTGTAGTCTGGTGAAAGTGCTGTCATTAAATCCAAAAACGCAGCTCTGTTCCTGCTTCTTAAGGAATATGGTCATTGGGAGCTGTCGAGATGTGCTAAATGATTCAGTCAAACTGAATTCAGCTCATTTGGTGAAGACTTAGCCCCATAAACAGAATAGTAAATTAGAACCCACTGTGCTCTTGTTTTAAGGTGGGGAGGGGTAATGCTAACCTAGCTCATTGTTTATTTCTCTTACACAGGGTTGTGAAATAGGTTCCAGTTTCCATGTGAGAGGTTCAAATAAAAAGCATCATATGAAATTTGAACACTGTGAGCGATAAATCTTATTGTTTTTACCTTATTTCTGCTCCGACTGCAGCGCTTTGTTGTCCCTGTTCAGATCTGTCATTAATATGCATCATCATGTAAGTAATCATGTGTTGGAAAATATTCATGCTATGCTTATAGGATTGGTATGGCTATGCTTAAGTATGTTTAATAATGTGTGAAATAAAATGTATTGTGTAACTTAGAGGCCTCCTAACAGGCTTTTATTAGTGTGTGTTGGACTTAGATATCATCTGCCCAGTAACTGAAGATATTTTTATATGAAAGACTTCTGCCCAGTGACAACAGATATTTTTATATTTCTACATATGTAAATAAAGGTCAAAAGTAGAAAAACGGGAAGTGTCGAAAAGTCAGCTGAATGGGTGTCAGACAGCTCCAGATATGAAATCAGACAGTCGATTAAAATGTATGTTTTTTTATGTACAAGTATACACCTGGCTTTTGAATAAAGACTGCTGTTCTTGGGGAAGTAATCAGAAGTTTTGGAAGTTTCAGAAGGATTCGGACGATTTTTTCCCTGTATAGGCATCTAAAGACTGCAGTCTCCGTGTTTCTTTTATTACTTTGTTTTTTATTAATAACAGTATAGGAGGTCTTAGCTTTACCAAACAAACGAGCATGCAGGAGTTTAGGGTTAACTCCAACACATGCCTAACAATGACCATTCACACCTGGCATGAAAATCCAACCTGGGTGATTTTCCATCTCTTAAACCTTATTATTAAACATCAGCACAGTAAAGAATCATCCGAATTTCATTTTTGTTGAGTGATTTCTGCTACAAACTAAGAGACATAATATATGAAAAGGTCAAAGTTGGCACATTGACAATAAAGATTTTAATCCATAAAACAGTGTTGCAGTAAAAGAGCTGGCAGCTCGCTTGCACCCAGCTTCATCAGGCATAAAAGCAGCAGGATGCTTCAGATGTACCCACTGCATGCACTGACTGCAGTGGGTTCAAACATCTCCCAAAACAACAAAATAAATGACAGAGTAGTGAGTAAAATCCATCATTTTGAACAGTGTCCTGATATCTACTGATCAATAAACTTCCGACTCATAACAGAACATCTTTTTATTGAAGAGGATCCCAATAACTGAAACTTGTAATTGAAAGAAATCCAACTGTTTAATCATTTTAAGTTAACTGGCAGCAGTGGTGATATTCGCCAAGTCTCAACTCAATGTGCCTCAGGGTGGATGGGGTTCAGGCAGCCAAACCAATGTAGATAAAAGTGTGTCAGATTCTATGTACAGATTCCTCACAACTAACGGAAAACACCCAGAATGGGATCTAGTTTTCCTGTTCTGGGGATGCCTTGTTTTCCATGGTCTTGCTTTACCAAGGTCCTGGAATTGCTGTTTGCCTACCACCTGTCCAGCGTCCACTTTGCCTTGGAAGGCTGTACTAGCAGCTGAAGCTATGACCTTCAGCTTTCACTGGAGGAGTGTGAAACTCAAACAGTTTGGTCAGTCTTTACTCTAACCCTTACTAACATGACAACACTGGATACGGATTGCTGAAATCAGCGTTCTTTGTTCAGTTGCCAGGATTCTGTGTCAGAGACAAGGTGAGGAGCTGCATCTGAGCAGTACATACCTGATGATGAACATTTATTTGACATCTATGGCAAATATTAAAATGTGTAAAACTGCTTTTAGCTTTTGAACAAATTAGATTAGTATTTTATCCTTGATGATAATTCCCACTCTTCACCCCAATACACTGAATGGCCACTTTATTATGTAGCCCTTGCCAGTGTTGTTAAAATGGCAAGCCATTTTAACATAAAATAGTCTACATCTGACTATCTGTAATTAAATTCTGGATATCTAAAATAAGTTTTGACTAGTTTTGACTTGAAGATATCTGCATTTACATTCTGACTTCTAAGAAGAACAATTCAAGATATCTTTAATCATGCAATTGAGGTCATTCGATTCATCTTTTGAAGGATCACACATCCATAATTACAATTGAAGATATCTCAAACTCAATTATGACCAGTCAATTACATTTTTAGATATCTGAATTAAAGAAATTAATCGGTGACCTCCTAGTGCTGCCACTGAGCTGTCTACATTGTTGCCTTCTGAAGTTTGGGTATCTGCAATGGCGTTGGCTGTTTGAGGCAAAAATGTCAGAAAATGCCACAGTATTGAAAGAGCTCAGCAATATGGGATATACAAAAATGCAAACTTCGTATATTTGAAGACTGCTCAAGAAACCTACTCTCTCCCAACACATTATATATTTCTCTGACCACTGTATATTGTGACTCAAGGAGGCGCTGTTGCTTTTTCATGCTGGAACTTGGCCTTAAAGAAGATGTTACTGTGATAGAGGAGGTGGCGGTGACAGACACAACAATGCTGTTTAATGCCAGATTTTTTGTTAAAAAGTGTCCCTGAAATGTTAAAATACGGCTTAAAATCAGTAAGTCTAAAATGCCTTAGAAACCTGCTGCCAAAATGCCACGTAAATCTGGGACCTTTTGATTAGACAGAGTAATTATTTTAAGGAATTACCTCCTCCCCAGGGAGAAACGTTTGATTTTATGGTGCAAAGATGTGGACCAAAAAGCACAGGGTGCATCATGAATGAGTTAAAGTCGTTTAGTAAATGATTTCAATCTGTAGTCCAACTTTTCTTTATTTTCCTTTATCATGCCACAGCAATGTACCTGTTTAATGTGTTTAGTCATCATGTAAAGCTCTTTGAATTGTACTCGTACTCGTACTCGTACTCGCCGTCTTCCGCTTATCCGGGACCGGGTCGCGGGGGCAGCAGACTCAACAGAGATGCCCAGACGTCCCTCTCTCCAGACACCTCCTCCAGTTCCTCCAGGGGGAGCCCAAGGCGTTCCCAGTCCAGCCGAGAGACATGGTCCCTCCAGCGTGTCCCGGGCCGTCCCCTGGGCCTCCTCCCGGTGGGACGTGCCTGGAACACCTCCCGAGGAAGGCGTCCAGGAGGCATCCGGTATAGATGCCCGAGCCACCTCAACTGGCTCCTCTCGATGTGGAGGAGCAGCGGCTCTACTCCGAGCCCCTCCCGGATGGCCGAGCTCCTCACCCTATCTCTAAGGGAGTGCCCGGCCACCCTACGGAGGAAGCTCATTTCAGCCGCTTGTATCCGAGATCTCGTTCTTTCGGTCATGACCCAAAGTTCATGGCCATAGGTGAGGGTAGGAACGTAGACCGACCAGTAAATTGAGAGCTTTGCTTTTCGGCTCAGCTCTCTCTTCACCACAACGGACCGGCACAGCGCCCCCATTACTGTGGCAGCTGCACCGATCCGTCTGTCGATCTCCCGCTCCATTCTTCCCTCACTCGTGAACAAGACCCCGAGATACTTCAACTCCTCCACTTGAGGCAGGAACTCCCCTCTAACCTGAAGAGGACAAGCCACCCTTTTCCGGTCGAGTACCATGGCCTCGGACTTGGAGGAGCTGATCCTCATTCCAGCCGCTTCAAACTCGGCTGCGAACCGCCACAGCGCATGTTGTAGGTCGTGGCTAGAGGGGGCCAGCAGGACCACGTCATCTGCAAAAAGAAGAGACGAAATCCACTGGTCCCCAAACCCGACCCCCTCCGGTCCTTGGCTGCGTCTAGAAATCCTGTCCATAAAAGTTATGAACAAGACCGGTGACAAAGGGCAGCCCTGCCGGAGTCCAACATGCACTGGGAACAGGTCCGGCTTAGTGCCGGCAATGCGGACCAAACTCCTGCTCCGCTCGTACAGGGACCGGATGGCCCCTAGTAAAGGGCCCCCGATTCCATACTCCTGGAGCACCCCCCACAGGGCATCACGAGGGACACAGTCAAATGCCTTCTCCAGGTCCACAAAATACATGTGAACCGGTTGGGCAAACTCCCATGAACCCTCGAGCACCCTGTAGAGGGTATAGAGCTGGTCCAGTGTTCCACGGCCGGGACGAAAACCACACTGCTCCTCCTGAAGCCGAGGTTCGACTATCGGTCAGACTCTCCTCTCCAATACCCTGGCGTAGGCCTTACCAGGGAGGCTGAGGAGTGTGATCCCCCTGTAGTTGGAACACACCCTCCGGTCCCCCTTCTTATGAAGGGGGACCACCACCCCAGTCTGCCAGTCCAGAGGCACTGTCCCCGACCACCATGCAATGTTGAAGAGACGTGTCAACCATGACAGCCCTACAACATCCAGAGACTTGAGGTACTCAGGGCGGATCTCATCCACCCCCGAGGCCTTGCCACCGCGGAGCTTTTTAACCACCTCGGTGACTTCAGCCTGGGTGATGAAAGAGTCCAACCCCGAGTCCCCAGCCTGTGTTTCCACCACGGAATGCGTGATGGCAGGATTGAGGAGATCCTCGAAGTACTCCTTCCACCGCCCGATAATGTCCTCAGTCGAGGTCAGCAGTCTCCCGCCCCCACTATAAACAGTGTTGGCGAAGCACTGCTTCCCCCTCCTGAGGCGACGGACGGTTTGCCAGAATCGCTTTGAGGCGCTTCTCCATGGCCTCACCGAACTCCTCCCAGGCCCGAGTTTTTGCCACTGCCACAGCCCGGGCCGCAGCACGCTTGGCCTCACGGTACCCGTCAGCCGCCTCAGGAGTCCCACAAGCCAACCACAGCCGATAGGACTCCTTCTTCAGCTTGACAGCATCCCTTACTGCCGGTGTCCACCACCGGGTTCTGGGATTGCCGCCGCGACAGGCACCGCAGACCTTACGGCCACAGCTACGGGCAGCAGCATCGACAATAGATGCGGAGAACATGGTCCACTCGGACTCTATGTCTCCTACATCCCCCGGGATCTGGTCGAAGCTCTCCCGGAGGTGGGAGTTGAATACATCCCTGGCCGAGGGCTCTGCCAGGCGTTCCCAGCAGACCCTCACTATGCGCTTGGGCCTGCCAAGTCTGTCCGGCTTTCTCCTCCTCCAGCGGATCCAACTCACCACCAGGTGATGATCAGTGGACAGCTCAGCCCCTCTCTTCACCCGAGTGTCCAAAACATGCGGCCGAAGGTCTGATGATACGACAACAAAGTCGATCATTGACCTCCTGCCTAGGGTGTCCTGGTGCCAAGTGCACTGATGGACACCCTTATGTTTGAACATGGTGTTTGTTATGGACAATCCGTGACTAGCACAGAAGTCCAATAACAAAACACCACTCGGATTCAGATCGGGGAGGCCATTCCTCCCAATAACGCTCCAGGTGTCACTGTTATTCCCCATGTGGGCGTTCAAGTCCCCCAGCAGAATAATGGAGTCCCCGGGGTGGTTCAAGGAGGGGTCTGGCTGCACGGTGGCGCAGTTGGTAGCACTGTTGCCTTGCAGCAAGAAGGTCCTGGGTTCGATTCCCAGCCAGGGGTCTTTCTGCATGGAGTTTGCATGTTCTCCCCGTGCATGCGTGGGTTCTCACCGGGTACTCCGGCTTCCTCCCACAGCCCAAAGACATGCCTGTTAGGTTAATTGGTCTCTCTAAATTGCACTTAGGTGTATGAATGAGTGTGTGCATGGTTGTTTGTGTGTTGCCCTGTGATGGACTGGCAACCTGTCCAGGGTGTACCCCACCTCTCGCCCATAGACTGCTGGAGATAGGCACCAGCTCCCCCGCAACCCATTATGGAATAAGTGGTAGAAAATGACAGACTCTTTGAATTGTCTTGTTGCTAAAATGTGCTCTACAAATAAACTTGCCTTATCGCCTCATTCAAGAGATCAATAATATTCTGAATATTCACAATCATAATTTAATATAACAGACATACAAAGGCCGTCTAGATAAATAATGTTCAAGATATCTCAAATTTATTTGCCAATATCTTAAAAGGAATTCTGACCACTCAAAAATACAGTATGAAACAAAAAGTGAGATATCTCAAATTTATTTTATGACCAGTCATAATTAGCATTTTTCCAGTCTAGTGTTTGTGAGACTGTATGAAGTAGTCAGCTGCTCTGTGGGAAACAAATAAGTCGAGTTGCAACAATCACAACCTGACTTGCCTTCCATCTTTTGTTCACATTCAACCGCCCCATCTCCGTCTGTATATTGCTCGTTGTTCTTATTTATTTGCTTTTACACATTGTGGTTTTTTGTTTGGACTGATGTTGATTACAATGTGAGGGAAGGAAAACAAAGTCAAATTCCTGCTTTGTTAATACAAACTTTGCCAATAAAGTTGATTCTGATTCTGTTCTAACCGGAGCAGAGTGGCACCTGCTATGGTCTCTGCTGCTGTAGCTCATCAGCTTCACCGTTCCAGGTGTTGGCCATCCAGAGATGGTATTTGGCCAACCTTGGTGGTAATGAGAGATTGTTTAAGCTAATCTTGCCTTTTTGTCATCTGGAATCAAGGTGCCCATTCTCATCTGATCTCCAGCAACAAGGTATTTTTGCCCACATTAGCACTGCTCACTGGATATTTTCTCTTCTGCAGACCATTCTCAGAGAAAATCAGAGTAAATCAGTCAATTCTAAAATTCTCAGACAGTCAGTCCGGCCGACAGAAACAACCATGTCACATTCAGTGTCACTTAAATCCCCTTTCTCCCCATTCTAAGCTCAGTTTGAACTTCAGTTGTCTTCATCTCTGGATGCATAAATGCACTGAGTTGCTGCCATGTGATTGGCTCATTTACTATTTATGTTAACATGTGTACGTTGTGAAGTGACCAATGAGATCACTTCATTACGCACAGATTAAATGCTGATATGTAAGAAATCTAGGTTTATATGTAATGAACTTGACGTTTTGCTGCTGTTACGTAGTGGAGCGGCAGCTAACATGTATTTTGAGAACTTGTTGACCAAATGGTGATAAGAAGAGTCAGGTTCCACAAACTGCAGCTGCTGGCTCATTTAATTTCATTTGCCACCAAGGAGCAGTTGAGCAAATGTGAGTTTTAAAAGCAGAAGAAATAATAATATTAATATCTTCTAACTGAGTGTCTCTGGTATTTCTGATAACTGAGTAGAATTAGAGTTTGCATACATCACACAGCACTATGAAAAATGTATTTTAATTATCAGATAACCTGTGGCAAAGGAAGTACTGTCAGAAGCAATGCATCTCAAAAGAAAGCACAACAGCAACAAAGCTCAATAATTCCACACTGAGTCGATGCAAATATATGAATAGATGTAACAGATCTTCTTTGGCTGTGTCCAAATTATGTGCAACCTACTTATCTGAAGGCATGGCGTTACCTGCTAACACAGGAGGCTTTTATTTACCATAGCCAAGTAAACTGTAGCATTTAAACACAGTTAATGCATTTCTTTCATCAGCAGTTAGACTGTTTTATAATAAATGCTGTTTTATTTGATTTATCCCAAACCTTACACATTTCTTTTAGATTGTTTAGATGATGGCCTCTGGGTCGCATTAGCATATCGTGTAATCATGCAAACTGTCCTTGAGGATCAGTGAACACTGTGCAGGACAAAATAAAGCCCTGAAATAAAGATTATTTATCAAGGACTCTTTTTGTGTTCGGGTTTCTCGGAGAATCATATCATGCCTCGTATATAGCTTCAAGAATACAGTACAGACCAAAGGTTTGGACACACCTTCTCATTCAAAGAGTTTTCTTTATTTTCATGACTATGAATATTGTAGCTTCACACGGAAGGCATCAAAACTATGAATTAACACATGTGGAATTATACAGGTCCTTCTCAAAATATTAGCATATTGTGATGAAGTTCATCATTTTCCATAATGTCATGATGAAAATTTAACATTCATATATTTTAGATTCATTGCACACTAACTGAAATATTTCAGGTCTTTTATTGTCTTAATACGGATGATTTTGGCATACAGCTCATGAAAACCCAAAATTCCTATCTCACAAAATTAGCATATTTCATCCGACCAATAAAAGAAAAGTGTTTTTAATACAAAAAACGTCAACCTTCAAATAATCATGTACAGTTATGCACTCAATACTTGGTCGGGAATCCTTTTGCAGAAATGACTGCTTCAATGCGGCGTGGCATGGAGGCAATCAGCCTGTGGCACAGCTGAGGTCTTATGGAGGCCCAGGATGCTTCGATAGCGGCCTTTAGCTCATCCAGAGTGTTGGGTCTTGAGTCTCTCAACGTTCTCTTCACAACATCCCACAGATTCTCTATGGGGTTCAGGTCAGGAGAGTTGGCAGGCCAATTGAGCACAGTGATACCATGGTCAGTAAACCATTTACCAGTGGTTTTGGCACTGTGAGCAGGTGCCAGGTCGTGCTGAAAAATGAAATCTTCATCTCCATAAAGCTTTTCAGCAGATGGAAGCATGAAGTGCTCCAAAATCTCCTGATAGCTAGCTGCATTGACCCTGCCCTTGATAAAACACAGTGGACCAACACCAGCAGCTGACACGGCACCCCAGACCATCACTGACTGTGGGTACTTGACACTGGACTTCTGGCATTTCCTTCTCCCCAGTCTTCCTCCAGACTCTGGCACCTTGATTTCCGAATGACATGCAGAATTTGCTTTCATCTGAAAAAAGTACTTTGGACCACTGAGCAACAGGTCAGGCGCTTCTGCTGCTGTTTCTGGTTCAAAAGTGGCTTGACCTGGGGAATGCAGCACCTGTAGCCCATTTCCTGCACACGCCTGTGCACGGTGGCTCTGGATGTTTCTACTCCAGACTCAGTCCACTGCTTCTGCAGGTCCCCCAAGGTCTGGAATCGGCCCTTCTCCACAATCTTCCTCAGGGTCCGGTCACCTCTTCTCGTTGTGCAGCGTTTTCTGCCACACTTTTTCCTTCCCACAGACTTCCCACTGAGGTGCCTGGATACAGCACTCTGGGAACAGCCTATTCGTTCAGAACTTTCTTTCTGTGTCTTACCCTCTTGCTTGAGGGTGTCAATAGTGGCCTTCTGGACAGCAGTCAGGTCGGCAGTCTTACCCATGATTGGGGTTTTGAGTGATGAACCAGGCTGGGAGTTTTAAAGGCCTCAGGAATCTTTTGCAGGTGTTTAGAGTTAACTCGTTGATTCAGATGATTAGGTTCATAGCTCGTTTAGAGACCCTTTTAATGATATGCTAATTTTGTGAGATAGGAATTTTGGGTTTTCATGAGCTGTATGCCAAAATCATCCGTATTAAGACAATAAAAGACCTGAAATATTTCAGTTAGTGTGCAATGAATCTAAAATATATGAATGTTACATTTTCATCATGACATTATGGAAAATAATGAACTTCATCACAATATTCTAATATTTTGAGAAGGACCTGTATACTGAACAAAAAAGTGTGAAACAACTGAAAATATGTCTTATATTCTAGGTTATTCAAAGTAGCCACCTTTTGATTTGATTACTGCTCCACACACTCTTGGTATTCTGTTGATGAGCTTCAAGAGGTAGTCACCTGAAATGGTTTTCCAACAGTCTTGAAGGAGTTCCCAGAGATGCTTAGCACTTGTTGGCCCTTTTGCCTTCACTCTGCGGTCCAGCTCATCCCAAACCATCTCGACTGGGTTCAGGTCCGGTGACTGTGGAGGCCAGGTCATCTGGCGCAGGACCCCATCACTCTCCGTCTTGGTCAAATAGCCCTTAAACAGCCTGGAGGTGTGTTTGGGGTCATTGTCCTGTTGAAAAATAAATGATGGTCCAACTAAACGCAAACCGGATGGAATAGCATGCCGCTGCAAGATGCTGTGGTAGCCATGCTGGTTCAGTATGCCTTCAATTTTGAATAAATCCCCAACAGTGTCACCAGCAAAACTGCCCCACACCATCACACCTCCTCCTCCATGCTTCACGGTTGAAAACAGGCATGTAGAGTCCATCCGTTCACCTCCTCTGCGCTGCACAAAGACACGGTGGTTGGAACCAAAGATCTCAAACTTGGACTCATCAGACCAAAGCACAGATTTCCACTGGTCTAATGTCCATTCCTTGTGTTCTTTAGCCCAAACAAGTCTCTTCTGCTTGTTGCCTGTCCTCAGCACTGGTTTCCTAGCAGCTATTTTACCATGAAGGCCTGATTCACACAGTCTCCTCTTAACAGTTGTTCTAGAGATGTGTCTGCTGCTAGAACTCTGTGTGGCAATGACCTGTTCTCTAATCTGAGCTGCTGTTAACCTGCAATTTCTGAGGCTGGTGACTCGGATGAACTTATCGTCCGCAGCAGAGGTGACTCTTGGTCTTCCTTTCCTGGGGCGGTCCTCATGTGAGCCAGTTTCTTTGTAGCGCTTGATGGTTTTTGCGACTGCACTTGGGGACACTTTCAAAGTTTTCCCAATTGTTCGGACTGACTGACCTTCATTTCTTAAAGTAATGATGGCCACTCGTTTTTCTTTAGTTAGCTGTTTTTTTCTTGCCATAATACAGATTCTAACAGTCTATTCAGTAGGACTATCAGCTGTGTACTGTATCCACCTCCTGCACAACACAACTGATGGTCCCAACCCCATTTATAAGGCTTGAAATCCCACTTATTAAACCTGACTGGGCACACCTGTGAAGTGAAAACCATTTCAGGTGACTACCTCTTGAAGCTCATCAACAAAATACCAAGAGTGTGTGGAGAAGTAATCAAAGCAAAAGGTGGCTACTTTGAAGAACCTAGAATATAAGACATATTTTCAGTTGTTTCACACTTTTTTGTTCAGTATATAATTCCACATGTGTTAATTCATAGTTTTGATGCCTTCAGTGTGAAGCTACAATATTCATAGTCATGAAAATAAAGAAAAGTATTTGAATGAGAAGGTGTGTCCAAACTTTTGGTCTGTACTGTATGTTAAACTGAAAACACTTGCTCACTATTAGAAACTCACCCACATAAACACAGACTAATTATAGCATAAAATTCTAGTTTCTTTGATGGTTAAATTTCAGGGTCTACTAACACTTTTTCAGTCTTTTTGGCTCCAGCAGCTCTGTGATTCTGCTGCCCTCAGCTCTGCTGCAGAAAGAGGTCAGCCAAACAGTGACACCTCAACCAAATATAGGAAAACATTCCTCTGTCCCTCGGTCAGGATTTCTCTCTCTCTGCTGACAGCTCTGTGAGGTGCACAGGAAAGAGGTCAGAAAGGGAGAGATGCACCACATGACGTTTTTATCAGTCATCTATGAGCACACTGAATGTTTTATTTTCTTTAGGCACTCTGGCTTTTTATGGCTCATGAAATAACATTTACGGTTTGGTGTGTTTAGCTAAAATGAACCTCTAAACAGATAAAGGCTTTTTACAGCATTGCACCACTGTGCCCTTAGTGATGAAATGACTCATCAGTTTAGCTTTACACCAGAGACTGTTTGCAAAGATCAGACCAGTAAAGAGTTCTCCAAAGAAGTTTGTAAAAATGAAGTTTTCAACTATACACAGGATAAAAATGCTTACAAACCAGGAGCTGTATGCCATTTAATGACTCAGGGGCATATTCCCGCAAGTATTTGAAGGTCAGCAAACCTGGGTTTGTTTGTTTTTTTAAATCTGAACTGAGATGCAAAGACAGTCAACGTAATACATTTATTTAAATGACATGAAAGATCATTTTCTCAAAGACCAAAGCTGTTTGTGTTTCAAAGGTTACACAGAAAAAAATAACGTATGCTGAAAGCAATCCATGCTGAGCACAGAATGCCGGTACTGTGCAATAAATGGACATGGTTTTCAGTAGTAGTACAGCTCAAATTTCTGCATTAAAATCCTTTTTTGATTAGTCTGATGTAATATTCATATATTCTGTAAAACTGTATTTTGGATTTTTGTTAACCATCAGAATAAACAACAAGACTTGAAATATATCTCTCTGTTTGCAATAAATTCATACAATATGAGTTTAACTTATAGAAATATTTATAATTATTGAAATAAATTGACTTTCTAATGATACTCTAATCTACTGAGATGCATCTTTACTTCTACAAACACAACCAGATCAGATGGTTCAGGCACTTTCTAAAAGCTCCTACATATTTTCAGAGATGTTAAAATAAATCTTGTCTTTATGATAATAGCTTGTTCAACAGGGTCCTAGGAAGGTAAAAGTACCTAAAAAAGACCCACAGCTTTTACTGGCTCCTGATATTCTGATTTCCACCCCTGTCCAGTCAGCAGACATCAGAAGAAACAAGAATCATCCAGATTGCACAGAACAGGGTTTTCCTTTCTATAAAAACTGCATATAGATGTTCAGCAGTTTTTTTAATTCAACAAGCAGTTTAGCCAGAACAGCTGTAGAAGACCCCTGATTTGTCCTCGATTGTAACTTGCTGATGCAGCAAATCCTGCTCCAAAAGGACACTGCTCCAGAGGTTTGCAGAAGGGGACTGCCTCTGGGCTGATCCCAGACCTGCGCTGTCTCCCAGCAGAACACCTCACTGTCCCACCATTGAATGGCCTCTGACACATTTTCAATAAATCCGTCACCTTTTTTCTGTTCTCTTGAATATACATCAGAGCAGCTGGTGTCTCAGGAGACATGTCAATCACCTGTCTCCCTCCAGCTCTCTGATCCTGTCTTTAAGCCTCAGGGTACCTGCTTTTTCTTGGCAGATAGAAGAAGAGCAGATCTATAAACCCTCGGCTTCTGTATACCACACAGAAAATATTGTTAAAAAGCTGGAAGCAAACCAGTGATTATGGTGTCTGGATTTTTTCAGTGGAGGTATTTGAGTCCAACCAAAATGTAAAAAAGGAATAAAGAGTTAGGGCAGTGTTTTTCTCCTCTAATAAAGTTTAATCTTTTGTAGGAGTTTATTTATTATTCCATATTTTATTCATGCCTGGAATCAGACCCCCTCACAACACCAACCTCAAAATCTTTTCCCACACATGGCGGGTCCACATGAAGATGGCTTCCCATTTCCTTTTGACCTAAGTTAGGCCAAAGACCAGGAGCCAAAGTTTCCATGCAAGCTCCTTAAGCGTGGGCTAATAGTTCTCAACCACAGAAAGCTGTAATGGTCACTGCAAGGAGTCTCTGTTTCAAGCAGAGGAGTTTAGGTTCCAGACAACTGGTCATCACTTTGACCAAAGGCGTTTAAGGATGGTTAATCTGGCTATTAAAGTCTGACATCTCACATTACATTTCAATGTGATGTTCTGTGAAATTTCCATTTTTAACAGTTCCCTTAAATGCTATGGAAAGCTTGTAGAAAAGTGCAGACATTTTAGCATCAAAAGGCTAACGACAAGTCATGAGGACACGTTTTAACCAAATGTATTAAATCATCTTAAACCAAATAGAACTGAAAAAATTCAGACCCAATAGCTACAGCTAGGCATAGGTTGGTATGGGATTTTCTGGACATAAAAAGCTAGAGTAAAAGGGAATCATATTACTGTATAAATACAAAAATGCAAACAAAATGTATAAAAGGATCTGATTACTTTTTTAAAACAAAAAGCAACAACAGCTTTTTATATTTGTGCCTAAATAACATACTAATCTTTACAGCTGTAATAATACTAACTATAGTATTTATGGATAAAATCAGATATTTGTATTAAATGTATAAAAAGACTCCTTCTTTTGCACGGTCTGACATGAAATCAGACTCAACATTTCCTGTTCTGGGTGAGTTAGAATTACTAAAATTCTGATCTAACGGTTTGCATGAATAAAAACACATGCTAACTTGATAGCACATGTAAAGCTGATCTACTAACCAGGTGCGCCGATGATTCCTGTGCTTTTCCAGGTGTCGTTGTTTGGAAATGACCTAAGATTAGTCAGACGGATACAGACAGCAAAGTCACACAACAAAATTTTCCCAAAAACCAGAAACAAACTTAACAAAAGTTTTTTGTAAATATGCAAATGTTTCATCTCATCTAATGTAGTGTTGCATCCCACTGATATGAACATTTTCACCCTGACTTGTTTAAAATCAGTTAAAACAAGGCTCCTAATGAGTCCATCACCCTTATGATAGTTTCTTTATGTTTCAACAAACTTACTGTCGGTAAGGAAACTATTATTTATTACTCCATAGAAGCAAACTTTAGCAAATGTGTAGTCCTTATGCCAGGCAATACCTGGATGAGCTCACTCTCTAATATAATAAAAGAGAGACAGAAGTATGTGAAGAAGTTTCTAAATAATGTTAAACAATTCTGAAAATCTTAAAAAACAGACTTTCCAACCATATAACAAACTTTATTGAGAACAAGAGCGATTGAGTCTGGTAACAATTTCTTCAAGTTTAACTAAAAGGTTAAAGAGCAGTGATTCACTTTTCACAGCCATGAGGACTGCAGTTATCACAGCGCAATACCTGCACCATCTGCAGAACGCCACAATATGGTGCATCCTCTCCATCCAGCTGTCAGAACGCTGCTATCTGCAAGCTGAACGCATCTGCAGCACACAAATACTTAGATGGCAAAATTATGTTGTTTATACAAACAGTCCCTGCGCTGTAAGGGATAACTGCAGTCATCCAGGGGGCTGGGGGTGCTCCTGTCGGATGACTTGCTGGCGTAGGCAACTTCATAACCTGTACTTATCCTAGAGTGGTCCGAGCAGCTGTGTTTGAAGTCTCAATTGAGCGGGGAGAAGAGGATTCCCCTGCTGACATGGCACTAGTGTTGCACTTTGCCAGTGGTTCATTTAATAAGGTGTCTTCTGAGGACCACCAGGGGGCAGGGAGGCGTTCAGGTTCACAACCCACCTGCACTCTATGAAAGATTTCCTTCTGTGTCAGCTGCTTCGCCCCAAAACTCCAGCAGTTTGTGTAAATTAAACACCCACATGTCTCCAGTCACTTTTTATTAAACCCCGAAGGAGCAATAATCAATTTATGACCTTTACTGAACAAAAGTACCCCAGCACATGAGGGAGAAGGTCCCCCACCTACATACACATGAACATGATGCATATTTTATGCTATTTTTAATAAATTGTCCTTTGCTGTAGAGTCTGTTATTCATTTTTCTATTATATATATTTTTACCCTTCTGTGAATCTGCATGCTTCCATTTGAATTTGCTGCTGGTAGACCTGAATTTCTCCACTGAGGGACAATAAAGTATTTTTCTATTCTATTCTATTCTACTGAAAAGGTTATCAGGGATCTAAAATAAGCTTGAAAGGTTACTTTTACATGTCAGATCTGTCTGATTAAAATGTTAACTTAATGTTCTTATAAGATAGAATGGTCTTACTGAATAAATATAAACAAACATATTTATTTGTTCCAAGTATGTTTTGAATCCTCTCGAAGTTAAAAATGGGAATTTAATTGTGCACTAGCAGCTTTAAACTGCTTCCATCAGACAGAGAAGCAAAAACACAGGAATTGCTTTCAGAAGACACTTTTGCTTTTAGCCCAGGATCCAGATGTGTTCTGCATACCTTGGAGTATCTTTGGTGCGAACTATGAAGGTCTATTGAGTCAAAGTTAACTCACCTTTCAGAGCCTCCAAAGCAGCTAGTTTCAAGTTAATATTAGTGTCAAGATTAGTTGCTGCCAAAAGTTTTTCTCAAACATTAACCTCAAATGTCAGTGAAGACTGCACAGATTAAATGCATTAGTTGCATTTGGAACATTTGAAAATACATATATTTATAATTTGCAAAATATTAGACTCTTTACTGCAGTTCCTGGCAGCCCTCGAAGAACTTCTATCTATGCTGTTCCAGACTGAATTTCAAAGTGTCACCTGCAAACATGAAAACGTTTCCTGCAATTATCAGCGCAGGGCTTAGCAAAGGTCTTTGGGGCCTTAAGCAAATTTAAATTTGGGCCCCTTCCTTCTGTTAGGAACATCCTCATTACTATGCCTTGCATGAGTCTTTGTGCTTTTAAGGATCTTGGGTAAAATATTATAAAGGGTGACAGTGGCATCATCCACTCTCTGTTGGTCTGATAAGCTTATTGAGGTGGGTCAAACTTAGTGCTTATTGTTTAGTTCTTTTGGAGCCATTTGTTGTTAGCCACAGCCATAATAGTAAAAATGTGCAGAGAGACAAACTGAAAATAATAGGAAAATAATAACAGGCTGATTGATCACTTTTGGTTCTGCTGTCACTGTGTCTTGTGAAGAACAGGAGAGCGAAACTAAAAGCATTTTTAGAAGGTTCTACACTAAGTTCCCCTTTTACAAAGCACATAAACATTCAATCTATTTTTAATGTAAAAAATATCAAAAACAAGGAGAAGAAAATTTACTGCAAGATTACAATATTGGACGGAAAAGGTTGCCTTAAGTGAAAACCTTAATTCCTCAAAATGCAAAGCAGATCTTACTTTAAGACAGGTTTATCCTTTCCAGCTACAAAGGAGCCTTCACAGCCAACAGACCCATTACCATCTTTAATGGAGTGGTGCTTCTTGTTTTAGCTATAGAAAATGAAGAAAGTGAGGCTAATGGGGATCCTTAAGAGTCAAGTTATTGCTTGAAAACAGAGCAGCAGCCAAAGAAGAAAAGCTTTTAAAAAGGTAGAAATGTCAGCTTCTCGAGGACTAATCCCTTATTCACTGGTATTGATCTAAAACTCTGTCAAACCCCTGTGGAGATTTTCACCATCATTTCACAATACTGGGTGGCACAAATCATCATAATTGTCCCTCTAACTGCTGAGGTTTTATTTTATCAAGGAGGAGAAAATCATAATAGTTTTTTTTATTTTTGAAGAGAATGGGTATATCCTACATCCCTTTGATTTCGCCTTTTATGCTGGAGAACAAAAATCCCAGACAGCAAAGAGAAAGCCTGACATTACGAGTCCTGCTAATGATTCATTCCCCTCCCCGGCTCTGATAAAGCAGACCAGAAAGAGCTTTCAAGCCACAGGGGGCAGCTGGTCTGATGGAAATTACACCTTGATCACATTCACCACAACAAAACAGTGGGCCTTATTAGGATGATCAACAAATAACAGCATTTTTCATCTGTAAACGAGGTCAGGCAATCAACATTTGATGTGGGTTCTCCATCTTCCCACAACACGAAGCTACTGAGAATCAAGTGAGTATTTATAACTTTATTGCTGATGGTGTAAAGTCTTTACAGAGGTATAGACAAAGCTAATAAGGCTGCTAACCGTTTAGCAAAATGAATCGAAATTAAATACTACAAGTCAAGAAAAAGATTGTTGTTCCAGATCAGTAAAATCATCAGATTAGCTTTCTGCTGGAATTTGTGTTTGAATCAATCCCAGGAGATCTAATATTTTTGGATTTAATCTATTTATCGAATTATTTTTGGATTATTATCCTGCATGACGACACATTTTCAGTTTTCTGGCAGTGTTGTGATTATGAATCTGAGAATATTATTTCATATTAATATTTTAATATTTTATTAAATAATATTTGGGTCTGTTAAGGGTTCACAGGACGTGAATACCAGCCCAGTAAGGTGATGGTATTAGGACAGAATAGAAAGGTGTGAGACGAGCTCTGACATTATTGAACAGCATAAACTCTGTACATATATGGAATAAATTCACACAATTTCTTAAAATACAAGAATTTATTAACAAAAATAATTCAACTCAAAGTCAAACATATTTCAATCAACAAACTCTTTACTTTGCTAAAACAATCCAACTAAACTACCAAACAGAATTAAAGAATAATGAAGACTAATGGACTATGTACAATATAAACAAGTTGATTAAAGATGATTGATAATCATGACCAAAAAAGTGATGCAACATTACCATGCAATGTTTATGTTTGAGAACCAAGGATTATCTTGAAGAATCTGGAAATGAAGTTAAGTTAGTCTTGGAACTAACTTAGGAAATAATCAGCATACATTTAGACAACCATTCGCAATGCAAGATCAGATAAAATATTATTTTAATAAAATAATATTTTAAATAATGATCTGCTGAATAAAACCAACCTTCTGGATGACTAATTCTCAACGGTGTCTCATTAGCTGCCTATGTTTACTAAAATAATATTTAAAGAAATATTATTAAAGGAATATTTTGGAAACGAGCCAAATCTTTCAGGAGAAATGGGGCTTAATGGTGTTGATTTAGTTATCAAGTTTAGTAAAATAATGTTTAAGGACTATTATTCACTAGCTTGAAAACTAATAACCTTTCTGGGTAAATATTCTTTAACAGGCAAGCACATGTCCTTAGCTTGTTAGCAGTGAAAGCTAACAAAAGAAGCTGAAAGCTTAGCACCAGAATCAAACACACACACATATGATTGTGTCTGTTATTCCAGGTGCTAATGTTAAACCTACTTAGTTTGTGTTTTGGTTCATTCCACTAATACACATAAACATTTCTATTGGTGTTACGTAAAGCTACATGTGGCACTTGGGGGGTAAAAAAACCGCCAATCCCGGATGTGACATCATCACACCTGCCATCAATATGTCCACATTGTGAGTCCATAAACGTTTTTTGCTGCCATCTTGGTAGTCCATAACTCCATTCCATCAGTCACTGTGATGGCTACGTAATGCAATATTAAGATTCTAGTTCAGAAAATGGTTTTTGAAACATTATTTTATTAAAATAGTGTTTTATTTTCCTTTCTGCTTTGCATTGTGAACTGGTTGTTTGAACACATAGCAACGGTTGTTCTTTTTTAGCTGTTAAAGTTAATTTGGCTTTATTCCCGAGTCCTCATAACAAACCTTGGTTCTTGACAATACATATTCACACTGAAATGTGACATCACTGCATCGTTTATTGGCCATTGATAATTTCAATGTGTTCCTATGATTGTTATTATTTTTTAATCCTTTAGCTTTCTTTATTCTTTACCTTTTACTTAGTCGTTTAATTGAATGTTTATAGAGAGTTTGTTACCTGAAGTATTTTAACTGGAATTTGAAGTATTTTGTTACTAGATTTTTTTGTATTTGGAGATACTTTGTTTGTTTATCCTGTATATGTGTGCAATGCTGTTTGAAAATGCCTGTGTGTGAATTTACATAGGTTGGGTTTGGATCTGAACAACTATTTATAAGTGTCAAAGACATTTATTATTTACAAAGTTAGTCATTTTATTCTTAATTAAGTCAGCCTGATTATCAGATCATTACTATCATTATCAGTATCCAAACAGCGCTCCGTCAGTGAGTTATTGTTCTATGAAAACCTGCCTGGTGAGGTATGGTACTATAGAACAATAGATGAAGAGGTGAACCTCAGTGAAAGGGTCTAACACAATAAATACCACCTAAAGTTGAATTATGGCATTGGCGTTTCATTTTTGGTCAAGTCATACTAGAGCCCTGTTACAGACATTATGGGGATTCCAAGTATGAAACTCCTCCTTTGTGGGACCAGTCTCTTCAATTCTCTGGTGCAGTTCAGTTCTTTAAGTTTTGCCAATGGCTAGGCCAAACAAACGAATCTTATGAAGATTTGGTGACTCCGGTCTTTGTTGCAGTTCTATATAAAATAGTGATGTTAAAAGAACACATTTTCTAAAATGTCTTACTGTAACAAAGGATGATCAGAATTTTAATGACTGTTTCAAGCTTTAAACTAAATAAATAAAGGCTGAGGCTCAATGATTGCTTGCTATCTATGGGGAAATAGATAATATTCCTAAAGGGCCAAATGGCTAACGTTGCTCTGTGATAAATTAAATCATTGCTTCTTCTGTGTAATGTTTCACTTTAGGAGTTTAGTGTCTTTGGTTTGAATTATCATTTATATATATTGGCAGAAAATTTAGTCCGAACAGTAAAGGTCAGCTGTTACACCGAGGGAAACAAAATTGCATTGTGCAAATTCTTCTCCCAAATTACTGAGTCTCACATTGAGCTGCTCTCTCTCAGACATCCATGCATCAGGCTACAAATGTCAGCCTTAACAAGCTGTCGACATAAAGTGGATCCTTTCATCACACAGACAGAGAGAGAAACATTCAGCAGTTGTGAATACAAACTTTCCTGACTGCAATCCCCCATCTCCTCCACTCTGCTCCCCATCCACAGATCATCTCCTGCCCTTTTGTCCCCCGCGGCCCTGTGCGTAGCTCATTTACGAAGTCTAAAAACATCTGCTAACTCTGCTTTCCCACCAAACTCCTCTTAAAATAGCCTCAAAGGTGAGCGCACAGGGCCCTCTGTTTGTTGTGTAGCAACATAACCAGGTCAGCTGTGTCCTCTTTCCGAGGAAGTTTACAAACTGAGGGCTGGCTAATGAAAAGGAACATTAGAGGGACAATGTCAACCAACTGAAAGGATGCAGCTCTGAAGAATCCCTTTAGCTTCATTTGAATAAAATAGTATGAATGTGGTTTAAAAAGAAAACATTTAAATCAACAAGAAATGAGGAGAAGAGGGACCACAGAAGGAAAAGTCATTTATTGAGCAGACCAGAACGAAAAAAGTAAAATGCTCCTCTTTGCTTCCAGCTGCAGATATGTTGAACAGTGAGAAACCCAACTCCACTGGACTTTTTCTTCTTTTTGATTAATGGTGTAACATTATCAGCGAAGTGGTCTGGACTTTACATCCATCCTTCCTTTAATTGTCATAGTAACCTCCCAGCATTCCAAGCTCATTCAGCTGGGAATTTACAAACCGCTCAATATTCCGGCACAACTCCAATGTCATGATTCAAATTTGCTGCATAGTAATCTGCCTTGAGAGGAAAATAAATCACACTGTGCCTCTGTGCAGTAATTCACATCCCGGCATGGGTGCATTATCCATACCAAGCTGTCACTACTGGTGGGCAGAAAAATAAAGGCCGTGACGGTCTGAGGAAAATGTTGTTGATTCATTCTGATAAGAGTCGGATGAGGTTCAAGTTTTAGTGTTTGTGACAAAAATATAGATTTGCCTCTTTTATTAAACTCTGTTTATTGTTGGTAAAACTGACTTGTAATGGAAACCAAGGCATTTTTGAGAATGTTGTAGTTATTCACAACTTTTGGGTTTAAGTGCTCGAACTCAAGATAAGTATTCCACACTTTAAAGACATACAATGCTTTTAAATCCTTCGTTATAATGTTAAATCATCCAGTTGTGGTCTATATAATGTGGAACCTCAATGTTTTAGTCTGAACTCCTTGTTCTTGTAGCTCCACAGGCTCCTCTTTTACCTGTTCTGAGGTGGTCTGAGAGCAACTCGTTTTGGTGCCGTCTCTTTAAATGCTACTGAGGCACTTTACACCCCGCCCCTCTCCAGGTCAAAGAGCGCTCCACTCCATTCCGTTCGGCCATTTTTGTAGTTTGATAACAATTATCTATCGCTGCCGGAACAAGGCAAAAACAATGAAAACTTTATGTAATAATGTAATATGTATGTAATAATACTATTTAAAACACGGAGTATGGTTCTGACTTCTAGGAGTTAAAAGCAGCACACAGCACTAACATCATCAGAATCAGCATCAGCTTTATTGCCAAGTTCGGACATACAAACAAGGAATTTGACTCCGGTACACTTTACTCTTTGGTTTTGTATTACAGAATATACATATTTACAATGTACAACATACACATATATAAATAAAAAGGTGCATTTGCAACATCTGTATGCAGTTGTTCTGTACTCTATTGAATGTTCATCAGAGAAACAGCCTGGGGGAAGAAACTGTCTCTGTGGCGGCTGGTTTTAATGAACAGTGCTCTGTAGCGCCACCTGAAGGTAAAGCTCTGAACAGTTTATGTGCAGGGTGTGTGGGGTCTTCAGAGATTTTAGCAGCTCTTTTCCTGACCCTAGACCTGTATAAGTCCTGGATGGAGGGAAGGTCAGCCCTGATTATTCTCTGCAGACCTGATTGTTCGTTGCAGTGTGATGGAAATTCTTGCAGTAAGCATTTCAAAGTGTATGACTTTTGGGTTACCTCACTCCTCTGAGCATTTGTGTTAGGGGAGGAAGCTGTAAAAGCCATTATCAGATGTTTAATGGTTAAAACCCACAGTTAGGATGATGTGTTGGGAAGGACAGATGGGTTCCTAGATAACTTTGTCACCTCTGAACCCGAGAAGGGTCTGGGGTCATAAAACACAGACTCTTTGAAGTTGAGATAACACTGTCATGTTCTGGTATGAATACTGTGTGTAAATGTTGATCGGGGCTCTGTTTCACTGACTAACCTCATTGACGGGGTCTTCAAACGCTTAATGCCTTTGAATAAAACTTATAAAGACAAAGTCCGGATTTTCTCTTGTTATGAGTCAACTTCTACCCACTTGATAAGAAAATTCCACAACAGCAGTCTGGACCTGTCCTGTTTTGTGGATGAGCCAAACCACAATGAGATGGATGAAGACAGGACAAATTGAATGATGGCAGTGGAGAAGATGACCAACAACTCCTGTGGAAGGTTGAACTTCTTGAGTTGCCTCAGGAAGTTCAGTCTCTGCTGGGCCTTCTTTAGAACAGTATCTATGTGTGAAGACCATCTCAGGTCCTCAGAGATGGTGGTTCCTAAGAACCTGAAGTGGTCCACGGCCGATACAGTGTTGTTGAGGATGGTGAGGGGGTTGTATGGGGGTGGTGTTCTCCGAAAGTCCACCACCATTTCCACAGTCTTGAGTGGGTTGAGTTCAAGGTAGTTTTGACAACACCAGTGTACCAGCCAATCCACCTGCTGTCTGTATGCAGACTCACCGTCCTGGATCAGACCAGTGACAGTGGTGTCATCTGCAAACTTCAAGATTTCACGGACGAGTCCAATGAGGTGCAGTCATTTGTGTACAGAGAGAAGAGGAGTGGGGATAGAACACACCCCTGGGGGGCACCAGTACTTATTGATCTGAATCGGGAGAGGAAGCTCCCCAGTCTCACCTGCTGCTGTCGGTCTGTCAGGAAGCTGTTGATCCACTGACAGGTGGAGGCTGGGACGTTGAGCTGGGTGAGCTTCTGGTGAAGGATGTCTGGTATGATGGTGTTGAAGGCAGAGCTGAAGTCTACAAACAGGATCCTGGCGTACGTCCCTGGGTGGTCGAGGTGTTGCAGGATGAAGTGTAGACCTAAGTTAACAGCATCATCTGCCGACCTGTTTGCTTGGTAAGCAAACTGCAGGGGGTCCAGCAGGGGGCCTGTGATGTCTTTCAGGTGCTTCAACACCAGCCACTCAAAGGACTTCATGACCACAGACGTCAGGGCCACAGGCCTGTAGTCATTTAATCCTAGGATGGTGGGTTTCTTGGGAACCGGGATGATGGTGGATCGTTTGAGGCAGGAAGGAACCTCACATTTCTCCAGTGATTTGTTGAAGATCCTTGTGAAGATCGGAGCGAGTTGATTTGCACAGGCTTTCAGGCATGATGGGGAGACGTTATCAGGTCCTCCAGCTTTCTTTGTTTTCATGCGCTGAAAGAGCCTGTTTACATCTTCCTCGGAGATCTTTAGTGCAGAAAGAGGATCTGAAAGTAGGGGGTTGGTAGCTTTGTGGGAAGAACTTGTTACTGAATGGGATGTGGAGATGATTTGAGGTGTGAATGGCTTCTTGTCATGTCTGCAGTAGAAGCCATTCAGACGGTTGGCCAGGTGAGGATTTTGATCAGGATGGGTGAAGGGGCTCCTATAGGCAGTCAGGTTTCTCAGACCAGTCCATACAGCTGAAGTATCACCAGTAGAAAGGTTGTTCTTCAGCTTCTCACTGTAGCTTCTCTTAGCTGCTTGATCTCTTTTGTTAGTTTGTTCCTGGCCTGCCTGTACCGCGCCCAATCTCCACTGCTGTGAGCTTCTTCCTTTTCCCTGCGCAGATTCCTGAGGTGTGGAGTAAACCATGGCTTATTGTTCCCAAAGGTGCAGAAGGTCTTGGTCTGCACACACATGTCCTCACAGAAACTGATGAATGATGTCACCACATCAGTTAGTTGGTTTAAGTCAGTGGCTGAGGTTTCAAAAATAGTCCAGTCTGTGCATTCAAAGCAGGCCTGTAGCATCTGCTTTGATTCCTCAGTCCACTTCTTAACAGTGTGAAGGTACGATGCTACTGCTATCAGAACAATGGCCAGGATTTCATAACAACACACAATAAATTCATGTTTTGTTGTTATTTTAGCGTTATTTGCAGCTTATGGTTTTGCTGCGTCTGTTGTTTCCATAGACAGAAGGAACTGACGCCTTAATCAGGTGAAATCTTTCAGTAAATCCTTCTTGATACTGGAGGAATTTCCCCACTCATGTTGGAACTTTTCCATGAAAAATAACATTTAACCAGGAACTTCCACAAGGTTCTGATGCTGGGGGATGGTGTAATGAAATGTGTGGGTTAATACAGCCAACAACCAAACTGAACTTATCCTCTTGTAGCAACAGCATACTTGAGCTAGGACTACAAAATCGCAGAGAGAAATAAAAATGGCAGATACGTGAAAGTGATCAGCTGTCTATTACCTGATTTAGCTGTTTTGCAGCAAATACTGTGAGGTAACAGTTGGAAAAACTTAACAGATGATTGAAACTGAACGGACCGAAAAATATAACCCAAACTGAATATATGATGTGCCATGAGAAAAGTAGGAACAAGTTGGCAGAGCGCGAACTGAGAAAACGAAGATAAACCATCCATTTCTGAGAAAGGGTGATTTTCGTTTTATTGCAAAATGTGCAAGTTGAAGTTATGAAGTAAGCACTCAGTGCTCTAAATGACAGGTTCGGACATTTTAAAATGGTAAATTTTGTGTTTAAACTCAGGCTGTTTTCAGGGTAAAACCTAGCCTTCCAGCATCTGCATATCGGGGAGGGAAAACCCACAGCTCATTTATATGGCGGCTTTGTTTGGCTCCGCGCTGGCTTTTGTTATGCATGTCGGCCAATAAGCTGCGTGCTTGAAGTAAGCACATGGCTACTTAAAGCAGCTGCTATTTGAAAAAGAATGTGTTTCCTCAAGATGGACCAAGCAGAACCGCAGCGGAAACGTTCCTAGTTTACAGTTGATGTTAACCCAAGACGAGGATGACGAAGAGAGCCTTGGACTGTTGGCAAAGGAGCTTGAACGTATGATATCAGAAGCTGTTGCCATCACAACATTTGAAGAAGACAGAGACAGTGAAATGGAGAAGATCTGTAACTTTGACTGTAAATGCTACGGGAGAATTATTCACTTGGGATACAGTCCTGTAGCCGCAAACTTTCTCTAGAGCTCATGCACCACATACAGATGGATTCTTTAGCAGCAGAAAGGGAGTGGCAGGACATGAAAATCATCAGACATCTTGAAGCAAACCGGCGTACAGTAGAAACTTCAGTGATGACAACATCCACCAAGATGACACCAACAAAAAGAAAACATGCCAGGACATCTTAATTGGAGGCATCGAAGTCTGCAGGAATAACTTTCAGTTTCTCATGGGGTGAGATTGACAACTTTTTAAAAAGCTATTATGATGCATCATGTTGGTACCCAGCCATGGTTACAACATGAAAGTCTGGTACGAACATTTCTGGAACTTTTAAAATAAATCGCATTAACCTACTTCCAGCACAGCCAGGAAAAGGGAAAACAGTGGACTTCCCGTGACGTCACTGTTCAAATACAACCTGGCTTTTGCAGAGATCCTGTCTCCTCTACGCGGGTCCCACAGGGGTCTGGACAGAGAGACACAGAGCGCTAATGTCTATTTGCTGGCAAACAGAAAACCTCTTCAAACTGGATCCAATAGTGTCATACGATCACGCGATCATATACACTAAGTTAAGTACGAATGAATTGCTGTTTGTGTATCCGGTATTCATTCATGAACGGGGTAATTAAGGTACAAGCGTGGCTTGACTTTTCTCTCTGAGGTCTACAGAAGCAAATTGTGTTCTAGAGAGTTCTCAGCAGAGACCCTGTCTCTACGACGCCAAGTGGAGCAGTTTTCCCGGTCTGAAGGAAGGACAACGGGACTGCATCACCGTGGTTACAGCAGTAACGTGCAGTTTGGCAGGCCGACAGAGCGAGCCGCCCCACCACACAGCCAACCTTTTGTTCACTGTGGAAGCTTTCTTCAAACTTCGTCACCTTTTCCTCAGCATGGTTCACCTGAGAGGTTAGGTTTGGGCAGAGAGAAGTAATTTAGAATGAAATAATCTAAAACTTTTTTCGTTTTATGAAGTTTGGTTTTGTTTGTGTTGAAACTCAGCTATCCTAGTGCTAGCAGATTATCTGCTCAGCACATGTGCTCAGTTTGTGTTGTTTTTTTTTGTGTTAAAGTTAAGACAAACTTTATTTATAGGGGGATTTTAAACACAGAAGATTGGCCATAACGCATCATCCAAGCTTATGCATTTTAACCCCTGTTGTTAGTGGTATTTTAAAGGTATATGTGTGATTCTGGTGATAAGCTATAAGCTTCTTTTGTTAGCTTTAACTGCTAATAGCTAAGAACATGTGTTTGCCTGCTAAAGATCATTTACCCAAAAAGGTTGTTAGTTGGTAAAGTAATATTTCCCTAAATATTATTTTACCAAACTTGAAAATGAAGTAAACACCATTAAGCCCATTTCTCCTGAAAGATTTGGTTCTTATTCAAAATATTATTCCTTTAAATATTATTTTAATAAATAAAGGCAGCTAATTAAACGCCGTTGAGAATTAGTCATCCAGAAGGTTGGTTTTATTCAGCAGATCATTATTTAAAACATTATTTTATTAAAATAATATTTGATCTGATCTTGCATTGTGAATGGTTGTCTAAACGTTTGCTGATTATTGCCTAAGTTAGTTCCAAGACTAATTTAACTTCATTTCCAGATTCTTCAAGATAATCCTTGGTTCTCAAACATAAACATTGCATGGTAATGTTGCATCACTCTTTTGGTCATAATTATCAATCATCTTTAATCAACTTGTTTATATTGTACATAGTCCATTAGTCTTCATTATTCTTTAATTCTGCTTGGTAGTTTAGTTGGATTGTTTTAGCAAAGTAAAGAGTTTGTTGATTGAAATATGTTTGACTTTGAGTTGACTTATTTTTGTTAATAAATTCTTGTATTTTAAGAAATTGTGTGAATTCATTCCATATATGTGCAGAGTTTATGCTGTTCAATAATGTCAGAGCTCGTCTCACACCTTTCTATTTTGTCCTAATACCATCGCCTTACTGGGCTGGTATTCACAGGACAACCCTTAACAGACCCAAATATTATTTGATAAAATATTAAAATATTAATATTAAATATTAAATAATATTCTCAGATTCATAATCACAACACTGCCAGAAAACTGAAAATGTGTCGTCATGCAGGATAATGATCCAAAAATAATTAGATAAGTAGATTAAATCCAAAAATATTGGATCTCCTGGGATTTATTCAAACACAAATTCAAGCAGATAAAATATTAAAATATTAATATTAAATGTTAAATAATAAATTCATATTCATAATTACATATTATTACATATCATATTGAAAACAAAATCGTATTTACACCGAAGAAACACCACAAATATTAAAAGCTGAGAGAAATATTTCCTTTGTTTCCCCTGTTCAGAAACACCTATTCAAAAGGTGTAAACTATTGGCCCATAGCTCTGTTCATACCTGCATTCTGATCAGACACACATACTGATCACCATCTCCCAAACTGCTGTCTTATTGTCCTACCTATTGAGTGATCGATTGCTGCAACCTGGAAGACTGGTTGGATTTCTTTGTATTTTAAAATGGCCCATAAAACACTTTATTTCAAACGTTCCTTTGAAAAACAAAACAATGTATCAACATGTTAATTTTAGACCAAGTGACAGTCATGATGCAACTTGCAGACACAAATAACATGCAGAAATTAAAAAAAAAAATTTAATAGTTGACATTTCTCAATTTTGTAAATGTAAAGTGTTTCAAGTTTTTTACTTAGTTTTTGTTGTGCGTTTGTGTTATCGTTGAATTAGGTGTTGTAATTGATTGGACAGTTGAAATATATTTGTGAAATGCACATAAATATTGTAATGCAATGCTGTAAATTATCTTTACTTAGAAAAATAGCGCTGTGAGTTCAATGACAGTGCAGTCATTGGAGCTTCTGTTGACAGACATTGCTGGGGGAGGTGTTGCAGCAAGCTATAGAAAGTTATTTGAATTAACAGCTTTTGTTATCGCCCAGCTACCAGGATGATTCTAACAAAAGTTTCAAGCCCGTTTTCTCCTTAAAGTACTTTGGAGACTGCCAACATTCAAATGGTCATATCTTCTTCAGTTCTTTTTTGATTTCCACATGTTTGACATCATTGGAAAGCTTAGACTCCATTCTTTCAGGATCTGTAAATAACTCAAAACAACCCAGGTAGACTTGTTCCTGGTTTTGCCATGGCCTGTCACATATAAATATCTCTGCAACACCTGGAAAGACTAAATTAAACTTTTCTGCTTTGCTACAGACTCTAAGTACACAACAAAATGTATTTAAAGGCTAAAAAAGTTGATTTTGCATGATATGTCCCCTTTACTAATGTTCTCCACTGACCAGTCTGAAATAGTTATAAAGTGTCTTTTCAAACCTTTAATATCTGTTTTGCTACTTCTTAATTTTCAGGCAGTGAATGTTCTTAAACCCATGGCTCTGCCTTTATGATCAATCATTTTTATTTCTTCTCTCACCTAATGAAATTCACCCAGAGACATAAAGCAAATGAGAAATCTTTATAAACATTCTTATAAAAATAAACCTTTCATATTTATGGAGAATCCACAAAATAATTAAGTGACTTTGTAATAAATGATGCGCAGCAGTTGTAGATTGAAGATTTGAGAGTGCTCTTAATTGCATAAATACTTTTTGTCTGTTCTCTGCAAAAATCAGACCTTGCAACTATTTGTCCCTTTTCCTGACTCAGTGACACTTTCTTTAGGAAACCTTCACCAGACCAAAATCTGCCGTGGTCACACAGAAGGGTCCTGCAGGTGTGACTGTTTTATTAGAACTTTAAATGGTTCTGCCTCGACACAGGATACCACCTAGAGACTATGTTATCAATATGGTAATGATTGGGCAAATGGGGGGGTACCTCCAACCCTTCACTTATAAAGAAATTCCCCAAAAGTCACTCGTAGTACCTAGAGAGCTCATACCTTCAAGATACGTTCTGTGCACAATCCTGAAAAGTACCTATTCTAGCTAAAACTCTATCTCAAAGCACATCACTACAGTGTACAATGTTTGGTAATAAAGCTAGCAGCTGTAGCTCAAGTTCTGTTGGGCCAAACGCCGTGGAATTTTGCACACTACTTAAGTAGATAAAGCCTATAATCCCCAATAAACATTGTTCAGTTTGGACTACCCACTTGTGTACAATTAATTCATAAAGATATATGCTAATCAATAATGGCGATTATAAATTAATTTTGATGAACTCATTAAAGTGTGGTGGCTGAAGAAAATCAGGCCTATTCTACATATGGACAAGGTTTTTGGTGAATATTTTGAGATTTGTCTGACAAAGTATGGATTTTACGTGAATTTTACAATTTTGGTCATTATAACTAATATCATGAAATGATGGTTAACAATTTATTTTAAAAGATCATTAAAATTAGAGACATGACAAACAATGTATATCATTCCACATATAGATATGGTTTTCTGAGAATATTTAGGGATTAGTATGAAATACCATATATTTTATATAAATATTTAAATTTGGCTAAGGACTATGGATATGACAGTTAACGATTTTTGGTTGAAATGGTAATTAATTTAGGCACTTGAATACACAATTATACTGTTCATTTTATAGTCAGGTGATCTAAGAATATTTTGAGAATTTTTTGATGAAATATTAATTTTTAATGAATATTGAAATTCGGTCCATTATAGGTTGTTAATTTATAAATAAAGCCTTTTCATTTTTTTATTCAAAGACCATTACATTTAGGGATGTTATAAATCACATATATTATTGTAGATATACATAGGTTTAATTGAGAATATTTTGGGTAATTTTTTTTTGTGACAAACTATGTATTTTTAAGGAATTTCTGCAATGTACCCTCTGCCTACCACCCTTCAGATTCAGGGTTCGAACCCAGGTGATACTGCCCTCGTTGTTGGTGTTTTTTTTCTCACACAAGTATCAGACGCAATGCTGCCTGTTAATCAAACACATTTTTTTTATGAAACCCATTACATCTAGGGACATTATAAACAATGCATATTATTGCAGATAGACTTAGTTAACTGAGAATATTTTAGACATTTTTATTGAAGCAGCCCTGGAAACTTTATGATAAATTATGGATTCTGCAGAAAGCATGTTGTCTGCCACTCGCGGAAGAAGCAGCGCCCCCAAAATTACGCTAGTGGCCAAAAGATGTATTGCATTCGTAGCCACTATCTCCGGTCGGTATTTTGCTCATTTGCTGCTCAACCGTCACATAACTGCCTGGAATAACTCAGCCGATCTACCTAATACCTTGTACTACTTCAACCACTCGACTCGGGCAAATTTGAACAGATAGTGGCGCAGATCACCGGCTGAGGAAGGAGGCGTACGTGACGTCCACACAGGAAGGAGTAGTGATGTCAAAATGAGGCTTTTTGAAGCATGGAATTATTTTGAACCATTGTGTCATAAAGTGGTTCACTACCCGAGGCTTCATTCAGTTCCCTTGGGTGACATCTACTGGCAGTAGTGATTGTTGCACCAAATGAAGCTCTGCAATGTGATGCACCTCTTGTGTAAATAATAGCACTTATGTATGTACATACAGTACAGATCAAAAGTTTGGACACACCTTCTCATTCAAATAGTTTTCTTTATTTTCATGACTATGAATATCGTAGCTTCACACTGAAGGCATCAAAACTATGAATTAACACATGTGGAATTATATACTGAATAAAAAAGTGTGAAACAACTGAAAATATGTCTTATATTCTAGGTTCTTCAAAGTAGCCACCTTTTGCTTTAATTACTGCTCCGCACACTCTTGGTATTCTGTTGATGAGCTTCAAGAGGTAGTCACCTGAAATGGTTTTCCAACAGTCTTGAAGGAGTTCCCAGAGATGCTTAGCACTTGTTGGCCCTTTTGCCTTCACTCTGTGGTCCAGCTCACCCCAAACCATCTCGACTAGGTTCAGGTCAGGTGACTGTGGAGACCAGGTCATCTGGCGCAGCACCCCATCACTCTCCTTCTTGGTCAAATAGCCCTTAAACAGCCTGGAGGTGTGTTTGGGGTCATTGTCCTGTTGAAAAATAAATGATGGTCCAACTAAACGCAAACTGGATGGAATAGCATGCCGCTGCAAGATGCTGTGGTAGCCATGCTGGTTCAGTATGCCTTCAATTTTGAATAAATCCCCAACAGTGTCACCAGCAAAGCACCCCCCACACCATCACACCTCCTCCTCCATGCTTCACGGTGGGAACCAGGCATGTAGAGTGTTGGAAAATATTTAAAATACTTAATAGGGTCTGCATTGCTATGCTCAAGTTAGGTTTAATAACGTGTGAAATAAAATGTATTGTGTAACTTAGTGGCTTGCTCAAAACAGCTGTGTATGTGTGTGTCTGACTTGGTTGTGGTCTGCCCGGCACCAGTGAAGATATTTCTGTACATGTCTGAAAATAACAGCCAAAAGTAGAATAACAGGAATGTTGTGAAGGTCAAACAGACAGCTGAATGCCAGGTGTAAGAGTTCAACTGACACTCAGCTAAAAATATGTGTTTTTTCTTTGTAATTGTACACGCCTTGCTTTTGAATAAAAACCCTGTTCTGGGGAGGAAAAGTTAGAAGTGTTTCTGGTGATTCAGCTGAAACATCTCTCCCTGGCCGGGCAGAAGAAACTGTGCAGACTCTGTGCTTCCTTTTATTATTTAGTTTTACTAAAACAGTATAGCATATGACTTTTTTGTTTTTCCAAAACAAACGAGCACGCAGGAGTTTCTGGGAACAACTCCATGAACTTGGTGACTCCCGACGTGATTTTGGGAAAAGCAGAGAGATTCGGATAAAACAGAGATCCACGAACGGACATCTGACACCAAGGGTACCCGACAAAACAACATACGCTAAGCAGGAACCTGTTTAAATCAAATTCTGCTTTTGGCATTTTTCAATAGGCCTAAATTAAATGGTGTCTTATGTCCAAGTAAGTGGAAAACTCTGCTAAATTTATTAAATAAGAAAAATGTAAGGAAATCTGAACGAGGTTAAATAATAGTAGTAATAGTTTAAAAAAAAAAGAGGTTGAAGATTTGTTTCTGAATTTGGCAACTCCGCATGTTTTTTGACGAAAATTCATGATTGTGCTGGGTTTGAGGCCCGTAGTGTGATTCAGTGTTATTCACGCTGGCGGTAATGACACCCGGTTACGTCAATCGGAGGTCACCAAAGTTAGTGTTGCTTCGGCGTGTAAGTTTGCCAAAACAATGTTGGACTCCGTAATTTTCTCTGGTCCCTTCCCTGATCTGACCAGTGACATGTTTAGCCGCATGCTGTCAATCAACCGCTGGCTGTCTACGTGGTGTCCAGAAAACAATGTGGGCTACATTGATAACTGGTGAACATTTTGGGGAAAATCTGGTCTGATCCGGAGAGACGGCATCCATCCCACTTTGGATGGAGCAGCTCTTCTTTCTAGGAATCTGGCCAAATTTATTAGTTCTCCAAACTCTGACAACCCAGGGTTCAGACCAGGAAGCAGGGTCATAGTTTAACACTCCTCTCTGCAGCTTCTGTACTGCTACCCACCCATTACCCTATTAAGACAGTGTCTTGCCCACAGCCAAAATTGAATAGATTAAAAAATAATCTAAAAGGAGGAAATCAGGAAAATCTAATAAAAATAAACATAACTCAGACTAAAAAGAAAGATAAAACAATTAAATGTGGCTCACTGAACATAAGATCTCTCTCTTCAAATACTTTGCTAGTTAGTGACCTGATTTGTGACAATCAGATTGATTTATTTTGCCTCACAGAAACCTGGCTGCAGCAAGAGGATTATGTTACTATAAATGAGTCAACTCCTACTAATTATTTAAATTTTCACATTCCTCGAAATACTGGGCGAGGAGGAGGAGTAGCAACCATCATTCAGTCTGATTTATTGATTAGTCCCAGACCAATCAATAGCTACAACTCTTTTGAATATTTAATCCTTAGTTTTCCTCATCCAAATTGCAAAGCACTAAAACCACTTCTGTTTGTTGTTTTGTACCGTCCACCAGGCCCTTACTCTCAATTTTTAGATCAGTTTTCAGACCTTTTATCTGATTTAGTGTTAAATACAGACAAGGTTATTAGAGTGGGGTATTTTAATATTCATGTTGACACTGAACGTGATAGCTTAACGTAGCCTTAAATGCTATCTTAGACTCAGTTGGCTTTGATCAAAACATTAACAAACCTACCCACCTTTGTCTTTATTCTCTGGACCTTGTGCTGAAATATGGCATTAAGTGTAAAGACATAACGATATTTTCTCATAACCCTGTCCTGTCTGACCATTTTTTAATAACCTTTGAGTTTAATTTAACCGAGTACTCCACACCTGAAAGAAAATTTCATTATAGTAGATCATTATCAGGCGATGCTGTAACAACCTTTAAAGAATCTGTTCCACTTTTGATTTCCTCATTATCACAGAAAAACACAATGGAGGGCAATAATTTTGTTTCTTCTCCTTCACAAATTGATTCTCTTGTTCATAGTGTTACTTCATCATTGCATGGTGCATTAGACAATGCAGCCCCTTTGAAAGAAAAGGTAATTATTCATAGGAGGCTAGCTCCTTGGTTTAATTCAGAGCTGCGTACATTAAAGCACAATGTTAGAAAATTGGAGAGAAAATGGCGCTCTACACACCTAGAGGATTCCTACTTAATCTGGAAAAATAGCCTACTGTTGTATAAAAAGACACTTCACCAAGCTAGAACAGCTTATTTCTTATCATTAATAGAAGAGAACAAGAATAATCCTAGGTTTCTCTTTAGTACAGTTGCTAAACTTACACAGAGTCATAACTCTGTTGAGCCATACATTCCCTTAGCTCTCAGCAGTCATGACTTTATCGGATTCATCCAAAATAAAATTGATTCTATTAAAAAGAAAATCTTTGACATACTCCCGAAGATGATTACTTCATCCTCAGCAAGTCAGACAACATTGGAAGTAACTGTAGAACCTGATCTGTGTTTGGACTGTTTTGATCCTGTGGAGCTTCCTGAGTTATCAGAAATATTAGCTTCATCTAAACCTTCAACTTGTATGTTAGACCCAATCCCAACCAAATTATTTAAGGAAGTGTTCCCTCTGATTACCAGCCCCATTTTAGATATGATTAACCTATCCTTAGTAAATGGATATGTACCACAAGCTTTTAAGGTAGCTGTAATAAAACCTTTACTTAAGAAACCTTCGCTTGATCGAGATGATTTAATAAATTACAGACCTATATCCAATCTTCCATTCTTATCTAAAATTCTTGAGAAAATAGTTGCTAATAAAATGTGTGAACATTTATACAGCAATGACCTGTTTGAAGAGTTTCAGTCAGGCTTCAGAGCTCATCATAGCACTGAAACAGCTCTGCTGAAAGTCACTAATGATATTCTTATGGTCTCAGATAATGGACTTGTGTCTGTTCTGGTTCTGTTAGATCTCAGTGCTGCATTTGATACAGTCGACCATAATATTCTCTTAAAAAGGCTGGAATATGCTGTAGGGATCAGGGAAACAGCGCTAGGCTGGTTTAAATCTTATCTGTCTGACAGATTCCAGTTTGTTCATGTAAATGATAAATCATCTTTAAACTCCAGGGTTAATTGTGGAGTACCACAGGGTTCAGTACTTGGGCCAATTCTCTTTACTATATATATGCTTCTAGTAGGTAAAATTATCAGGCAGCGTAGAATAAATTTCCACTGTTACGCTGATGACACTCAGCTTTACTTATCCATGAATCCTGATGAGCCCAACCAGTTAGATAGACTACAAGCATGTCTTGAAGACATAAAAACTTGGATGACTTTAATTTTTCTGCTTCTAAATTCAGAAAAGAAAGAAATTGTCGTCTTTGGACCGGAGTCATTGAAAAAGAAACTGCTTAGTCAATCACTTAAACTGGATGGCATTAAATTGACCTCTGATAATAAAGTAAAACACCTTGGTGTTAACTTTGACTAGGACATGTCATTTAAATCCCATATTAAACAGGTTTCTAGGATTTTCTTCTGTCATCTCCGGAACATTGCCGAAATTAGAAATATCCTATCCAGGAGTGACGCTGAAAAACTAGTCCATGCATTTGTTACTTCAAGGCTGGACTATTGTAATTCTTTACTATCAGGATGTCCACAAAATGCAGTTAAAAGCCTTCAGCTGATTCAAAATGCTGCAGCAAGAGTTCTGATGAAAATTAAAAAGAGAGATCATATTTCTCCTATTTTAGCTTCCCTTGATTGGCTCCCTGTTAAATCCAGAATAGAATTTAAAATTCTCCTCCTCACATATAAAGCCCTTAATGATCTAGCTCCATCATACATCAGAGATCTGATTGTTCCATATGTTCCTAACAGAGCACTTTGTTCTCAGACTGCAGGTTTACTGGTGGTTCCTAGAGTTTCTAGAAGTAGAATGGGAGGCAGATCCTTTAGTTATCAGGCTCCTCTCCTGTGGAACCAGCTCCCAGTTTTAGTCCGTGAGGAAGACACCCTGTCTACTTTTAAGGCTAGGCTTAAAACTTTCCTTTTTGATAAAGCTTATAGTTAGAGTGGCTTAGGTTATCCTGAGCTATCTCTGTGGTTATGCTACTATAGGCTTAGGCTGCTGGAGGACATAATGACCACTTTCACCCTCTTCGCTACATTCTCACACTACTCTCCAATTCTGCATTATTTGCTGTTTTTTCAGCTTTTAACTTTATGTTCTCTCTCTATTCTCTTCCTAGAAGCTACACCTGGCCTGACTGTGTCTACCTGTAACACCTTTCTGGAGAGGGGCATTGTCCAAGCTTCTGCTGACAACAACTTAATGCTCACCCTCTACCGATGATCCACATAGCCCTGTCTTTCAGTGTTTAACACTTTCTCTCTCCTAGATATAGCAATTGACTGAGCTTCTACTGTGACTAACTATATGTGCTCTCTTTCAGACTCTAACCTTGAAAACTGGCTCAGAGTTTATCTGTTCTTTCTTTCTAGATGAAACGACTAAAGGAGCTACATCCATTAACATTTACTTTTCCTTCCCATAGAAAGTACTCCTGGATCAGTGCTTCTTTGTTCTCTTTGTGTCTCTGCTCTGTTCTCTCAAACCCCCAGTCGGTTGTGGCAGATGGCCGCTCACACTGAGCCTGATTCTGCTGGAGGTTTCTTCCTGTTAAAAGGGAGTTTTTCCTCTCCACTGTCGCTACATGCATGCTCAGTATGAGGGATTGCTGCAAAGTCAACGCCAGTGACTGTCCACTGTCGCTACATGCTCATCCAGGAGGAGTGAATGCTGCAAGTCACTGACTGGATGCAATCTGCTGGGTTTCCTTAGATAGAAAAACTTTTTATCCAATTTGAATAAATAACTGATTCTTTCTGCACTGTTCAATGGTTAGGATTAATTGGAATGTATGAACCTGACTGTTGTGAAGAGCCTTGAGACAACATGTGTTGTGAATTGGCGCTATATAAATAAACTGAATTGAATTGAATTGAATAATGCCTCTGAATTGATGACGTATTATTATTATACTTCAGCAGCTGCGGGCAAAGCAAACACTGCACCTGTATAACCAAGATAACAACCTGTTACCGCACCTCTTGCATAACATGATACCATGACTATAACACTACTGCATAGTATAGGCTATAGGCTTTCTAATAAACACTTTGAATGTACATTACCTTATTAGGTGGCACCAAATCGAAATATTCCCACACTTGGGAACGCTTCCTAGATGGTTGCTCCATAACAGAATAATCCACCAAAACGACAGCTGTTCGTAACGTATAATACGTGTAGAACAGGGATGTGATCCGGGGCTTGAGCCATCTTAACTTAATCGCGCCAAATGTTTGAAACTCCGCCAGTCAACTCGAAGCAGTCAGCTGACTCGGTCTGAATGAAGCAGTGAAGTGGTTCACATGTGATCGGGGACGTCACATGAAGCAAGCTCCGGCCCACTGCTTCACCATATTTACCCTGTCGAGTTTGAAGCGTGCTTTGAAGCTTCGGTGTTAGGGGTAACATCGCTAATTAGGAGCAAATGTTTTCAAGTTAAGCTGTTCCCGGAAATGTCTGCAATTTGATCCTTTTATGCATCAGAAAAATGTAGCCTGTGTGGGCTGTTATTACTGTAGCTGAGGGTTGAGTATAGATCGAGCTCATACAATCCAGCATGACCATATGCGGGCCGGATTCTGACCATCACGGCCGACTATGAACCAACGTGAATAAATATTTTATTTATTTTATTTGCGCTTTCATGCCAAAGATATAAACATTCGTGATTTTTTATATATTGTTTTAAAAACCCCTTGTTTTAAAAATCAAGGCGTGAGAACTCAGCTTAATGAAGTAGGTCAGAGTACTGCGTATGTAGCAGGGAAAGAACAAAGACAGACATTCTATTTTTTTTCTTTCTTTATTTTCTATATAATTTATCTTCATATAGAATATATGGTGTGTTTATTTCACCAAAATATGTGTTTTGTTTTAGGTGTTAAAGTTTGTTTGTATTGGGAGTTTTATTTTTGGGCGTCATAGTGCCCTCTAGTGGTTTATAGGGTATGGGCTGTATTATCTGCTATCTCTCGCCAGTCTGCATTGTACGTGGCTGGAAGAGGTAGGTGTCCGACGCAGCTCGGCTTTAAAAGAGGGATTTCAGTGCTGTAATGTCATTTATGTTGCGTACAATTATTCCTAGATGATCAGTATTATAAATGTTTGTAAAAATAGTTGTTTTGGGTGACTTGTTAAGTTTCTAGGATGAATTCTGAGAGCACAAGATAGCTAACAAGCTAGTCACATTGTTTTACATGTACATGTTAGCACTCTCCTTTTCATCCTCACATGGAGTAGATTTTGTATTTTAATTTATATCTTTTTCATGTTAGTGTTGTTCCAACGGTGAGGATTGACTCTCCATTTGTGCTCTTTATTATTTTTGTGAAGGTATGTACTCTCAATACCGTGCTCAGGAAACTGTTTAAACATTTATAAGTTTTTTATTTCTTTCTTCTGGGGAAATGCTCATGTATTTTAGTTCATACATTCTTCTTTAGTGCAGATTTATGTTCATTAATATGCATTTTGAGTGAGAATAATTGCAGATAGTATGTAATGTGATATGTGATATTGTAGTCTAATGTGGCAATTTATTTTGCAATTTTATTGTATTTTGTTCTATCACTGTTGAAATTCGAAATGGTTGGACACAGGCCAGTCTGCATTGTACGTGGCTTGGAGAGGCTTGTTCCAGCGGTGAGGATTGACTCTCCATTTGTGCTCTTTATTATTTTTGTGAAGGTTGCAATAAAGTGCCCAGAAGAGCTGGTTGTCAGTATCCTCCTTAGAGTGTCTTGCACCTGAACACAACGCAGTGTGGCTGGGACTGCAGACCGTTCCGGCTACATTGGTGCTGTGACCCGGATGGTTTCACAACAGATCATCTCCAGAGTGATTGCCGCTGGTTGCTGCAGCTGTATTCAGTATAATTGTCATTCCAAACTCAGTGTGGTTAATGCCTCTATTTCAGCCGTTTTAATTTCATGCTGAGTGTTTTTTTTTTGCACATCTTTTTTTTTGGACTTACTCACGGTTTATTAAAACTAGTTAAGATAATACAGTTTGAGCTAAAATGGCAGAAGGCAAGGAAGTAAACATGCCTCTTAACCGTGATGAGAATGTTGATGTAGTGTGTGTGGGGCGGGGTAAGCTATTAGGTGAGATGGAATCAACTCCAGTCAGGGGTGCTCGTGCAGTGGGTAATCCTGTGTTGTTTTCCACTCACATGCTCAGTGATTTTCCCACACCTGGGCAGCACATGCCTAGTTTGAGAGACTTCCCTAGGCGTAGGGATAGGTGTTGGTGTAGCAGGTCGTCCTGTATCCTCCTTCACTCACAGGCCATCCAATGAGCCTCCTAGTCCGGGATTTAACACAACAGAAATAGGACACCTTATAACACAGTTAGCTCATCAAATAGGTGAGAATATAGCAAGTTGATTGAACAAATCTGTTGGCAGTCAGGATGGCCAGCCCACACCTAGTATGAATATGGGTCAGAGACATACTGACTTGAACATGACTGGTGTAAAGTTAGTGATGAAGACGGATGTGAAAGAGCCACCGTACTTCAGAGGTGATGGGACTGACACGCACACAATGCATGAGTGGGAGGAAATCATTGATGTTTACTTGAAAAAGAGGGGTTTTTCCACCACAAGAGCATTCCCAAGAAGTAATATCCAGATTGATGGGAAAGGCTAGAGGCATTGTCAAAGTCACCCTGCGGAGTATCCCATCTTTACGGCCTGCTGAAAATTCCAAGCTTGTTTTTGATATACTCAAGCAGCATTTTAGTGAAGTAACCTACTCCTCAATGCCTTTAGCAGATTTTTACAATACTGTCCCTTTGATTGGAGAAAGCCCAATGGACTATTGGATCCGCTTAAATAAAGCTGTGGATGCTGCAGACGAGTGTCTGCGGAGGCAGGGCCGGGACATTGATGACCCCTCTCAGGAGGTCACAATGATGCTGGTGAAACATTGTCCCGATCCAGCTCTCGCAAATGTACAAAAGTGTAAAACACCAGAGAAGTGGACAGCAAGCAAGGTTCAAGAGCACCTCATTGAACATCAGAGAGAGTCTAGAACCAAGCCTCAAGTCAGATCAGCTCGACCAAAACATGTTGGCGCTTATGCTCAGGAATTCACAACAGAGGCCATCACTGGTGAAAACAGCAGTGAGCTCACCTATCATCAGCCTGCAATGGGGTCACCAATTTCCCCTCAGACAGAGAGTGTTTGCATTCAGTCTCTTATTGGTTTGTTGGATCGTGTGCTGGAACAGAAGGTTCAGACAGCAGCAGTTGGACCACTAAGCAAGAGGCTAGCAAACACTCCTCAAAGGAGATGCAATGTTTGTCAGTCTATTGAACATTCAACCTCTGCACATTGCAGGCAGGATAATCTCTGTATGGGCTGTTTTAAGCCAGGTCACCGGAAGAAAAACTGCCAACAGCGCAGGTCTAGGTTCAATTCCACGCCACAGCAGGTCCAGACGCAGCCCCAAGATAAGCAGGACAGAGCACAGTTAAACTAGATGGCCCGCACTCGGTGAGGGGATGTGTGGGCATTGAAACATCAACCCTCAAAGGAAATGATGAGTTGAAAGAAACATTTGTAAAGTAATGCCAGATAACTGCAATAATTGTTCAGAACATCCACACTGTTGAACCGTTCGTTCATTCGTCGTCTTCCGCTTACTCAGGACCGGGTCGCGGGGGCAGCAGACTCAGCAGAGACGCCCAGACGTCCCTCTCCCCAGACACCTCCTCCAGCTCCTCCAGGGGGAGCCCAAGGCGTTCCCAGGCCAGCCGAGAGACATAGTCCCTCCAGCGTGTCCTGGGCCGTCCCCTGGGCCTCCTCCCAGTGGGACGTGCCTGGAACACCTCCCGAGGAAGGCGTCCAGGAGGCATCCGGTATAGATGCCCGAGCCACCTCAACTGGCTCCTCTCGATGTGGAGGAGCAGCGGCTCTACTCCGAGCTCCTCCCGGATGGCCGAGCTCCTCACCCCATCTCGGAGGAAGCTCATTTCAGCCGCTTGTATCCGTGATCTCGTTCTTTCGGTCATGACCCAAAGTTCATGGCCATAGGTGAGGGTAGGAACGTAGACCGACCAGTAAATTGAGAGCTTTGCTTTTCGGCTCAGCTCTCTCTTCACCACAACGGACCGGCACAGCGCCCCCATTACTGTGGCAGCTGCACCGATCCGTCTGTCGATCTCCCGCTCCATTCTTCCCTCACTCGTGAACAAGACCCCGAGATACTTAAACTCCTCCACTTGAGGCAGGAACTCCCCTCCAACCTGAAGAGGACAAGCCACCCTTTTCCGGTCGAGTACCATGGCCTCGGACTTGGAGGAGCTTATCCTCATCCCAGCCGCTTCACACTCGGCTGCGAACCGCCACAGCGCATGCTGTAGGTCTTGGCTAGAGGGAGCCAGCAGGACCATGTCATCCGCAAAAAGAAGAGACGAAATCCACTGGTCCCCAAACCAAACCCCCTCCGGCCCTTGGCTGCGTCTAGAAATCCTGTCCATAAAAATTATGAACAGGACCGGTGACAAAGGGCAGCCCTGCCGGAGTCCAACATGCACTGGGAACAGGTCCGACTTTGTGCCGGCAATGCGGACCAAACTCCTGCTCCGCTCGTACAGGGACCGGATGGCCCCTAATAAAGGGCCCCGATTCCATACTGTTGAACCGTTTGGTGAATTATTTCATGCCCCAGTGATGATCAACGGTTTTGCCCAGTTACAAGGGTTGCTTGATACGGGGTCGATGGCTTGCATAATCAGTAAAGAAGTAGAGCAGAGACTCATGTCAGAGAACATCCTAACTCAGAGACAAAAACCAGGGGAACACATTATTCTTGTTGGATGTGGAGGACTACAGGTGGGCCCTAAAGGCATGCATGATGTGGAACTGAGTCTGTATGGGGTGAAGTGTACGGTGCCGGTCCATGTGGTTGCTGGCCAGAAAGATGACATCATTGTGGGCACCAACATGTTGAAATATGTGCTGCACCTGTTGAAAAACGACAACAACTATTGGACGCTTATTTCTCGCAATACACAAGAGTCTCCTGAGTGTGAGCAGTTTCTAGAGATGATGACTAGTCTCACGAGGTGGAAGGGTCCAGATGTCCCAGAAAAAGTGGGTACGGTGAAGCTAACCCAAGCTGTGACTCCTCCCTAAACAAGAGTACCTGCTATGAGGAAGACTGCCCAGTGATGTGCCAATGTCACCTGGGAGTACAATCATGGTAGAGTCATCTACTTCCAGGAGTGTCCCCCGGGGCATCATGGTTGGCAGAGTCATCACTCCCCTGTGGGGGGATGGTTGGACTCCCATGAAGGTCGTTGTGAGGTGACCCCCTCTGTGGAAGCTCAGCTGGTGACATTGCTGGAACAGTATCATGATGTTTTCTCAAAGCACCATCTGGACTTTGGTGAAGCTAAAGGATTTGTTCATAGGATCCGACTCACAGATGACCATCCTCTCTGCCTTCCATATCGCAGAGTGCCGCCAGCACATTATCAGAAGCTCCGTCAAGTTCTCACTGAGATGGAAGAGCAAGGAATCATACGGAAGTCTATGAGTTAGTACGCTTCCCCACTTGTGATGGTCTGGAAGAAAAATGGCGACCTCCGCCTGTGCACAGATTTCCGATGGCTAAATGCGAGAACCATCAAGGATGCTCACCCTCTGCCTCATCAAGTCGACTGTTTAGCAGCCCTTGGTGGAAATATGGTCTTTAGCACATGGATCTCACATTAGGTTTTTATAATCTACCCATGCACGAAGAAGATAAAAAATACACTGCCTTCACAACACCTTTAGGCCTCCATGAGTATAACAGAATGCCACAGGGGCTTTGCAACTGTCCGGCTTCTTTCATGAGGATGATGCTAAGCATCTTTGGAGATTTAAACTTCTATAGTCTGCTGTGCTACCTTGATGACCTCCTGGTCTTTGCTCAGTCCGAACAAGAGGCTCTCAACAGACTAGAGGTCGTTTTCCAGAGACTTCGAGAGAACAACCTGAAGTTAAGTCCCAAAAAGTGCCATTTATTGCAGCAATCCGTGAAGTTCCTTGGACATTTAATTGATGGTGATGGTGTAGCTGTTGACCCTGAGAAAGTGGAAGTCATAGTCAAGATGTCAAAGAAGGACCTGATGGAGGATGATGGCTGTACTCCTTCAGTCCGGAGGGTGAAGTCATTTCTGGGGATGGTATTTTATTACCAGCACTTTATACCTCATTGTTCTGCCATAGCCAAACCGCTGTTCGCTTTAACGGCTGGGCAGAAACGGAGGGGCAAGACTTGTAAAACCAGTAAGAATTTCGGTGTCTTTAGAAAGCTCGAGCCTGCAGACTGGAGCAACGACTGTGACGCTGCTTTCCTCAGCCTCAAGGAGAAGCTACTGAGCTCTGCTGTCCTCACTCATCCAGACTTCTCCAAACCACTGATCTTGTCCATTGATGCTTCCCTTGACCGTCTTGGGGCAGTGTTATCCCAGATACCAGAGGGGGAAAGTAAGGCACGTCCAATCGCCTTTGCAAGCAAGACCCTCTCCAGTTCACAAAGGTGATACCCAGCTCACCGCTTGGAATTTGTAGCACTCAAGTGGAGCATTTGTGAGAAATTCAGTCATTGGTTGAAGGGACACTCTTTTACGGTGTGGACTGATAATAATCCTTTAACTTATATAATGACAAAACCAAAACTGGACGCTTGTGAACAATGGTGGGTCGCAAAGCTTTCTCCATACACGTTAAATCTTAAGCACATACCTGGACTGAAGAACGTTGTGGCAGACGCCCTAAGCAGAGATCCCTTTACAAGGTCAGTGAGTCGGAGGTTGATCAGTGAACCATATAGGAGTCTATTGGTAGAGGCTGAAGGGGCAGAAGTGGACAAAGTCCAAGATGTTTTTTGCTGCAAAGTCCAGAGTCTTCACGTGGGTTTTTTGACCAAAGGTGCTTCTCAAACTAAATCGTCTGACCTTCAGGATGCTGCTTATGTGAAGTCTGCCTGTGAAGCTCACATTGAATGGGAGAGTAGTGCAGAGTTCAGAGCAATGCAGTTTCTCAGAGCTCTTCACCAGGCAGCATGCTTGGAACAAGACACACCCCCAGCCTTTTCCATTGATGAGTTGCGGTGCAGCCAGGAGGAGGATCCAGTCATTGGGAGTGTCCTTCCGTTTGTTTTGGATGGTCAGCCACCATCTAGACGAGAAAAAAATAGGTTAGCTCCAACTGCTCAGACACTATGTAAGCAGTGGCATCAAAGGTCCAGGATGGTGTCCTCTATCGAGTCATGAAAGACCCCTTAACTAGGCAGAAAAGGTTCCAGTTTGTCTTGCCTGCCAGTTTGAAAGCAAAGGCCCTCGCTGGTGTGCATGATTTTGCTGGGCACCAAGGTCAAGTTAGAACCGTGCACCTTGCCAGACAACGTTTTTTCTGGCCACGAATGGAAAGGGACATTAAGGATTATGTGAAATGCTGCCAAAGGTGTATCTTAGCAAAGACTCCTGAACCTGCTGCCCGAGCTCCGTTGGAGAGCATTTGCACATCTACACCCATGGAGTTGGTGTGTATGGACTTTTGGAGCGCTGAAGATAGTAAGCAAAGATCAGTGGACGTTTTTGGTCATAACAGACCACTTCACAAAGTTGGCTCATGCATTCCCCTGTATGAACCAAAGTGCAAAGCAAGTTGCAAAGAAATTATGGGATAATGTGTTCTGCATATACGGTTTTCCAGAGCAAATACATTCCGATCAGGGAACTTTTCAGCCTCACGGGAGTCACAAAGACACACACAAGTGCATATCATCCCATGGGAAACGGACAAACTGAAAGGTTCAGTAGGACACTTGGCAGTATGTTGCGCGCTCTACCTCTGGCAGCTAAGCAACATTGGGCTCAGCAGATACAAACTTTGACCTTTGCTTATAATGCCACTATTCATGAGACGACTGGATACGCACCCTGGTCGAATTCCCAGACTCCCTGTGGATTTGGTGTTCAAACAAGTTTTGAAGGTTCCGATCGTGACTGATTATAACACCTATGTGGACAAACTGTTGGCAAACCTCAGAACGGCCGCTGGCATTGCTCAACAGCATGCAAAGAAGGAGCAACAGCATCAAGCGGATGGTTACAACAAGAGAGTCCGTGGCGTTCATTTAAACGTTGGTGACCGAGTTCTGCTGGCAAATAAGATGGAATGAGGAAAACGAAAGTTGGCTGATAAGTGGGAACCCAACATCTATACTGTCACAGACTGTAATCCTCGGACCCATGTGTACAAAATCAGGGATGAGAGTGGGAGGACCAAAGTTGTCCACCGTAACTTGATGTTAGATGTGTCCTTCTTGCCTTCCCAACAGCTGTCAAATGAAGAGTTGGGAGCAGGTGCCTTGGATGTGGTTGGTGAGGTCCAGCTTCCATCTACTGAAGCCTTAAGCGGTTTGGAGGAGGAAACCTCTGAGAGTCATACCTACTCATCGCTAAACAGGATTCCTGATGCCAGCTCTGAGTCTGAGTCAGAGGATGAATTCCCACACCACTCACCTGGTGCTTCTAGTCAGCCAAAAAGACCTTTGTTTGCAGCAGATATGCCCAGTACTAGTGTGCTTCCTGTTATATATCGGAGTGACATTAACTCGTCAGCTGACGTTATTGATTTAGACGACACAGGGTCCTCGAACATTATTCCATCCACCTTTGTGACTGGTAGTCAGACAAAAACACAAGCTTTAGGGCTTGAGAGATGTACTTGCACAGGTAGGGTTGTTAGAGCAGTCAACCGCCTGATAGAGAACATGGTTCAGAAACCCTTTACAAAAACAATCTTATAGAGGGGTCTAACGGGATCATCGTCCTTATTTTCATTATTTTAGACAGGAAGTAGTCATGAGTGTTGTAGTATTTCATTCAGTAAATACGCTTATTTGAGTCGTTTGTGTTCATTTTGGTGAGTTGCCTGCCAGGTTTTTGTGTGGTGTAAAAAGGCACCACGATTACTAGAAGGACTGATCACCTACTGTTTACTTTGAACTTACTTTGTAAGTAGCTGAATGTGCTGTATATGGTGGAATAGAGTCCCCCGGTTGCCTTGGGCAGACTGAATATGAACAATGTGCTTTGTAATGTTGGGTTATTCTTCCTAGCTCACCCTTTTAGTAATCAGGATTTTGGTGAAATTAAAGAGGGGTGAATGTAGCAGGGAAAGAACAAAGACAGACATTTTATTTATATTTTTTTTCTTTCTTTATTTTCTATATAATTTATCTTCATATAGAATATATGGTGTGTTTATTTCACCAAAATATGTGTTTTGTTTTAGGTGTTAAAGTTTGTTTGTATTGGGAGTTTTATTTTTGGGCGTCATAGTGCCCTCTAGTGGTTTATAGGGTATGGGCTGTATTATCTGCTATCTCTCGCCAGTCTGCATTGTACGTGGCTGGGAGAGGCTTGTTCCAGCGGTGAGGATTGACTCTCCATTTGTGCTCTTTATTGTAACCTTCACAAAAATAATAAAGTGCCCAGAAGAACTGGTTGTCAGTATCCTCCTTAGAGTGTCTTGCACCTGAACACAACGCAGTGTGGCTGGGACTGCAGACCGTTCCGGCTACACATGCCACCGCAGTGAAGTTAGTTTTAGGTTGGAGGTTGTATATTCGCGCTCCGCGGATTCAGCGGCGTCAGCCTCCTATTTGGGCCGGCATGGGAAGGCTGATTTCGGGCAACTGCTTTCTGCTGTCTCGCTCCTCCTACACACGGTGGTTTGCTTACAGACCGTCAATAAATGTCCAAATCAGACACTCAGGAGAAACAAAAATTTATAACTTTCATGTCTTGTGAATCAGTGACAAAATTCATGTCAAATTATTATATTAGACTAGAAAGATGAGGCACACCAATTTTCTTCTGATTTAGATGCATTTCCTATTTTTTTAAATAAATTTTTTATATTAAAATTCACAATTTCTCTTCAATAGCTTGCAGGTCATGCGACCAATTGACACAAAATAAATCTTAAATCGTGCAAATAGACTGTGAGAAGGAGGCACACTCATTCTTTTCTAATTTAGATGCATTTTCTATTTTTCATAAATTTATTATATTAGAATTCACCATTTTTCTTCAAGAATAATGAGTGATAAAAAAATTTGAGGAAAGTTGGACTGAAAACGTAACTGATAATGTTTAGATGGCACAGTCAAAGGCCACTCTTAACAATTAAGTTTTTAATCTTGATTTAAAGCAATTTAGTGTTTCAGCGCTTTTACAGTTTTCTGGGAGTTTACCATCTGGACCTGCAGCCTTGTTCTGGTTGAGTTTCTCCAGTTGCATGTTCACCTGACTTCTTGAAACACACAGGTGGAAGGGGGAGGCAAAGGGAGCATCAGCGTCTTCTGATTTGGTTGAAGGCAAACATGTAGAAGCAGAAGGGTCCATGGTTGAGGTGGAAAATAAAACATTTGAGGTGTGACAGGGAAGCTTTGGGTCAAAGGAGGGTGGGATGTCTGTTTGGCTGTGAGGAGGAGAGGAGGATGCTGAGCTTGTTTCTGAACTATTGAAGAATGTGTTTAGTTCATTGGCTCTGTCCAGACCTCCATCGGTCAGATCATCCTTCTGCTTCAAGCCTTCTTCATCCCTGACCACATATCTCTGATAGCTTGTTCTTGTACACCTCCTTGCTGTCTCTTATCTTGACTTTAAGTTGCTTCTGTATACTCCTCAATGATTCTCTGTCTCCCTCTCTGTAGGCTCTTGTTTTCTTGTTAAGCAGGTGCTTCAGGTCACTGTTGATCCAGGGTTTGTTACTGGCATTGATGTCCTCTCCATGTGGCTGGCACAGTGCGTCCCAGTTGGCAGCCTCAAAGCAACCTCAAAGGGCTTCTTCAACTTCCTGTGACCATTTTCTCACAGTTCTCTTTATTACAAGTTGCCTCTGAACAAGGGGCTTATATTTTGAGCAGAGAAAAACAAGATTGTGATTTGATTTGCCTAGAGGAGGTCTTGCTGTAGAAATGTAAGAGTCCTTGACATTTGCATAAAACAAATCCAACGTTTTGTTTTCTCTGGTAGAGCAGCTGACAAACTGTTGAAATGTTGGAAGTGTAGCAGAGAGTGAAGCATGATTGAAATCACCAGATATTGCCACAAACGCATTAGGGTGTTGTGTATGTAGCTTAGCAACAACTGAAGTGATGGCATCATATGCAGTGTCAGTAACAGCTAAAGGTGGACTGTAAATTGTTGCCAAAATAACACTGGTGAACTCTGGGTAAATAATATGGACAAAAACTTACTGCTAACAGTTTAACATCTGAACTGCAGAGATGACACTTCACAGTAACATGTCCTGGATGACACCATCTGTTGTTGACAAGTACTGCCAGTCCACCTCCTTTATGTTTGCCGCTCCTCTTTAAATCTCTGTCTGCTTGTATGGTCAGAAAGCCTGGCAGAGAGACGCTGGAGTCTGGGATATGATCCTGCAGCCATGTCTCAGTGAAACACATAATACTGCTGTTGTGACTATGAATCTGAGAATATTATTTAATATTTAATATTAATATTTTAATATTTTAATATTTTATCAAATAATATTTCAGTCTGTTAAGGGTTGTCCTGTGAATACCAGCCCGGTAAGGCGATGGTATTAGAACAAAATTGAAAGGGATGAGACGAGCTCTGACAATACTGAAGAGCAAAACTCTGCACACACATGGAATGAATTCACACAATTTCTTAAAATATAAGAATTTATTAACAAAAATAAGTCAACTCAAAGTCAAACATATTTCAATCAACAAACTCTTTATGATGCTAAAACAATCCAACTAAACTACCGAGCAGAATTAGAGAGTAGTGAAGACTAATGGCTATGTACAATATAAACAAGTTAATTAAAGATGATTGGAAACCATGACCAAAAGAGTGATGCAACATTACAATGCAATGTTATTTATGTTTGAGAACCAAGGATTATCTTGAAGAATCTGGAAGTGAAGTTAAGTTAGTCTTGGAACCAACTTAGGCAATAATCAGCATACCTTAGACAACCATTCACAATGCAAGATCAGATAAAATATTATTTATTAAAATACTTTTTTAAAGAATGATCTGCTGAATAAAACCAACCTACTGGATGACCATTTCTCAACGGTGTCTAATTAGCTGCCTTTATGTATTCAAATAATATTTAAAGAAATATTATTAAGGAAATGGTAAAATATTTAATTAAATATTTTGGAAAAGAACCAAATCTTTCTGGAGAAATGGGGCTTAATGGTGTTTACTTAGTTATAAAATTTAGTAAAATAATGTTAGGGAAATATTATTTACTGGATTGAAAACTAACAACCTTTCTGGGTAAATATTCCTTAGCAGCAAGCACATGTCCTTAGCTGTTAGCAGTTAAGCTAACAAAAGAAGCTGATAGCTTCGCACCAGAATCAATCAATCAATAAAAGGGTTAAAATGCATAAGCGCATACGGCGCATTATAATCAATCTTCTGTGTTTAAAATCACTCTTTAAATAAAGTTTGTCTTAACTTTAAAACCACACAAACTGAGCACGTGTGCTGCAGATAGTCTGCTAGCACCAAGATAGCTGAGTTTCTCACAAGCAAAACCAAACTTCATAAATGAAAAACGTGCAGATCATAAATCTTTCTCTATTACTTCTATCTCTCTGCCCAAACCCTAACCTCGCATGAACCGTGCTGAGGAGTTGTCCGGACGACGATGAAGTTTGAAGAAAGCTCTGTGAACAAAGGGTTAGCTTCCAGCTAACCTCCGGAGCAGTGGCTGGGCGGCCCATTATGTCCACTGACCACACTGCACGTTACCACGGTGATGCGGCTCCTGTTGTCCTCCTTTCAGACTGGGAAAACCGCTCCACTCTGCTTCGTAGAGACCGCGTCTCTACAGAGAATTCTCTGGAGCACCATTTGCTTCTGCAGAGAGAAAATCAACCCAGGCTTGTACCTTAATTCCCGTTCATGAATGAATCTACCGAATACACAGACAGTGATTCATTTGTACTTATCTTAGTGCATATGATCGATGATCGTATGACACTCTCGGATCCAGTTGAAGAGTTATGTCTGTCCAGCAAAGAGACATTAGCGCGCTGTCTCTCCAGCCAGCCTTGCAGTGGAGTCCGGATGGAAGAGAAAGATTCCTTGAAAAGGGGGTGCTTTTATATAGCCAGTGGCATCATGGGAAGTCCGCTGCTATCCCCCCCCCTTTTCCAAATGTAGGAAGTAGGTTAAATGTAATTTATTTTGAAAGTTCCAGAAAAGTTTGGACAGCATCTTTCATGTTGTTTCCATGGCTGTGGGTCCCAATACTGCATTCCTGGTACTCTGGCTGGGTCCTTTGTAGGGCTTGGAGTTCGTCCAACTTGATTCCCAACGATCTCACATTGCCCTTCATAATCGATGGAGGAGATGGTTTGAACTTCCTCCTTTTCTCTCTTCTGTTTGCTCCTGCTTTGCATCCACGGCGACTCCTTTTCAAGTCATTAGGGATTTGGGGTTGTAGTTGAAGTATTATTTGAGCTTTGAGATATTAATCAGCTGCTTCCGGTTGTAAGAAACAACCCCGTTGCCATGGCGATGCATCAAATGTCCAAAAGTAGAAAAGTATTAGGAAAAAATCCTTCCAGGTGCACAGCATTCGATACCGGAGAGGACAGTTGTCCCAAATAATAAATTGTATCCACCACAAGAGGAATTTGAGTTCCTGAAAAGAATCAGTCAGAATAAAAAGTAACAGAGCTACTCCAACCTGCTGCCACCTTGAGCAGCGCAATTCTAGAATATTATATATATTATTATATTATTATATATATGTATTGTATATTATTTATATGCTTTAATCATTTGACTCCTAATAATAACTTTAATACAAACAGTTTGAACTTACTTTCTGTCTCATGGTGTCTCATTCACACACAGGCTTCATACCTACTTACCGAACCTACTTCTGGCTGCCCTACAGACTTGGCCGCAGTCATGTCCCCAGCCTCGTAGTGCGTTACACACTGCATATCATTGCAGTTATAGACATGGTTAATTGAGGCTATTTTGAAAATTATGAGGCATAGTGATTTTATGAAATTCGCATAAAATGCTCTGTTCACTGTCAAATTAAGAATTAGACATTAGGCTTTTTTAGACTTTTATTGTCATTCAACTACAAATTCATAATGTACATTTGAGCGATATTCTGTTGCCAGGCTCCCATTAAAAACACAGGAAAATAAGTAAAAGCACAACAGTATAAATATAAACATATGCAACAACAGGAAGGAATGTGGCAAGTGATGAATAGGTTAGAAAATTATGTACAGAGAGAAAAGTATATGTAGGGCAATATGAATAGTGCAAGTATCTCTAGCAGCTGGATGAATTGTAACAGAGTTCACAGTGACCATGTAAAGTGACTAGTGTATGTATGGGAGTAGGGATTATTGGGATTTTATCAGTTTTATGATGTGGAAGATGAAGCTTTTGCAGAATCTGGTTGTTATACTTTTGAAGCTGCTGTACCTTTTTGCCAGAGGGCAGCAGGGAGAACAGTCCATGGTGGAGGTGGGAGGAGTCTTTTGTAATTGTCTGAGCCCTGGTCGGGCCGCGTTTGCGAGAAGTGTCACAGATGGAAGTAAGCTCTCTCCCAATTATTTTTTTTTTGGCTGTCCTCATCACTCTTTCCACAAATTTCCAGTCTGAGGCGTTGCAGGCCCCACACCAGACAGAGATTCAGCTGGTCAGTATGCTCTCTATTGTCCTTGTGTAGAAGGCTGTGAAGGTAGGAGGGAAGAGGTTTGCTCTTCTCATCCGTCTCAAGAAGTGTAGAGGCTGCTGTGCTCTCCTCACAAGAGCAGAGATGTGGAGGAACCAGGTCAAGTTTCCATGATCTGCACCCATAGTAATTTGATGATGCTGACCCACTCCACTGCAGTGTCATTGATGAGGTGGAGGTGGGACTTGGTTGATTTTTCCTGAAATCAACAACTATCATTTTCGTTTTATTGACATTCAGGATTAGATTGTTTGTTTCACGCCAGTCCACCAGGTGTTTCACCTCCTTTCTGTAGTCCAGTTCGTTGTTGTCCCGGATGAGACCCACCACTGTCGTGTCATCCGCATACTTATTGAAATGGTTGGTTCTGAACTGGCACGGCAGTCCTGGGTCATCATGGTGAAGAGCAGTGGGCTTAGCACACAGCCCTGGGGGAGCTGGTGCTGAGAAAAATTACGTTGGAGGTGTTTTTGCCAATCCTTACAGACTGGAATCTGTCTGTGAGGAAATCCAGCAGCCAGTTGCACAGAGGGGTGTTGAGTCCAAGGGGGCCAGTTTGCTCACCAAGTTCTGGGGGACGATTATGTTGAAAGCTGAACTGAAGTCCAGAAACATTCGCACATGGGTATTATTCCTCTCCAGATGTTCCAGGTTCAGGTGGGGTGTGGAGGAAGCAGGATCCTCTATGGATCAAGTGTGTGTGTGTGTGTGTGTGTGTGTGTGTGTGTGTGTGTGTTTGGGGAGAGATGATGTGGTTCTTCCCCTGCCTCTCAAAGCACTTCATCATGGTGGGAGTGGGTGCGACAGGGCAATAATCATTGAGTGAAATAAAAAGAAAATGTTGAATTTAGGGCTGGTTTGAACAATTATTTTAGTAATCGAGTATTCTATCGATTGTTCTGACGATTAATCGAATAACAATTTTTGTGTTGGTGTAGCAACTTAAGATATATTTGAAACTCAAAATTTAACACAAAAATTCTATTTGTTTTTTAAATAATATGTTATTGCCTCAAATTCAATAGGATTAAAACATCACCTTTATTAAGTGATTAATGCATTTTCAGCTTCAATTACTTTATTTTGTTATTGATATATGTGAGGTTTGAGATTGCATTAAATACAAGCATTTTAGCATTACAAAAGAATCTTGATCTTGTATATTGTTTTTACAGATTTCAAAACTAAATGTGATCTTTGTAATGTTAGCAATAGGGTTAGTAAATAGGTTTGAGTTTAGAAATTTGGCTACAAATAACCGAATTTTGTTGAGTTATTGTAAATAGCAAACGTTTATTCATGTTTTAATTAAGGCTATATTATTATTATGTTGGTCCAGTGTTTGCAAACATTTTAATGTGAATGTTTGACTGCTTCATATTCAGTATCTTTCTTGGCGGCGCGTCTTTCCCCTCGCCTTCTTCCTCCATAGCTGCTAATATCCCATAAGGGCCTTTCAGACAGGACGCGGTTTGCACTGTGCTTGCCGCTGGGTTTAGTGCATTTGCGCTGCGTGCCGCTAAGCCTGTGAGGTCTGAGTGCTTCTGCAACAAAGATCTGACCTGACCCTTTGGAAAATGTGGTCATGTGGGCGTGTGACGTGGTAGTCTGGAAGGGGCGGGGCAGGTGGCGGAGTTGCTGGGAGTTGCTGGGAGGGGCTTGCAGTTCTAGTTTCAAATTGTGGTTGAATGTTGAATGAAAATGTTTTGAATCGCTCTTTGCTGCTTGCATATCTTTAAAGTTAAGTGCCTCAGAGGCTCCAAGGGGAGCCAGTCACAGAGCTCAGCTGGTGAGAAGGTTTGTGGAGGGAAGCAGGGTGAGCAGTATGGAAGTAAAATAGTCTCATTAGAATCAGACATTTTTTAGACATTGAATTTATAACACTGAATTTTGATCCTGTGCAATTATGTATGTGAATTTTTTTTTGTACTTAAAATTCACCTGCAGAGATTTGCCTGAAAAAATTCGCCTGCAAATGTGTTGACCTTCTGATGACTCAAGCCAAAGCAAAAAGCACTCGATCAAGTCGAGCGTCTTTTACCCAATCAGATTAAGCTTATTTGATCACGTGACACACCATTGCCTTGGGCAGAGGCGAGTCTCTTCACAGTTTGCTGGATAGTGGCTTAATGAAGATCAGTGATGAGATTTTTCTGCCAAAAATATATTATTACAAACGCCAGGTAATTAACACCCATTTGAATCTCATCACTGATCTTCATTTTGCCACTATCCAGCAAACTGGAAAAAATCAGTGTTATAAATTCAATGTCTAGAAAATGTCTGATTCTAATGATTCTAATGAGACTATTTTACTTCCATAGAGCAGCACTCAACTGTTGGTGCACATCATCACAAAATGGTGCCCCTGGTGGCGACAGGGTGCCTTCACATCTGTCAAGCAAAAATTCCAGACTTTCCAGAGGAAAGGAAAGAAGGAAGGAAGGAAGGAAGAACAGAGATGTGAAAAGGTGGCAGGACACAAAGGACGGACAGAGGAAAGGAGGGCCAGAATAAATGAGGACTTAAGGAAGGAAAAGGAAAGAACCCTATTTATTAAGGAAGGAAGGAAGAACATCAGGAAAGAAGATACTAAAAGAAAGGAGGAAAACAAAGGCACAAGGAAAGAAGGGGGTATGAAACAATAAAGGAAGGACAGGGAAGAAAGGAATAAACAAATAATGGAAGAAAAGACAAAGCAAAGAAAGAAAAAAGATGCCCACTAAAAAGTATGGAAGTACAGAAAAAAGGATGCTAAGAAAATAACCAGTTACTACATAAAGAGGAAAGTAAAGTAAGACAGACTTGAGAAAGGGAGGATGGTAAATGAAGGAAAGACAGAACACAGATAGAACGATACAAGGAAAGAAGATAGGAAACTCACAGGGAGGAAATAACAGAAGGAATGAAGGAAGGACCTAAGGGAGGATGTAAAAGGGAAGAATAAAGTATGGAAATATAAAATATTTTTCCATACTTAAATTTTTTTTGTCTATACTTATTCAGACATTGAAGATACTCAAACTAAATTCAAACGCTTCAAATACTTGCTTGTTTTTCCCTGTAAAATTTCCTCCTGATTCCAAACTTTTCCAGAGCGAAGCTCAATGGTTACAAAGTCAGGGTTGTTGTCGTGGTTCCTGGTCCACAAACCAATGATGCACATGCACAATGTAGACAGCAAGGCCATTATTTCTCCATAAGTATAATTTTCTAGCAGGGTTTGAACCCACAACCTTCTTGCTACAAGGCATCAGTGCTAGCAGGTGTTTTACAGTGCAACTTTCAATAAAGTCATGAATTCAACAATTATTTCACAGGACCAGCTCAATTATTTGCATGTTTATAATAATTAAAAGTTAAGTTATTATTCAGTGGGAGAATTATCTGTTCTCATTTATGGATATAAATCATCACTAAGTAAGAACTGCTCTCATTTGTATCCATTACAAATTTACAGATTTTTTGGGTGCTGTAATCCAGCCTCAGTTGTTTTTTAAAGTGTCAACGAACCCCCATGAAACGCTCTCCAGTCCCTTCTGTTTTTCAGTGTATCTGATTACAGCAAAAATTATCTCAGACAAAAAGCACAGAACATTCCCCCACAGTTAATATGATAATAAGCCAAGTCTTCTAGGGAACAATTTCTCCATTAGCAGTTTTGAGGCAAACTTAGCTGAAAACGGAGCCCGGCAGTGAAGCTGAAGGTGAAGAGGCTCCTCTGACAGCAGGCAAGGGTTCGGTCAGTGCCTGTTAGGTTTAATAAATCATATTCCCTCAGAGCTTTCTGCAGACCAACATGATGCAACAAGCACGTGTTCCCAGATTCATGCAACACATGCTAACAGGGTTTCGTGTTGAACAGATGGAAATGTTCTGCACGATGTCAAGTTTCTAGACTCCCACTCTGTGGTTTCACTGATAATCTGACAGATTTCAAAGAAATTCACACAAGTTTCATGCAAAGCTGACAAATTCTGGTTTATTTAGACGAAGTGTCACAGAACCAGCAGATGCATTTGTCAGGCAAAGTCTAAAAAATGTTTGGAAATGCTCACTCTTTCAAAACCTGCAACACTCTATGTCAGCAGCTGAAATAACGTTATATTTCATGTGTGCATTTAGACACAGCGGTGTACTCCAGGTTTAATAATAGATGCCACACGTACCTTTGAGAGGTTTTGAGCTCTCCTTCTTCTCATGCTGTGGGTTTGTTTATGAACTTGTACCTGGAATTGCTCATATGTTCTTTAGCTTTTATTTGCCAAAACACACATGTAAACTTCGTTATTATGTTGTTATTTATTTCTACCAGTGAATTAAGTAGAGCCGAATCAATGTATCTATTTAAAGCTAAAATTTAAGAATAAAAGTTTCTCATGTTTAGCCAGGGGCAGTTCTACAGAGGGGTGTCATGATTGTATGCATGGTGCTGGTGTCCACTAGGTGGCAAGCCTGAGTTGGTGTGAATGCATGAACGTGATGTATAGACAATAGAGTAAGAGTGTGTGATAGGGAACACCTGTAAAGGGATTTGTTTAAAATGCAATGGCCGAGCTACCTTAATAAATGGACCTGAGCATCAGAAGACGACTGGTTCTTGTCAAACATAACATGGCACCAGAATTGGCTTAGAAGCTCATCATGATGAGGTGACTGTGGCTCAGTAGGAAGAGTAGTCGTCTTGCGATATTGTGCTTAATAAGTTTGATGCTCACTGTTCACCCAAGAAGAATGAATGTCATGAGAGATACAGGTCCTTCTCAAAATATTAGCATATTGTGATAAAGTTCATTATTTTCCATAATGTCATGATGAAAATGTAACATTCATATATTTTAGATTCATTGCACACTAACTGAAATATTTCAGGTCTTTTATTGTCTTAATACGGATGATTTTGGCATACAGCTCATGAAAACCCAAAATTCCTATCTCACAAAATTAGCATATCATTAAAAGGGTCTCTAAACGAGCTATGAACCTAATCATCTGAATCAACGAGTTAACTCTAAACACCTGCAAAAGATTCCTGAGGCCTTTAAAACTCCCAGCCTGGTTCATCACTCAAAACCCCAATCATGGGTAAGACTGCCGACCTGACTGCTGTCCAGAAGGCCACTATTGACACCCTCAAGCAAGAGGGTAAGACACAGAAAGAAATTTCTGAACGAATAGGCTGTTCCCAGAGTGCTGTATCAAGGCACCTCAGTGGGAAGTCTGTGGGAAGGAAAAAGTGTGGCAGAAAACGCTGCACAACGAGAAGAGGTGACCGGACCCTGAGGAAGACTGTGGAGAAGGGCCGATTCCAGACCTTGGGGGACCTGCGGAGGCAGTGGACTGAGTCTGGAGTAGAAACATCCAGAGCCACCGTGCACAGGCGTGTGCAGGAAATGGGCTTCAGGTGCCGCATTCCCCAGGTCAAGCCACTTTTGAACCAGAAACAGCGGCAGAAGCGTCTGACCTGGGCTACAGAGAAGCAGCACTGGACTGTTGCTCAGTGGTCCAAAGTACTTTTTTCGGATGAAAGCAAATTCTGCATGTCATTCGGAAATCAAGGTGCCAGAGTCTGGAGGAAGACTGGGGAGAAGGAAATGCCAAAATGCCAGAAGTCCAGTGTCAAGTACCCACAGTCAGTGATGGTCTGGGGTGCCGTGTCAGCTGCTGGTGTTGGTCCACTGTGTTTTATCAAGGGCAGGGTCAATGCAGCTAGCTATCAGGAGATTTTGGAGCTCTTCATGCTTCCATCTGCTGAAAAGCTTTATGGAGATGAAGATTTCATTTTTCAGCACGACTTGGCACCTGCTCACAGTGCCGAAACCACTGGTAAATGGTTTACTGACCATGGTATCATTGTGCTCAATTGGCCTGCCAACTCTCCTGACCTGAACCCCATAGAGAATCTGTGGGATATTGTGAAGAGAACGTTGAGAGACTCAAGACCCAACACTCTGTATGAGCTAAAGGCCGCTATCGAAGCATCATGGGCCTCCATAAGACCTCAGCAGTGCCACAGGCTGATTGCCTCCATGCCACGCCGCATTGAAGCAGTCATTTCTGCAAAAGGATTCCCGACCAAGTATTGAGTGCATAACTGTACATGATTATTTGAAGGTTGACGTTTTTTGGTTTGTCCTGCAATGGATTGGCGACCTGTCCAGGGTGTACCCCGCCTCTCGCCCATAGACTGCTGGAGATAGGCACCAGCTTCCCCGCGACCCACTATGGAATAAGCGGTAGAAAATGACTGACTGACGTTTTTTGGATTAAAAACACTTTTCTTTTATTGGTCGGATGAAATATGCTAATTTTGTGAGATAGGAATTTTGGGTTTTCATGAGCTGTATGCCAAAATCATCCGTATTAAGACAATAAAAGACCTGAAATATTTCAGTTAGTGTGCAATGAATCTAAAATATATGAATGTTAAATTTTCATCATGACATTATGGAAAATAATGAACTTTATCACAATATGCTAATATTTTGAGAATGACCTGTATGTGTTTCTGATGGACTTGAAAGTCCAATCATGCAATTTTGGCCTGCCGAAGGACTCGAGGGTTCGAGATCAGATCGTCTTTGGGATACATGATGGAAAGCTCAGAGAGAGATTGCTGAGAGAAGTGGAACTGACTCTGGATACAGCAATTAAGATGTGTCGGGCAAGTGAACTGTCTCTAAAGCAAGTGAGAACGTTTTCTGGACTTTCGACAGGAACTATTTCACAGTTCAGTGATGGAGCAACGACAGTAGGAGTGGTGTCCTGCCAGAGAAAGCGGGATACACAGGCTGCACAGATACGGCAGTGGCAGGAGGATGTTGTCATCAACGGCAAGCGGTGTGGTTCACTACATAAATGGCGACAATGTCCTGCCTACGGTAAGCAGTGTCTAAAGTGCCGTGGAAATAATCACTTTGCGAAACAATGCTTTAAGGCGAAAGAAAAGAAGAGGAATCATGTAAGCGTAGTGGATAAAACTGACCTAAGTGATACATTCTTTATCGGCATTGTGAACTGTGAAGATGAGTTAAATGAGTCAAAAATACAGTATATGCGCAGAGAAGATAAATGGATAATTCCTTTGCTGATAAATGGACTACAGTCAGCATCAGATTGGACACTGGGTCTAAAGCAAATCTCATAAGCATGTCAGATATAAAAGAAATGCAGGAAAAACCTTACATCAAAGAACCAAAGTCTGGCCTGAAAGACTATAATGGTCAACCTATTGAGTGCATTGGCACATGCCAGCTGAGTGTAACAACACTGAACTGGATGAACTTAATGACTCAGTGGATGCAATGCTTCAAAATTATGAAGATGTCTTCAAAGGATTAGGTGTATTACCCTGCACATACAAGATTCGGCTGAAAGAGGCGCTCAGCCAGTTGTGCACGCTGCACGTTGTATTCCAGCACCATGCATACAATCATGACAAGAGACAATACGAGGGCAACTGCCCCCCTGCTCTAGAGCCTTGCCCCCTGCAGCTGCCCCCCTATTTATGTCCTTAACCCTCCCGCAGTCCTAAATCAGCACTTGTACAGAGCGAGGCAGATATCACGGGAGGCGAGAAACAGCTTCCCCTGAAAACAAGACACTGAGAGACAAAACAAATAAAAATAAATAAAACATAGCCGGGGAGACGGAAAAACTTGAGCGTGCACACTGGGTTAAAATACTTATATTTCTAATCTCTTGTTTGTCCAAAAGCCTTTAAATTAAACATCAATTTACCAAAAATATATAATTGTAGCCACAGTATAATGTGAGGTCCCCGATAAACGTAGCTACGGACCTGGATCAAACACCGTCTGTGTCTCATTAACGAGGCAGTCTGGAGCCCAGCAGAGTGGAGCAACTGAGCTGTCCAAGTTTCTGCAATTAGTCAGTTTGTCCAGGTGATGTTTTAACACAGCAGTAAAGGCAACTTAAGCTTGTAATGAATGAAATGTCTGCAAAGTGACCGACATTCACCGTTTAATACGTTTATCAATCATTTGTTGACAGTGACGCACTCGAGTGTGATTTGTAAGAGTGTTAGTGTAGCTTACAATAAGCACGATAAAGTTATTGAAAGGTTTAGCTATAAAAAAAAGTTCAGGTTTGCTTTTTTATAGGGGCTGCAGTTTTACTGATGGCTCTAAATGATCAATATCATGGCAATGAGGCCTGAAAAAAACCACGTTGCATATGATTGGTCAGATCAGGAAAATAATAAATTAAGGGCCATGAGAATAAGATTTCTAAATATAACTGCTGGTGTGAATGTGATCATTTCTGGTTTCATATTGTTGTAGACGTCTTGTGGTAATAAATGTGCTAATTGTTTCCAGATCTTGATGCTTGCACATTGCAGATCACAATGAAGAAGACATTTAAAAGAGGAGACATTTCCAGTTTCTTGACTAAAAAAGTGAGGGATAAGAAGGAAGAGACTGTAAGATATTAGGAAGGAGGAATGATAGAGAGAGCAGGAGGGTCACAGATGAAGGAGGTCACTCAAAGTGCAACAAGTGTAGAAATGAGTGAAGATGAGGAAAATTATGTTAGGGTAAGTGGTGAAGATGAAAACTTTCAGAGTCAGAGAGAGAAAGAAGACACATACATAGTCAGGGAGTCCAGCCTATCCAGCTGGACCACCTGGTATGGATTTATTCTGGGTATAAATTCCAGTGCAAAGATATTTTTCAAGATATGTTTCAATGAGTAACATATCTACTCGTCTACAGGTGTGTTATGAAGTTAGATAGTCCAGGCTTTATACAGGTCCTTCTCAAAATATTAGCATATTGTGATAAAGTTCATTATTTTCCATAATGTCATGATGAAAAATTAACATTCATATATTTTAGATTCATTGCACACTAACTGAAATATTTCAGATCTATTATTGTCTTAATACGGATGATTTAGGCATACAGCTCATGAAAACCCAAAATTCCTATCTCACAAAATTAGCATATCATTAAAAGGGTCTCTAAACGAGCTATGAACCTAATCATCTGAATCAACGAGTTAACTCTAAACACCTGCAAAAGATTCCTGAGGCCTTTAAAACTCCCAGCCTGGTTCATCACTCAAAACCCCAATCATGGGTAAGACTGCCGACCTGACTGCTGTCCAGAAGGCCACTATTGACACCCTCAAGCAAGAGGGTAAGACACAGAAAGACATTTCTGAACGAATAGGCTGTTCCCAGAGTGCTGTATCAAGGCACCTCAGTGGGAAGTCTGTGGGAAGGAAAAAGTGTGGCAGAAAACGCTGCACAACGAGAAGAGGTGACCGGACCCTGAGGAAGATTGTGGAGACGGGCCGATTCCAGACCTTGGGGGACCTGCGGAAGCAGTGGACTGAGTCTGGAGTAGAAACATCCAGAACCACCGTGCACAGGCGTGTGCAGGAAATGGGCTACAGGTGCCGCATTCCCCAGGTCAAGCCACTTTTGAATCAGAAACAGCGGAAGAAGCGCCTGACCTGGGCTACAGAGAAGCAGCACTGGACTGTTGCTCAGTGGTCCAAAGTACTTTTTTCGGATGAAAGCAAATTCTGCATGTCATTCTGAAATCAAGGTGCCAGAGTCTGGAGGAAGACTGGGGAGAAGGAAATGCCAAAATGCCAGAAGTCCAGTGTCAAGTACCCACAGTCAGTGATGGTCTGGGGTGCCGTGTCAGCTGCTGGTGTTGGTCCACTGTGTTTTATCAAGGGCAGGGTCAATGCAGCTAGCTATCAGGAGATTTTGGAGCACTTCATGCTTCCATCTGCTGAAAAGCTTTATGGAGATGAAGATTTCATTTTTCAGCACGACCTGGCACCTGCTCACAGTGCCAAAACCACTGGTAAATGGTTTACTGACCATGGTATCACTGTGCTCAATTGGCCTGCCAACTCTCCTGACCTGAACCCCATAGAGAATCTGTGGGATATTGTGAAGAGAACGTTGAGAGACTCAAGACCCAACACTCTGGATGAGCTAAAGGCCGCTATCAAAGCATCCTGGGCCTCCATAAGACCTCAGCAGTGCCACAGGCTGATTGCCTCCATGCCACGCCGCATTGAAGCAGTCATTTCTGCAAAAGGATTCCCGACCAAGTATTGAGTGCATAACTGTACATGATTATTTGAAGGTTGACGTTTTTTGTATTCAAAGCACTTTTCTTTTATTGGTCGGATGAAATATGCTAATTTTGTGAGATAGGAATTTTGGGTTTTCATGAGCTGTATGCCAAAATCTTCCGTATTAAGACAATAAAAGACCTGAAATATTTCAGTTAGTGTGCAATGAATCTAAAATATATTAATGTTAAATTTTCATCATGACATTATGGAAAATAATGAACTTTATCACAATATGCTAATTTTTTGAGAAGGACCTGTACATGTAGTCAATTTATAATTTTATGTTATAATAAAACAAAATCCTGCAACATAGAAACAATGAAAACTGTATTAGATCATTCTCATTGTCACTATAGACTTTTTTAGATCAGTGAACTTAGATTAATGTCCAGCACTGCCAGACTGTGTAGACCTTTTGCACCTCTTTTGTCCCTGCATGCAAAAGTTTATCTTATTATTTAACCAACATTCTGTGGACACTTTCTTTGGTTTTTCCTGGTTGATTATGTTTCCAGTTTCTTTACTTTTAACATGTTAAACATGATTGGCTTGTATGTCTTCTATTCTGAACATATAGTATTAAACTGCAGGTAGGTAAAAACAGCCTTTGGGACACTTGCCAAATGAAATAAAGTGAAGTGCTGAAGCCAACTTTCTATTAGAAGCAACTTTTCTCAGATATAAAGCCGTCAGAACTTGCAGATCCCGCTTAGCGTACAAATGAATTTGATTATTTACCACAGCTGTCGGCTTCAGAAATGCATGTCTGGTTTAAATGTCAGACTCATCTACAGAATGTGTGCATCGGTGGTATCAGGCCTACCAGCAGCTATAACCACGGTCTTCTCTAAATTACATATTCAAATGACAGCAGAACGCTGTCATTCCTTTGCTTCATCCTGCCTGGCTGGATAAGAGCAGTATTTTCATGTGCATTAACAAATCATGGATCTGGATGTTTAAGCATGACCTTCCAACCTGTAGCTGGACAAAGAGTTTAGCAGAATGTCAAGAATTTGCCTTTCTAAGTTAGAGTGACACAATTATTATTCTGGTGTTTCCTCGGTTCTACTTTTACCAACGTTATTTCCTCAGGGTTGATGATCTCATTTCAGTGCTCCCAGAAACCCGATTCGAACTTAAATTGCAAATTCAAAGAGTTGAGACGTGACTCATACTTGGGCTCTAAAGACTCATGATCTGGGACTCAACTGATGGTTCCACATGCAACAATTACATTAAGTGAGCCACAGACTGCAGCGCTGACAGAGATACACATATTCTCCTGTTAAAAGTGTTTGATTTGGTTTGATTTATTAACCAGTGACATACAGGGGTTGTGGGCTGTCATTGGCTCACAACAACCTGCTCATGTTGTAGCTTCATAATAAGGACCACAGATATCTCTCAAACTAAACTTTCTGATAAATAACTGGGTTGTTGCAGAACAAACAAAACTCAGGTTACATCTTAATTCTCATTCTCTTACTTTTAAGTTGGCTTCATTACAAAGACTGTTACAGTTGTGCTGGGTTTCCTTCGATAGAAAACCTTCTTAACCAAGTTGAACAATAAACTGAATCTGACTGAACAGTTTGATAGTTGATAGTAGGATTATTTGGAATGTATGAACCTGAGTTGAAATCTGTATGATTCGATTGAATTGATTTTGTAAAGTGCCTTGAGACGTCATGTGTTGCGATATGGAGCTCTATATATATATATATATATATATATATATATATATATATATATATATATATATATATATATGTAAACCTAGAACAATTTAACATGGGAACATTAGGTACAACATCACAGAAAAGCAGAAGTTGTTACCACTGGGCTGTGGACCCGAAATTGTCAGTCGGACACTTAGAGTGGTTAAAGAAGTTTATTATAAAAGGAAAAAGACTGGCGGGAGTCAGAAACCTCCGCAGGAACGGACTGGGGCTTCTGTAAGGGGAGATGACAGGTTAGTGGCTGTCAAGGAGTTAGGGGTCTCAGAAACCTCAAGGGAAAAACCACTGACCTTTACAGGATAAGGATGGGGAGCTCAGTCCTGATTCTCAGATCCTTTCCTTGATATTGTGTTCCGAGAAGAAGCTGGAGGCCGGGATGATGTCACAGCAGGAATCTAAGACGACTGGCCCCCTGCTGGCTTTAGTCCCAATAGTGGTGAGGAACAGTTCGTTAGAGAATAATTTAAAATCCAATAGGCTGGCAGGGGTCATTTTTGGGTGGGCATAGACTGGCTTCCAAATCCAAAGCGTTAGGCAGAAATCGGGGTCACTGAAACAAGGTCGCAGTCCAGAGAACTTATATTCGGCAGGAATCCAGCAGGGGCAAGGCAAGAAGATCCAGGGCACAGAAGCGAAGTCTAAATACGTAGCGATCAGGCTGAACAGGAAAAGTGCTGGATAAAAACTGGCTAGAGGTTTTGATTATCTGGCAACGGGCCGAGGGAAGAGGAGCTTCTTACATAGCTCAGCTCCCAGGTGAGGGACATGAGGTTGATTGCATCAGAGCGGGAGGGCACGGCTAGAGCTAGAGAGCGGAAAGTTCCAAATCATGACAGAAGTAGGTCATAGGTAGGTAGGTCAAAGTAGGTCAAATTTGCTGTGAAATAATACCTCTGAGATAACCGAGACTTCCTTAAGGTACATTTATACAAAACAGTACTGACACTGTGGTTTTAAAGGTCAGAGAAACACCAAGATGTTATGTAACCAGCAGCCTCTGGATGATGCTGAAGGATGGTTGGAGGATGCCATGGTGATATGTTTATGTTTTTTTTTATCTGGGTGAATACAGGCTGAACTAAGTTGAATGCATATATCTGTCAACAGTCTCAAAAGCTCATCCATCTCCCGTTCTTCAGCTCCTGGATCATTAGTCACTGAGCCTTAACAAAAACTCCAAACAAACTGTAGACTCCCTGAAGTTCTGCTTCGGATATAAGAGGACAGCAAGGAAATGCTGATCCTCAGGGAAGCTTCCTTCATGTCGGATAAGGACTAAAGTCGGAGTGAGACAAACTTTCTAACTGATAATTGATTGTGTGCTCATTAACAAAGGTAAGGCTACCAGCATTCAGCTTACTGACTCTGTTATTGAGCACATTTGCTTGGTCCCCTGAGAACGCTCCACACTGACGCCTCATTTAATCGGGCCAATCCGATCTAAACAGCTTGTTGATCTCTTAATGTCTATCTGTGTGCTTCTGTTAGTGCCATGCTTAACTTCGCCTCCAGACTGCCGCCAGCCACAGATAAAAGCTCTTAAGGTTCCTTCCTGTTATCTGATTGTCAAACAGCAATCTAACATCTGTTTGTGCTAGCGTTAATCATATCTGTTCTCTTGCATTGTTGTTCCAGGTGGCTCGTATAATTGAATTGTTTCATCTGCACATGTTTTATAGTGAAGTTTTGCTGCAACGCCAGCTGTGGGTCTGATCAATTAATGTGAGAGGCTGCAATCCTTACAAATATATAGGTATGCATTTTATTTATATTTTATTTAAACAACGCCATTACCTTTAGTCCTCACCAGGTCTAAAAGTAATTCGTACCAGGCACAGATGTATTCTCTGTGTACCATTACACCTCTAATAACAAGTAATCTAACTAAACCAGAAATTAGATCCAAACTAAAGGCTTACACTAAAGTAAGATTTTAAACCAACACCAGGGACACAACACAAGAAAGAACTAAGAATATCAACCCAAAGGAATGAAAAGAATAGTAATAATCCAAATAAATCCAATTCCTAATCCAAAGGGATAAATAAAACACTAAGACCCAAGGACTATGACATGAATGGTGGATTTTTCCTCCCTACCTGTTCATACAAATTGGATTTTTTGGGCCCAGGCGTGTCAAAAAGTAGCAGCAAAACTGATTCTGATCTGATTATTGATTTTTGTTTTTTGTGGAAAGTCATTGTTTCACAATTCAGTTCAGATTTAGATTCAAATTCAATTAAATACATTCACATTTTTAGATTTGTTTATGTGCTGTGAAGTTAAGGTTATTATGCTAACTGGGAAAAAAACATTTTCTATTGCATCAGGTGACTTACTTCGCAGCAATCCCTCCTCCTGGACGAGCATGTGGTGACAGTGGAAAGAAAAAGACATGCAAACCTTTTGAAGATCAGGCCGTAAATATGTAGGGACGGTCTCTCCCCAGTTTTCTAGAACACGTGCAAACTGCATTGCATGTGCAAAGCTGATCTACAAATTAGGTGCAAATAGAATTGCATGTGTAAAATGAGCCAAACCTTTTAGCATGTTTGCTTTCATAACGCTGCAAAATATATGCAGATCACCAAAATGTGCCAATTTATGGGAGGAGGATATGCAAATATAATTTGAAGTAATCTTTTCCAGGTTTCATGATTCAAATTTAATCTTTTAGCTTCAGTCTTTGTTATTTTCAAATGCTTTTATAAAGTGCATTATAATATTTCTTCTTCTTCATCATCATTACCTCCAACTTCATGGCTTCAAACTTCATCTTTTTATCTCTGCTGTCACAAACTGTCCATGATGAGAGCCAGAAGCACACTCCAAATTCTCATAAAAAGGACGCTCCAAACTGCTTTTGCACGTTATCTATTGCACACTCAATCTTTGTAGACCATCTGCAACACGCCCACTTATTGCACATGCATTTGTTTTCCCACAAGTGTTAGGAATAGTGATTGTAAGCAGAGATGATCCTTCTGGGGAGGATCCGGAGGAGCTCCGAGGCATCTAACCACCAGCGGTGTGGTAGCTCGGACACAAGCAACTTATTTGGAATCTTTTCAGATCGGGCCCTTAGAGTATATACAGGTCCTTCTCAAAATATTAGCATATTGTGATAAAGTTCATTATTTTCCATAATGTCATGATGAAAATTTAACATTCATATATTTTAGATTCATTGCACACTAATTGAAATATTTCAGGTCTTTTATTGTCTTAATACGGATGATTTTGGCATACAGCTCATGAAAACCCAAAATTCCTATCTCACAAAATTAGCATATCATTAAAAGGGTCTCTAAATGAGCTATGAACCTAATCATCTGAATCAACAAGTTAACTCTAAACACCTGCAAAAGATTCCTGAGGCCTTTAAAACTCCCAGCCTGGTTCATCACTCAAAACCCCAATCATGGGTAAGACTGCCGACCTGACTGCTGTCCAGAAGGCCACTATTGACACCCTCAAGCAAGAGGGTAAGACACAGAAAGAAATTTCTGAACAAATAGGCTGTTCCCAGAGTGCTGTATCAAGGCAACTCAGTGGGAAGTCTGTGGGAAGGAAAAAGTGTGGCAGAAAACGCTGCACAACGAGAAGAGGTGACCGGACCCTGAGGAAGATTGTGGAGAAGGGCCGATTCCAGACCTTGGGGGACCTGCTGAAGCAGTGGACTGAGTCTGAAGTAGAAACATCCAGAGCCACCGTGCACAGGCGTGTGCAGGAAATGGGCTACAGGTGCCGCATTCCCCAGGTCAAGCCACTTTTGAACCAGAAACAGCGGCAGAAGCGCCTGACCTGGGCTACAGAGAAGCAGCACTGGACTGTTGCTCAGTGGTCCAAAGTACTTTTTTCGGATGAAAGCAAATTCTGCATGTCATTCGGAAATCAAGGTGCCAGAGTCTGGAGGAAGACTGGGGAGAAGGAAATGCCAAAATGCCAGAAGTCCAGTGTCAAGTACCCACAGTCAGTGATGGTCTGGGGTGCCGTGTCAGCTGCTGGTGTTGGTCCACTGTGTTTTATCAAGGGCAGGGTCAATGCAGCTAGCTATCAGGAGATTTTGGAGCACTTCATGCTTCCATCTGCTGAAAAGCTTTATGGAGATGAAGATTTCATTTTTCAGCACGACCTGGCACCTGCTCACAGTGCCAAAACCACTGGTAAATGGTTTACTGACCATGGTATCACTGTGCTCAATTGGCCTGCCAACTCTCCTGACCTGAACCCCATAGAGAATCTGTGGGATATTGTGAAGAGAACGTTGAGAGACTCAAGACCCAACACTCTGGATGAGCTAAAGGCCGCTATCGAAGCATCCTGGGCCTCCATAAGACCTCAGCAGTGCCACAGGCTGATTGCCTCCATGCCACGCCGCATTGAAGCAGTCATTTCTGCAAAAGGATTCCCGACCAAGTATTGAGTGCATAACTGTACATGATTATTTGAAGGTTGACGTTTTTTGTATTAAAAACACTTTTCTTTTATTGGTCGGATGAAATATGCTAATTTTGTGAGATAGGAATTTTGGGTTTTCATGAGCTGTATGCCACAATCATCCGTATTAAGACAATAAAAGACCTGAAATATTTCAGTTAGTGTGCAATGAATCTAAAATATATTAATGTTAAATTTTCATCATGACATTATGGAAAATAATGAACTTTATCACAATATGCTAATATTTTGAGAAGGACCTGTAATGTGTACACACACGACACAAGCGAAGGTGCAAAATATTAAAAAAATGTCCAGGAATATAAAGTCTGGTTGTGCCTGGTTTCACCACAGTGTGAAATATTAAATGAGCTGCCCGTAAAGATGCCCAAACGTACATTATGCATCGAGTTCTCATTATTTTCGAGAAGGCAAGAGGCATTAAGCAACAGCGACTGTAGCTGGAACAATAGCTGCAAGACTCTCAGTTCCAGGGATTAAGTTCTTGCAGAGGTTTGCTTCCTGCTCCGTTTGTTTTCCAACATATGAAGTAGCTGCAAATATCCAGAGCATACAAAGTGAAAGAGTTTCCCTCTAAACAGACAAGCAGCACTGCGACAGCTGAGACATAAATTTGAAGAATCACATAACCTCTACGGTTTATAAGTGAAACGGGTGGAGTTTCTGTACAGAGTACGGGTGCAGTGTAAGCTGAGGCGAAGCCTATTTTCCCTAATCGCCTGTGTGAGCATAACACCGCTGATTCAATCTGAATTTGACAAATGTTGCTGACTGAAGGAGGATGGCTCCAGCATCCGGCAGAACAATTTTGAAAGCGGCCTTATTTTCCTTCTTCGCCATTGTCTGCATGGCAATAACGTCTGCGAGGCACCACGATTGTATTACCCCACAAACACCTGAGCATCAGCTGTCCCATCTCAGAAAGCCGGCGCAGGGAAATGAGGGTCACCGAGACTCCCCCCCCCGTCTCTGATTCATCTACTCAGCCGAAGCAAAGGTCACATCATGACTCCAGCTCATCGTCCTGGCTCCCACAAGCACCCTATCAGAAGTGAAATTATTTCAGGAGATGGTGGGAACAGCTGGGGGACAGAGGAGAGAATATCAATTCTCATTTTAAGACAGATGTACAATTGTTTTGTTCGTCCTAAATGCCATGACTGAGCTGATTCCATTCAATGAGCCCAAGCTGGCGCCATTAAAAGCTTAAATTCAGCACTTTTCACTCATTATCTAACAACAACTGAGCTGTAACTGTTATTTTACAAAGCACAAAGCAGCAGCACAATGCTAATCTTACGGTGAAAAGGCATGGCGGGAGATCTGTTAGGAATCTAATTTCCTTTTTGCTCTCCAAATCAGCCGGTGAATCGGTTTAATTAAATCATGTATAATTCAGGACCTCACTGCTGCACGTGTTTCCTGTGGTCGACACACAGAGAGAGGTGTAAATGCCCATGAAACAGAGAGTGGTTTGTCATTACTAATCATATTCGCAATGTTTGCTGAATAAGTAAAGTTGTGGAGGTAAGATCTGTCCATTCAGAGGCTGAGATTTAGCAAAATGCATTTTGCTAAATCAAAAAGTGGAGGAAATCTGCTACTATTTTGCAGCATAGAAAAAGCATTGATTAACAGCAAGAGAGGCATACATGAGCGCAATGACACATAAGGCAATCAGAGGAGGGACTGTAAAATGAAGTGGTGCAATGAGAAGCTGAATATGTGTAATGGGTCAGAGCACACGAAATGGAAAATAATTAATCACTGGCATCATAATAGCCCCACAGAAAAGGCTGTTTTGTCTCCATTTTGAGAAAAGTAGGCAATTTAGGAAGTGATTTAAAGCTGGAGCAGGACAGAAGAGAGTGGGGAGAGTTGAAGATTTACCCTGATGGAGATCAGTCATACAAGCTGCTGTCATTAAAGACTGCACATAAAAAATATTTCAGCTTCTACCTCATTTTTCAACCTTTAAACTATTTTTTTCAGTCTTTAACTTGGTTTGCTTTTGCTGAATCAGCGCTTTGGTTTCAACAGCTCAATGACCTGCTGTATTTGCCTTTTTCCACCAATCAGATGTTAGTGAAACATGCTTACTGTACCGCTTTTAAATCACTTTATTTTGCACTGCTTTGAGAAATGTCAATACTGCTGTTGTCAAAGTAATTTAGTTACATGCTTCTCTGGCCCGGGGACAAAGTAAGAGCTGAAATGAAACGTTTGGATCTCTGACTGTTTCTGCTGCTGGTGTCTGTTGACAAAACATGAGCCCCGTGGTTTGGGAGCTGAACCTGTCACACTGTCAAAGGCGGTCGGAAAAGTCTGGAATTTGATTTAACTACTTTCAAGATCTGGAAAAGAATGGAAAATATTAGTAATTATTTTCCCTCTCCCAATGTCTAAAAGATCCATCCATCCATCCATCCATCTCCAGAAATTTGATTCTGGAAAACTATGGGATTTTGAGATGTGCAAGAAACCCTGACTCCAGAAAACATTTGCCATAAATTACATGGAGTTAAAGATACGTATTTGATGAATTATTAATAAAAAGTTAGAATCAATCAATCAAATTTTTAAATTAAATCTGTCCTTTTTGGTGCAGCTGTTAACATTATGTTTTGGAAATGTCATTCATGACCAGGGGCCATCCTCCAATCAAATTAAACTGTCAAGCAGCCATGATAAACCACACATACATTAAACTGATTGCTAAAATAAATCAACCTAAATCTGATTTGCTTTTGGGGGAAACTTGCATTATTTTGTCTTTTTCCCATTCAGGCATTTTTCCTACTCTTTATTGATTGTTGCTATGCAGCTGAAGCTGTTTACATCGGGAAAAGTGTCAACAAAAACATGAGTTATTGACTAATTAGTTGGAGCGAAGGCAATTGGATTAGCACTGACATAGCAGTTGAGGGCACGAGTTTTAATATCACAGTATGGATTTTTTTGAAAGATGCACACATAAATCTGTTAGTTCTGTGAGGATATCATGTCCAAAACTATGACAATATTCTCTGTGCAGGCTGAAGATCCGGCAGCTTTTATTCTGGAGGACTTAATATGCAGCCTGAGACAGTTTCCTGAAAAACGGTTCTAATATTTGAAATAAAAATGGTTTACTGTGATGTAAAAAAGATTTGCATTTTCAGCACCTATTTTTGTACTTTTCTAATATTTTCCCCCAGTCTCAAACTAAGTTATTATACCTCATTCATAACCCTTTCATACAGTAAAACAACATTGTGTTTCCCTTGTGTATTGGATTTTAATAATGTTTCATCTTCTAAACTGACGGAGGATCTCCTGGTAGGGAAGCAGCACCTGTTATCTTCTCTCTGGCTCACAATTTAAGGTTACCTACTGCAGTACTGGTCGATGGTTGGTTTCCACCATCGACTGGGACTAGCCACTTCTTCTTCCATTACTGCTTCAGGTTTTAACTCAGGTATGCACCATTGCATCAGTATACAGGTCCTTCTAAAAAAATTAGCATATTGTGATAAAGTTAATTATTTTCCATAATGTAATGATGAAAATTTAACATTCATATATTTTAGATTCATTGCACACTAACTGAAATATTTCAGGTCTTTTATTGTCTTAATACAGATGATTTTGGCATACAGCTCATGAAAACCCAAAATTCCTATCTCACAAAATTAGCATATTTCATCCGACCAATAAAAGAAAAGTGTTTTTAATACAAAAAACGTCAACCTTCAAATAATCATGTACAGTTATGCACTCAATACTTGGTCGGGAATCCTTTTGCAAAAATGACTGCTTCAATGCGGCGTGGCATGGAGGCAATCAGCCTGTGGCACTGAGGTCCTATGGAGGCCCAGGATGCTTCGATAGCGGCCTTTAGCTCATCCAGAGTGTTGGGTCTTGAGTCTCTCAACATTCTCTTCACAATATCCCACAGATTCTCTCTGGGGTTCAGGTCAGGAGAGTTGGCAGGCCAATTGAGCACAGTGATACCATGGTCAGTAAACCATTTACCAGTGGTTTTGGCACTGTGAGCAGGTGTCAGGTCGTAATGAAAAATGAAATCTTCATCTCCATAAAGCTTTTCAGCAGATGGAATCATGAAGTGCTCCAAAATCTCCTGATAGCTAGCTGCATTGACCCTGCCCTTGATAAAACACAGTGGACCAACACCAGCAGCTGACACGGCACCCCAGACCATCACTGACTGTGGGTACTTGACACTGGACTTCTGGCATTTTGGCATTTCCTTCTCCCCAGTCTTCCTCCAGACTCTGGCACCTTGATTTCCGAATGACATGCAGAATTTGCTTTCATCCGAAAAAAGTACTTTGGACCACTGAGCAACAGTCCAGTGCTGCTTCTCTGTAGCCCAGGTCTGGGGAATGTGGCACCTGTAGCCCATTTCCTGCACACGCCTGTGCACGGTGGCTCTGGATGTTTCTACTCCAGACTCAGTCCACTGCTTCCACAGGTCCCCCAAGGTCTGGAATCGGCCCTTCTCCACAATCTTCCTCAGGGTCCGGTCACCTCTTCTCGTTGTGCAGCGTTTTCTGCCACACTTTTTCCTTCCCACAGACTTCCCACTGAGGTGCCTTGATACAGCACTCTGGGAACAGCCTATTCGTTCAGAAATGTCTTTCTGTGTCTTACCCTCTTGCTTGAGGGTGTCAATAGTGGCCTTCTGGACAGCAGTCAGGTCGGCAGTCTTACCCATGATTGGGGTTTTGAGTGATGAACCAGGCTGGGAGTTTTAAAGGCCTCAGGAATCTTTTGCAGGTGTTTAGAGTTAACTCGTTGATTCAGATGATTAGGTTCATAGCTCGTTTAGAGACCCTTTTAATGATATGCTAATTTTGTGAGATAGGAATTTTGGGTTTTCATGAGCTGTATGCCAAAATCATCCATATTAAGACAATAAAAGACCTGAAATATTTCCGTTAGTGTGCAATGAATCTAAAATATATGAATGTTAAATTTTCATCATGACATTATGGAAAATAATGAACTTTATCACAATATGCTAATGTTTTGAGAAGGACCTGTACAGGTTTCACTGCGAAGCTGCTGCTTTGTTGCCTGGCTGGAAGGATGTTGGTAGCTGTGTTTCCATTACAAATGTGCGAAAACTTTGTCGATATTCTCCCAGAGTTGAAAAAACACAATTTCGCAATTGTGGTGTTTCCATTAAATAAGAAATACAAATAAAATCACATGTGAATACGTTTTTTCACACGATAACTAAAAAACTGCTCGAATTTCTTTGCTTTTTGGAATCTAAAATGCTGGTAATGCCACTGTAGCAAACAAAATTTAAAAAACACTCTGTCCAAACATGCCGCGCCATCATCCTCCTACTACTTCCTGTTGTCTTCTTCGTCTTTTTCGCCAGCAGTACCATTCGGTTGTTGATCACGTGACTTGTGTGAGGCGAAAAAAGTGTTTCCATTGCTGTTTTGCAAAATACACCCATTTCGAAATGGTCCAAAAAGCACCTCATCCTAGCGCAATAACTTTTTATCGAAAACTCGAGTGTTTTTGAAATTGCCGTTTTTCCATTAAGTAATTTTTTTTTCGTAATTACAATTTGCGCAATTTGATGGTCAATGGAAATGCAGTTAGGGAAGACCTGCATCCTGGGGTTATGAAGAGCTGTGGAAAACTCTTACAGATGTCTTCATTAGTTGCTGTTTTTTTCACGTTTATTTGGTCTAAATCAAATAAAATTTCACTCACTGCTTTTGCATTTTGGGTCAGTCGTATTTCCACCATTTGAATTAGGTTTATTACAGCAAAGACAGTTTGCACAGTACCATGTTCTGGAGAAAACTAAACAGCATATCACTGCAAACAGCTCATACCTGCTGCCAAACACATTGGTGAAGAGCTCATGATATGGGCTCCATTTGCAGCCACAGGACCTGTACACTTTGCGGTCATTGAGTTACATTAACTCCTCTATGTATCATGGCAGTTTTGAATCAAATGCGAGTCCATCTGTCCAACAGCTGAAGCTTTGCCTAAACTAGATTATCAAAAGGACAATGATTCCAAACACAGCAGCAAAACAACAAAATGGCCGGCACGAATCAAGGTGTTGAGGTCGACCTGATCAAAATGCTGTGGTGGGTCTTTTAGAGAGCTGTGCAGAAATGAATGTTTGCAAACATCAATGAACTGAGGCAAGGTTGGAAAGAGGAGTGGGGAAAATAATCATAAATGGTGTAGGAGACTGACAAAGTCAGGCAGGTTCTGCAAACTGCTGGATCACAGGGTGTACTTGGTTTTCTTCACATCACTTCTGGCTTTTAGCTGAGTGTTTAAAAGTCAACATTGAAAATATGTGATATTGATCATTTAAAATAGAATAGAATAGAAACCTGGAACCTATATTTTCCTACACTGGAGGAATCCAGGTGAACCAGCAGCAAAGTGACAGGTAAGTCGAATCATGCAGATTCACACAAAGGCAAAACTATAAACACAGAAAATAAGAAACTGTTCAGTAAGGGTAAGTAAAGTAAGCAGACTACAAAGCAGACAAGAAAAACCAGCAAATAACAGCAGGGATGTAAACACTGAGTTTTTTTGGGAATAATGATGGTTATAAAGTCCGCAGCTGCTGCGGGGAAGGATCTGTGAAAATGCTTCTTTGTGCACCGAGGATGCAGCAGTCTGTCACTGAAGGAGCTCTCCAGTTCTGTAACAGCTCCATGCATGGGGTGGGAGACATTGTCCAACAGTGATGTTCGTTTTGCTACAGTACTGCTGTCTCCCACCAGCTGTTTCAGGGTTTCCTACACATTTCATACTCCCATTGTTTTCCAGAAACACACCCAATCTGGCAACTCTGACCCTGATCCCTGATCAGTCAGTCTCTTCGGCTCTTTAGCACTTTCTTTCACAAACAAGACCTTTTCAAAATAAAACAATAAATGTCACAAAAAGGGTTTTTTTTTGTTTGTTTTTTTTTACAGCAAAATGTGTCCCAAACCACATATTGGCAACTTTTTAAGACTTATTGCACAATGCTGTTTAAAGGCTTTACAATCTGCTTTTGAACTTGTTTATCACCCAGTTTTTAACCTATTCAGCACAATGATTTTACCATAGTTCAAAATATTACAATTTATATTTATACACTACAGGTCAAAAGTTTTACATACACTTTCTCATTTAACGGGTCTCTTTATTTTCATGACTATTTACATTGTAGATTCTCATCAAAGGCAACAAAACTATGAATGCACACACATGGAATTCTGTAGTAAACAAAAAGTCTGAAAAGACCCTAAATATTTTTTATATTTTAGATTCTTCCAAATAGCCTCCCTTTGCTCTGATTACTGCTTTGCTCTCTTGACATTCTCTCCCAGAGCTTTATGAGATGGTCGCCTGAAATGGTTTTCCAAAGTGTCTTGAAAGAACTTCCCAGAGGTTCATTGAGAGAAGGTCAAAGGTTAATATTTCAGTCATCACAGCAAAGGGCAGCTACTTTAAGGAAGCTAAAATACGAGAATCTACGTACAATGGAAATAGTCATAAACATAAAGAAAACCATTAAGTGAGAAAGAGGTTCTAAAACCTTTGACTGGTAGTGTATATATGTTGTGAAATATTGATTATTTGGCTGTAAGCGACTAGTAATTATTATATTTAATAATTATTAACAAAATCATCGACAAGGTTTTAGTATTTATTTTAGCCAAACAATCCCAATTTGCCGGTTCTATAGAACAAAAGATAAAAGATGGGATTCAAGCTCTGGTGTTCTCAAACAGCAAGCCCTGAACTCGTATGAACACTGAATACAAATGAAATGGAAAACTAATAAATTAATGAGGTCAAATTACAACCATTTTTTATGTGTTCCAGCAACTGGTTCACAATCCAAATCAGATGTGTAAATAAATATTATTATAACACAATTATATTTAAAAGTATTTTTTTTTGCTGGATTAGAAATCTGTAGCATTTTGGCCAACTGATTTTTAATGATTGACTCGACATCACAGGGAGTGGACTACTAAAATGGCGGCTTAACCCTCCCGCAGTCCTGGCTAAGCGCTAGTACAGAGCGAGCCAGATGTCACCGGAGGACAGAGAGAACTGCACGCAGGGTTGCTCTGACCCCCGCCGGACCACAAATCTAGGGCAGTGGTCAGAAATGTGATGTGGAGGGCTCCCTGCAGCCCGGTGTGAGGGAAAACCACAAAAGAGACAGGGGAAAACTTGAGTAGCTCACACGGGGTCCGTGCGACCCCTCCAGGACTGCAGGTGTTAAAGAGGATATTAACTGTGTCCAGATTAAGGAGTTGGATCCTTCAAGGCAACCATGACAGCATGAAGCACAGAACTGTGAAGCCGTATAATAAGACAAAGGTTAATCCCGCTGTTAATAACTGCACATGGTTTTTGTTTAACCTTTTAAATATTAATGATGGCTGATAATCTAATTTTGTTTAAAATGTTCTTGTTTTTCACTTTTAATATTATTTTCATTTGTTTATCAGCCATTTAAAAAGTAAAAAAAAAGATATAAAAATATAACACCATCGATAAAATACATCAATTTGTAAAACATTTAACATCTTCAACACTAACATATTAACTTTTTGACTCAATTATATCTGTTTTACTTCCAGCCATCGGGGAAACCCAGCAGGACTTCAAATGCAATCTGCCGGCAGTCAGTTGTTCTTACCGGGTTTAGCGCACCTCGACCACCCGGTCCGCTGACAGCCGGAGAGGGCAGCCGACATCTCTGAACATGTCAGATCAACCTTGCAAATAAGGGATATCTTGATAAACTGAGCAGATATTTCAGATTTACACAGCGACATTGTAAAAGTTCCATTTGTTTCCCAAAAAGCGTAAAATATCCAACTTTATTCACTGTCAAGGTTTGAGGTTGTTTTGGACCAAAACGCAAACAGGGACTAGGGCTCAGCATGATATTGAGTGAAATCAACTTTAATAAAGGCTTGTAATAAAGCACTTACAGGTTCGCTGGAGATTCACAGGCGAAATACTCTATTTGCACAGTGCAGAGAAACACTAGGAGCTCGAGAAGAGACGTGACTTTTCATGGCTTGTATGACGTGAGGAACTAGTAGAGAATATGAGTACAACCAGGTAAAAGAGCAGGGAGAGGAGGAGAATGGACCAATGAGAGGGAAGCTAAAGTAATCAGAAGAGAAGTGAGGACAGGTGTGGGAACCGACAGTGGAGACTGAGGGAATTAATGGTTACTATGGCGATGAATGCTGCAGCAAAATGGGAGAATGGGCAAGAAAGAGACAATAAATACAGAGCTAGCTGGTGGAAGCTGAGGAAGCAAAGACCTAAGATTACAGATAACTAAAACATAAACAATAAGTGGAAACTAAACCTAGCAGGAACAAATAATCTAATACTAATAACTACCAGAGAAGAACTAAAACAGAAGGGACTAACACAGAGAACTATTATAGAGTAGGGAGAAATAAACATGAAGGACTAAGCTAGAGAAAGCTATACTAAATCTAAACAGAAACAAACCTTTGAGTAAACAATAACTAAAGGGGATCTAAGGACAAGGGGAGGAACAGGGAAAAGAAACCTAAACATTAGCTAACATAAATAGTAACTCTAGAAAGAACTAAATTTAAGGACATGTAAACAAGCACAAGAGTCTAAGCAAATATTGACTAAATAAAAGTACACAACTAATCTAAGGAACAGGGAAAACCTTTAACGGCAAAGTAAATAAAAACAAAGAACAAAATGGCAGATTCTGACATTCACAGCTTTTCTCCCTCCTCCGCCATTGCTACTTCCGTTTTAACAATCTGCTTCGACCAGCAATGAATCATGGGATAGGGTCGACCAAGAAGGATATACCGGACCCATCCTTCAAATCTGGGGAAAAGAAGTACACATTGGTCGGCCACATTTGGAGGAGCCTTCAAATGTGTACATCCTCTATTGCCTCACCATGATGTAATCAGCCTCAAATGTGGCCCATGAAGGATGTAGCCCCTAAATTTAAACACTGTAGTAGTCATGAATTGGCCGTCAGACAGCAGGCATGGTGACGTCACACCCTGGACTAGTGGTTAAAATAACAAGGAAAAATAGCTTGTGTGGCATCTCCTGTAAGTCACACATGTACCTTTAAATAAAATGAAGACAATTATCAATGTCAATTCCGTCTTCTCTCAGAAAGGGAGAGGGAAAGCTGTGTCGTCAACATTATTAGACATAGTCTCTTCTTGGGGAATCTTTGGCTCAGATTATTTTTCTGCAGAAGCTCAGAAAAAAGGTTAAGGGCAGCTAGTCTTTATTTCGGCCGGGGTACAGTCACCGGTTCCGCATGCAGCATCCTGGATGTAACCCTCTACTCAGCCGATGAGATCAGGACATTCAGATGCTCACGCGCATGCCGCTCTGGAATAGCTGTGACTGAAGAGGAAACCGTCCTGCATGCCAGAGTTAGTAGACCTCTTGATGTCTCTGGGATTCCAGCTGTGTCTCCTCCTTCCTTGGAGCATTTCATGAAAATGGGTTGATGCAGTGCATTCTGGGATTCACAGTTATTCCAGTCTATTTTGTTTGTGTAGTTCGGTGGTTGTTCTCCATCCATGGTTGGGCACAACATGAATGCAAGTCTATACAACATATACAGGTCCTTCTCAAAATATTAGCATATTGTGATAAAGTTCATTATTTTCCATAATGTCATGATGAAAATTTAACATTCATATATTTTAGATTCATTGCACACTAACTGAAATATTTCAGGTCTTTTATTGTCTTAATATGGATGATTTTGGCATACAGCTCATGAAAACCCAAAATTCCTATCTCACAAAATTAGCATATTTCATCCAACCAATAAAAGAAAAGTGTTTGTAATACAAAAAACGTCAACCTTCAAATAATCATGTACAGTTATGCACTCAATACTTGGTCGGGAATCTTTTACAGAAATGACTGCTTCAATGCGGCGTGGCATGGAGGCAATCAGCCTGTGGCACTGCTGAGGTCCTATGGAGGCCCAGGATGCTTCGATAGCAGCCTTTAGCTCATCCAGAGTGTTGAGTCTTGAGTCTCTCAACGTTCTCTTCACAATATCCCACAGATTCTCTATGGGGTTCAGGTCAGGAGAGTTGGCAGGCCAATTGAGCACAGTGATACCATGGTCAGTAAACCATTTACCAGTGGTTTTGGCACTGTGAGCAGGTGCCAGGTCGTGCTGAAAAATGGCATTTCCTTCTCCCCAGTCTTCCTCCAGACTCTGGAACCTTGATTTCCGAATGACATGGAGAATTTGCTTTCATCCGAAAAAAGTACTTTGGACCACTGAGCAACAGTCCAGTGCTGCTTCTCTGTAGCCCAGGTCAGGCGCTTCTGCCGCTGTTTCTGGTTCAAAAGTGGCTTGACCTGGGGAATGCGGCACCTGTAACTCATTTCCTGCACATGCCTGTGCACGGTGGCTCTGGATGTTTCTACTCCAGACTCAGTCCACTGCTTCCGCAGGTCCCCCAAGGTCTGGAATCGGCCCTTCTCCACAATCTTCCTTAGGGTCCGGTCACCTCTTCTCGTTGTGCAGCGTTTTCTGCCACACTTTTTCCTTCCCACAGACTTCCCACTGAGGTGCCTTGATACAGCACTCTGGGAACAGCCTATTCGTTCAGAAATGTCTTTCTGTGTCTTACCCTCTTGCTTGAGGGTGTCAATAGTGGCCTTCTGGACAGCAGTCAGGTCGGCAGTCTTACCCATGATTGGGGTTTTGAGTGATGAACCACGCTGGGAGTTTTAAAGGCCTCAGGAATCTTTTGCAGGTGTTTAGAGTTAACTCGTTGATTCAGATGATTAGGTTCATAGCTCGTTTAGAGACCCTTTTAATGATATGCTAATTTTGTGAGATAGGAATTTTGGGTTTTCATGAGCTGTATGCCAAAATCATCCGTATTAAGACAATAAAAGACCTGAAATATTTCAGTTAGTGTGCAATGAATCTAAAATATATGAATGTTAAATTTTCATCATGACATTATGGAAAATAATGAACTTTATCACAATATGCTAATATTTTGAGAAGGACCTGTAATATGTGGGTTACACCAGTAATTTTACCATGACTGTAATTTGCCGTTATTTTTAACTTCCTGTGTGTCCTTACTTAGGCTACGGTGGTAAAACTTCTGCTGACTTGTGTCTTATTCAAAGTAATGTCTGAGAGGGGTTAATATCAGAACATTACTGTGGATGTAAACATACCCTGTATGACCTGGACACTGCTGATTCCTCCAAACAAACGCCTCCCTGAAGTGCTGAACTGCACCTATGCTGCATTTAAAACTCTTATGTATTGCAGTATAATCAGTAGGAGTAGTTGAAGTGTTGACAGGTTTCTAAATGAGATTATTAGCAGCAAGATCATTAGCATACACAAACATGGAGGCTTATTATAAGGCAGCTGGACCTCTCAGACTCAGTCTGACCTCATTAATGGGAGCATATGGGAGGCAGACCTGCGTATCAGTGCTGTTATCAAGTTTCAGTATGAATGCCTGGCGTGATCTCCACAGTGTGGGCTCAGCCTAATGAATATGAGCAAAATGGAGGCTGGAGTGGGTCTTCTTTGGCTCATCTTTTTTGTTTGGTGCTTCTCTAATCTTTAGTAATATTCCAGTGACCCCAGGCTCACTTTTTGAGAATTAATAAGCTGCCACATACTTGCTCCGTTTATACTGTTTGTAATTTTGTTTGGAATTTAATGGGCTCACTGTTCAATCCAGAACATGGTTAGGGTTGGTCCATATGGTCCATTTTGTATTATAGATCTGATTATTCCGTAGATCCCAACAGAACCCTTCACTCTCAGACTTTAAATTTACCGGTGATGTTCCTAGAGTTTCTATGAGTAGAACTGAAGGCAGAACCTTTAGGCCCCTTTTTTGTGAAGCCAGTTCCCAGTTTTTGTCCTTGAGACAGACACACTGTTTACTTTGCTAAACCACTTTACTTTTTAATAAATCTTAGAGTTGCTTAAATTAAGGAGAACGTGACATACTAACCATGCTACCTTATTCTGCAGTTTTACCTGTGAGATTTTTAGTCCTGTGATGGACTTCTGCCTTTCACTCGATGACGGCTGGAGTTAGGCAGCCCACCTACACCCTAGAAGAAAAACGGGTATAGAAAATGGATAGATAGATGAACTGAACACAGAGTGGTGACCTGTCAGACTGTACAATCCCAACACCCACCTTTTGACCCTGCATTCATGAAGCACCTGGATGAACTGAGCTGAGCTGAAATTTAGAACCTTTCTGTCATTCTGTGCTGTGAAACTCAAACATCCAAGAGAATCAGTAATGTCCCTGAAATACCTTGTTTTGTCAGGAAGACTTTAAATAGTTGCTTTTTTAATTTGAATTTCGTCATCTAAATAATAAACTAAAGGTTTATCATTTAGATGACTCAGATTCAGTTTTTATTCACTAAATAAAAAACAGAAACTTGAAAATGATTAAAGGATGGAAACTGCAAAATAAACAGCTCCCCTAAACAAATAATTCTGGGTATTTTCTTGTTCTTCCCAACACAATAATATACAAAGAAGGGTGTTACCTGATTCTCTGTTCAGTATAAGCTGTAATTCCAGTTCCGTGATACTCATGGGGTCCTGTTAGTTAGCTGCATTACTGTCAGCTTACCTCTGACAGGAGCCCAGAGAATGACATTGAAGAAGTAAGCCTCAGACTAGGGCCAAGTCTTTCAGGAAGAGAAATGGAGCCCTCATTACTACCTGCAGAGCTAAACTGGCAGAAAATTTTACAGTGATCATTGGGTGCACAGCCTGCAGAGCATGGCACAAGGTGCTTCCATGTCAGATATTTTGCACAAGGGCTTTGATGACGCCTGGGGCTGCAGTGCTGACAAAGTCCCCTGGCGAGCCAGGCAGAGGTGGAAAGCATTTGGAAAGGTCAAAGATTGCATGGAAACCATTTCCAAGGTCCCTGAAATGATTTGGTTGTGAGTGAGGATGGGTGGAGCACAGTGCATTCATTACATGGTGCAACAAGTGTGACGAATGAAAATAGGAAAACTATTCCAATACTCCAGATTATCTTTCAGTCTTTGCATCAAATTGACTTCCCAGAAATCTGCAGCATGTTTACAGTTACCTTGACTCACTTCTTCGCTGACACTCCATAGCTCATATTTTAAGCACATCAGTCCCAGGCCGTAATTTCTAGGCCCTCTTTGCTAATGAGGACTAAGTAAAAAGCTGTCATTGAGAGCAATGCCCTGCTTTGCAGCATGTTTCCTCCACAGTGGGACAATAAGAAGCTTTCATCAGTGAAATCCCTGCAGCATAGTTGGCGTGCAGACGGCACAACATAAAAGAAATATGCTTTCTGTGATAAAGATGATTAATTCTCTTTTTTCATTTTGCCATTAAATGGATAAAAAACAGTTTCAAGACTAGCAAGTGATCTCAGAGGCGCAGTATTATCAGCACTAACGTTCATGCTCGGTGGAAAGATATTTACAGCAGATGATACATTTGTGGCTCATGGGGATATTATCTGAGCTGGGGTGTCTGCGGTCGGGCCGTTTACTCTTTCAACACCGCCTTCACCTGTAATGTAGCAACAAAGCACTCACTAAAGGAATCAATGCACTTGTCATTCACAGCTATGGGCGGATCGGCAGAAAGGTCACGAACTCCCAAAACGTCGATTCCTCATATAAAACATGCAGCACCCCCTCCTTCATCCCCTCTCCACTGCAGGCCTAGCAACATCCCTGCAGACTCGCTGAGGCTTCTTTTCATGAATACAGAATAATGTCACCTGCGTCGATTTTGGCTGTGACATTTCTTTCTGCTGGTTTATGCTTAAATGGTTGCTGTGGAAACAAAACAGTCGTCTTCTGCCTTATAGATGTGCTGTATTACCATAATGAACTCTAAATGGCATAAATTTAATATGAGCAACCATGCTTTATTAAGTCATAGGTATTCAGAACAAGTTGGCTAGAAGCGGTTAAGAACTCCCATTTAGATATGCAAAGTTTTCTTGTAATTAAATGCATTTTCATAAAGCAGGGAGGTCGTTTCATAAGGATTGCAAGAAATTCATCATAGTTTATTCCACTGGCCCAGAAGGAAGGGTCAAGGCGAGTGTGCAAAATGTAAAAAATTGTTTTAACAAGTAAAAGCTGCTGATTTTCTCTATGTTTGACATTTTCTTCTCCACCACATTTAATTATAGACTAGGCCTTGCCGAAACATCCATACCCTTCAGCTTTTCACATTTTGTTGCATTACAAATACAAACTTCAATTAATTTATTGGGAGTTTATGTGACAGAGTGACACAAACTTGTTGGTCTATCACTAACACACATTAACAAAAAGAAGGTTAATCTCACGATCCTGATTTATTGTGTTTATTATGTACTTTAGTTGTTGCTTTCTTAAGTTATTTCCTTATGGTTATTTTTGTTATGTGTTCTCCTTACCAGTTTATTCTGCCTGCTCCACTCCTGGTTAATTAGTTCTCCTTCCTTCGGCTGCTCTGCCTTCTCTCTGCCTCAGCTGTGACTCACTGCCTCTGATTAGCTCCTCTGGTTTTCCTGTTTTTCTCCACCCCTGCCTCAGTGTTTAAACTGCTGATTTCTTTTTGTTCCTCACTGGTTCTTTCGATTACTTCTACACTCTGCCATGCTCCTCGCTCCTTTTCATGCCAGGTCCTGTCTCAGTGTCTCTATCTGTTTCTCTTGTGCAGACCTTTTTTTGTAAGTTTTTCCTTATCTCTTTTAATGTGAAAGAGATCCACTTCCCTCCAGTTATGCTCTACACTTGAGTCTTTATTACTGAAACATGACAGTTAACTATACAGTGTTTTCATAATGTTCTTCGAACACAAATCTTAAAAATCTGTCGTGCATTTCTATTCAGCCATCCTCAGTCAAAACTTTTGCTGCAAAAATTAGAATAGAATAATTGTTTTGACAATTCTTCCTTGCAAAGTAACTCAAGCTCTGTCAGATTAAATGGAAAGTGGATCCGTGTTCAATTCTTGTCAAAGATGCTCGAGTAGCTTCAGGTCTGGACTTTGATTTCTGTACTTAGTTTTCCATCACATTTGATGCTTTGCATGTAGGCTAAAAATTTAAAGGTTGGTCTCATTTGATCAAATTTCTTCTTTCACATAGCTTGTGGCAAACTCCATACAGGATTTATCCTGGCTTTCTTTGAATAATGGTTTTCTATTTGTCTCTCTGCCATAAAGACACAAACGAAACCCAAAAACTCAAACACCTAAGGATCATACCTCTTTTTCTGCAGACCAGTAACATTTTCCTTGGGTTTGACATCATTTCAGGTGAATCCCCTGACGTGAGTAATTAAGTTTTAGAATAAAGTGAGCTGTGTAAGTTATGACTGTGGAAGAATGCTAACATAAAGCTTTGATTTAGTGCACCTTTCTTTCTTCATTCAGCAACATTCACTAGATGAATGAGAAACCATAATGTTACCAAATTGCAGAATTTGTTTCATAGTCGGGATTCCTCAAACTCTGCTTCATTGTGGTGTCGCGTTTTATGTTGCACAGAAAAACGTACAGTACCACAGTTTAGTTCCACGTGCAGTAGTAATGATGTGCATGTGTCCAGGTTTAAAACCACTCGGAAGTTGTTAAGGTGCTCAACCAAATGGGTTTAATGGAAATGTTCTGCACACACACACATATTTACCGTCACATACATGTATGTGTTGGTAGCCATGCAGTTGGTCCATCCTCTCCCCATGTTCAGACGATGGATTGAACAGAGCTCTGTGAGATGTTCAAAGCTTGGGATATTGTTTCAGAACCAAACCCAGCTTTAAACTGAACCAGAACTTTCTCCCTGACCTGTCTGCTCTGGAACTTTGACTTTGTGATGCTGAATAAAAATGCAGTTCACAATTTACAGCTTATAATTTTTGAAAACTGTCAAAACCAAGTTTCATTGACATGTGTAACTGTAACACAAACAGTTATAAAACATTAAAACAGTGTGAATACTTTTGCAAGGCAGGGTAATCACATTGTCAATATTCCATCAAGAATTCAGGGCACCGCTCCAGATCTAAACCTTTGTCCTCTGTGGATTTAAACTATTGAGAGCCTCCTTGGTGTCTATTATTCATCCGAAAGATAAACATTAGACCTGTTCAGTCACAGACGACCATAAAAAGATTTGGATCTGACTCAGCCGGTGGCCAGATAAAGGAGAACACTAACAGCTCAAATACTTCCTGCTTGGAATTCAATTGTATTCATGTGCATATCTGTCTGTGTCGGGCCAGCTCTGTTTCAGGATGGCTCACAAGAGAACTTTCTGGAAGCTAAAAGGCAGGCGGAGACACGAACTGTGGATCAAACATGACTGGAGGGAACGACAGCATGTTAACTCGCCACATCATCTAATTCCATAAAGGTTATGTTGGAGTCAGAGAGAGTCAGTGAGCACCATCTCGTTCATCTCACAGAGGCTGCAAAATCACGTGAGCAAACACTACATCTGCAGAGCCTTGCAAGAGAATGCATTTTCATTTCGATTTGATGTTAAAAAAACAACACAAAGAGAACATAAATGTGTGGAAGGAAAGTAACTTCCTTGAACTTGAAATCTGAAAAATGTGCCCTCCTGAGAAGGCTTTCCAGAATCATCTGTCAAGGCAACTTCAAGTTTTTTTAAGGTTTGTCTCCATCATCTTTTCACATGCAAAGGCTTAAACGTTTTACACATTTCATTTAGCTAAATAGTTCAAGTTGAGTCTGAGTGGACCTTTAAACATCATGGTTCAGGTCGTGTCATAGACTCTCAATTGTACTTAGATCTGGACTTTGACTGGGCCACTCTAACACATCGACATAACTATTGCAGCTCCGGTATGTTTAGGATTGTTGTCCTGCTGGTAGGTGAACGTCCAACTCAGTTTTAAGACTTGTATCTAGTAGGTTTTCTTCCAGGACTGTCCCGGATTTAGCTCCAACTTTCTTCTGATTAACACTGACCAGCTTCCTTGTTCTGCTGAAGAAAAGCATTTCCACAGCATGATGCTGCCACCACCATGTTTCTCTGTGGGATATGTTTATGGTTGATGTGAAGTATGTATGATGTGCTTGCAATGTAAGAAACTGTAGAAATGTTCATGGACTGTGAATACTTTTGTTCCTATGATAGTACAAGATTCCAACTTTCATGTTTGTGCTGAAGGAAGCGTTTTTTCAACAGAAAATCTGATCCGACACAAACAAGCAAAACAAAACACATCTTTGCTCAGATTAAAAGTTGTGGCAATGTCTGCAGTCATTCATCCATTTTCTATGGCCACTTATTTGTCCTGGGTTCAGGTCTACAGTAACAAACAAAATGATTTTATTAGTTTTACATCAGCTTGTTGTGCATCAAAATAATCACTTGTCCTCAGCATTAATGTCAGATACTAAATTAAGCGGTGAACTAAGACGAGCAAGAATTAAAGATTGGTCTCCATGCAGGCTGTGTAAACTTAGGAAATGGCACTTTCTTTCCTGAGCAGTAAGATAATCCAACTGTCTCTTATAGTGGCGGCTGCTTTGACCCTTCTGGGCCGTTTCTATTAGTCGTCAGTTATTCAAAAATAAAACTGTGGAAATTCTCTTGTACTTTGGTGAGGAACTGTTTCCTCATTCATTGCAACAACTAGTTTTACTCATTGGCGACACTTAAAAGCTTTTAAGCCTTAACCAGAACGTAAACGTTTCCACATTACCAGCAGTCATGTGTTCTTCATTATTGTAACATTTTGTGGGTTTTGTGCAGATCACTATATTAATTTTGTAACTGCATACCGATCTTGACTTCTTCCGCAGCCAGGGTCTTTTAATGTGGAGTTGACATGTTCTCCCTGTGCATGTATGGGTTCTCTCTGGGTACTCTGGCTTCCTCCCACCCTTCAACAACATGCATAGTTAGGCCTTTAACTTGCCTTTTAGATGTGAGTTTGTGTATGCTTTTCCAGGAATAAAATATATTAAACTTGGACTGAAATTATTAAGACTAGTTTTGTAAAGGTGTAATTTTCAAACCATCAATGCATGATTGTACTTATATAAAATCTGTGTTATCTTAAGAAAGCCCCACAGCCGAAGCAAATGAATGAGACCATCTGTCATGTTTATATTAGTGATAGTGATAAACATTTAATGCCAGAAAAGCTAAAGCTCACAGACTGGTAGGGCCATCATGGGAGATAGGAAAAGTCTGGAAAATGATACCTGATACTGTCATCCCAATATTAATAGTAATGCATTTAAATGGTTTCTTGATATGGTTCAGTCTTAATGCAAATTATAACACAATGCTGTCAAATTCTGTTTTTCACATAATGCCAACTGGTAAAAAATATCTCATTAAAGAATGACTTTCCAGCAATCTCTTACAGCGAACAAGAATGTGGTGACAGTGGAAACTAATGATTCTCCTTGAACAGGAAGAAATCTCCAGCAGAACCCAAACCAGGCTCGATGTGAGCCGCCTTGTGCTGCAGCTGAGTGAGAATTAAGAAGGCAGGAAGGAGACAGAAAAATCCCAGAAGCTCTGAGCCAGGGGTACTTTCTATTGGAAAAAAAAAAAACTATGAAAAACTTTCTAGTTTTGATGGGTAAGGCATGAGCCTCTAGATTTGATGGTTAGGTTGAAGGTGAAGGGAAATGGGGTGCAATGGCGTGTCTCCATTAGAGAGAATCATCAGGGCTGACCTTCCCTCCATCCTGGGCTTATATAGGTCAAGGGTCAGGAAAAGGGCAGCTAAAATCTCTGCAGACCCCACACACCCTGCACACAAACTGTTTAGATTTGACAGTCAGAGCTCCAGAATAACCCATGCATACTTGGACTGATCTCACATTATACTCTATTGCAAAGTCACTGTGTATATATGTACATTTAAAAATATATTTTCTATTTACATTATTATAGAAAGAAAATAAGAAAACAAGAACACTAGAACAAAGTGTTCTGGAGTCGTATACCTTGTTTGTGTGCACAGACTTGGCATAAAGCTGATTCTGATTCTAAGATAGGAGGAAGCTACCCATGTGATCAATGCATAACACTCAAACATCTGAAAATGACATCCTGTCCTTTAGGATTTATTACAACTCTTATCTGCATGAAGCAGCTAAAATTTGTTCTGAAGAAAACAAAACAAATAAATATCAGCCATGACTGTCAAAAACAATGTGTAATGCCACAAGTATGGATTAGTTGCTTATTAAACTGTTACATATCTTAATAGTTGGAAACTATTAATGTCATGGATGAACGTGCTTATGTGAACTTAAGTGTGCAACACTGTGGCCAAGCTGTCCAAACTGTCTCATGGGATGATCATTCTGACGCAAAAATAATTAGGGAAACAGCTTAAAATCTACAGTGGATGAGAATATGTATTTATGTTTCAGCTGCAGAGGAAATTATTTGAAGAAAAATAAACCCAAACAGCTTTCAACATTCTAAAAATAACAGAAGAATCCTATGAAAAAAGTCACGTTCTTCCAATCTGAACAATCTGAATAGCAGCTCTGTCATTTTAACCAATTAGTTTGCATATCTACAGCATGGAAATTAGTTTGCTTCATGCTGCTGGTTTACTAATACGACATGTATGCTGATTAGACTCATGTAATCAAGATTTGATTAGAAAGACTAACCACGGCCGGGGTCCTTATTAACAAGCCGTTAAATAAACATGAACATTAATGTCTCATTGTTAAAAGCAGAAGACCAAACCACACAAATAAACATAAAACTCCTTTTAGGCCTCAGCAGGAACATAAAGTCTCGTTCCAACAGGGAGAATTGCATAATCGTTTGAGGATGTCACACACTGTGCTGTTGTGCAGGACGCCGGCGGAGCATGAAATTAATTTGGGATGATAAATTATTCATCATTTCGGCCCCTTTTTATCCAATACATCCTCAAAGGAATCCTTGTTGACAATGCAGGGCTGGACGATGCACGTGAACAGTCGTTTGTTTCACTTTGAGCACCAGCGCTAACAAGCCTGACGTGACACCTTTGATTAATTATGCTGAACAGCTAATGACCCTCGGGATGCAAGTGTCATATCTTAACTTTTGTTATGTCCTGAGGCTTTAAGATGAAGCATTCCTCTTCACCTGAGAGAGACATAACAGAATTACCGCCCTCAGGCTGTCTGTGCTTGATCTCTCCACTTTACAGAAAACGGTACCCTTAAGAGTGTGCGAGGTCACGTAACTGATGGGTGTTTAATAGAGAGTAGTGGCTGTACCTCTGAAGTGGCATTTACAGAGTCAGGTAAAGTTTGACTTTTGAAAATGTTCTACTTTTGTCATTTATCTGAAGAAGGCAAATTCTGTTTTTTCTGGGGAAAGCAACATGTCTGCAGGAAGAACAATCCAACCCATGAAGAACACTCACATTTGGTGCTGAAGGACCAAACACTCTGTGACCTCTTCACTTGCTTTGGTTTGAGGTCATTGAGGTCCGGGTCTCTGATGTAGGAAGAAGTAATGAGGCCTAACAGTCAGAATAATTGTAAACATTGAAGGGTGACGCACAGAAGCTAGTTTCTTGTTGATTTGTTGCCTTTAAAACTGGATGAGCGACTTTTACCAGATTCTGATGATGATTCTGAAGCACATTCAGCACAAGCAGGTCAGCCCTGTATGTTTTAGCCTGAATAAGACTCTGATGATCAACAAGTTATGAGTGATGCTAATATGAATGCAGAGGCTGAAACAAAAAATGAATTAATGAATCTATTTATATGCCTGTTTGAAGTTGTTCATTTGATTAATTTCGGAACATGTTTCTCTACTCATAACGTAACATAACTCATAACATATCAGCGTCATACTTTTAAAATTAGGTCCCTGAGTATTATTGCCCAGGGGCCTTTGAGGTTTGGTGCCTAGAGGCCTCTGTGGGTGTTAACCTTGCTTTGTGTAGGACATATCTACTAATCTCTGCCACCTTGCTCAAAGGCAATGTGAACTTTAGCACTAGACCTGTAGATGATGAAGCAGTGCAAACTCGAGACTAAAAAAATAACATGTAGTCTCTTAGAGTAAAACCTGATGTGGCGAAGGTGGTGGGTCTCACCAGAAGCAAATCTGACTGGTTCTTAGACATGGCCTGTGACCAAAGACAACAATGCCAGATCAGAGAGAGAGAGAGAGAGCAATTATCATTTAAATCCTTTAGGTGAGTGTACTGAGCAAATGTTTCTGTGTTTGGTCCAGTTAGGCTGCAGGCTCCGTTTCTGCTGGGGCTATTACATCACTTTCAGCTGGTATGGGTCTGGCTGTTGATTCACCGTTAAGGGGGGAGCCTGAACGGTGAATCAACAGCCAGACCCATACCACCGGGGGTCTACAGAGATGGTGCTTTCACCTGTCCCTTGAAGGTCAATAGAGGAGGAAATCTCAGAGATAGACAGACAGCATCGGTGTGGTCCAGGATAGAACTGCATATTATACTGGGAGTGCTGCCTTCCGTCAGTGAGCACAACCAAAGCTTAGAATGTTTTATTGATTAATACAGTTTACAGCTTGCTCCCTCCCCTGCTCAGACAAGGTAATGCCAAAATGCTGGCAGGCCTACTTCTAATTATAATAATATTGCAAACTTTCATATTTATTAAAAATAAATCTTTAAGTTGTGAGATACTGATAGTTAAGGTCTCTTGAGCTATTATTTATATATTTATTATAACATTTATTGTACTTTGTTCTGTGATGTGATAGTAAAAAAAAAAAATACATAAATAACTAAGTTAAAATGTTCATCTATGGAAAGTAATTAAGGTTAATTGTTACCCCTAAAATAGCTACAGAGAGTAATAATTGGAGATGCACCAGGCAGAGATTTTGTAGAACTGTAAAACCATATGGGTCATTGTCCAGAGCAGCACCAGAACAGGTGGGGCACAAGAACCATATTTTAAAAATGACATATTTATCTGTACATCTGAACAAGATTTATGTAGCTTTTATGCAGTTGCTGGCAACCCCATGTGTTGAATAGATGCCCCAGCCTCCTGTTAAGAATACAGAGATCAGAATCAGAATCTGAATCAGCTTTATTGCCAATTTCGTACATACAAACAAGGACTTTGACTCCGGTACACTTTGCTCTTTGGTTTTGTTTTTGCATTGCAGAATATACAAATATACAATATACAAATATACAATATACAAATATGCACATATATAATAAAAAGGTACATTTGCAACATCTGTATGCTGTTGTTTTGTACTCTATTAAATGTTCAACAGAGAAACAGCCTGGGGGAAGAAACTGTCTCTGTGGCTGGTTTTAGTGAACAGTGCTCTGTAGCGCCACCTGAAGGTAAAACTCTGAACAGTTTATGTGCAGGGTGTGTGGGGTCTGCAGAGATTTTAGCAGCTCTTTTCCTGACCCTAGACCTGTATAAGTCCTGGATGGAGGGAAGGTCAGCCCTGATTATTCTCTCTGCAGTCCTGATTATTCGTTGCAGTCTGGACCTGTCCTGTTTTGTGGATGATCCAAACCGCACTGAGATGGATGAAGACGGGACAGACTGAATGATGGCAGTGTAGAAGATGACCAGCAGCTCCTGTGGAAGGTTGAACTTCTTGAGTTGCCTCAGGAAGTACAGTCTCTGCTGGGCCTTCTTTCGAACAGTGTCTATGTGTGAAGACCATCTCAGGTCCTCAAAGATGGTGGTTCCTAAGAACCTGAAGTGGTCCACAGCTGCTACGGTGTTGTTGAGGATGGTGAGGGGGGTGTATGGGGGTGGTGTTCTCTGAATGTCCACCACCATTTCCACAGTCTTGAGTGGGTTGAGTTCAAGGTAGTTCTGACCGCACCAGTGTACCAGCCGATCCACCTGCTGTCTGTATGCAGACTCATCACCGTCCTGGATCAGTCCAATGACAGTGGTGTCATCTGCAAACTTAAGGAGTTTCACAGACGAGTCCGATGAGGTGCAGTCATTTGTGTACAGAGAGAAGAGGAGTGGGGATAGAACACACCCCTGGGGGGCACCAGTACTTATTGATCTGAATCGGGAGAGGAAGCTCCCCAGTCTCACCTGCTGCTGTCGGTCCGTCAGGAAGCTGTTGATCCACTGACAGGTGGAGGCTGGGACGTTGAGCTGGGTGAGCTTCTGGTGGAGGATGTCTGGTATGATTGTGTTGTCAGGGCTACAAGCCTGTAGTCATTTAATCCTAGGATGGTGGGTTTCTTGGGAACCGGGATGATGGTGGATCGTTTGAGGCAGGAAGGGACCTCACATTTCTCCAGTGATTTGTTGAAGATCCGGGTGAAGATTGGAGCGAGTTGATTTGCACAGGCTTTCAGGCATGATGAGGAGACGTTATTAGGTCCTCCAGCTTTTTTTGTTTTCATGCGCTGAAAGAGCCTATTTATATCTTCCTCAGAGATCTTTAGTGCAGGCAGAGGATCTGAAGGTAGGGGGTTGATAGCTTTATGGGAAGAACCTGTTCCTGAATGGGATGTGGAGGAGATGGTTTGAGGCGTGAACGGCTTCCTGTCATGTCTGCAGTAGAAGCCATTCAGACGGTTCGCCGGGCGAGGACTCTGTTCAGGATGGGTGGGGGGGCTCCTGTAGGCAGTCAGGTTTCTCAGACCAGTCCATACAGCTGAAGTGTCACCAGTAGAAAGACTGTTCTTCAGTTTTGCACTATGGCTTCTCTTGGCTGCTTTGATCTTTGATCAGGCTTTATTGTAAATCACACTGAGCTCTTGTTGACTGAGCTGCAACTTACTACATGTCTAAGCACTACCCTTAGCCACTCAAAACTAGCAAGTTCCAACTGTGCTGTAATAGTTGTTGCAGGCGGCAGAAAGAGAAGGTCACTCAGGAAGCCATTCGTGTAAGAACTGTCGCTGGCTTCCTGTCATTTGCTGACATCTGAGATAGAACATAGTTTCTTCAACTTCTTTCACCTTTTGTGTTCCTTTGACCTCCTTTTAAAAAGCCTCACTGATAATAGCTGAGACTCCTGCCTGTGTTGGCAACTTCCACACTGAGGAGAGTTGTCAGAACCATGTGGTACTGCTCAGGGATGGTGCATTTGCTTGTCAGAAAAAAATATTGGACTTTTTGTTTCTAAATGGTTGATCAGAGCCAGTGAAGTGTATCATTTTTGGATTCCGGTGCAGCTCTAACACCAGATTCACACGGTGTCCATCTCCTCTCCACTCCGCCCTTTGCAGCCATTCGTTCAAGTCCTGATTTACAATGGAAGTGCTCCGCTCCGCTGCAAAGCCCAGAGGTCCTTGGGGAAGCATGTGCAGATCACGGAGTAAAACCCATGGATAAATGTGGACGTCAGACCAAAACAACTCTTCAATTTATTAAAAGGTTTTGATAATATAAATATGTACAAATAGAAGCCAGAATTTACTGTATAGTTTATTTATATTTTGAGTTTCTGAAAACATGAGGTAGCAAGAAGTTCTTTATATAAAATATGCCTCTCACCTCTTTCTGTGTAAAACTTACATTTGTTTATGAAAGACAGTGCAACATATTCTTTCTGTGCTGTAATTATTGCTCTGTTAGCCACCAAAGAATTTTTCTCTTTGTCGTTACAGCACACACAGATAATTACAGATTTGTTCTCCGAATGAAACCCTTAGAGGAAGGCGTTAAATAGAGCAGCGCATTGTGGGTTCAGAAAAGGCTGAGGTAGCAGATCCCTGTAGCCTCTCTGATAAGATTCACACTGCAGTCTGTGGAGGACAAACCCTGCATCTCTCTGATAGTAAACTGCCCAGCCAGCAATGGCCTTATGCTGCCTTTTTTTCCCCTATTTTTTTAAAGGACAACACAAAGCCCAGGACACTCATTTTCTACATGTAGCTCTGGATTTACAGGTCAGCTCTGATAAGAATTATGATGCAATTAATGTAGCCAAACAGACCTGTGGGAGTAGTTCAGATCCAGCCTGACCTTGGTTGGAAAAAACTGACCCATAAAGCACCCACATGAAAGTCCTTAACCTTGATGATATTCAGCATAGCTCTCCACTTAATACACTCTGGGGGGCTGTTAATGTGTTCACTGAAAAGCATTTTTAGTACAAAAATAAATAAATTAAAAGGTTGTTAAAAGGCTGCAGACCTTTCTTTGCAGAAGTATTCCCATCTCAGGCCACCTCAAGCAGCTTTGGAGGATTAAGGAGTCTTTTTGTTCACAAGTCTTGAACTTTTCTTCAGGCACATAAACCCCTAAAAGAGGCCACAACTGGGAATTTGATTGAACTAACAGCTGCTTTTATGCTGCAAATAAAGACGCTGCCACAGAATGATCACCAGACCCATTTCAATCATCTTTCAGGGATATCTTGCAGAACAGCATTTTCAGTCTTGACAAAGTCATCATAAACCTCACACCAAGGTTGTCCAAAAGTTGCGAGCGAGTCACTTTTGCTCAGCAAACACTGGCAGCCTTTACAAACAAAATGTCTTATCCTGGCCTCATCTGAAAGACATGGAGATAATTATCGAGGTGAGCCTCATCTGAATTCATTAGAAGCTTTCTCCATGAGACAATGTGGCTATTATGTCAAATTCCCTGTCAGCTATTTTTATCATATCTGCTGCAGATCTAGTCATCAGTGAATTCATGGGGAGGTAATTACCTCACACTCAGGAAAAATAGGGTGGAGACGGACTGATGGAGTCAGGGGATTTTTGGCCCAACCTAACACCCCCATAGTGGCTGACTACAAGAGGAAGACAGTTAAAATATGTGAGATAAAAATCGGGGAGATGAGGATATTTATGATTACTGTGTTACCCCAAAGAGATGTGTTGTGGAAAGCCGAATGTCAGCAGCATCTACGAGTTTGATTAACCGCGTTCCCCCTGAACGAAGCTAAAGGCAGTGTGTGTCACTGTGAGTTGGTCTGTTCCACGCAGAAATCATTCATTTCCATCTCCCCAGGGAAGACTGAACCCAGGTTTTCACTCTACACCAAAAGTAACTGAAATCCAGTGAAAGTTTCACACCAGACTTTAACTGATAGAACATCTCTCATTTTTGTCATTCGGTTCCAGTTGGTGAAATGTCCCCAACGTATGTTAGAGTTCAGTGAGTAAAAAGCTTTATTACCGCATTATTTTTAGCTTCCGATACCTGCAGGTTATTAAATTAAAAGGAGGTGGTGCAGAGGTCTAGTTGCTGCTGTTCTACAATTAAATAATCCATCATTCGTGTCTGCGACAGGGGCCATTTACTAACGACAGGTACCAATTTAAACTGAGACATACCAGAGGTAACAATAATAATAATATGCAATTTCTGACAGAAACACCTTCCTGTGTGAATTAATAACTGTTTCATTATAGAAGGAAGTGTTTCTCATTGCCTGTCAAGAGACTGAATGAAGTTGTAGTACAGTGACATTCTGAGCAGATGAATTTTCCCAATCTGATCCCAGGTCTCCCATCAAGGCTTTTTTTAAAATGACTGGTGTCAGTAATTTCTTAGAAAACTCAACTTCAGATATGGTTTGTGAAAAAGAAAGTTGTTCATGTGCTCAGCTTGCAAATTTTTACTAAAGGCTTTTCACATTACTGTGTTGATCTAACAAACCTGGCCTACCTTTCTGAGCATTTTTCACCCTTTACAACGATGTACCCTTGAGATACAATTTACAGCTCTTTAGTGGAACTAAACCCCAACTCATCTTTTTTTGCCAATAAAGTGTAAAAATTGGGCCTTCAGGGTGCTATCTATGTTACTGTGCAATTTTTTACATTTTCATGTAAACCTGTTATATGAACATATAATATTCGTCCTACAGCCTTCTTAGTGCTGCCCTCTTTGGGTTGAATGGTGGCTACTGCAGTTGAATTTTCCTATTAGTCCAAACGGTTCAGCTTGCTACACGTCTATGTCACAGCCCCACATTCAGATATAAAACCAGCTCACTCAGACACGCCTTCCGTAGCGAGTCAGGAAGTGGAAATTCAAGCATTGATCATAGCGTTTTTCATGTTAGCATTTTATTTCCTATTAGATAGCATAGTGTTATAGGTACTTAGATTACGTTAGCATGTTAGCAATCAACTGCTAACATCACTTTTCTACTTAGAAAGTGTATCCATTCTGTCCTCCACTGCCTTGGCAGCACACGGTTCAGGCATCGCTGAGTCAGCGCCTTGAGCCAGCAACTTGAAGTGATATGGCTCAGGCCCACTGGGCTCTGTACAGCCTCCCTCAACCTCTGGTGACATGAGGGGTGAAAAAAAGTTCCACCTTAAAAGACTGATCCATGTCTTTTGTCGGAAGAATTTGACAAAGGCTCTGCTGACAACTCGAGAGCAGTCTTTTTCAACTGAAGGGACCCGATACAGAAGTGAGTCATGGACCTATTTTTATTGGGTCCTGAGCCTTTGTCTGGGCATAAAAAATCAAGAAAGCAAACATCTATGGAGTCTTTTCCATTTACACTCCGTACAGTAGGTGGTGATAATGTCCTATAATGCTGATTCACATAAAGTTTGTTCACATATGCTTACTGAGCATGAAGAAACGCAGGTACAACACATTGCTAAGTTGCCTAGCAATGAAGAGAGCCAGCTGGTGGGGCTATCATGCACAGTTAGCATTGATTATCCTCTCCCAGTTCTGGTGCAGCACTGACCTGACTGAGCGAATGCCCTTCCCTTACCGCTCGAACAGTAAAACTTCTACCATTCAGAACCACCTACCTCTGTGAGTATGGCTTCTCAACTATGGTTTGGCTAAATACAAAACTCAGAAACAGACCGAACATTGAGGCTGGCTTCAGAGTTGTTATTGTCTGCTATGAATCCAGAATTTGACACTTCTGCAAGTCCTGAAAATTCAGGTTTATGATGTTAGTGTTATACCCAAGATTAAACTTAAGAGCACTGTTAAGTTTTTTCAAAGCACATTTAGCTACTGATGGGTAATTAGAAGACAATGTATTTTTTTTTAAACTTTAATGATTTTGAATTGAAGTTTCTCTTTATTTGTTTTTTTTCTGCTTGTATTTTTTAGCTCGCAGATAAAAACTGAAGTAACAGTCTTGTTGGTTACAGCTTCAGTGAAAGAAATCTCACCTAAAGTTGCAACATTTGATTTTTTTTTAAACAAATTGTAAATGGACTGAGAGTCTACCGCATATTTCTAGGCATACCGACCACTGAAAGTGCATTACACTGGTCACCTAGTCACACAGACATTGATACACTAACATACAGATAAGTAGGCAACTTGGAATTAAGTGCCTTGCGTAAGGGCACAATGACATGTGGCAGGAGGAAGCTGGAATCGAACCACAACCACTGTATTGCCTTCTCTTCCCCCGATCCACAGTTGCCTCTTCTCTGTAGTGTTTAATGTGTATGTATTTTACATGAAAACAACAACAGTCTGTTATTGTTGAAAAGTTAATTAATTCCAGTTACTCCATCACTAAGTGAAATACATTATATAGACTTTATTTCTGGTAATTATGATGATTTTCTGCTTACAGCTAATGAAAAACACATCATTTAAGATCAGAATATTACATCAGACCCAACTGTTAAAAATGATCATTAATGATTGTATTGATTGTTATATTATTCCATGATTATTGGTTGAATAAATGAGTGAATAAAAAAAAGATTTGACTGAAAAATCTCCTTTGACTCGGGTCACAGCTTGTTGATAAGTATTGGTGAGCCATATGATGGATTGTAAGAAACCCACTCAGACAGGTCAAAGAAACCCACAAAGGTAAATCAGTTCAGTTTTGCTTTTCTGTTTACCAAAAATGGAGTGTTGCAAAATATCTGGACAATAATCATCAGGATTAGGCACAGAGCCAGCAGAAGGAGAATCTGGAACCTAATGATCCCAAGCAGCCAGCACGGTTTTATTTTAATTCTGGTGGTCTGAGTCATTTGGCTCAAAGCAGCAGATGCAACATAATGACCTGTGCAGCTACAGGTTGGTTGTGTAGCTTAGACATGTCCCAGAAACCCTCAATCCACTCTGGTAGAACGTCTTCTCACCTACGTTTACTGAAAGTCTTCATATGAGCTGCAGGCAAAGCAGCCTCCCTGAAATTTTTTATTAGGTGTCCTTTTCCTCTCACCATGGAGGCAAATAAGAAAGTATGACATGTTATACTGTTCCTCATTAAAAGAAGGACCTGCTGGGTCCGTGCCGGCCAGACTGAACAGTGATAAACTGACAGGAATGGGAACCCAAATGGAAGACACAGCTGGGTAAAATCTCAATCTTTATTAGCATGAAATTTACAAGAAAAAAAGACTCAGAGGCTTGATTTGAAGGTACAGAAACGAAACAGAATAACCTATAGAAAGCCAGATCCCAGCCAGGCGTGAATGGCAGGAGTAGAAGCAGAAAGAATTTAACTCAAGCTGGTTTGAAACAGTACAAGAAGTGAAAGTTAACCTGATTAAAAAGCAAGACTACAGGTAACTTCAAATTAATTTAAAATCTAATGAGAAAAGACATGCACTTGATTGTATTTTAGCCAAATGTAAGAAACGGAACAAAAGTCTTTAAAAATCTTGTCTTCCAAGTTTACTGCCATCACAAAGTGTCTACAGAGAATAAAACTAGAACTATATGCCAACTCTGTGCAACAGCACACCGTCATACTTCAGGTTGATGCTGTAGTGTTACGGTTGTGCTCCCACAGAGTTGGGCGTACTGCGAGCAGCACCGACTCACCACTCACTGTCCTCAGCTGTTTAAGGTTTCATAGTCGAAGGCACTAATTTCCAACATTTCTGGTGAAAATTCCTACATTTCCCACACTTTCTGCCATGGTGTCATCGGATGAGGAGGAAGAGCTAATTTTCCTTGCAGCTTTGGAGAAACAAAAAGAAAAGAAAGTGGTACATAAGGCCATTAAACCAGACTAGAGACTAGAAGGGAAATACATCTGTCAGAGAGGCAGTGACACTCTGTGTCCTCACAACTAGTTGCTTTGAGCAGTGTGTCACATATAAAACAGCTCATTGTGGAGACTTTTCTGGAGCAGTTTATTGTGTTACATGGTCATGAAAACTGAGCTTTGAGCGGAAGTGTCTGGCGGACGTCAGCTTTGAGTCCACGTGAACGTCCGCGGAGTCAAGTATGCCTGACCATGTGCTGGCCTTTAGAGACGTCAGCCACTGATTATTATTATATTTATTATTATAAAGTTTGTAATATTTTATATAGCATTTGGTACAAACACAGGTATTGAAACACAGCTAGATTGTATTTAGATTCATTCTGTGTCCATTAGCCTACCTTCCCTGAGTCCTTTGCTTAGTTTCTCCCTCAGCTGCTCTGCATCCTATTGATTGGACTCACCTGCTTTTCATGTAGCTCAGTACATCTCAGCTGAATTTAAGTTCCTGGTTTCTGTACCTTCTTTCTCTGTTGATGTCTCCCAGGTTCCTGCATGTTTCCTCCTGAAGGTTTTCAGTTTCATTATTAAAATATATCTTCATCATATGTCTGCCTCAATCCAGTTGCAATTTGGGTCCGCAGCAACCTCAAATCATGGCACTGACCTTATATTGTTTAATTGTTGATCATCATCATGGCTCCAGTGTGTTCCAAAGATCCTTTTTGGAAGTATACTTACATACTTTTGTAGCTTTATGAATTTACCTGCTATGCCATCCTCCCCACCAGCGTTTTAGTAACAAGGCAGTTTGCTGTCTTGTTTACTTTTTCTCTGCAGATACAACTAGTACTAGGTTATGTAGAATACCACACCTTGTAGGAAAGCAACTAAAATCTATTGCTAATGCCTTAAAGAAGGTAAACTCACCTTTTTTTTAAATCATTTTACATCATTAGGGGCCATTTTTGCATTCATACTTGTTATACTAGTGTCACTTTTCAGTTTTTAAAGTAAAGCTTGAGGCGAATTTGACTCAGTGTGTCATACCTGCATGTATTTTTGTTATTTTACCTGGTCTAGTCCTTTGTTTTCTGTCTCCCTGCACCCGAAGCCCACACCTGTTCTGTGTTTTCCCCTGATTGCCTTGTCACGTTTGTCATTGGTTTCCCCTGCTGTTCAGTTTTTATATTTAACCCCGTTAGTTTCCTTTGTTCCCCGCTGGTTCCTTATGTTACGTGTATGTGTGTTTCCTGCTGCATGCTTGCTACCCTGTCTGTGTCCTGCCATGGAAAATAAAGACTCGTCATACCTTCAAACCTGGAGCTTCGGGAGTTCTTCCCCGCATATTGATCCATCAAAAAACCATATTATGACACAGTGGCAGCATCATCAAGACCAAGGAACACAGCAGACAGCCCCGGGAGAAAGATGTGGAGATGTTTAAAGAAGGATTAGGTTCTCAAACAACATCCCAATCTTTGAACATCTCACAGAGCTCTGTTCCACCCATCATCTGAACATGGAGAGAGGATGGACCACCTGCAGACCTACCAAGACATGGACCTCCACCTAAAGTGACATGCAGGGCAAGGAGAGCATTAATCAGACAAGCAGGCAAGAGGAACTCTGGAGGAGCTGCAGAGATCCACTGCTCAAGTGGTAGGATCTGTCCAAAGGACAACTATTTATCAAGCACTCAATTTGGACCTTTAGTGGAGATTATAGGTACATTGTTGAGAGAAAGCTATAGTTACAACTGTTCACAGTTTATTACAATCCATGTAAGAGACACAGGAAACCATATGACTTAGGCAATAATGCTTTGAGGCTAACAATATGTCTAAAGACCTGCAGCTGTAACTGCAGGTAAAGGTGGCTCCACAATATTTTGACTCTGAGGGGCTACATCCTGTCATCCACTTCACAATTACAAAAGGTAGTATAGTTTAATAATGATAATAGTTTTATTAGAGAAGGTAAAGATCATCTGAGTCGCAGCTTGAACTCAAATCTTCTCATTTTCATAACAGTCGTGACAACGGAGCAGATTTTCAGAGCTCTTCCATCACATCCCCTCCTTTACCGGTCAGGTGTGTCAGCCTTTTAATTAACCTGAGTATTATCCAATGATCACATTCATCATGTAGACATTTGCCATTCAATCGAGTGTTGCTGGAGACGAAGTGGGGCGAAGTGGGGAAACTGAGCCTCTTTTCCTGCTTTAAATCCCAAAGGGAAGGACAAAACAAGCCACTTATCCTTACAGATGCATGATTTTGGTTTGGTTTGGTTTTATTGGTTCATCTGTGTTATTAAGATGTAAATAATCACACTGCTTCACTTTGAATCCTCTAATATTTAAGTATTTAAGCCAAACCTGTATGTGCGATTCAGAAAAGTGCTCCGAACCGTCACAGCCTGCACCACAACCCAAGATAGGATAACGGATTACAGAATGAAAAGATCCCTGATGCATTTTCACATCAATATTATCCACAAAATTCACTGCACACTCCAAATGACCTGCTGTAACTCTTTCTGTCCCAAGATAGATATGAGTTTGTTCATTTCATTAATCTTTTCTAGAATGATCTCATCATAAAGAACCTTAGCGTCCCACTCTGGCTTGGTGCCAGCTAAGATAGGAGCGGAGCCTCTCAGCCAGGCGCTGCAGCCCACCCAGTGCTAATACGGGAGCCTGGCAGGCGGACAGTGGGGGAAATTAATTATGTTTCTGAGTTTAATTACTTTCTGTTTCTGTTTTTTGGCACAAAGATGGTTTTTTTTTCTTTCATCTTGACAGAGATAAAACAAATCAGGCTGACATAAAGTCTCATTCTGAGTCCCTCTCTTTACATCATTGGTGTATTAGGAGACGCTTCAGGGAGAAGGGACTCACCGCAGCCGAAGAAAAGCTTCAGTGACCTTGGGAAGCAGTTCAAACGGCACTAAGGGTTTTTCCTCCATGCTATTTAGCATGTTTAGCACACACACACACACTGAACACACCTTCTGGTCTTCTACAGCTTAGCTTGATCCCTGGTCCAACACTTGCTGACTGACACCCAGTGGTGGTCACAAAATAAATCACAACATGAAGCTTCCTGGAAGAAGCTGGACAGATGCCCCATCCATGTAGACATCCCCTCTCCTGTGAGTCTGAGTGCACTGGGTGTAAGTGAGACTTTTTCACTGAGCTGCTTGCATTTTCTTCAGGTTATGATGCTCTCACCACTTCTGAAGACAACAAGCTGGAACAAAGAGATTACCGCCTATCATACAGAAATATATCAGATATTGTGTCTTTCTGCTGTGTTTATTTTTAGAGCGGGGAGTCAACAGATTGCTTACTCCATGATTGTATCAGTGCCCCCAGGGTGGCTCGCTGCCTTCATTTCCTTCAGAACTGCTGCTACAAGCACTCAGTGTCAGATTCCACTGCAGTGCACTGACACGCAGCGGACAACTAAAACCCAAAACACAACACTCCAGCATGGACAGTACATCAATACTGATGACTGTGATTCAATAGCGGCATCATGTAAACATGATGGGATATTCACTGGGGGGGGAGGAGTTTTCTGACATTAAGATAACTTCTTACCCATTAGTAGGACATTCCCTGTGTAGCTTTCTCAAAGTCTGCCCATCAGATTTAAGCAAAAAACTTGAGATTCAGAAGCAGAACCGGCCATGTTCTGAGAGCTCTGTATGACCCAAACACACTGAAAATGGATGTAATGATATGAAGATTTTGTATTATGATTATTGTGTACAAATGTTTCTTGATTATCAGTATAATCAAAGTTTTGTTTGTTGAGTTATTATTCTTTGCCTAGGCTTGACAAGGATGCTGAACAACTCTTCTCATTTGTCCTTTTAATTTCTTTGGCTGGTTGATGAGTCATAAGTTAATAACATTAAATAATAAAAGTTGTATAGATGAAATTCAAATCATTGCTTTATCAACAAATAATGTAATAAGCTTGAAAGAAAAGTTATATAATTACACTATTAACAATGTATATGTGTTTTTTATAATCCATCTTAATGTAACAAATATTTATAGACACAATTGTACTAAAGGAAATCTATGTAAAAATTAAACACGACAGACAGAACATATGGACCAATCAGATCTCCGATGTATGATGGAGCTAGATCATTAAGGGCTTTATATGTGAGGAGGATAATTTTTATCGCTTCTGTATTTAACAGGGAGCCAATGAAGGGAAGCTAAAATAGGAGAAATATAATCTCTCTTTTTAATTTTCATCAGAACTCTTGCTGCCGTGTTGTGGGTCAGCTGAATGATTTTGACTGAATTATTTCGACTTCCTGATTGTAAATTATTACAGTAGTACAGCGTAGTAATACAAAATACATGGGACAGTTTTTCTGCATCACTGGGATAGTACAAGTCCTGCAAATCTAGAAAACGTTCTAGATTTGCAAAATAAAACAAAAAACTGAGCCAAACAGAAAATTATATTGATCAAAACATAATTATTTTACTGTTGGAAGGTCAAAAGTTTTAGAACCCCTTTCTCATTTAATGGTATTCGTTATGTTTATGACTATTTCCATTGTATGTAGATTCTCACTGAAGGCATCAAAACAGTGAATTTATTGTAAATAGTTCTGAATTGTTTGGTATGTAACTGGATCTGATCAGATTAAATGATTGGATTGTAGCAGATTGAGTTGATATGAACTGAATTGGATTGTATTTAACATGAATGTATTATTGTGAATTAGAGCCTTTGTCAAGTTGAATGTTTATTGTTTTGAATTAGAGGTATATATATATATATGTGTGAGGGTAGGAACGTAGACCGACCGGTAAATTGAGAGCTTTGCTTTTCGGCTCAGCTCTCTCTTCACCACAACGGACCGGCACAGCGCCCCCATTACTGAAGCAGCTGCACCGATCCGTCTGTCGATCTCCCGCTCCATTCTTCCCTCACTCGTGAACAAGACCCCGAGATACTTGAACTCCTCCACTGGAGGCAGGAACTCCCCTCCGACCTGAAGAGGACAAGCCACCCTTTTCCAGTCGAGTACCACGGCCATGAACTTTGGGTCATGACCGAAAGAACAAGATCCCGGATACAAGCGGCTGAAATGAGCTTCCTCCGTAGGGTGGCCGGGCTCTCCCTTAGAGATAGGGTGAGGAGCTCGGCCATCTGGGAGGGGCTCGGAGTAGAGCCGCTGCTCCTCCACATCGAGAGGAGCCAGTTGAGGTGGCTCGGGCATCTATACCGGATGCCTCCTGGACGCCTTCCTAGGGAGGTGTTCCAGGCATGTCCCACCGGGAGGAGGCCCAGGGGACGGCCCTGGACGCGCTGGAGGGACTATGTCTCTCAGCTGGCCTGGGAACGCCTTGGGCTCCCCCCGAGGAGCTGGAGGAAGTGTCTGGAGAGAGGTACGTCTGGGCGTCTCTGCTGAGTCTGCTGCCCCCGCGACCCGGTCCCGGATAAGCGGAAGACGACGAGTACGAGTACGAGTATATATATGTTGAATTCGCACAGTGTACCTTTGCAGTCTATTCACTATAACTCATATTGATTGATTACATTATTTGTAATAAAAATAAAATCATCTGATTTTTAATTAAGTTTTAATTTGACCCAAGCTTCTCTTAGATTGCTCTGTTGTTAATTATCCGGCAATCTTGAAATCTTCTGATTTAATGTCAGTAGGCCCGGGTAACCTCAGTGGTCAGACGAGTCTATAATTTTGCTTTGTCATGTTGGCATTGCGTTTTTGTATTTTCTGCGCACTTAATTTGTCAGTAAACTAGACGCCTCTCAGTGGCACCGTTCACTCAAAGGATCAGAACAAAAGCCGCCCACATGAACCCACAAACGCTCTTTTTGCACGCACCCAAAACACGTGCATTCTCAAACCCCCAATTTTAACAGAAATAACTGCAGAAAGGAGACTGATTACAGTTTTTATAAGACTCTTTCAGGGAAATTATGTTTTCAAGTAACTTCTCTCATTATTGTTCACTAATTCGCTGGAAGGACAAATCATATCCAACCCTGCAGTAACTGTGTAGAGTGTGTCTCGAGTGATCAGGAACTTGTTACTGTGACCTATTTCTGTACCCTCTTTGTGAGCAGCATCCTACACTCTCTGACCAGTAATGAAATGTGGCAGAATAGAATATTTTCAACAGATTTCTACCTTGAGGGCGAAGCCAAGCCACCCAATTTCAGCTGGGCTTTGTTTTGTGCCCAGAATCAGGATACGTTTTCCTCACCTGCATGTAGCTTCGGCACTAAAGAGCCACAGCAATCAGAGTTTGACTTTAAATATGTGCACGTTGTTGCTCTTTCTAAAAGAACCTGAAAGGTCCGCCTGAAGACTTCAGGTTCTTCACACTGCTTTCATTTTCAAAGCACCAGCTATAGGCGCAACTTTCCCCTGAAAGAACGTTTTCCAGGAACCAGAAGATTTTTTTACCTCACTGCAGGGACCCAAATCAGATCACCAGGGCAGAAATCTAAAACCTGAACCAAAGGTGGAGTTTTGTAGTTGGAGAGCGCTATGCCTTTCTGACTGGATGAATATTCGCATTACTCTCCCAGTTTAAACTCCTCAACAGTTAATATTTTCTGTTAACATTGAATTATACAGCAAGAGTAATTATTATTTTGTTAGGAAATACAACATTAAACCCAGCCCCCCAGGGAAGTCTACATTCCCCAGATCACTGAAGCTGAAGCAGCAACACTCTTACAGATGGAAGAACCTCTCAGCATCAGCAGATGTAAATTACATGAACAACCCCAGTTTTTGCACCCTAAACCGAAAATGCTCACAATATAAAAGGATCGGGGGCTGCATGGTGGCGCAGTTGGTAGCACTGTTGCCTTGCAGCAAGAAGGTCCTGGGTTCGATTCCCAACCTGGGGTCTTTCTGCATGGAGTTTGCATGTTCTCCCCGTGCATGCGTGGGTTCTCACCGGGTACTCTGGCTTCCTCCCACAGTCCAAACACATGCCTGTTAGGTCAATTGGTCAGTCTAAATTGCTCTTAGGTGTATGAATGAGTGTGTGCTTGGTTGTTTGTGTGTTGCCCTGCGATGGACTGGCGACCTGTCCAGGGTGTACCCTGCCTCTTGCCCACAGACTGCTGGAGATAGGCACCAGCTCCCCTGTGACCCACTATGGAATAAGCGGTAGAAAATGACTGACTGACTATAAAAGGATCGGGAAATTTAAGTTGTGGGTGAAAAATGTTGCAGCGCTCATAGATTTCTGCCCTCTTCACCAGCAGAATTTATGCATTTTGGTCTGAAATTGCGGCAACAAACTCTGAATGATGGAGAGCTGAGCATATCCCCTGATGCTGAGTGTTAAACAGGAGGCAAATTAACAGAAGGTATTCGATTTGCATAAAAACATCATAGCAGATACCTACATAACAGATAGCATCATCATGTGTTGCATAGTTGCGTTCCTGCAGCCTCAAAATGCACAAAACAACTGCAGCAGTTTGGCCAGGCCCAGCAATCACCATGGAGGACAGCGCTTCTCAGGCGTGACACAGACGTCAACGAGCTGACTGTCAGCACCAAATGCAGACGGGGAATATTGAAACGGTGTGACATGAAATGCAGCACAGAGCCGCAGGCAGTGGAGATATGGAAATCCTGAAAATACACTCAGAACTGCCAGCACCTGAAGCAGCACTTCAGCAGGGAACTGACTTATTCATTTTTAACCAACTCCTGATGTCAGCTTTAAATCAGGTAGCTACATTACAGGGTTTCTTAATCACCAGGAAGAGACTGAGCAGCATGTGGACAACTGTGTTACTATTTCTGTTGAGCTAACACACTGTAAAGAAATGTGGGCCTTAAACAGCATGATTTCAGTGAGGCAGTTTGAGAACGCTCATTTTTAGCTGTGAACTTAAGCACTGCTCTCAGATCTGCCACAGGGAGCAGCTCATTAACTCCCCAAAAACAAATAAACAGTTTTTTTTATTTGGATAAAGACCAAACTGTAAACAGTTGTAATTTGTGGCTGCAAATAGCTCTCTGAAGTGTCCACTTGACTTCAGGAGAGGATGTAAAATTACACGATGCAGTCTGCACTTATAAGATCTAGTTGTTCTAAGCAGATGTTTATTGGTCAGTAAGGATTTCATTAGGAGAGGGAATTTTTCGCTCCCAGTGTTTAACAGATAACTTTACAGCAATCATCTTCTGTTTTAGGCAACATAATAATGCTGCTGAGGTTGTCCTCACATCTTTATCTCACTTAAATTAAAAACTTAAGATGTAGTTAAGGGTTGAGCAAGGACACTTTTTTCTATCTGAGCACTGCTGACTTTTATAATTGTTTCCATTTTCTAAGGTAGGAAATTGGCAAGAGGTGATGTTTTACACTCCGAAGGAACCTGTAAGGATCCCAGCACAGGCTGCCATGGTGATTGATTTATTGTACATCTACTGACTAAACGTTTTGTCCATTCTTCTGGTTAAAGCAGCTCAAGTTCAGTCAGATTGAAGATCATGTTCAAGTGTTACAGTGTTACTGTAACGGGTTGTGTTGGTGTGACCGTATAGGTTTGGAAAGCAGACAGTTCAGTCAACTGGTTTCTGGGTGTTTATTTCTGTAGAAGAGATTAAAACGTATTAATCCACTTCTGGTCACATTTCCCATGCACTCTGCTCCCTCAGCAGTGCAGAACAACACTGTGAGGGAGGGCAGAGGAGGGGGAAGCTATGAGGCCTGGGAAGAGCTACCGGAGCCCAGGAGGCACAAACAAGGCAGAGTGCAGATAGGCAATTCTCATAGGGAAAATCAATAAAACCATGGGAAATAAAATTACTGAATGAGATAAAATTCACAAAAACTTATTATAACATCAATTAAAAATAATTATTACTAAAGTGATTTTTTAACTCTGTTACACTCACCCCTACTGAATTTTATCGAACATGAGCACCAACCACACAGTGTACACTGTAGGAAACAGCAGAAATTCACAGATTGCCAAGGGTCGATATTAAAAATACAGACAACAAATGTATCCCATAAGGATGAAGTGGTATGAGGGCAGCGCTTATCCCTCAACCCAGCAACTGTTTACAGGGAGCCTTGTACACCCCACGAGACCCCAGCACAAAGTGTAGTAATAAACGAAAACATCACAACATTACTTCTGAACAAACATTTTAGACCCAAAAAGAGTAACGGCTACCTGGTAAAAACATTAATCAGTGATAACCTGGAACATAGATTTGCAAACAGCTTTAACATCAAACTTGTTCTGAACAACATCCTGCCTGCCTGGATAGTTTGCATAAGTCTATTCACAGGTTTGACTAGGCAACCAAATCTAGACCTGACTTGTGTTTGTGCGTCACAGCGCATAGTTGAGGTCTGGTCAACAGTATGCCGAATATCAGAAGCATCGTCTGTGTGGGCCACAATACTAAAAGTAGGGTCTGGGTATGTCACACCTGCTGGAACGTCAACAACAGTAACAGAGGCAGAGCCACAACCTACCGGTTGATCTGTTGTGTAGCTCTCAGGTGAAATGAGCAGGCTTTGGGCTTTGCTCAGTAAGTCAGCTACATCTCCAACTGATGAACTTGGAACAGATAGCTGTGGTATCCACTCAATGGTTCTCCTCTCAGAGTCCACAGGCTCCAGATCAGTCAAAGGACTCCGCTCTCCTTCCACAATATCAGGAGAACCTTCAACGTTGCCACAGACTAAGCTCCCACTAGCTAAACAAATAGTCTTGCTGTTGCTCTCATACAAGATTTCTCCATCATGCCACCCAAGGTTCAATTGAACCGCTCCACACTCCCATTTCCCATCGGATGATAGGGGGTTGTGTGCGATTTTCTGACACCTGAGACCCTGAGGAGCTCACTTATCAGCTGACTTTCAAACTTGGCTCCTTGGTCGCTATGAATCCTTTCAGGGAAGCCAAAGATACAGAAATATCGGTCCCAGAGAACCCTCGCCACCTGCTTTGCTGTCTGGTCTTTACATGGAAATGCTTGAGCCATTCTGGTAAAATGGTCAGTAATCACTAAGACATCAACAGATTTGTTTCTGGAATCTTCGATTGACCAAAAATCGATGCATACAAGCTCAGGTGGCCTGGTTGATGTTATGGTTTCCAATGGAGCCCTACCCTCAGGCTCAATGGTCTTGCTAGCAATGCATGGCTGACAATGTCGAACATAGTCTCAGACATCCCTGTCAAGGTTCAGCCAGAAAAACCTCTACCTCGTCAAGCTGAGGCTCCTGAACTGAACTTGATGACCTACTCTGTCATGAACACCATGAAGCACATCAGTCTTGAGCGAGTCAGGTACAATGTACTGGAATCTCTTCCGCTTGGTTTTCTGGTCCCTAGAAATCCTGTACAGCACCCCATTTCGTACAGTTAGCTTATCCCAGTGTCTTAAGTATTTTGTTACAGAAACAGACTCTTTAAACCTCTCTCTTCTCAACATAGTGCAGAACATGAGAGAGAGTTCTGTCTTCCAACTGTCTGTCACGTAGTTCACTTTCAGTGTAGGTAGGCAAGGTGTCCTGGCCAGATGGAATGAACTGAGGCAGATGCTGTAAGATTTCAGCAGCACGAGCTCTTGGACCAGCATCCCACTCAATGTGTGAGTGTAATACAGCAGACACATCCTCCCTTGTAATATACTGAGGGAGCATTTGTTGTGAGCTGCTTGTTGATTGGGCGTTAACACTCACTGAGGAGGGTTCTTTGTGACCACAGGATGATCGAAAGGCATTCTGGACCGAAAGGTTTGACATATCCCTAACCTGAGTAAGAAGACTGGCATAGGGCTCAGCAAGCAGCCTGCGGCCAACACTCTCCTGAATAAATGGCACACGACTCAGTGCATCAGCCACAACGTTTTGTTGACCCGGGATGTATTTGATGTCGAAGTCGGAACTTGCCAATTTAGCCACCCAACATTGCTCACAGCAGTATAACTTTGGCTTTGTCAGGATATGAGTTAATGGAATATTATCATTCCAAACAGTGAATTTGTGGCCTTTCAGCCAATGGCTGAACTTGTCACAGACAGACCATTTCAAGGCCAGAAATTGCAACCGGTGAGCTGGGTAGTTCTTTTGTGACTGGGACAAAGACTTGCTGGCGAAGGTAATGGGCCTGGCCTGTGTCTCGCCCTCCTAAACCTGAGACAAAACAGCACCAATGCCATCCAGAGATGCATCAGTAGACAGCACAAAAGGACGGGTGAAATCCGGGTGAGCCAAGACAACGCTTTGTGTCAGTGAGGATTTCAGTTGTTCATAGGCTTGTTCCTGATTCATTGTCCAGTCAGAAGCATGCAGCCTTCTGGTTGGCAGCTTATTCTGGTTTCCTTTACCTTTCCTTTTTCCACCCTTTAAGAGATCAAAGAGCAGCTTGGTGATGGCAGAATACCTGGGCACGAAGTGTTGGTAGTAGTTGACCATTCCCAGAAATTATCTTACCCGCTTCTGAGATGGGGTCACACCATCTGGTTCCATGAGCTGAGTGGCTGTCATATTCGTGATGCTCTCAACCTTACTAGGGTCAGTCGAAACATCATTCTCAACAACAATGTGGCCAAGAAACTTGACAGATCTCCTGAGGAAGAAACACTTCTTGGGGGCTAGTTTCAAATTATGGTTACACAGCCAAGCAAACACCATCTCCAAACGCTACAAAGCAGTCTCCTCATCAGGTGCAAACACTAACAGGTCATCCAAATAGCACAATAGGCTGAGATAGTTCTGGTCTCCAAATATGCTCGTCATCATGCGCATGAAGCTTCCAGGGCTGTTGCAGAGACCATGCGGCAGACGGTTGTATTCATGTAAGCCCATAGGAGTGGTAAAGGCTGAATACTTCCTGTCGTCCTCATGGAGCGGCATATTGTAGAACCCAGAGGTCAAATCCATTGTACTGAACAGACTGTTTCCATCCAGTGCTGCCAAACAATCTGCTTGATGAGGAAGGGGATGGGGATCCTTCAGGGTTCTCTTGTTCAGCCAGCAAAAGTCTGTACAGATACAGAGATCTCCATTTTTCTTCCACACGAGCACAAGAGGTGATGCATATTCACTTGTGGATTTTTTGATGATCCCCCGTTCTTCCATCACACTCAGCACTTGGCGCAGCTTCTGGTATTGGCCAGGGGGCACTCGCCTGTATGGAAGCCGGAAAGGTCTGTTGTCAGAGAGGGTTATGCGGTGCACAAAGCCCTTTGCTTCCCCACAGTCAAGATGGTGGAGGGAAAATAAACCCACATACTTCAAAACAAGGTTAGCCATTCTTCTCCTGCAGGCCTCAGAAACCTCACAAGACATCACCTAGCTCAACCGATCTGAGCCTGTCTTTGGCCAAACTAGCTTCTGTAGTGGGTGACATGGCAGATTGAATACAACTAGCAAGTGGAACCTCTGAGCACTCTGCACCGCCCATGTCCTCTAGCGCTACAACTGGGTAGACATCAGCTAGTTTTGTGTTGCGTCTCAACAACACAGACCCGTCAGACGTATTGATAAGCTTTAGTGGGACCCATCTGTCTCCTCACAATGTAGTGACAATCTTTGGAACCAAAACGGCCCTGGGCGCTGAGCGGGATGATGTGAGCTCTGTCATGACTGTGCTGCCAGGAGAAACAGAGGTGTTTTTGGGCAATTTCCCCCACACAAGATATTCACGCCCAGGCTCAAGGCAGGTAACCGAGTTACACCTTACGGTACCAAACTTGTTAGGAAGATCTCCACCTTTCCAGGGATTAAGACCAGACAGCATGGACAGGAAATGCTCAGTTTCTGGATCCCCAGAAGGGCAGCGGGTAGACACTGTTTTTCAGTAAGGCTCACATTGCTTGGAGTGATGCAGGATGTGTTTTATGACATTAGTGCCTAGTATTAAATCATCATGCTGGCCTGGAACAAGTGTGGGGACCACCATTTCACAGCCATACACTTCCATCTGCACATCAAAAGCACATTTAGGCTTAACTCGAAGCACACTGCATCCAACAAGGACCACATCCACATCAATTAGTGTTTGGTCTGTTATCACTCCATCCTCTCTGAATTTCATTTCAGCTGCCTCACTGATGTTACAGGCCAACGAACCACTGTCCAGCATCCCACCCATCTTAAATGTCCCACCCATGTTCACAAAAGTGTAGAAAAGACTGTCGCTGCTGCCAACTCTCTGAACATTCTGATAAACAACTCCTGAGTCACTACATGAGTCTTTCTCTGATGTGTATACAGTCTCAGCATCTGACATGTCATCAATTTGGGAGTTTATGGTGTGACCTGTACAGCCTCCCTCCGAATACAGGTCTACTAGTTTCACTCAGACCGGGGTTGGGAAGAGTTATTTACAGAGCAGTTCAGTTTGGTGTGGCCAGGGGCAAAACAGGCAAAACACAACATTCTCTCAGACATGCAGTGCGAAGTAGTAGTGTGATTTAATTCATTACAGACTTTGCAACCTGTCTCTCTGGTGCGTCGCTCAGGATGTGCACCCCGGAACATCCCACCCCGAGTAGGATGAATAGTGTTGCGCTGCTGCATTCTCTCCATTATCTGCTGAAACATATCGACCATGCGAGTGAAGAGTCTCTCCTCTGAATGTTGAAGATTTTGTGTCACAACTGTAATGGAGTCTCCATACATCCAGCATCCTGTGGGCTACCCTGAGAGGAGACAGACGCTGGAGATGTGCACGAAAGTTGAGTTGCATGGCATTGAGATTGGACAAAGGAGGGTGAAGGAAATGAGCTAGGAATGTGACAATGCTCAGTTGCTGCAAGGCTAGGCAATGCTGGGCTGGGCTGCTCAGGGGAGGTGGTGGTGACCTGACTTCTCAGCTGTTGAGCACTAGTGGTTCTGCCAGCTGCCCTCAATTCTCTCTGATAGTCATCAATCCTTAACTGAACATCACGTGACGTCCACTCATTAATTGACTTACACTTTAAAGTGCAGGATAACTCTGGGTCAGGGCAGTGTTTGACGAACATGAGAGCCACTTCATCATTCATGCTCTCTGTCTGCTTTCCACGTTTGCGCAGGCCGTCAAGAGCTAGGTCTGCTGCCTTGTTTAGTTTTATCCAATAGCCAACAGGGTTCTCCTTGTGATTGGGCAGAGTAGCATAGAACTCAGCAAGAAGGAGACATGAGGGAGCTTCACTGAAGTAATGGAGAAGGACATCAAATATCAGCTCAGGATTATTCTTAACATCAAGTGAAGGATCACTACGCAGGGCAATCTGCACCACATCTTTGGCTTTGCCCATTAAGTGGCACATGACCTCTTCTCCTTGACCACAGGTAGGTAATGCCTTGTTTTCTGAGTTGCATTTTAGTCAAGTCAATCCAGTCTTGAACTGAACATTTGTCAGTGTTGTCTTCTCTATAAGTCTGGAGTACCCTATCAGATTTAACATGGACTGTTACATGAGGCAGGTCATATTTGTTACTGTCACAGTGTGAATTCTGAGTGACAAAGGTCGGCTGGGGTTCACTGTTCATGTTTACAACACCAGCTGACATTAGTCTTGAAACAATAGATTCACCAATTTGAGCACCCAACTGCCCAACCATGTCTGTAAGATGATGAAGGGCATCAACATCACTGAGGGGTGTGGAAGTTGGAGGAACCTCCCTTGTGAACTCATCAATAGAAGTGCAATCCTGGCTCTGACCTAGCCCTGATTCTGCACAACCATCATACGCGAGCTTTGAATGTCCAACAGCCCCACTGTCAGCATCACCGCTGAACCAAACACCTCTACCTTTAGGTAATTTAGGAGTAGTAAACCGATCCATTGCTAACACACCGGCTACCTTTAACGATCAAATATTTACAGAGCTGTGTACCCAATTAGAGAGAAAAACAAAACTGAAGAACAGTTTAAATGGGAGCCAAAAACCGCACAGTGACAATAAAATTCCTTTTTTTTTTCCTCCCACTGATTGGGAAGATAAAACGTGCTGTAATTCAGTCCCTTATTAACCTGTCCACACAAGAATCTTGAAATGTAGATCAGGTCAGCTGCACTGCAACCACGGCGAAGAGCGTCGAGCTGATCTGTAGATCCAAAGGGTCACGGCACCAGTGTAATGGGATGTATTGGTGTGACCGTACAGGTTTTGAAAGCAGACAGTTCAGTCAACTGGTTTCTGGGTATTTATTTCTGTAGAAGAGATTAAAACTTATTAATCCACTTCTGGTCACATTTCCCATGCACTCTGCTCCCTCAGCAGTGCAGAACAACACTGTGAGGGAGGGCAGAGGAGGGGGAAGCTATGAGGGCCGAGAAGAGCTACCAGAGCCCAGGAGGCACAAACATGCAGAGTGCAGAAAGGCAATTCTCATAGGGAAAATCAATAAAACCATGGGAAATAAAATTGCTCAATGAGATACAATTCACAAAAATGTATTAAAACATAAATTAAAAATAATTATTACTAAAGTACTTTTTTAACTCTGTTACATTTCCACATATTCCCAGTTGGATTTAGGGCTGGACTTTGACTAGGCCATTCTAACACATGAATATGCACTGATCTAAACCATTCCACTGAATCTCTGGCTGTATGTATATGGTTCTTTTCCTGTTGGAAGGAGAACCTGCACCTCTGTATAGGGTATTCTGCAGCCTCATTTTTCCAGGTCTCATCTGACCAGAACGCCTTCTGTCACATGATGCTGCTTGTTCTCTAATGTTCTCTAACAAATTAAAAGACCAGAAACAGAACAGCTGCATTTACACACAGATGGACTCAGATGTACTGAAGTCAACACTGAATATTATTTGGGGATATCAGAGTAAAGCGAACTGAATACAAATGCATGCAGCACTTTTCAGATTTTTACGTGAAAGAAAAGATTAAACCATGTATAATTTTCCTTCCCAACACAGTTATGCACTGCCTTCTGTTAGCCTGTCACACTATATCTGAATAAAATACTGTGAGGTTTGTGGTTGTAAATGTGACAAAATGTGGAAAAGCTCAAGGAGAAAAGATTCCTTTGCGAGGTACTGTAAGTTCACTTAAAATAGTGATTTTCTGCAACTCCTTTTATTTATATGTAGCTTTTTCTTAACTTCACAACTTCTACAGACCTGAGGCTTTAAACCAGAAAAAAGATAAGAGTAAAAACACTCCCTACAGACCTTCTTTTTAAACACAAAGATGTATTTTTCCTCATCTGTTTGCACTGTATTTTCACAAACCCAGCTTTGCTTAAAGCTGTACAATCGGATTTGTACTGCATGCATATAGACTCAATTAATGAATACAAAATTTATTATAAACAACGCTTATGTTTATTCTTACTCTGGCCTCCTCACACCAAAGTTTAGCATTTTGCCTGCAGATACTGTTTATAAATTTTTTTGCAGAGAGTAAGCAAACATCACAGCTCTGTCAGCCATTTTTAGATCAGGGATAGTGTTTTGTTTTATTAGAAATGATCAAGGTAAACGAAAAGCCAGGCAGGACTCAGCGAAGGGAAGGCTGATCGATATTTGTATCGGTGCCTCAGCTCAACACCAATGCTGCACAGCTCAGGCAGCATGTTGGTGTAATTACATGGGAGTGTGTGAATGTGAAGCTGAGCATATCTCGATAACCGCAGTGAGCTCTCCCTCATTGAGTAAAGGTTACAGGGCGAACAAGTACGATTTTTAAGCGCCTCACAACATAAATGACCGCGTTACATCTGTGGGAGGCTGATAGCGCCGTCTGATCAATACCCCTGCCTCAACAATTACTCCGACAGGTGCTGAGATTTAAGCTTTCAGAGCCTACTTTCATGTTCCTGAGCTGTTATTTAACACACACTCATGCTGGTCCTTTCAATCGCTCATCTGTGCAGAGTACTGCTATCAGCGTCAGAGACGACATTACAGCACAAAATGAGCCTCATTGTGGAGCAAGAACAAGCAGATGGTCAGGCCTGTGATCAGAGATTACAACAGCTTTGCTCTTTAACAGACAAAAACAGGTTTCTGTAGTATTACAGAGAATTCTCATTGAGATAACATGTAGGTAGATGACTAGGCAAAGATCACGACTCCTTTACTTTATAAATGTTTTAGTCAAACAAAATGCTGTACATTATTTTCACAGGAAAATCAGGTTAATGTCAATGTTATTTTGGGCATTTTAATGATTGATCTGACCTTTAGTTTTCCATTGTTGACTTTTTATACAACATGTGCAATGATTTAAAAAATGCACAAGTTTCAACTTGTTTTGCATTTTCTCCATCTCCACAAGGTAAATTGATACAGTATATACATACTAACATTTGTTCACAAATTTGAGTAAAGTTGCTACTCAACAACACACGTTTCTAGATAACAGTCTACTGTCATTATTGTAGCTGGATAGTTAAAAATCCACCTGCTTAGAAAATGTTACCATTAGGGTGAGGTCGGGGCCATTCTGGAAGCTTAATGTTAGTCTGCGTTATCCAATCCTAAGCCAGGACGGTGCTTGGGATCATTGTTCTGTTGGATCCAGCCTTCAGTCATCCACTTCTTTGAAATTAACCATTGCCACTGGCAGCACAAGAGCCCACGACATGATGCTACCACTACCGTGCTTCGTCTTGACTTTTCCACACATGCTGCTTGTTCCTTTCAATTGCTCAGTCTTGACCATCAAGCTTTTCAGCAGTGGACATTTATCTTGTCCATGTGAACAGCTGCCAGTTCCAATCTAGACTGAAGTTGTCTGTCTTGGAACAGAGGCTTCTTTCTTGTTTGGTACCTACTCAGTCCACAGTAATGTGAAACTATCTTCCCTGTGGCTAGGAACACTGGTATTCGAGCAGTTTCCATTTCATGCAAAGCTTGAGTCTTGGTGGTTTCTTAGTTGTGATTTCCATCAAATAACAGCAGAATCTGGCGAAGCAGATTTTTATTGCTCACAACATGGGTTACTGTTGGCCGTAATCATGGCAAGAATAGAACACGTTCAGAATGCATATTCTCATGGCTGCTTGCTCTTCCTCATTTCTCTCTCTCCTTGCCTTTCACCTCAGCCACTCATGCTTAACACAATGCATTCATAAACACACTTGGAAATTGGAACATCAAATTAATTTATACAGGGTCGCTACACTATTTTCCTTTCATTCAAAGGGGGGGCAGATTCTTCCTTGAGACCTTGGTAAAGCAGTAAAACATCTGAATAACTTCTACGTTTATACATCTTTCTGATCTTAAGATCAAGGCCTTAAAAGATTCTCCTAACTTGTCGAACAAATCATTTTAATGCTGAATTCAGGAACTGACCCAATCCAGAAGGTAAGAACCCTCGGTTTCGTTAAGTTGAAAGATACTCTAGATCCCCCTGCATCTCTTATTTGAAGATTTTGATGAATGTTTGTTTTTATATGAGTCTGCAGGTGTGACTGTCACCTTGTGTGGATTTGACAAAATTAACAATAGACACAAACCCAGTTATTGTTTTTATAAATCATCACATTGGTATTCTGTAAAATCCGTCCTACCTTGACAACAGAACAGTATGAATAAATCATTACCGGCCCAAAGCTGTTGACAGTCAAGTCCACGATGTTTGAAATAAAACTGCTGACCAGATCTTTAACATTGATGACGAATATCAGATGGATTGATTCAGTTGTATAGTTGTTATTCATCCTCTGCTATTTTGATTATATTATATAGTTTTACTTTTGTTTCTGTAGCCACGGATCATTTCTCTACAGTTTACTTCAAATGTGAATTTATATTTTGAAACATACTTACTTGTTTTACACAGGACAACCAGCATGTTATTTAGAATTAGAAAGACTCTCTGGTAGCTATTGTTTTTTGATGTTCTCTTAAAGTTTTACTCAGATCCGTATGTGCAGCATGTCTAAGGTAATCATATTCTGATCATGCAACTCGTGTAAAATCCTTTAGCTCTTATATTAAACATTTCACACATATTGAACACAGGCTGAACACATAACTCATAAACACTAAACAAACCAGAAAGAGAAAAACAACCTTAATAAAAATACCGTCCCCAGCTATTTCATGGATAGATTTATCAGTCTTTAATAGTCTGAGGAACACAGACAGAAGACTGACTAGAAGATTTATGTTCCTGGTGTGCTTTGCAGCTCAGATGGTGGAGCTGCTGCACCATCTTCAGAGGCTATAGTCTTCTACCTGGCTGTTTGGTTTGATCCCCAGTCTCGGGCCATTTACTGCATGTCTTCTCTTTCTCTCTCCAACCTCTTTCCTGTAATATTACTGTTCTATATAAGGACGCTAGTGTAATCCTAGGGTACTCCTTCTATTTCTCAAGAAAAGATAGGAGGGATTTACCATTTTCTCCTGCTAGAGAATATCATTAAACAATTCAGGTAATCTCAATTGGACAGTGCTGATCTTAGATCAAGAACCATCATTCATCAAGAGCAGATAGAATCATGTGGACAATAAATTAGTTTTGGAAACCTTTGTCCAGCTCTGCAATGCTTAGTTACACTCAAAAATGGCACTTCAGACTTTTACCTTGCAGAAAGAAGCCTGTTAAGCTTGCCTACTTCTCTGGGCTCAGAGGCATCTGGGATCTGCAGCAGTCCCTGCAGCTAGGCTCTGTGACTGTGTGTGGTGGTATCATGATATATAGGGTTGTATAATTTATCAATGTGCGTTGCCTTCAAGAACACATCTTTCCCAGGGACGTCCATACTTTTCTCACCATGGAATGGAAAACTAAATTCTAAACACTTTCAAAAGCAAGGCTGAGCAAGACACGGGTGCAGGTACTGGATTTTAAGAAAACAAGAAAAAGGATATGTCCTCTTGCTCACTTAAATATGTGTTTGTAGGAAGCCTACAAAATAAGACCCAACATTTTTCATTGCTTGTTGTCCTTTAAGTCAGGATGCCTTAAATGGTATGGAGGAAGGAGACCACCTCCTGGATCCGAGGGCTGGTTGCCCCTCTGAGATATCGGTACCTGGACTTGGGAGTATAGAGTGTATATAGGAAGGGTAAGTGAGTGTATGGCGACCATTCTCGTGTGTCTTTATGTTGGGTGTGTGTGTGTGGGGGGTTATCTCAGCGGTCGTCCTCCCAGGGGGTCTTCGGTTGTCCTTGGCTCAGATCTCCTTTGTGTTCACCTCTAGTCCTAGGGGCTAGGTCTGTGGCTTGATGCCCCCTATTGAATATTCTCATGGAGAAACTGTATATATACAAGCACACCTACACATTCACTCACAGGTGTTTGGATTCAAATGTTTATGGATATACAGAAATACTCCATATTGAGCTGCAGTAGCAACTGCTTGTGTACTGTGTACTCGAGTAACGTCGTTAAATATGAATTTCTGCAGGTGTGGAAGCAGTCTTCTATGGTGTTATCTTGTATTCTCTTCATCCTTCTTTCTCTCTTTTATTCTCCTTTCTCGTTTAACTTTCTGGCCCATCTCTCTCCATTTCCTTCTTCTCTTTTTTCCTTTTGTTTCCATCTCCGTGTTCATTACATTTAAAGTAATCCCAAAGCAATTACCAATAAAGTTTATTGGTACAGTTTGCTCTCAATAATAAAGAATATATTTTTAAATGCACAAATATACATAATTGACTTTCCAATTGATTATGATGTGACATCAGTCCAAGTATGCATGGTGTTGTTCTGGCACAAGTGTTCCAAGTGTCAACTGTTCATAAGAAACACAGCCTGGGGGAAAGAAACTGTCTCTGTGGCGGCTGCTTTTAGCAGACAGTGCTCTGTTGCACCACCTAAAGGTAAAGCCTAAACAGTTTTGTTTGCAGGGTGTGTAGGGTCTGCAGAGATGTTAGCTGCCCTTTTCCTGACCCTTGACCTGTATAAGTCCTGGAAGAAGGTAAGGTCAGCCCTGATGATTCTCTTTGCAGACCTGATTGTTCATTGCAGTCTGGACCTATCCTGTTTTGTGGATGAGCCAAACCACACTGAGATGGATGAAGACAGGACAACCTGAATTATGGCAGCTTCTGTAGAAGGTTGTACTTATTAAGTTGCCTCAGGTAGTACAGTCTTAGCTGGGCCTTCTTCCGAACATTGTCTATATGTGAAGACTATCTCAGGTTTCATGAAATGGTGGTTCCCATGGTGGAGCATGTCTTGTACCTGCACTGGTGGGGCTGGTGGGTTGTGCTCGGCCTGGCCCCCTTGGTTGGCATGGCCCGGTTATCCGACTGGCACATGTTTCTCTCTCATGGATGGGCGGGCTGGGGCTGCTGGCATTGGCCTTTTGGTTGGGTTTGCTGCTCCGCTGGCTGTCAGCAGGCGTGGAGGAGTTTCACCTGTCAGCAGGCGTGAAGGAGTTTCACCATGTGGGGTGGGGGGGTTGTGTCCTTTTTTTGTGTGTGGTCACCAGCATTTGGATTGGCTGAGCGGTGATGGTGAAGCTGAGCTGGTTGGGGCATGGTGGGGGCTGCTGGCCCCTGGTGCGTGCCTCCGGCCGGGGACCTCTTGCTGGGTGAGTTTGTCCCGTCTTGGTGTAGGGTCAGGGGAGTCTGTTGTGAGTACAGTGCTCAGTGGTGTCTGCTTTGGTGCACTTGTGGATTGAGGTTGATGTGGTGCTGAGCAGGGCTATTGCGGCTCTCTGTAGTGGAGGGCAGGGTGAGGCAGCGGTGCTGTGTGGAGGATATCTGTGTCCTGGCTGGAGGTGGCCCTGTGCGGAAATTCATTTTGGGGTTTATGGCTGGTGGTGGTCTCATGGGGTTGAGATCAGAATTCATTAGGGGGGTGGTCATTTTTGTCCTGAGACGCCTCTTGTTACCAGGTTAGTTTGGACCACATTGACTCCTCTTTTGTTTGTGGCCCCCTCTCCGGATGGGGATAGGGGTCGTTGAGAGCTGGGGTTGAAGCGGGGGTTGGGGTCTGGGCTGGGGTCATTTGGGTTTGAGCATTGCCAGCACTAGTCTGGGCTGGTGCTGGGTGGTCTGCCTGTCTCCACCCTCTAAGGAAGGGGACCACCTCCTAGGTCTAGGGCTGGTTGCCCCTCTTGGGTATCAGTACCTGGACCTAGGACTATTGAGTATGTATGGGGACTGTGAATGAGTGTACAATGTCCTTGGTCATGTGTCCTTATCTTGGGTGTGTGGGTGTGAGTGTTTTTATGTGTAGGCATGAGGGTGGGAATCTGTGATTGCGACCGTGTGTGCCTGCTTTTGTGTGAGGTTGGGTCTTGGGCTGCTTCCTCTCCTAAATCAGCTTAGGCTGATTTCCCCACTCCAGGTGGCTGCTTGCCGGGCATGGGCACCCTGGCTCTGTCAAACCCCTGCCTTGGGAGGGGGTGGCTGATGCCGGCAGGTGCTGGACAAGACACGTAAAAAGACATAAAAAAAATAAATGTTATGGAAGAATGGAAACATTACAAAATGGAAAAAAAAAATCTTTTGGAAAGAAACTTTAGTATGTGTTAGTACCTGATAAAGATGCTTTCATACTTTTGACACAAGCATAATTAAACAAACTGAAGTGTGACTTAAACTTTTCTGAATCACCTGCTAAAGTGATGCCATAAAGTTAAAAAATTCAGCTGGGCTGCCTATTTAAAGCTGATTAATTAAAAGCATGTTTCTAAAGCCCTGAGACTATGTTGTGATCGGTCAACAGGACTGTTAAAGAGAGTTTGAGAGAAGAGGTCTTAAATTGTCAACGTGTCCTTGTCCCAGCCAAAGGAGGGATTAGGCAGGGGGATCAGCGAGTGTGTCTATGCATGAATCAAAGCCTTGTTCAAATACACACACTCTGGTTTGATTTCAAATGAGACGAAGAAGCCACCAGCTACTTTGCTAGTATAATGCTCATCTCCCTTGTGTGGTTTTCTAATGACTTTGTGGAAAACTGTCCGTCACCAAGCAACAGCAGTGAGATGGAAAATCTGATCTTGAAAGAAATCAAGGATTCTGCTTCATCTAAATCAAAAATTGCTTTGATTCAGACAAACAGGACAGGTAGCAGGTAGAAGATAACATGTACGTTCCTATCTAACATGCATGTTACATGTTAGACAGGAGCATGCTTGACTGCTCTGACTGCTGCTTCCCTGAAGCTCAGTTTAGTTCATTGCATTTGTGTGACGTCTGCATAGTACTCTACAGAAAAGACAAATTAAGTTAATTAATTAAACACAGATAACTGATGTTCAAAAGCATGTATGTATGATTCTGATTTAGTATATTATTTATATGCTATTTGCAGATCTGTGTAAACTGTTCACTCTTCACATGAGCCATGTTAAAGATAACGCAGGTCAAACTGAATTAATTAATGTTCAGAGTTCATCCTTTGAAAGTTCTGAATGAATTCCTGTTCCAAAAATATACGTTTCTGTTAAATTATTCATTTTTGATGAGATAAAGTTTTCTAAAGAGTTTGAAAAGGTGAAATTGGTCACTGACACCATGTGGTTATTAGCATTTCCATTAACATACGTATCGTTTTGCAGCTATTTTCATTCTGTTCTATACCTGCTCCACTCTTGTGTTTGCTTCTCATCTTCTCTGAGTTAACATATCCAATACCTACAGCTGAAATCTTAGTAAAACTGCACTCATTTCCATATTTCTGTTCCTGATGTCAGGAACAGGCTAAAATGTTGGCTGAAAATTGTCTATTTGAAAGCTTGTTCTTTTTTAATGTGCTCACTTTTAAAACACTGCTTGGACGCTTTGTTCTGAGAAAATCCAGAGTTTCTTACAGAACAGCATCATCTGACCCTTCATATTTCTAGACAATGTCCAGAAATGTCCTGTATCTGAAACTTAAATAAGGTTTTTAACATTTAATCCATAAGGAGCTTTGCTTTGCATTTTTAAAAGTTCATGTAAATCTATTTAGAGATGATGATGATGATGTAGGTGATGATGGTGAGATTACATCTGATTATATTAATTGCTTTGTCTGATGAAGAAAGTGAAAGCTATTTTATAAAGGTGACTGTTTTAGGCTTTTATTTTAGTATGGCAGGAAGTAGTTGCCCTGATATGTTAACTCAGTTGAGCTGGGTGACAACACTCAGTTAATAAAACATTAAAGTGGTCCCAACTTCTGACTAGAAACACTGACTAAAACTGTAACCGGCTAACCACTGCCACTATAAATGCTGTAGTCGGCATCTGCTTTGAAGCTTCCTGTTGATGAGAATTTAAAGGGCTATTTCACCTCTAGTTGGGGATCTGAAATGTTTAGACTTAAATGATATTTCTACACTGATGAGAGATTCTTAAAAACAGGAAATGAGATTAACCTCTTAGGCCCCAAACCCCCGGAAACGGGGGAAGCTCCAGGTTCTTTTTTTTTTATGTTTATTGCTCAAATTTCCCTTACTTAAACATAGATGTGTGGTATCTTCTGAAACATCAGACTGTTGGCTAAAAGCTCACATAAACCATTTCTACAAACACCAAACACAGTTAAAACTACAAGCAGTTGAATCAGAAAAATGCAGGAAGTAAACGCACTGTACATAATGGATTCACCAGAAGTCTCGGCCTCTGTTTCCTGATTGGTTGGGATTGATGTGAAAGACGTGGAGATAACTTTATTCTGGTGGCTCTAAGGATGAAAAGAAGGGGTCATTTGTGCAATTCGGCCAATCCAAACTCGAGTTATTGGCGTGTGTAATGTAGGTTGTTTGTGTAAACACTGAGTAAGCTGTAGCGCAAGGCACAATTGCTACAGCTGTTACTATTAAGACCAGGACCGAAAACCCAAAATTTCAGCCGGAGACAAAGCACAAAGTTAAAAGATTTATTATGGTCTTTCAAACAGGAACACTGGCAACCACCAATCAGAACCCAGGAACCACTGGAGGCAGAGAAAGCAATTAGTGGCTTAATAAGCTTCTGACAAAGTTGCGAGTCCAAACAGCCACTAACCTTCTCGGGGTCTGTGTGGGACAGCGAACCAGGAAACTGTTCCTCAGCTAGGAGGTGGTCAATCAAAAGCCAGCCCAGAACATCCTAACAGGAGTTGCCCACTGACCGATGTCGGATTGCCAACATATCCAAACTCACCGACCAGTGAGTTGATGCGGGGGTGAGAACCAGAAAGCCATGACAGGCCACTTGACCGGAGACTGGGCGAGGACAGGGAGTCCAGGCAGGAAGGACAAGTAGTTTATTAAATTTTTCAAATAAAAACATAAGAAATCTCCACTTTTGCAGATGGTGCCGAATTGTGCCAAAAGAAAAAACGCCTACGTATGTCTTTATTAAAACCTGTGTGACTTTGCTTTAGTTCACCTCAGATGCATGAAACTTTGCACAGGTAATGTCCACAAGTGGATTTTAGGTTTTCTACAGTTTGTAGCCTTCCTCATGATATTTCTAAAAGGTTTATATACTGTACAATGCAGGAAGAATTCTGGCGAGGGAAAAAGGTTTCATTTTTTTCTGTGTGCCATCCTTATTATCTCTGAAACAATAGCTGCTACTGTGATATTTACACTTCTGATTGAATCTCCAGAGTGTTACCTTTAATTTGGCATCAAGCTTATTTAAATAGAATTTGTAATTGGTGAAAAAAACTCAATTACATTTCGCCATGTAATTTTGAGCACAAACTTCACAAAAACGCCTTGGCTTACAAGAGGTTAATGAAACCTTTATGCTATTTGTAAAAATGAAAATAGGGAGAGTTAACAATGCTTTTGTATTATTAGGATCACCAATAAGGCCAAACATGTTACATGAAAACCTCATTAAGTGGACTATTTAATTCTATGCTGCCATGTGCTAGACTCATTACAGACTCTTTAAAAACTTTTATGATTAATACAATCTTTCAAAAGTTTTGCAAAGTTATTCTTTTGGAAGCCAAGATCATGTATCTTCTCACTAGCAAGTTGTAGCTATGTTAGAAAGTAGGTATTGCACCACCTGTTGTTAAAGGTTACTGTCTATCAGTGCTGTGAGTACACACCTTTAAACAGAGCTAAAAAATACTGAATGCTCCATGCTTCATTAACTTAAACAACATAGAAACAAAGTGTTGGGACCCAGCTATGGATTTCAACATTAAAACTCCAGTACGAACTCTTCTGGAACTTTTCAAAATAAAGTGCATTAACCTTCTTCCGGCACAGCCAGGAAACGGGATAACTTCGGAATTCCTGTGACGCCACTGCCCAAATAAAAGCACAGCTGTTGCTACATCAACCCTCTTCCACCCGGGACTCCACTGAGAGGCTGGCTGGAGAGACAAGCGCGCTAATGTCTCTTTGCTGGCAAAAAGACATAACTCTTCAACTGGATCCAAGAGTGTCATAAGATCACGTGATCATATGCACAAGTTAAGTATGAGTGAATAACTGTTTGTGTACCCAGTATTCGCTCATAAAAACGGGAATTAAGGAACACGCCTGGCTTGACTTTCTCTCTCTGAGGCCTGCAGAAGCAAACTGTCGCAGAAAAGTTCCCTACAGAGAAGCAGAGACCCCATCACCGTGGTAACGGTAACGTGCAGTGTGGTTTGCGGAAAGAACGGGCCATCTTTCATCCACAGCCACGGAGGTTTGCTAGAAGCTAACCGTTTGTTCACAGACCGTCTGACAGAACAGTCATCACTCCCACAGCTAAGGAGGTTAGCTGGAAGCTAACCCTTTATTCACAGAGCTCTCTTCAAACTTCCTCGTCGCTTGGACAACGTTCCTCACCACAGTTCATGAGATTAAGTGTTAGGACAGAAAAACATAGAAGTGATTTAGGTTGAAATGATCTAAACGTTTTCCATTTTATGAAGTTTGGTTTTGTTTGTGTTGAACTCAGCTATCTTGGTGCTAGCAGACTATCTGCAGCACACATGTTCAGTTTTGTGTTCTTTGTATGTTTTTAAAGTTAAGACAAACTTTATTAAAGGGTGATTTTAAACGGAAGATTGATCATAACGCGCCGTCCGCGCTTATGCATTTTAACCCTTTTATTAACGGTATTTGAATCTGGTGCTAAGCTGAGAAGGTGATTGGCTGCAGTCTACTGTCGCTCCAGGAACTCTACACCTCCAGGACCCTGAAGCGGGCAGGGAAGATTCTGGCTGATCCCTCCCACCCTGGTCACAGACTCTTTGAGACTCTCCCCTCTGGCAGGAGGCTGCGGTCCATCCAGACCAAAACCTCACGCCACAAGAACAGTTTTTTCCCATCTGCCACCAGCCTGGTTAACAAAGCCCAGAAACCACCCTGACACTCTCCCTTTCCCCCACACCCCCCCTGTTTTTGCTGACAGGACACCTGTAACCTGCAACTCTATGCGTTACATTAACGTTCAGCATGGACTCCTGCTTTACTTGCACTGCCATTCTTGCACAATGATCACCTGCACTGTTGTATTGCTCTTGCATCTTATACTGCTCTATACTTACTCTCACTCACTTAAAACTGTGCACATATATATATATGATATTGTAGATATGTTTATACTGTTTAATTTGTAGTGTATTGTATTGCACCGACTACGCCAAAACAAATTCCTTGTATGTCCAAAAACGTACTTGGCAATAAAGCTTTTCTGATTCTGATTCTGAAGCTAGCAGCTTCTTTGTTAGCTTAACTGCTAACATCTAAGGACATGTGCTTGCTACTAAATAATATTTACCCAGAAAGGTTTAGTTTTCAATCCAGTAAATAATATTTCCCTAACATCATTTTACTAAATTTGATAACTAAGTAAACACCATTAAGCCCCATTTCTCCAGAAAGATTTGGCTCTTTTCCAAAATATTCCCTTAATCATATTTCTTCAAATATTATTTTAATAAATAAAGGCAGCTACTGAGACACCATTGACAAATGGTCATCCAGAAGGTTGGTTTTATTCAGCAGATCATTATTTAAAACATTATTTTATTAAAATAATGTTTTACCTGATCTTGCATTGTGATTGGTTGTCTAAACGTTTGCTGATTATTTTCTAAGTTGGTTCCAAGACTAACTTAACTTCATTTCCAGATTCTTCAAGATAATCCTTGGTTCTCAAACATAAACATTTCATGGTAATGTTGCATCACTCTTTTGGTCATAATTTCTAATCATCTTTAATCAACTTGTTTATATTGTACATAGCCCATTAGTCTTCCTTATTCTTTAATTCTGTTTGGTAGTTTAGTTGGATTGTTTTAGCAAAGTAAAGAGTTTGTTGATTGAAATATGTTTCACTTTGAGTTTACTTATTTTTGTTAATAAATTCTTGTATTTTAAGAAATTGTGTGAATTCATTCCATGTGTGCAGAGTTTATTCTGTTCAATAATGTCAGAGCTCGTCTCACACCTTTCTATTTTGTCCTAATACCATCGTCTTAATGGGCTGGTATTCACAGGACAACCCTTAACAGACCCAAATATTATTTGATAAAATATGAAAATATTAATATTAAATATGAAATAATATTCTCAGATTCATAATCCCAACAAAAGCCAAGTCCACTCAGTGTGTTAATAACACAACATTATGAATAACAACAAACATTAAGTAAGCTGTTAAATGTAAAGTAAATACAATCTTAGCCCTTAATAATTTGTAACAATCGATACGAGTGACTGATAATTTTAGTGTCTCCAGGATCTCTTCTAATCATCATCTAATTTGCACAAATAACTGTGACCCTAAAATACAAATCTGATTGCATTCATGTCTGCCTAATGTACATGGGCCAGCATGTGCTTTTCTTCTGAAAGTTGCTCCAATTTCCTTGATGATGTATTATTACTTCTACCTCACATAATCAGATACCATTTATCCATGATCATACATCAAGCAGAAGGTTAGAGGTGGTGCTACGTGGCTCTCTGAACCTTCCCTCAGACTAGGTTACGTAACCTAGAAAAGAGACTCCTTTAGCTAGAAGCCAACAGGAAATAGCATTAGAGCTCATTGAGCTTCACACTCACTTGAACGTATTGTTGCTTTGTTCCCTTGAAACAGATTTGAAGCATTCAGATTCTGTTGGCTGCTGATTGGAATCATAAAACTAAATAAAACTAAATAAATTCAGTTTGGAGCAGTTCGGTGGGAAAAATCCCAGGAAACTTGAAATGTTACCAGAAAACGTTCTCACAACTGAATGCAACAGAGCGCTCCACAACCAATCGGCTTCATATGATTCTTCTTGACTGCTGGCCATTTACAGCAGTGACCCGCTACCTGATAGCTCATTGACGTCTGGTGATTAAAATGTCCAATCTTCCTTCCTGTCACAGCGGTCAGTGCCTACCTGCCACACAGAATGGACTACAGCTTCTCCATCAATTAACCATCACTTTTAAGGGCATTACATATAATTGCATGTAAATTGGGTTCAGTTCTGCCTGGTTGAGACCCCATCAACCCATGTGTATCTGTATAAATAAGGTTTAGAGTTTATGGCCTTATTAGAAACTCCTATTTTCTCTGTGCATGAATTACCAGCTTAACGATCTTCCACGTCCAGTTTGAACTTCCTCCTCAGCATGCATATTTTATTTACCTGTATGATCTTATTGATGCTCTGCAGCTGCTGGCAGAATCGCCCATTAAACCAAAGTGTTAGTACTTCTTCTGTATTGATCCAAGGCAATGTAACATCATTGAACATCTTAACTGTGCATCTTAGAAAGTGTAGATCAGCAGAAAAACGTAGTAAGAGACAGTGATGTTACGGCGGCAGCAGTCCGCCTGCTGCTGTGCCATGATTCTCTCTCGTTTACAAATCTTCACAGGTGGAAAGGTTAAGAACTGTCATCAGATTAGCCATTGATTTCAATTAGTGCTGCGTGTTACTAAACAACCTTTGTGTGTCTGCGATCAGTGACTTGTATCGATCCACAGGCTTGTTCCATTACGTTTGATTGCCACTGGCCCGCTGTCAGTTCAGCAACGTGATTACCAGTCCTCCTCCATTGCTCTTCACACGCAGCGCAGCTCTGACACCACATCCAGATACATTCTTTTGGATGCAGCGTTTAGCCAATAAAAGGCTGCTAATAAGGTTACTTTCTGACTGCTGTGATTGGGGTCTCAGATATGCCAAGCAGCTGTGCTGATTCACCAAAACAAGAATAGGCTTAGGGGGAATCACTGCATATTTCTGCTCAAACATCTCAGCACACAACACCCATATCAGCAGAATTATTAACATTACAGTTTAATTTATTAAATTTAACTCATCCTTGTCTTTGAAATTGCATTTCTTCTTACCATGTTTTTGACAGATCTATGATGTTTGTTTGCATCACACTCATTGAGTTTACAATTTCATCCATAGAGACTCACACCTCACTGACATGATATTTCCAAAGGCCGGTTGTTGGGTGTTAGCATTTTATTTTTATTTTTGTTTGTTTTTATTTCTCCCTGTTGGTCATTATGCTCCTTCTTTTTGCCATATTCTAGTCATTTCTCTGTGATCAACTCTACACCGTTCAACTAGTAGGTGGTGCTATGGCTAAGATCAACACTTTTGACATCTAAACCGATAAATCCAACTGTCAACATTTTTGCACCTGTCAAGCTATGCCACACCCACGTACGTTTTTTGTTACAACTTAAAAACATGCTAAAACTAACAAACGCTTAGCCCAGTGTTTCACACTGAATGGCTTAGACATTTTTATACGATGATGTAGCTACATCATAGATCTTGTGTTAAATGCATAACAAAATGAACTGAATGCCTTAAATATGCTCATTAAGTGTAACTGTAGGACCTTCAAGAGATTGCAACCAGATGGAGGCAAACAAATGATGTCGATATATATTTCAATGATCAAACTGAAGAACTTCCAGGACACGATGAAACACAGGAACCAGGAAGACGGCAACAGAAGAATCCAGCAGGGCGGAAACAGAAACCAGGAACTTAAACACAGTGGAGGTGCGATAAGCAACATGAAAAGCAGGTGAGTACAATCAGCAGAATGCAGAGCAGCTGAGGGAAATGTAAACTCATGGCCACAGAATGGAACAAAAACACAACCAGCTACAGATTGTGACATTTAAAGTCTCAAATTATTTTGATTTGTTTTGGGTAAACGTTTGTGTTGGAATTATGATTATTGATTAATTAATATTTATCAATAATTATCATTACAAATCATAATTTGAGAAAATTAATTTCTTAACCAAAAATCCTCATTTATGAATCGAGACCAGAGATGTCCTCTGGTGTTGTAATTGTGGCTCAACGCCTTTGATAATTACAACTGTTAAATACTCAGTAATAATTGATAACTATTACCAGAGATGTCACTGTTTAATCAACCGTTTCTCCCAAAACATGTGGAACTTTAACCTTATTTTGACTGACAAATCATTCTTGCACAAAATAAACACAAAACGCCTTCTCTTTATCTATGTGAAAATTTATTAAACCAATCAGCCTGATACAATCAGCTCTTCGATCCAATGATCTTCACCTACTCAAACATGCAAAGTTCTACACAAAACGGGCAAAATATCTAACAAAACAAAATAAAACAAAACAGCAGTGGGTATGTATGAGATCAAACCAGCAGTTATGGCAAAAAAAATAGGAATATGGTTGAACGAAGCTTTGGGTGCGCCCCTCCCAAAGTGTAGCTCAGCGGGACACGGGCAGTCATAAACATTCCCCCAGCAAAGGTTGCAAAACTCAGCCCACACAAAGGATCATAAACCCTTTTGGCAGCAAACCAGCAAAACATGAAGTTTAAGACAAAGAAAATGGTTGATTTTCACCATAAGGTTATTATAGCGATCCAGTTTCACAGCGCACCTGCACGCAGGTGTTCGCACGGTAAAGACACACTTGCGAGACACGGCGGCCTCCGAAAGTACCAGAAAGTTTCAAAACAATGGCATGCACATACAATTCAGAACACATTAGACTCTAAATGGAGACTCTAATCGCATTAAAACCTCCTCTACCCTGCCCAGACTATTTCTAAGAAATAAATAAAAATAAAGGATGGGTTTTACTTGTTGTTGTCTCCTCTCAGCAGAGGGAGAGAGAAGGAGGGGGAAAGTTGGAAGTTGACGTGCATCCACAGTTAACTTCAGGAAGAGCGGTCAATCTTCGTCCTCTGGCCTCCTTGGTGAAAGGGAAAAAAATATGATCTGACTGTCAGGGGTCGACTGGACAAAACAAGGTGGCGATCCGTCTCCTTGAAACTCCGTGGTTTTTTTGGTTACGTGTTAAACTCACGTCTTTGATCAGCAAAGTGACATTTCTGGCCTTCTTATTCCAGAAACTTCTTTTATGAATTTTTTGTTGGCCAATGAAGGAGAATAAATGAAATACACTTGGGACTCTTCTCCAGAAATTGATGCGCTTCAGTTGCTGGTCCAGTTTCCAGCGTGAAAAGAAACTTCTTTCAAATGTTCGCCTTCCTATATTGCCTCCTGTGATGTCAGGCCTGGGACGGCCCCGGCATATCAGCCACAGTGGCCGCTGGGTTTTGTAGCACAGACTATCCTGCGGTACAAAATGGCCGATGACGTTGGAAAGGCATATTGAGGTCCAGCAACGTGCAAATGGTCCAATATTCAGCAATCAAGTGGTCTAACATTTGGGAGGTGTGAATAACCTTCTCAAGCTTCTGTATGACTCCCAGCGGAGTTCTGCATGAATATCTCTCACTTTATCAATCATGTAAGGAGATCATGAATCATTCAGTTGGTCCTGATGGAACTTTAGTCTTGTAGGGTTATACTGAGTGCAATTTAGGAACATTTTCTGGGTTTTAATCTCTCTAACACTGAGCTCTCCTTGTTCTGACAGGGAAGGGGAAAAAGTTAAACAAAATCTTTGAAAAAACAAAGATTGTGCTCTCGAAAGTAAACGCACAATATTTGTTAGCTGGAGCAAACAGGAAGGGGAATTTCTCTCTATTAGTGTTTATTCTGGAATTTTTACTTTTATCATTTATGTTTACTTCAGATCAAAATTCCAATTTGACCTGAAATAATTTATGTCTTAGAATTGCCTAGTCAAAGCCCAGACTTAAGTCCAACTGAGGATCTCTAGCAAGAATTTAAAAATGATGTCAATAGATGTTTTCCATTTAATCCGACTGAGTTTGAGCTATTTAGCAAAGAACAGACACTGTAGATGTGCAGAGAGTCCTACCCCATAAGAGGTAAATATAAAAACCTCTAAAAGCCAAAAGATTTACAGAAGATGTAACAAAATGGTTCATATTTTTCAACAAGTCTACTACGGTGCCTTTTGCAGTTTGTGCCGCGATTGCCTGTACGCTGCACATTTGCACCTGTTGGTCATTGGAGATCACACATGAGATATGCACAGATAAGTATGATGTCATATTGTTGACTTTACTGACTCTGAGTGTGGACACAATTAAGGAGACTGAACAGCAATTTAACAGTTTATTTAGAATGTGTTCAACACAAGGTAGAATGAGGACTGGGCTTGCTGGAGGGATCTGGATTAGCACTTAGGAGGAGAGGAGAGAGTTTGGTGAATCCCCAAACGGGATGATCTCAGAACTGCAGGGCTGGAGGCAGGAAAGGAAGGGAGACTCATGATCGGATTGGCAGGGAGTCTTTTCCAGACATCTCTGGAGCATGGATAGAGAGAACCGGAGCTTGGAATCCAGGACACGGTCACAGAGAAACTCTATTAGAGCAGGCTTAGGAAATGCAGAGAACTGCAGAACACAGTCAGGGTCCCATGCTGGCAGAGACAACGGGCTGACACCTCCCTCCAGGTTCCTGCTCCTTACAAAGCCCTGATGATTGGGCTCAACGAGAAACACCTGTTGCAGCTGCACCTGCCAGTCACAATCAAACCAAATGGTTTACATTTTTAACAATTTGAAACATAAAAGATGATTTAAGTTATTTCACAATTTTTGCTTAGTGCATAATTATTGCATAAATAGTGTCTGCAATGCAGAAAGTAATGAAATTAAGGAAAAGCTATTGAAGGTGTGTCCAAACGTTTGACTGCTAGTGTTGAAGAATCTGAAATAAACTATTAGCTTGTGTTGCTATTTTTTGTTAGCTTGGTACCTGTCCATGTTAGGCAGGTTCTACTGGTTCTCCGCCTTCCAGTTGGGTGGGACCTCATTCCAACATCTAAGATCTGACTTCCAAGGTAAGGAAGGTATCATTGTAACATTATTTATGATGAACTTAAAGAATGCCGAATGTGCACTTCAAGATAAATTTAAAAATTGAAATTCACCAACCAGACACCGTGATGCATGTTGAGTTTCTCTCCTCCACTCCTGACTAATGCACCTGGCTGTGAGGCCCTCCATTTGTATCTACGTTCAGGCAGCAGACCTCTCAAACAAAGAGAGCGTTATCGTTGAGCTGCTTGGGTTTGCATCGACAGAGAATTTCAGAGCAAGGAAATATTTCCGCAACTTCATTCAGTAAAACATAAGCTTTAATGTTTTGTTTGAGCCTTTCTCTGGCATGAGAATGATCAATGCAGACACTCTAATGAGCTTGTAATTCTAGATGTCCCCTCTGACATTTACTGTTACACGCTCTCTCTGCTTTGTTCATCAGCAAATGTGTTGGAGGTTTGTGTGTTCAAATGAATTGTCAGTGCAGCTGTAACAAAAATCAACCCAAAAACTCAATAATTAATAGAGTGCCATTTATGAACAAAATAGCTGTGGTGCTTATTTTCTGAGCCACCTCTTCAGTGAGCGCTCATTGAGAGCAATTATTGGTTAACGGAGGCTGAGTGAGCAAGTGTAGAAATCAATTACTATATTTTTTAGTCCTCTGCTTTTGTTCGAGATCAGGAACAGTTTCTAAATAGCTCCATTAATTCCATCTTACTGCTTATCTGCTCGTCTCGACCAGGGCTTAACTTTCTTCTCCATCTGGCCAAACAACCCGACCCACAGAGGAAACCATCAGTTTGACTACTCAATTTCACAAAATCAATGTTCTCCATAACCACATGCTAAACAAAAAAGATGAATGTTTTCATCCATATTAGAGTCTTTGGAAACGCTCCCTTTGGGAGAAAATAGTTCACCTCATCATCTCCACTGGGGGACAGAGGTCAGTATTCATTGATAGATTACAGGTTCTATCATCTCTGCACTGGAGAACTGCCACAGAGTAGTCAGGATGCCACCGTGTTAGAAGACCTCCCGTTTGCAGTTCTAACTCCTATATGAATATGATTTTACATGTGAAACGTGAGAGAGTATGAGGGGAGTCTGTGAGCCGCCTAATGAGCAGAGTGGTAATGTAATTATTGCAGCTCACTGATTATGGAACACGTAGGCCTGTTATTAAGCATCAGACACAGAGGTGCATGCTTGTTGTTCTATTAGCTGTACATTAGAAACATCCAGTGACATCTCTGTCCCAATAAACATGACATACAGTAATATGAAATAATATTAATGCTTCTGTAGTAATGCATCATTTTATAGGTTAGGGTAAGTTTACATGATTGCTCCAGATGAACCTTATGAAACCCTGTATCTGACAGGAAGGGTCAGATGTTTACATAAAAACAAGCTTTCATGTTAAATATCAGCAAAAATGATTTACATTATTTATGTTTGCTGACTGCCAGAATAATCTGAGAGAGAATTTTCCAGGGATTGATTATCATTATTTGTTTATGCAGGAGTTGATACATTTCTCTATTATTTTTTTAGAATAACTCTATAACTTCATTCAGATGTTTTGGGTAGTCCTCCACAAGCTTCTTGCAATAGTTTGCTGGACTTCTGGCCCATTTCTCCTGACAGAACTGGTGGAACTGAGTCAGAATTGTGGGACTTTCAACTTTGTCCACAGACTTCGTGATGGCCACTCCAAAAACGTTGCCTTTGTTGTCCATACGCCACTCTGTAACTGATTTGATTGAAAGCTGAGGAAGACCCATTTGTGTCCAAGCTTTAACTTCTTGGTTGAGGTCTTCAGATGTTCCCTCAATATTTTGTCATCAGTGTTGATTTCTTATGATGTCTTCTATTTTGTAAACAAGTAAACCAGTTCGTCATGGAGCAAAACACTACCACAACATGATGCTGCCACCTCCGTACTGTACAGTTGGGATGGTGTTCATAGACTTACATACATACCGAACATGCACCCCATCACCACCACTACAAATGTCTCGAAAACAAAGTCCCTGTGTGTATTTGCACTGTAATCTGGCTTTTATGTTGCTTTTAGATTAATGGCCTCTTCATTTGTCCATCCATACATGGTCTATGCCAATTATCCCTGTAGGGTTGCGGGAATTGGGCGAGAGGTGGGGTCCACCCTGGACAGGTCACCAGTACATCACAGGTAGCTGTGTAATGATTCCACTGTAAAAAATGACTGTTTCAAATAAAATCAATAAAAGCTCCATTTAATTATATTCATAATGAGGGTATGTAAACATCTGACTGTACTTGTACCTTTGGAGGAAAATAAGACAGTCAAAAACAAACAAAAAAATCACATTTTTATAATGAAGGGTCTAGAAAAACCTTTTCTTCCGCAGATAAAAAGCATCCCAGTGCTTTCGTGCAGCAGTAGATCAGGATGAAAACATTGTTACAGACTGAATGGAGAAAACATCTAAATATGGGCAGGAATCAACAAATTTTGAACTCAACATTCAGTATTGCATCTATTTGCATGAACATGACCTTATCTTTATGCAGTTGTTCAGTACTCCAGCTGCACTACTTCACATGAAATTCTGCAGACACAAGAACCATTGACTTCATTTGCATTTTGAAGGTTGTAAAGCTGTCATGCTCGCTGCTCTTCACTGCTGGCTGGCAAACAGATCTTTTTCTTGTCAAACATTTTGAAGTGTAATACCAAGAACAATCACAGGTGTGACGAATTTTGATCAAAAGCTCATATCCGTGAGCTTTTCCAGTAACTTGTGACAAGGAGCGTGCACAATGTGGTGGTTCTTAGTGTTCAAAATACGACTTTTGTTTTCGACCCTGCTGTAACAAAGTTAAATGACTCCTGCGAAAAGAGTCTGCACCTGATGTTTCCTGTGATTGTCTCTGCTCTGAGAGATCATCCTTCCTCGGTTAAACATGAAATTAAGTTCGAAATCTGATTGGTTTCTGATTGCTGTTTGACACAATTTTCAAGTCTTCTTTTTTTTTTCATGTTTACCAAACATATGAAAGTCTGAAAGATTTTCATCATAACCAGTGACATACACAGTCGGAACAAAGTTTATAAAAGCATTATTCAATAATTAGGATTTGAATTGAATCATTGTGTATTATTTGCAGCCTTTTCTCTGCCAGCTTATTTTAAATAATTGCTTCGTTCCTGTTCTTTGTGCTAACTTACACTGCCACACAAAGCTGCTCTGATCCACGTTTCTCATATAAACCCAAAAGTGTTCCATTAAGTGCACATTTTTTGAGGCATTAATTTTAATGCTCTAACAATCTCCTGTATTTAAGCTCAACAGCAGCTGATTGACTGCTTGCAGGTAAGTTACACCCTGATGCTGTAATCATTCAGACCGAGCTAACATGGATTCTGGCCAGGGCTCATTCTGGACCTGGTACAGGCGCAGCTCCGTATAAGCTTTCAGATCTGATTGGTTTGCCTTGTCAGATTTAAAGTGAGGGACAGCATGCATCCTGCTGTTTCTATTCCTGCAGGAATTAACAGATGCAACAGGCAGTGAAGAAACAGGTCATAGTGCAGATATATTCACACACGTAGAAAAGATATGCAGAAAGTCTTAAATTTATCTTTTATTGCAGCTGCAATTCACACTGAGAAATCTGGAAAAATACAACATTTGAATTGAGTACATTTATTCAGTGGGAAAAAAAACCCATGATAAGGAAAAAGCAAAGAAAGAAAAACATTGGTGGCACAATTGTCAAGTTAAAGCATACAGCGAGAGGGATCTTTGACCGTTCTCCCTAAATGGTCCAGAGTCCTGGATCATCTTTTATGTTCTCTTCTCTTCAGCTCACTCTACAGGTTTTCTGTAGGATTTAGGTCTGGAGCTGGGATGTATAGAGAAGGGTTAACTATTTCTGGGTTGGTATAACCAAATGTTTTGGGTCATTATCCTGCTGAAAGACTCAGTGATGACCCATTTTTTGTTTGCTGGCAGCGCTCACCAGGTTTTTATTTGAAATGTTCAGGTAATAAAAATAGTTCATGATGCAATGAACTCTAATAATGTTCCCAGGGCCTTTAGTAGAGAAACGGGCCCACAGCATCATACATCTTCCACTGAACTTATCAGTGAGCTGAAGATGTTTTTCCACATCTTCATTTTTTGTTTCTTCCCTGGACTGTTTGTTGCTGAAAAATATTAAGCTGCTGTCACTGTTTCCTATCTTGCCATGTATGTTGGCATGTTGAAGAATGATAATTATGAGGGTCTAAATGTAAAAAAAAAAGTAGATTTTGTGGAACATCCAGTCTTTAAATATATTGCTTTGATGTACTTGCATTTGGAATATTGCATGCGTACCGGGATGGAAGGTTCAGGAAGCCTTGCAAGATACCCAGAACCTTCTGGAAAAGAAAAAAGCTCAAAGGATCACAGATCCTCCACTAAACCTAACAAAAGGCAGGAGGAACTTTTCCACAGATTCATCTCTTCTGTTTCTACCAGACCCACCTGGAGTTTGTTGCTGAAAAGAATCAGAATCAGCCTTATTGGACAAAACTGTGAGTACAAACAAGGAATTTGACTTTGGTTTCAGACGTTCACAGCGTACAGACATTGAGTTTAAATGTAAAAACTTTAGAGAAAAGGTTCATTTTAGTCTTAAGTTCCTACAAAGTCTGATTAACTCAGAGAAGTAAAGCATAAATTAAAAAACAAATGCTTCAGTTAGACTTAATGAATTATTAGGTTATAATGACTGAGCTGCTGAGTAACTGAATAACTTTACGAAAGATTGGAGTTTTTTACATATTTCTGAGTGACATTATATAACTGGAGTAAAAGATAAATTTATTCCAAGGTTCAATTCACATCTTTCCCAGGTTGCTCATAAATGTGGTGAGGAGTGAGTCACACTCAGTTTATGTTCCTCAGATTTTTCCCATTAGAAAACTGGTTTTAGGTTTTGTTGATGTTCAAGTTTTGGCTTTATTCAATTTTTTCTGCTTCCGTGTTCATTTACTTACTTTGCCTGTCCATCCGTCCGTCCATCTGTCCATCCATCCACAATAAAGTTGATAAGACATATGAACTAAACTATTTCTATTTGTGGTTTGAAACTCTGAGTAGGAGGGAATGATTTTTAATTCAACCTGATTGTGTTACTTTTATAAAATATACACACTATGAAGGTGACTAGGCCAAACAAAATTTCTGCCTTCTTTTTAAAAACCTTTGCAGAGGTACTCACAATGTTTTCAGCTTTAAATTGACACAAAATCTATGATAGTCCCTCCTGCCTTCAAGAGAACAGAGACTATTGGCTTGTGGCACCAACCTCCAACATAATGAAATCTTTAAAAAAAACTGTATATACAGGTACGTCGTTCAGAGGTCGATCCATCCCTTGATCAATATCAGTTTGCTAAGTCAACACAATACAAATGATAAAAGTAATGTATTTGCTTGTTAAACACATTGAAAGCTCTTTTGCACATTTCTGTTTACATTAGACACCAATGATTGTGTTCTGGGTCTGACTGATGTGTGGTCAGATTTTCAGATGGATGATGTGGTTCTTCTCAGCTTATTAACATCCTGCTTTGTTCCAGGAAGCCACAGAGCTGCAGTGGACATATTTGTTGTCTGGTGTGATGCTCATCAGCCGCAAACTAACACAAAAAAGACAGAGGAGATGCTAATGGAGCCCAGATCAGTTGATGATTGGACACCTGTGGTCATTCATTATCAAACATGAAGCCGGTTGATTCATACAATTATCCAGGTGTTCACATGGACAGTAACTTCAGTAGGAAAACACACTTTATAAAGTATTGTGCACAGATTCATCACGCCTTCCTTACATCTGGAGACTCTGGGGTCTCTGAAGTCATCATGCTAAGTCTACAAGAGAATCCTTAAATATGGGATAAGCAGCTGGTTTGGACATGTATCAGTTATCTCCAAATCTCAGACCAACACTGGTGAAGACCACAGGCCCTCTGGTCATCTCAGGAACTTTTCGCTCAGGAAAGTATCAGGCCAGCAGATAAGGTGATGTTACATGGCACACATGTTTTGAACCTTAAACACATTCTTTTGAGATCAGGAGGATGGTACAGTAGAGGGTGACACGGGAGTGAATATTTTCTCTTGTTCCAATACTGCTCCCATTCCAATCCCAGCCCAGCATAACAAAAAAACTCCTGTCCCATACCACTCCTGGTAAATTGACTCCCACTCCCATCCCGCTCCCATTCAGAACGACTCCCACTCCTGTGCCACTCCCATTTTTGTTTTCTTCATTTAGTCTTTTGGCAATTTCTTTGTTTGAAGGACCATTTAGGTTCCTGTTTTTAGTTGTAGTAAAGGCCAGTTAAAGTAAAAATAATAATAATGAAGAAATAATAAAATATCAAACAAGGAAACAGACCATGCCTATCTTAGCTAAATAAACAAAATGTACATAGTTGTATTTTACTCATTTATTAAGTGACTGTTTCCTTTGAACAATGACATCACTTTTATGTTTCAAGTTGCTGAAACGAAAGAAAAATGCACCTAGTAAGAGAACTGTACTTGTTGAACAAACGGCCAAAAAAGTATTACCTTCACAATTTAGAAACTGTACCTCAATGGTTCACAGCCCTGGTCCTCAGGGACCGCTTCCCTGCAAGTTTTAGATGTGTGTTTCCTCCAGAACACCTGATTTAAATTCTGACATGACCTCCTATACAGGCATCAAGAATGGAGGGTCAAACTGGACAAAATTAAAACAATAAAATCATCATTAAATAAATAAATGTTGTGAATGTCCCATAAGTGAAGTAAATGTAACATGAAAGAAATGTAACATTAAATGTGCCATTAAATTAAAGGTACCATTTATTTATTTAATACATCATTAGAAACAATAAATGTACCATTATATCATGAAATGGACTATTATACAATTAAATGTGCCACTGAATAATTAAGTATAATTTTAAAGATGACATGACGTAGTTAGTGGTACACTTAATATTTAATGATGTATTAAATAAATTGTACATTAAATGGTACATTCAATTGTTTTCTATTTCACAACATATTTATTTAATATCAAGGGGGCATGGGGGATTTTTTTTTCTTTTGCATCCCCACACAATTTATTTTTTCGTTTTCTCGCAATGCTAGTGATAGTTTCCACACCAGTCAGTCAGTCATTTTCTACCGCTTATTCTATAGTGGGTCACGGGGAAGCTGGTGCCTATCTCCAGCAGTCTATGGGTGAGAGGCGGGGTACACCCTGGACAGGTCGCCAGTCCGTCGCAGGGCAACACACAAACAACCAAGCATACACTCATTCATACACCTAAGGGCAATTTAGAGAGACCAATTAACCTAACAGGACTGTGGGAGGAAGCCGGAGTACCCGGTGAGAACCCACGCATGCACGGAGAGAACATGCAAACTCCATGCAGAAAGACCCCCGGCTGGGAATCAAACCCAGGACCTTCTTGCTGCAAGGCAACAGTGCTACCAACTGCGCCACCATGCAGCCCAGTTTCCAAACCAGATAACTACAAAAATGGAACAAACACCCGTTTTGAGATTTATTGAGTTTTATTTTGAAATCTGTCTTAAATAAAATGATCTTCAATCAGACTAAAAGACAGTTTTTATCCACAAGCTGTCAAACAAACTACTGAACTCTGGACAATAATACTGCACAAAACCACATCTGTGACACTTTATTTGCTTATTACTGCTGCATGATGTGTACTTTTTTTTTTTGCACGCCATTAGTGTTTTTGTTTTTATCGTGATTTGTTTTTATCGTGTTGTTTTTATCGTGATATCGGGATTTATCGTGATATCTTGGACGGTTCTTCTTTTCTTAAGCATTTGATCGCATTGTTGACTGCATGTTAAACTGCATATGACAAATAATCCATACCAATGCCATATCAGTGTTGTTTGTTTTATGAGCAGTTTGTCATCTGTGCTGCTGTTCCAAAATGCGGAACGCAAAAGTATTGCGGTGGGACGCAAAAGAAAGAAAAAATTCCCCCATGTCCCCTCTCGGGACCTTTCCCTTCTACTGTAGCAAAGGCTCTTAAATCTTTAGAGCACATGGAGCAGTTTTGTTGGTCAGATGAGACTTGACACATGATGGTACTTTTGGTTTGATGAATGAAGAGATGCAGGGTTGATTTAATCCAGAATCTGTCTTACAAAATGCAAAAACAGAACAAAAGAGCAAAGTGTACCGGAGTCAAATTCCTTGTTTGTATGCGCGAACTTGGCAATAAAGCTGATTCTGATTCTGATTACAAGTGTCCCTTAATCACTGATGAACTTGATTATGACTAAACACGTTTTACAAGCATCAGACTTCGTGTTAACACCGCTGCATTCAACTCTCCTGAAGTTCGGTCATATTTGCGACTTTCCTGTCAGCTACTTCTGACTTTACGTTGCAAATCCAATTTTACCACGTCCAGTTCTCCACATGTGTTTTCTCCCTCCATCCTGAACGCAGGTGGAAAACATCGAGCAGAAGCACTGTTGGCTTGTGGGTCGTGTAGTTCGTTTGACTCGCATTAACTACACAATGGCGGCGTCGATCCAAGTTTTTCTTTTTCCTTAGAGTTTATAACAAAGTCTCAGTTTTATATTTCCAAAGACAATTGATCCTAGTTTATTTTCCCTCCTATTGGTTAGCTCCTGCTCCCGATCATTTTTTATCCTGTACCATCCCAATCACGTGATCTTTACTGATGCTGTCTCCCATCCCGCGGGATTCCCATGGGAATCCCGTGACCCGCGGGACTCCCGAAAAAATGTCAGCCTCTATGGTACAGTGTTGCTCTCTGCAAACACAACCAACAAAAAAATTCCTTCATCCTACTGTCTGTCAGCCTCATTAATGATTTAAGAAAGACAGATGAGCTGGAATACAGGAAGTCTCTGAGGACCTGCTGATGAATGGCTTTGAATGAGAATGTTTGTGATTCAGCAGAATGTGTGTAAAGATGATTGGACGCTAATTTTGTGACGCATGCCTTTTGTTTTTTCTTCTGTGCTAATTATGCCATTTTCTGGGCATTTTAATGTTTTATGTTGTGGAGTGTTAATTGTGATTGTTGTAGCAGCATTCCTCTGTCCAGAAACATTTTCTCCCATGGGACACAAACAAATAATCTTTAATGTTGAATCTTGACCCAAGAGGCCTGTTCAGTCTGCCCTGAGGCTCCCCTCCCAGTGGGACATGTCTAGAAAGAGGCATTTTCCTCTATGCTCAAACCACTTCAGTCAGCTTCTTTATACATTGGCTGCTCTATTAATTTTCCTTCCTATGAAGAGAGTGTTTCCCTTGTGTGTAACGCCTCTTCTTGGTTGAATGCATTTATCTGTTCTGCATTAATTGTTACCACCTTGTTCTCATCTGCCCTTGGGTGTGAAAGTCTTGTCTTGTTTCTTGAACCCCCTTTGTCAGTTCATCTTCTCACCTTGTCAGCAGTGCTGAACATCTATCGCCAAGCAAGCCATGTTGTTCATCTCTGGATTCTTCTTTGAGCTTTCATTTTATTAGACATTTTTCTACGCTGCCTAAAAGCTCTGTAGCATTTCTGTTTTCTTGCGTTGGTGGATTTCTCAGATTTATGATGAGCTCGCTCACTGGAGAATGCTTAAATAAACTTCTAGACAGTTAAAGCCAGAATGTCTACAATTATTTATTTATTTTTTACCACAATTGTGTTAAATCCAAAAGTGGCCTTTATTTGTTGTTTTTTATATATATAAAACTTTAAATATGACTCTTCTAAAGAGATTTGCACATAAAAATAGTTATTTGTAAACCTTGCATATAAAAATGTGATGTTTGCTTTTCTTAATGTGTTTGTGCTCCTGTGAGGGACTCAGAGCCTGTCTTCAAAGTAAGAAAGGGAACCACTGTGTTTAGAAACTAATAGCATTTAATTAAGACTAAAACTGAAACAGGTGAAAGAATCAACACCCAGAACAGACTCATATCCGAGGACAAACCTCTACCTTGTAAGGGCCAGACAGGTCTGAGACTCTTCTGTTGATATTCACCTATTTGTGTTCATTAGGTGTCACCAGCTGAAGCACTTCTGTAATTTTTCCACATACGAGAGGTGATGTTGTCGCCCAGATGCCTTTAATACATCAGCTGTGCAGGTGCAGGTGGAGGAGTAGATTTATGGCTTATGCCTGACACATTCACTTTTTTTCCTTACCAGGACTCAGATTAACCAAGTTCTAATGTAGCAGCTCAGACATTGCCGCGTCAGTATAGAATCAATAGCTCATACTTTTGTGAAATTGAGTTTGGGAGCACAGAGGGGAGGCGTGGAAGGTTGGGAAGCTGTAAAAGCAAACACTGGTTTAATTCTACAGCAGAATTAAGGCTCCTGCTATCCTGGGTTGGCATGCTGAGATTCTGATTCCTGTTGTGACACATTGACAGTCACAGCTTTAAGGGTAAACTATATGGGAAGCCCCACGATGTGAACAAGGTTTTACAGAAACAAGCTGAGGAACAAAATGTTATTTTCAGTCTGGTAACCTGTGAGATGGCTTAGCCACTCACAGCATGAATACAGTCTTTCTATTTATCCCCTGGAAATCTGAAGTTTCACATTAAAAGCCATTTAACACTTCCTTGTATTACCTGTGTGCTTGTTAGCTCATAAACAGCCTCGGAACCAACATATGTGGAAGGGACCTCTTTTCTCTCCATTTTCTTTTGAAAGAGAAATAATGTGCCCAAGTGCTGAGCTCCATTATTCTTATTTTATTTAGGGGTTTTCCATAAAAGCTGTTCACAGTTTCATGGTGTCACTGCTGTTTAGAAGAAAAAAAAAATGTCGTTTTATAATTATAAGTTGAATTAAGGTGAATTATATACACTGATGATATACTAACATGAAATATGACTTATTGGACCTAGTTTAAGAGAGAGCGACCACCACTGCTCAACTACAAAAAGAAGAGCACAGCGTGTGGCGTAGCGTATACAGAGGCTCCAGTCCTCGATGCAGCTGTCCTTGGTTTGAGTCCCGACACCAGAAACTTGCGCTGCATGTCTTCCCACTCTCTTCACCCTACTTTTAAATAACAATAAAAATAAAGGCCACGTGTGCCGCAAAAAGAAACCAAAAATCCGTTTTTGGCCCCCCCTCAGTGAGCAATGGTCTCAGTCTGGCCACTCCGATCAAACTTTTCTGGCTCCGCCACTGAGGTTCACCTGAACTGACAGGCGGGCAGGGAGAGCATTAATCAGAGAAGCAGCAGAGAGGTCCATGGTAACTTTGGAGGAGCTGCGGAGATCTATAGCTCAATTTAGACGATCTATTGACACACAGACAAAAAAACAATGATAAAAGAACGTAATAAGAAGTAATGTTTGCAGTTTGCTAAAAGCCAAAATGGGGACTGAGCAAACACATGGAAGAAGGTGCTTTGGTCTGAAGAGACCAAACTGAACTTTTTGACCTTCATACAAAATGTTATTTATGGAGAAAACAGTGGAACATGGCAGTGGTAGCATCATTGTCATCAGAGCCGCAATGGAATGATTTAGATGAAACCATATTCATGTGTTACAATGGCCTAGTCAAACACCAGACCAAAATTACCTTATTAATGTGCGGCAAAACCTACCAAAAGGCTGATCTGACATGTGCCCCATAGAAGAATAGGCAACATTTCAGTCTGCAGATGTGCAAAGTTGGTAGAGGTATACCCCAAAAGACCCGCTGCCTAATCTTAGGAGAAAGGTGACTCAGGAAGGATGAATATGAACCAATCCCACACTTTTCAGGTACTTTTTTTCCTTCCACCTCCCTATTTTACATTACTTTATGTTAATCCATCACATAAAAACCACATGAACACAAAAATTTAATATAAACTAAAAACAGATTTTAAAGTTTGTGGTTGAAACCTGAGAATAAGTGAAAATATTTAAGGGACATGGACATTTATGTAACTGCAGATCTTTATTAAGGGCTCAACTTTGGAGCTTATATACAAAATATTTATACCTTTCCAGCCTCACGAGACCTTCTATGTTTAATTTAAAACAGCATCTATTTGACTGACCATCCATATCAATGACCTTAAAAAATAAATAAATTAAACATATATTTGGTCAAAGTGACTTTAGAAACTGGGCTCTCAAACAGAAAAAAAAGAGAGTTACTAGATTGATAAATCCTGGTGCTCCAGGGAAGACTGAAGCCCTGCAAGCGGCGTTGGACTTTCTCTGATCTCAGATGAGAAAGGCTACATTATTTTCCTAGTACGGACACAAACAACAAAGCAGGGCTGACAGGAGAGATCTGGGAGTTCTGGAGCAGAACAGAGAATAAGATCAGAGTCTAGAAGGCAGTTATTTCTACTGAGACAATCAGCAGAGCATCACATGGTGACTGATGAACTGGCAGTGCCTGGAGAGTAGATGGGTGTAGATTTGCTGCTGAATGCTGCCAAGTCACAGGTGTGGAGAATCAATAATCCAGGATCCAAACCCAGCCAGCCACACCTGAGTTACAGCAGACAGACAAACAGGAAACAAGAAGGAAAGAGAAAGAGACGCATGAGGAATGTGAAAGAACAAAAGAACACCAATCTGTCAGTTAAAACCATCACACCTTGACGACTGAGTCAGGGTGTCCATCTGTAATTAAAAGTTTATTGCTTATGGACATATTTCCAGCTTCATTTGGATGTTCAGAATAAATATTCAGTTCTTTTAAACTGAGGTGTGTCAGCAATCTTAAGAATCAGCGGGAACTCTGGTTGTCCTGTTTGCATCTTATGTGTGACATATAATGTCATTATGAGGACATTAATTTGGTGCTCCTATTGTACTTTTTTACTTAAACCATTGATGATTTCAGTGCTGCCTACATTGGAACGGCATTCAGTGAATGTGCTGAAGTCTTTTAGTTTCTTCCTTGAATCCACATAGTTATGTTGATTTAGGAACCTCAATTTTCGATAATGGGTTTCAGCATACTTCTGTTTTTATCCCGATAACAACACGCAACATTTAGAAAATTGGGTCACAGTCCAACTTGTAACTTTAACTATAATCCCAACACGCTTGATACCTTCTTCTCTGTTTTGGATGTATTCCAGTGGCAGCATTACAGCGCCACACTCTGGCAAGACATGGCTATTGTTGTGGCTTCCAGTTGTTTTGCTTATAAGAAACGTTTTAGAAACAAAAATAAAAATATATATATATTTTGGAAATATTATTTTTTTCTGTTAAAAGACCTTTTTGTACCATCCTAATCTTACTGTGGTCCACACACCATGACCAATGAAAAACTACAAATCTACTTACTTTGTTAGATTCCTTGCTTCCTGAATATTTGTATCTGGGACAGTTGGTCACTCATACTGAGCCTGGCCCTGGTTCTAATTGAGGTTAGTCCCAGTTAAAAGGGGGCCATTCATCTCCACTGTCACCACATACTTGCTCGAGTGGGGGAATTACTGCAAAGACAGGGACTTGATGCAATCAGGTGGGCTTCCTTAGATACTGTTTACCAGCTGGTATTTCATAATAAATTTTATTGAAACATAACATAATTAGGACTGAATTGCTCTGTATGTAGTTGGATATAAATCTAACTATGATTGGATTGTGTTGGAATGAACAAGACTTGAATTGGATGTCTATGTAATTGGATATTTATTGAGCCTTTTTCCCTTGTGCCTTGAGATGACATCTGTAGGTATTAGATTTCTTGTAAATCAGCTGAACTGAAGCAGAGACTTGCTTGTGTAACTTCTCTGCTTGTTTCCAAAGAACCATGTTTTTTCAAGGTGATGCCTCCTACCGTCCCCATAGGTTAATCACATCTAAGTGAAGCCATGCCCCACCCATGCACTGGTCTGTTCATCTTTTTTTTTTAAAGCAATCCAGTTAACAGACAGATAAATGAACCAAAGCAGCTTTAAAAACAGGTTATTGCACTTTGAGTGTTTCCTAGGTTGAGGTCATCCTATAAAAAAATCTGTAAGTCCTTGAAAGTAGCACCGTTGGTGTATGAGTCATGAACCAGGAACAGGATAAAATCTCGTTAAAGCTAATTAAAATGACTTGCCTCCGGACAGAGAACTGAGGCACCTTCAGCATCACTGTGCAGTGGGGCCGCTGCTCAGTTCAAGGAGTAATATAGCTTAACACGGTGATGTGACCTGAATCAAAAATCATAATGCTCTAACATGCTATAAAATAAGGCTAGGATATATCATATCCAGATTCCAGGGTCCACTGTGCAACACATAAAGTGAAACATTCGCCAGCCTCCAACATAAAAAAGCTGATATATATCATTGTTTTTTATCATGTTTCAACTGCTTTTTCTCACTGTTAATAAGCTAATTTATTATGTAAGGCTTTCATTTTATTCTTCAATATTACACAAACTATCACATTCTTCACTTTTAGTACTAAACTCGAATATTATTCAGTGAAAGTTTCAAAAGGAGGATCTTTCTTTTAGCAAGATTTTGTTGACCCAAAGTAATAAAAATTTAAATGATATTTAAATAACTAGAATAATTGTGAAATAACCAGTTAATGTTGATACAGTTTGGGGTGGAATCTAGAGAGAGGACAGAGCAGGTTAAACTTTGTTCCAGCAGATGGATGGTATATTGGGTGCAGTGAAAGTTTCATACCTTGTTGGTGGGAGTTGGTGGTGCTGGAAGAGAAGGTGAGGATCCTGAGCTTACTGAGCAAAGTGACAATCACAAGTTGTTTGGTAGTTTCCTGTTATCTGTACTGATGGTGAAGATGAAGGTCATAGGGTGGACAGGCCGGTGAGTTTCGTGGTTCGTGACCAGAGTGAAGGATCTGTAGAAGATGGTCATGGAAGGAGAGCAGGTTTTCTAGGGGAGCACTGCAGGTTTGGTGTTGCAGCAGCTTGAAGCTTGATAAGGATTTCCTTGCTGTAGCCCTAAGATAAGGCTCAGGTTGGTTTTCTGGAAACCCAGGAAGACATGAGGTAGGTATCTTGGAAGCATAAGCAAGGATAGATGTAAAGACAAACAGAGGTTTTTACAACTACTGTCATTAGCGGGTTTATTTTCCTCCTTTATCTTCAAAACATGCTAAAAACCTTTCACATAGCGAGGATGAATTATTCAATGGTTTTACTGATTACAGTTTTATTATAGTAGGGTGGAAATTCAATTACTTTCAGACGCATCTTGTCAGACACACTGCAGCAGAGATGAGCGGAAGGCAGTGAAGTACGGCAGGGTACATCTCATTAAATCAGGACGTATGTTCTGATGAGGCTCGTTTGTCAGAATAAAAGTACCTCAAAAACAACAACCTTTAAATATACTTTTCATTAAGCCCATATTTCTGTGTTAAAAGTGTTTTTATTGGTCTGATGTAATATTTTGATCTTAAATGACGAATTTTCATTGCCTGGGAGCAGAAAATCATCATAATTACCAGAAATAAAGGCTTGAAAACATCAGTCTGTCTGGAACTAACCTATATAATGTGTTTCACTTAGTGAACTGAGATACTAAAATTAATAAACTTTTCAATAATATTCTAAATAATTAAGAAAGACCCATACTTAAACCAAGTAATAGCAGCGGTAAAAATGCTGTTGGAACTACAGGAGAGGCCCTCTCTTTCAAATGTGTTTAGTTGCCTAGCAGCTAATGGTGGTTAAATAAACATTTAGCTGAACGCTTGTGCTCTTCAGGTTGGTCTGGTTAGTCTGTTAAACTGGTTACCAGCTCATTAGATATATTATACTACCAGCCTAGTAGGTCTGATTACACTCTGCAGAGCAGCTGAAACAACAGGAGGGGGTATGTCTTTATTTATGGCTTTAATACAGCAAACCTTCAACAATTAAAGCTTCAGGTAGCATGAAGCTAAATAAAACCCAGCAGTCTGAATGCTGGGACCTTTGTGTGTAATTTCTCCCTGATTAACTGATAACTGGAATGAATTTGGACACAAAAATCATGATTCCATACTGTTGTGTATGTGTTAGGAAGGCTTTTATTTAGTTAGACAAAGCAGTTGTTCTTAAAGTCCTAAAAATAGCATAATAATAGCATAACATACTTCTTAAATGTCAATTCTGCTTCACACAAATTGTGCAAACTGACTGGAATATGGATAGAAAAGCTCTTTGGCCTTAGTTCTGTGTTATGGCTTTTTTCTTCTTTTAGAGCTTTGCCTTAATGTAGGGAAATGGTGATACAATCCTGACTGATTTTACTGAAAAGAAATGATGATTACTTTTGTCATCGTTCATCCCTAAGTTTCAGTCTAATCTGTGAATTCCAACTTTTCTCTCTGTTGACCTTGTAAAGAGACAATATGCAAATATTCTTTATAAGTTTTGTTTTCTAATTATTAAGTGGGTCCTAGTTTTTGCCATGTTGTAATTTTTACCGTTACATCGCTGACACACAGAGAGCACGCTCTGAGACCAGCTCAGAGGTTTGGGATGAGGACAGATTGAGGTGTTGCACACAGGCTGATCAAAGCTGTTTGGGCTTTATTTGTTCTGCTGAGTTCTCACGGTCTCATGATTTCTTAATGCTCTGGAATAAAAGAGATACAGCTTTGAAAACCTCTCCTCTGTCAGAAGTCACCAGGAACAACAGAAAAACATTTTGTGCAAACAAAAACCAATCATTAAAAAACGCACTCGATACATTCTTCATAAACTGCACCAGTTTCACTTTTTCGTGTGCTGCTTCCTCTTCTTTTACTTGATTCTGATTGTTAGTTTTGATAAGTGGGTCATTTTTATGTTTTAAGATTTAAAAGTATTTGCAAGGGACTGATTTTCCTTTCTCTCACACCAGTGAACAATAGACCTGATTTCAACCCCCAAGCTTTATGTAGACTTCCTCTGACATGAGTCAGTTAAACATATATTCATAGCTGTTATGTAAACCTTTATATTTTGTCGAGACCAAAAACAAACCAAAAAAAAAAAAAAAAAACAGCTACACACCAACAACTGTGTGAGAGGTAGGGTTAACCCTAACCCTACCTCTAACCCTTTGTACCTGTCACCACTTTTCTTGTTTTTTTTTTCACTTGTTCTTTTTTAAACATTGTATATATCTTATATGCAATGTTTACATTTTCAAAAATAAATAAATAACAGAAATATCTATAAATACATGATAATGATATCATAAGTACAATAATAAAAAAAGCTGAGTAATATGTGTGGAAAGATCCTAGATTAAAAAAAAAACATAATTTGATTTGTTTTGCTGTTTCAAGGGTTCCAATCTGAGATAAAACACAGCCCCACTTAAACCCCTAATAAATGTCCGACATCAATATTAGATGCAGAGAAGAAACTAAGAAACCATATATATACCAAATTTAGTCTAGAGATCTGTGAACCATTTAAAGATTGTTTAGATATGTTTTAAACTGATAAATGCTCACTGGGTAGGTTTGTGCATGAGTTCATCATTTCCAGCTGCTAACCTGAAGATGGCTTTTCAATTCAGGACTGAAAAACATAACATACTTAACAAACCTTGTAAGCTTTTTCTGGTCAAATACTTCTGAGAAGGTCAACATAATCCACGGTGAGTTTGTATCATTCTGATGGTACTTTCAGTGTTCTGAAACTCCAGGCTGGTCTAGAAAACACCCATGGACAGGAACACAAAATGTTATCCCCACATAACTAAAACTCTAAGCCAAACTAAACGGTGATCACTTTCTAACCTGGGAATATACTTTGATTCATGAAAGATGCTGATGTTGCTCTATGCAGCAGAGCCTTAATAACACTAACAAGCTCTGGATTTCCTTTGCCTTCACAGTAGCACACAAAATAAACCTGAAAGAATAACTAAGACTTGGACGTTTTGTAACAGAGTAATTTACATTTCCATGTAAAGTAAGCGACACAGCCAGTCTAATAAATTCAGACATTCATGTGCAGATCATCCGTAAATCATCTCTGCTGTGATAGATGAAGACCCCCGCCTCCTTTCTTCCTCTTCCACTTTGTCTGTGTCCTCCTAATCCTGTTTATAAGGATCCATTACCTCCTCTCTCTGCATCCCACATTCCTCTCAAGGCCTCGGACACTGAAGGCAGATGATGAATCAACGACACATTTCACTTTAACCTTCCAAACACAAACAGCTCGCTGTACACCCGCTCCAGCTGCTTCCTGTCTGCCGCTCTCTCCCTAGCTCTCCGAAGATGAGTTCAGGACTGGGTAGACATTCAGTACACATCGACAACTCAAGCATCCAGTCTAATGGGGAGGTCTGGGAGTTGAGGCCGCAGCAAAGGGTCCATAATTGGCATCCTTCTAGTCTTATTAAAGGGGAAAGCAGTGGGCTGCATCCCCAAAGCCAGATCTCTGCCTTTATTAGAATGGTGTGTAAACAGAATCACAGAGAGACACATAATGATGGCACTCATCGCAACGCCTTTGTTCTTTAGCAGCAAGTAAAAGTAATTAACTGCTGAAAATGAAGTTGCAATAAATGAATTATTACAGTATAGATAAGGATGGAATTCATTTATTAGGTAATAAGCATCATCAGGTAATTTTGTTGATTTAAACCCAGAAGAAAATTGTTGTTTTGTTCCATGAAAATTTAAAATCTCTTTGATAAATCTGTTCTAACCTCTGCTTTTAATAAATTGTGTTTTCATCCCTGCACAGCCTTGAGAGTTGCTAATTCTGCTGTTTTGTGATGCTGCAGACAAAGAGGAGGTTGATAGATTCCTGCCTCGTCTCTGCAGCCTCTTCTGCTTCAATAAAGCTTGTTGGCTAAGAAAGTTGGTGCTGTTCAACGCTTCAAGGTCTCGATCCCCCAGGAGACAACAACAAAAGAAAATAAAACAATGTTTTTACTTTTTCACCTAAACTACAAGACTTGCTTTATTGTTGGTGGGTGTGTCCATTATAAAGAGGCCTGTTTAAAATCTGTTGGCCTGTCCCAGCTACCAGCAGCCTCCTAACATCTGCAGCCCCCTCCATCAGCCCTATATAGAATCTGCTGACATGTAAACAAATATTAGAATTAGCTGTTTTCTGTTTTAGTACGTTTGTTGCAGTCAGGGCAACTCAATAGTTCCTTCACCAGCTGAGTGAGAGGGTGGAGACCTGGGAGTTGCTCTGGAGAGAGTTTGATAGAGATGGCACATGCAGAATTAACATATGACCCTTGTGGTTTGCTTCAGCAGCTTGTTTCTCAAATGGTGGCTGAATTAGCTGTTTGCACCAGCTGACAGGCTCTAAACTCTTGTATACTGTATATAATGTCCACTTTGCAGCGTGGGCTAGCTTTTTGCTTTGTCAGAGGTTTCAATATAGTGTGTTTGCAGTCATGGTCAAAGGTTTTTGCAGAAACATAATATTCCAGCAAAGTCTCTAATCATTGCAGAAAAATGGTAAATGAAACGTTTTTAAATTTTATTCACAAATGTCAAATCTGTAAAGTGTGGCATAGATTTGCCACCTGACGCTTATACCTTTAAATAAAATCCTGTGCAAACAATCATAATTAACAGTCACTTAGTAAATAGAGTCTACCTGTGTGTATGATTTAATCCAATAATAATGCAGATGTTCTGTTTCTGGCCACAGAGGTTTGTTAAAGAACATCAGAGAACAAACAGCATCATGAAGACCAAGGAACACAGCAAACAGGTCAGGGAGAATGTTGGGCTTCAGTTTAAAGCAGAGTTAGGTTCTAAAACAATATCCCAAGCTTTGAACATCTCAAAGTGTTCTGTTCAATCCATCATCTGAACATGGAGAGAGGATGGACCAACTCCAGACCTACCAAGACATGGACATCCACCTAAACCTATAGTAACTCTGGAGAAGATGTGGAGATCTGCAGTTTGGAGAATCTGTTGAAAAGACAACAAGAAGAAACCCAGTCATAAGAAATTCTGTTTGCAGTTTGCCACAAGCCATGAAAGGGACACATTAAACATATGGAAAATTGTGTTATGGTCAATGAGAAATAAATTAATCATAGTTGAAGGTAAGATGAAGGGAGCTTAATGCCTGAAAACGTCTTGAGACTGGAGTGGAGGTTCGTCTTTCAACAGGTGACCATAAACATACAGCCAGAGCTATGATAATGGTCTACTCCAAGTCCAGACCCAAATACAACTGAAATTCTGTAGAAGGACCCGAAAAAGACTTGAAACTGTAACTGTAGCAAAACGTGGATCAATGAAGTATTGCCTCAGAATGACCCCACTGGATTTTTTTCAAAAGGTGAGGAGTAAAGGGGACTGAAAATATATGCACAACACACTTTTCAGGTTTTTATTTAAATAATGTTTCAAAAATCATGGGTAATTTTCCTTCTACTTCACTGCATCGCATTGGCCAAAATATTTTAACATTTGTGGCAGATGTATAACAAACTGTGAAAAAGTTCAGGGGTGTGATTACTTTTGCAAGGGAGTGTATCATTAGCCCAGGTGAAACTGTGAAAGTGTCCATCTGAAATCACTCAATCTATAAGACTGGTTTCTACAAAAGAGAATCACATGTGCTTAAAATGTCTTGTTTTGCTCACAATGCTTACCAAGGAAAAGTGTAGTTTATTTATTTATTTTTTAAATAGGGATAGTGTACAATTTACATTAACCTCAGAAAGGAGAGATGACTTGTTGTAGGGTTGTTTCTTTCCCGTGGGAGTGGCTTTTCTCCCACATCTGACCAGAAACAATGCAATGAATAAAGAGTGGGCCATGGTTGAATGTGGCCTCTGTGGTTGTAGCAGACGGTGCTCCATAACACCGACCTGAAGGAAAAAGACTAAATAGTACTCGTAGTCGTCGTCTTCCGCTTATCCAGGACCGGATCGCGGGGGCAGCAGACTCAGCAGAGACGCCCGGACGTCCCTCTCCCCAGACACCTCCTCCGGGTGGAGCACAAGGCGTTCCCAGGCCAGCCGAGAGACATAGTCCCTCCAGCGTGTCCTGGGCCGTCCCCTGGGCCTCCTCCCGGTGGGACGTGCCTGGAACACCTCCCGAGGAAGGCGACCAGGTGGCATCCGGTATAGATGCCCGAGCCACCTCAACTGGCTCCTCTCGATGTGGAGGAGCAGCGGCTCTCCTCCGAGCCCCTCCCGGAGGGCCGAACTCTTCACCCTATCTCTAAGGGAGTGCCCGGCCACCCTACGGAGGAAGCTCATTTCAGGCGCTTGTATCCGGGATCTCGTTCTTTCGGTCATGACCCAAAGTTCATGGCCATAGGTGAGGGTAGGAACGTAGACCGACCCGTAAATTGAGAGCTTTGCTTTTCGGCTCAGCTCTCTCTTCACCACAATGGACCGGCACAGTGCCCCCATTACTGCGGCAGCCACACCGACCCCAAGATACTTAAACTCCTCCACTTGAGGCAGGAACTCCCTTCCAACCTGAAGAGGACAAGCCACCCTTTTCCGGTCAAGTACCATGGCCTTGGACTTGGAGGAGCTGATCTTCATCCCAGCCGCTTCACACGTGGCTGTGAACCGCCACAGTGCATGCTGTAGGTCTTGGCTAGAGGGGGCCAGCAGGACCACGTCATCAGCAAAAAGAAGAGACGCAATCCACTGGTCCCCAAACCAGACCCCCTCCGGCCCTTTGCTGCGTCTAGAAATCCTGTCCATAACAGTTACGAACAGGACCGGTGACAAAGGGCAGCCCTGCCGGAGTCCAACATGCACCAGGAACAGGTCCGACTTACTGCCGGCAATGTGGACCAAACTCCTGCTCTGCTCGCACAGGGACCGGATGGCCCCTAATAAAGGGCCCCCAATTCCATACTCCTGGAGCACCCCCCACAGGGCATCACGAGGGACACAGTCGAATGCCTTCTCCAGGTCCACAAAACATGTGAACCGGTTGGGCAAACTCCCATGAACCCTTGAGCACCCTGTAGAGGGTATTGAGCTGCTCCAGTGTTCCACGGCCGGGACGAAAACCACACTGCTCCTCCTGAAGCCGAGGTTCAACTATCAGCCGGACGCTCCTCTCCAATACCCTGGCGTAGGCCTTACCAGGGAGGCTGAGGAGTGTGATCCCCCTGTAGTTGGAACACACCCTCTGGTTCCCCTTCTTATGAAGGGGGACCACCACCCCAGTCTGGCAGTCCAGAGGCACTGTCTCCGACCGCCACGCCAATGTTGAAGAGGCGTGTCAACTATGACAGCCTAACAACATCCAGAGATTTGAGGTACTCAGGGCGGATCTCATCCACCCCCGAGGCCTTGCCACCACAGAGCTTTTTAACCACCTCGGTGACTTCAGCCTGGGTGACGAAAGAGTCCAACCCCGAGTCCCCAGCCTCTGTTTCCACCACGGAATGCGTGATGGCAGGATTGAGGAGATCCTCGAAGTACTCCTTCCACTGCCCGATAATGTCCTCAGTCGAGGTCAGCAGCCTCCCACCCCCCCTATAAACAGTGTTGGCGAAGCACTGCTTCCCCCTCCTGAGGCGCCGGACGGTTTGCAAGAATCACTTCGAGTCCAACCGGTTGTCCTGGTGCCAAGTGCACTGATGGACACCCTTATGTTTGAACATGGTGTTCATTATGGACAATCCGTGACTAGCACAGAAGTCCAATAACAAAACACCACTCGGATTCAGATCGGGGAGGCCATTCCTCCCGATCACGCCTCTCCAGGTGTCACTGTCGTTTCCCACGTGGGCATTGAAGTCCCCCAGCAGAATAATGGAGTCCCCGGGAGGGGCACTATCCAGCACCCCCGACAGGGACACCAAGAAGGCCGGGTACTCCGCACTACCGCTCGGCCCGTAGGCCGAAACGACATTCAGAGACCTATCCCCAACCCGAAGGCACAGGGATACGACCCTCTCATTCACTGGGGTAAACCCCAACACCAGACGGCTGAGCTGGGGGGCAACAAGCAAACCCACACCAGCCCGCCGCCTCTCCCCGTGGGCGGATCCAGAGTAGAAGAGAGTCCAGCCCCTCTCAAGGAGATGGGTTCCAGAGCCCACGCTGTGCGTGGAGGTGAGCCCGACTATTTCTAGTCGATATCTCTCGACCTCCCGCACAAGCTCAGGGTCCTTCCCCCCCAGCGAGGTGACATTTCACGTCCCTAGAGCCAGCCTAAGCCTCCGGGATCGGGCCGCTGAGGTCACCACCTTCGTCCGCCACCCAATCCTCTTTGCACCGGTCCCTCACGGTTCCCCCTGCAGGTGGTGGGCCCACTGGGGGATGGCCTCGCGTCTCTCGTTCGGGCTTGGCCCGGCTGGGAGCAACCCGGCCACCAGGCGCTCTCCGGCGAGTCCCGACCCCAGGCCTGGCTCCAGGGTGGGACCCTGTCTCCGCCGTACTGGGCGACGTCACGTGCCTCGATATTTTTGTCCTCATGAGGGATTCTTGAACCGCTCTTTGTCTGACCCATCACCTAGAACCTGTTTGCCATGGGAGACCCTACCAGGGGCATTTAGGCCCCAGACAACATAGCCTCTAGGATCATTTGAGCACTCAAACCCCTCCACCACGTTAAGGTGGCGGTTCAAGGAGGAGGCTAAATAGTTTGATCCAGAATATGTGGGGACTGCAGAGATTTTAGCTGCCCTTTTCCTGACCCTAGACCTGTATAAGTCCTGGATGGAGGGAATGTCAGCCCTGATTATTCTCTCTGTAGACCTGATTGTTGGTAGCAGTCTGGACCTGTCCTGTTTTGTCAATGAGCCAAACCACATAGTGATGGATGTGCACAGGAAATATTGAATGATTGGCAGTGTAAAAGATTACTATAAAATGTTAAAATGTTGAGTTGCTGCAGGAAGTACAGTCTCTGCTGGGCCTTCTTCCGAACTGTGTCTATGTGTGAGGACCATCTCAGGTCCTGAGAAAGGTTGGTTCCTGGGGATGGGAAGTGATCCACAGTAGACACAGTGTTGCTGAGGATCTCCACTGTCTTTACTGGGTTAAGCTCCAGGTGGTCCTGACAGCACCAGTGGGGTGCACTGCTGAGGTGCAGTCACTTGCAGAGGGGGTTGAGGGATTATGACCCTTCCCTCAAAAATGTAATATCCCAATAAAATCACATAATTATGATTTAAACAAATATGTTGCAAAATAACTTGATTTGTTGATTTTATTTATTTATTTTCATTTGCCAGAAAAATAGCATCATGTTTAATCATTTGTTAATGTAACCCCCCCTCCTCCTCCTGCCAAAAACGTGTTATCACCCAACCCGCTTTCTCTACTGAGCTTCATCGTTTTCTGTATTTTGAACGCAGACGCTGGTAAGAGTGGTCGTACTTTGAAAACATGAAAAGAGCCACAAAAAGCTGACAGATAACGATTTTTCACTGTTGGTCGACAACAACCCCTGAAAAAGTTTGACCTTTTACCTGGACCTCTCGGGCTGAAGCCCCAAATATCACAAATAAGACATCCAAAATGCATGTCTGGTATAAAGATGCATCAAGCAAAAATAATTTCATTAAACTTCACATTTTTATCTAAAAACAATGAGGTGTGTCTCTATTGTGTTCCATATAATCACTGCTGTTCCACCTTACCTGACAATGAGACAAAAAAAAAGATGACAATAGAATTGTTATTTGCACACACGTAACACGGTGACTGTGCATCTTCACGCGCAGACAGGAGCGGACTGGTAATTTGTCCATTCTGGAGAAGTCCAGAACGACTGCTCAGTCCAGGATGGTCGGTCAGCTTCGATGATTACCCAAAAAGTTACAGTAAGCGCCTCAAACAAGACAATAATAGGAGAGACACCTCATTTTAGAGCAGCTGTGGAGCCAACCGGAGAATGGGAGTCTGGTGCAAGTTTGTGCGCTGGGACCGGTGGAAGCAGAGCGGCATAACCTAGGCTGAAGTTAGAGTAAAACCTGAATGTTGACTCAGAGTGGGATACTTGTGAGCTACAACTAATCATTCACAGAACAAAAGATGAGAGTCTAAAAAAGGTCCAGGTGAGGCTCTATTTTATATTTTAAACACCTTTTTCTCTACAGAAAGTGTTTAATGACTGTACTAATGGCTCACATGCTCAGCGGAGAACAACAGACTGGGTTGTAAAATGTTATATTTATTATTTTTGGCAGGCTGAATGAAAATAGTTTCTTCATAAGTTGAATGAAGGGCTGGAAAGAAAACAGAACAGGTTGACGAAAGAAGAAATATATTTAGAGAATCAATTTTAATCAAATATTTGGAAAGCTCTCAGCAAAATAAAAATAAAAAAGTGTTTTTAGGATCTTAACATTTTACTAAGCTGTAACAAAATTAACTTTATACCAGTTTCTTTTTTTGAAATGTAAGAAATTAAGACCCTGGATCCTGGAGCCCTGGAACACCTTCATGAAAAGCTCATTCAGTAGATGAGAAAATAATAATTTATTTGACCAACAGTAAACCGAGTTTCTCTAAATTTCAGAACATTTGTCAGACGGACTGAGCAGAAATTCACATTAAGTCATTTTCTAAATATCACAAAATGTGTTACTATCTGCTTCAGCAAAATATTTTTTTCAACCGTTGTAAACTGTTTCTTTTCTTCCTTCACTTCAACTAACAACAAAATTAAGTAACTCTCCTGTTGTCTTTGGGTAAAAACGACCCGCTTTCATGTATGTTCATTTTCACATAATTGCTATGAATGACATGCAAGGTTTTAGTCTGCTCACCTAATTACTAATGTTTAAATTTGTTAAATCACATATTCTTATTTTTTCCAACCACATTATAGTGCACCATATAAATACATACAATTGGAAAAAGTAATTTTAGTATATGGTAAAATACATCCTAAAACTTTTAAATGTTTAGTACTGTTAGAAAAAAATGAAAAAAGTTATTAATTTTATTTATTTTTGATTATTAATTGGTAACGTGACGTGGAACAGAACAGGCGCAGATTAAATACAAAGAAACAGGAAACTTAAGTAAATGACAGTAAAAGCATTCAAATGTATAACACAGGAACAACAAATTAGCCTGACTCTGTCATATTGAGTTTAAAGGATTTGACCCACATGCAGAAAGCAATTCAGGAGACGGTATTGTTCGGTGAAGTGTTTATTTACAACTGGGTGAATAATGCAGGGAACTGGAACCAGGATGCAAACTGTAGAAATAAACAAGGTAAGCAGGGATAACACTGGGGCTGAACTCATGAAAATAATAAATCTGTCTTACAAAGAATGGTGGAGGGATCCGCCAGAGGGGGAGTGGAGAAACCAAGTGGTTGTTTGCTGGTGAGACTGAAGTTGGTGGATATGGTAAGCCAGGAGAGTTTGTAATGACAGCCTCCTCCTTAAATAGTCCTCTGCAGAATAATCAGGGGAATAGCGAACACCTTTCACCTCTCCTCCAGATTCCACGCCTAGGGGCTGAGCACAGTAAAAACACCAACAGACACACAAAGCACAGATCCTGAAAGACTCCTTTTACAAAAGTAAATGATTCAGTTATAAATGAAAGGCAGAGCTTAATGCCCCAGTGGTGGACCCAAAGTTACACCCATGGAGAGAACACATCCCTGGGGGGTTGCCAGTGCTCGTGGTTCTTTTGCAGGAGAAGATGCTCCTCAGACTCACCTGCTGCTGCCGGTCAGTCCGAGGGCTGGTGTCCAATGAGAGGTGGATGGGTGGATGGATGTTTAATAGTTTTTAAAGCTTAATTGCTGAACTTCTGGGGTGTCTGCATGTATTTGTCCTTGTGCATGTGTCAATCTAGTGCTGCTGTGAGCTGCTGTCTGCCTTTGCCAGGACACTTATGTAAACAAGATTTTAAAACTTTTAATATAGCACTACTAATGAACACAATCTAAGTGTGCAACTTTCTCGTAGAAAGATTTCACTTTTGATCCGCTCCTGTTCTGTCCAGTACATGTATAGTGGAATCAGAGGTGTGGAAATCAGTGTTCTGCTGCTTCCTGACTGGGTAGGTACCATCACCACCTTACCTTTTAGCTTTTCAAAGGATGAATTGATAAAATCTTATTACTTTATGAATGCATCCATCCATCCATCCATCCATCCATCCATCCATCCATCCATCCATCCATCCATCATATGTAGACCATGTTTTGTGGAACCACATGGGACACATGAAAGACAAACGAACATTTAACACAACTTCTTCAGCATCATTAATCAGAAAGTCTGAATTTATCACCTCTCATTACAATATAATCCAGTTTGGTCTTGAACTATTGGTTCAGCTGGTCAATTCTGTGTTTACTAGTTATTCTTGTCACTGGATTTTCTCATGATACACACATCTAAAGATGCATTCTTGGTTTGGTGACACACTAGAATTCCCCGGTTTGACAAATTAAAGGCAGAGAAGACAGAGACTGGCTACCTTCTGTTCAACCAATATGACACAGCTAGTGATACAAGAGCTTTCACTGATATATTCAGATATATCAAGAAAACAACTTCAATAGACATCTGTTGGACAGTTTCAACTTTTTAAAACCAATCAAAATGTGGAACAGTGTTGCAGTTTGTGCTACAGGGAAAAACGGGGATAAAATGGTGTGTGGTTCCACACAAAGTGGGACACCTAGTCACCCTACCATCTATCTGATTCACCAATTGTCCAAGCTGTAAGGAACCATCCAGAATCCATTCATCCATTTCTTATACTTGCTTACTCCTTGCATGGTCTGGTGGTGTAGTGCCCTGCTCTAGCAGTCAATGGGGAAGAAGCTGGGTACAACTTGGACAGGTCACCAGACCCTCACAGAGACAGAGAGGGCACACAACCATGCAAGCAAACAGCCACACCTACAGTAAGTGCAACATGTAGTGGCCAGGTTACATAATATGCATGTTTTTGGACATCTATAAAAGTACTCAGGAAGAACATAGAAACTATGTAGAATGGCCACAGGCCAGGATTTGAATCCAAAGCCTTCCTACTGCTAGGCAACTGCAGCACCGTGCGTCTCCTGTCCAGAATCTATGAGTTGTGATTCAAGAGACAATTTTTGACCAGCTGTAATTAAAACAGTCCTTGCCATTAATCATAGAGGAGTTGTTGTTTTGGACATCATGCTCCAAATGTTCCAGACACATTTGGGAATTGAAGTTTGTCCACCAGCTGTTTGCACATTGGTGAGCCACATCAGCTCTGTACATTACTGAAACTAAAACTGCTCACCCATAACAGTCTATCTGCATGCATCTTAAGCTGGTGCACAGGATGGACAGGGAGGGGAGGGAAGCAGACAGAACAGGCTGTTGATGGAGGAAATGCAGCATCGACTCTGATCTAGAATACCTGTGTCAGAAGCAGTGACATAAATGATGTATCTCAGCAGACCCATCAATAACACTCTAAGAGGGCCTAATGGACGTATAAAACTGGGCAGATAAGAAGTTTCTCTGGAAGCTTCCATAAATCAGCCCCTCAGAGTGACCCATATAAGAGTGGACAGCGCTGACAGACTGCATAAATTACTAATGGATGCTATGAGAAGTATTACTGTTATTGTGATCATCATGAAGTCCTGAACACCTTGTGTTTATTAAAATTCATGCAAACATGTTTTACTGCACATGCATGTGATTTACAGTGTCACTGTTTCTTCTTTAGAAACCAGTAACACCAAGGTTAGAGGCAGTCGGTTCTCTGTATGAAAAGCTCCCTCTACTGCCATCACCGGTTATTCTCCCTGAAATATGTTCAGTCTTCTGGAGTTTGTTCCACTCTGCACATGGATCTCAGCGTGTTTGTGCTGTCATTTGAGTTTGATTTCGACCTAGTAATGACTATGAGTCTGAGCTAAATATCAGCAGAGTCCATTTCATTTTGAAACCTGCTTCCATTTAACACACTGAGCAATATTAGCACCATGGTCCTCAATCTGCCTGCAAAATAACCTTTCAGAGACCCACACATTTCCACCAGGAACAAGGGGTCCGTGATGGATTGCATAGCAGTGTAATTGACATACCTCATGTTGCCTCAAGTAACAACTTACACAGGAGTCAGACCATGCTGGCAGGTAGTGGAACAAGAAACATTTTATGTAGTGAGTAAGCCAATAAGAATTCTATGTATATCTTCAAAGGTCCTGGTGAAGGATGACGTTAATCAATTGATAAGATACTCAGAATCTTTATTTTCACACTTTACAGTTTGGTTTACAACCTAAGTATTCAAGGTAGTCTGCTTATTGTTTCATCGTTAAGCTCATTAATTTATCTTCTGATCAGGGTACAGCAAAGAAGCTGAAGCAGTTTTTCTGGATTTACATCACACGTTCGAAGACTTCAATCGTAAAATTCCTTTTCATACATAGTGAAACATGAACTTTAGAACAATAAAATGGAACAAGATCTTATTATTAGTTATATAAACTATCTTATCTACTGAGAACTTTACCAAACGCAACAAGACAATACTCTCAGCATACAGCTCTAACCACTTCTGTATCACTTGAAATATCATGGACAGGCCCCCAATTGTTATCATACCGGTTTTCTTGAATTGTGAAAAAAGGGGAAGTTAAAAGGTAAGTTTATAAAACAGGAGTTTCATTGTATGAAAAAGCTAGTGTATGGTTAAAGTACGCCTTATCTGCACACCTTCACAGGTGGAGCGAGTGAAACCAATTAGACCAATTAAGCCTAGGCACCAAAAGCTTCTATGCCAAAACGATATTGTGAGAACGGTAGGGCCAGCGGGGAATAACAGTTTCACAGACACATTCTGTCAAGGAAGGCATCATTGTGTTTAGCCGGCCTAACAAAGCAAACAAACAAATCACTTAGGAAATGTACAGACTCATAATCGTATGATGTTACTCAAAGTTCACATCAATTTATGCACACTTCTTTCTCACAGAGCAAATTGCTAGATTACAACTATGTTCACTAATTAGCTTTTACCTTTAATGGAAAATAAGAATTATGGATTATTTCAGTTTTAGCTGAAGATTAAAAGTAGACATCCGACCCATCAGCCAACAAAGAAATGTTTTTGAAGTCCTAAATAGAAACTTTCACATTTGCTGCTCCTTTACCATCACAGCCTAGCGGTGTTGCTTCTAATGAGTGACTCTGTGATTGCAGCCTTTGATTTAGCTAACAGGATCCTCTCTGCAGACAGCGCTGTGTTTAGCCTTACTGTTTCTGTTATTTTTACCCACCCATGGCTGCCCTGTCTAGTTTTCACTTCATTGATGATTATCTGCCTGGAAACAGTGCAGGCATCTGTGACTAAAGGATCATCTGTATCCTCGGCAATGGATGTGACAGCTATAACAACAAGGCTGCTTCCAGAAAGTGTACAATCTTATGAAGCAGTTCTACACAAAGTCAGCTGTCCATGATAAAATTATCTGATGTCTCCTTGCTTTAAAATGTTTTTGGGTTAACAATTATCCATAAAACACTGAAGTTTGATGTGCTGCAGGATGTTCAGAGACCTTGATTAGGGTGGATGTGAACATATGATTTACCCAGCAGTTCTATCCAGATATCAGGTTTCTTCACAACCACACCTCATAGTCCAGTTAACTGCACCCCCAACTTATATTTCTGTACACCTAAATTGTGTTTAATCTTCTTTATATTCAAATACCATAGCCGTCTTATTCAATCCTTCTTTATCAACATCTTGATTTTGATTTTTACAGTTGATAGTTTTTTACGTAATCTAAACAAATCTTAAATTGATAATCTTCACTTTCTAAAAAAATTAACTACAGCACAGTGTTAATTAAAGGCTAGTGAAGCAAATGATTTAGTTATGAGACTGTTCTACTGTAGCATCTTTGAATGAACACATGGGTAGGTGACTGACTGGCCCAACTCATTTTAAATATGCTTTGCTGTCCCTGGTTCTGAAGTATGAGAAGATTATATCCTGTCGCACTGGTAAACATTTAGATTTCATTTTTGACAAGTGGAAATAAAAACCAAAAGTTAAATATGCAAATATGTGACCCCTGAAAAATCAATCCCAAAGAAAAATTTGTGAATTTGACACATGGTGCCTTTCAATCATTTTGAAAGTTGCAGATCAACATTTTCAAACAGCAGCTCTACAGCCAGAGGGAACCTCCCCCAGCTCTTGGACTGTCATGTAAATGATCTGTTACAGTTTTTGATTCATAATAGAGAAGCAGCACAAATCTTATGGATTTGCCCAAATTCTGTGATGCTGTACAACACAAAGCATTCATAAATGTACCAACCAATATGAAATAAAGAAAGTAAAACAGTGTGACTTCTACTTGTTCTCCTAGCTTGAGCAATCAAGTGAGCCTCTCTGGGAGAGCTGCATCTGCTCTGAACTTATAAAAAGAGATTGTGAAAGACTTGCGCACTCGTGACATCCTGCTTAAGAAGTAGTTTGTCTTTCTCTGTAACAAGCTCTGTCCATGCTTGAGCAGTTGGAGAGGCAGCTGTTCTCAGCTAGCCAGAGTGCAAGCCGAGGCTTTTTCCACATAGGAATTAGGAGTGATGGAAGGAGGAGTGCGGTGAAAAGGCAAAGAGACTTAATTAGGGAGCAAGACAGAGAGGATGAGGTGCAAGAAGATGGTGAAGATGGAAGCTAGAAGGAGGGAAATAGCCAATGAGGAAAGGAGAGAGAGAAAAAATGGAGGAGAGAAAAGCTGGCAAGAGCAGAGAGACAGTTTGAGCTGAAAATCATTTAGCACTAAGCCAAATGCCAACTAAGAATAGATTTTAAATCAATCAAACCCAGCTATGTGGCTGGAGAATTAATATGTCCCCCAGGAAACATTGCCTTTCCCCAATGGCTGAAGCAGGAAATATGTTTTCTGAAAGTCTGTCACAAGCCCAGAAAGACCAACCTGGAGCAGATTATTTATATGTTGCTTGTAAGAAAAATGAAAGCACCTAAAATATCATCTGATAAACTAAGAAACCACATCAAACATAAGTGACAAACAACAGGAAAGAACAAAAACAGCCAGCTTGTATTTTTATAAGAGCAACTCTTACTTTGAAGCAATCTCTCTGCTACAGGTACTGTGATTTCTATAAAGGTACAACGGCTTCGTTTGGTCCCTCTACATCTCTTTAGAGTCAATCTGCAGAACACAGTAACTATGTGACAAACAGGGCCCCGGTAGGCATCTATCCTCGACAACAAAGGCTCCATTTGAACAACAGAGGGGAGAACAAGGTCCGTTTGTTTGCCTGGATTTGGATCTGGCCCCATAGCACCTGATTATGTGCAGAGAGAGGCAAGCTGAGCTGAAAACTTCGTGTAGCAGATCCTCATGCTGTGTGCTGTGAGCTACTGCATGCATTTTACATTAAATGTCTGTGATAAGTAGTTCGCTTCCTAATTGTTGGGGTTGAGGTAAAAACATTCACACAAAGCGCTTTCATTCTTTTAAGAATATGACAATTTGTTGCCTAATTAGCTAAGAGATCTCCTCTTTCATTTGATGAAACATTAATCATAAAGCTTCAATTATAGTCAGTTATTTTTCAAAGGAAGTGGCTTCAAAATAACTTCCTTGACAGCTCTAAACATGATGGTGGCAGGCATATTTTTTCTTCGACTGGTGGCGACTATCACAGTGTTTTTTTCCTCAGATGATGATATAATGGATGTCAAATGAAACACTGTCCTGCCAAATTCCTGCATTGCCATTTATCACTCTTAATCATTTCCTGCAGATTTCTCAAGAACACATTTATTGAATGCATCTGTCTTTCCCCTGTTGAGGCTGAAGACAGAGATGGATCATTCCAGCCAGCAGATTTTAAGGACTTTCCAGGCCAAACTGAGCACAGCTGACAGTCTTTGACTCATTGGAATTCTACCTGCTGCTTTGTCTCAAACATGTTTTTTTAGTCTGAGGACCCACATGAGCAAATTACAAATACTGCAGCTTTTCACAGAGCTTCATGTGAGATACGTTTTAGTACCGAGAAGCTTTCTCTGTCATTTTTTATTTAAAAATGCTCATTGACAGAACTGAACATCTGTTTTAACCTTGCTGTTAATCTAGAATATGCAAGGCTTTTATTCACAAATTTATGTAGCAAGACAACATTGTACCATTAACCTGGAAATTAGGTCTCTTTTATTGTTTTTTGTGAGAACTCTCTTTGCAGTGAAGTATAGAAAATACTTTCAATTTCAAATTTTACATGTTTGTTATCTTTTCTGTAGAAGCAAAATAGGTTTAAGGTTAATAAGGTCAATCTGTATATAAATCTGAATAATATTTCTGAAATATTCCCCACTATTTAGGAAATTGCAAGCCAATTCTGGGGAAGTTACATGTTACTTTTAGGAACTAAGCTGGTGGTTTGAGTTTATAGATTAAACTTTACATTTTTTTCTTCCAGAGGTTACATGTTATTTTCCTGGAAATAACAAGCTACATTCACAGTTACTATCCAGGATTGTGGGTGTTATTTTCCAGGAAACTGCATGCTGCTTTCTCAGAAACTTGCTGTTTAAATTCTGTGAACTTCCAAGTTGCTTTCCAATAACATTCTGTGGATTTTCTTGTTACTAACATGTTGCTTTTCTTGAGCTTTTCTTTCCAGAAATATTACAAGTTACTTTCTGTCAACTACAAGGTTACTTTTCTGGAAGATTACAGGTTATTTTCCCAGAATTTACATACTATTAACTTACTGCTTAACTGTTCAAAACTTAACAGGAATCTTCCAGGGGAATTTCTAGATACCTTGGTAAATCTTGATAAAGTTGGTTTTATTGTGTGTTGCTGGTCCAAAATGTTGTATCCATTCTATAAAATACAGTTTTCATATATGTGTAATTATCAAAGAGTAGAACATACTAAGAATGCTAGAAACTGTTGGAATAATTGAATAAAGATTTGTTTTATATTTTCTCCTATTCTTTATTTTAACCATTTAATCTTATAATCATTCAAGATGTGTGTGAGTAAATGATGTGATGAGTTGTCTGCAGGCAAAGATCATAAATGGAGCTGAGCTAGCACAGAAGGAAGCAGTCCAGTTGAGGAGGTCATAAAGATGAAGGCTGATTACACTGAACAAAAGGCACAATTGACCCTGGAAGCTGAAAGAGGACTGTGGAAATGTGTTGTTAATGGATAAAGATGTTTATGACCTGTTTACGATGCAGCTGTTGTTTTCCCCCATCCTTTAGAGATTAATGTTTTTGTAAACTAGGGACCCCCAAAAGACAATAAAAAGAGGAAGCGGTTGGATGGGTTTCAGAGCGGTTGGGAGACTTGTAACTGAACACATCTCTGACCGTTCTCCTCGCAAAGCGAGTAAAATAACTAATACTTTGTCTCTCCATTCTTTTTGTGTTGTTATAATATTGTTAGGTGGTTTAAACCTGACATTAATTTGGTCCTTTCGAGCCGGATTCCAACTACGCCTGATGGTTCCACCGGGTCGGTAGATACCAGTAAAGACCGTGCGCACGGCTGTCTTCATCAGGGAGACACACAGACCCTTTCCGGGACTGGATTTCGGCCCGCCCGCTGGGATCTGATGGCTGACGGAACTCTAAGAGAGAGGAGAGGACAAAGTGGTGAGTTGAATCTAAATTTAAAACAAAAGTGTGACGAATGACTGGGGGTCATTGCGTGAAGTAAACAAACCCTGTGAATCCTAGGCCCTAACAGGTAACAGCAGTGCGCCGGAGTTCTGCTTAAAGTATAAGTATTAAGAAAGTAATACTAAAATTCCGTGTTTCCAGAACAGCGGAGTCCGCGTTTAAGTATTTTAAACAACAAAAAATACTTAGAAAAATCCACGTTTAAATGTGTGCATGTGAGAAATGAATGGAGGATTTAAACCACTAGGTTTTGCCTCATACCAAAGCAGTAGGATTGTAAGTGACTAACTTTTGGGGAAGCAAAGGCAAGAATTTTCCACTCGAAAGAGTTGAAGTGAGAATTACCACAAAAGGAGATTTTTCTGTCACCCTACTGAGCAGAATAATCCAGCATTTAGAATACCCTAGGTATTTATATGCTGGACCAAATTTAAATAAAAGAAATGGGAAAAGGGTGATTTAAATACACTAAAATGAATAATAATGTAAAGATTGGAAATTTGTGGAAGCACAGGATCAAATTAAAATATTAAAATTAAAATATTTAGATAAATGGATAACCACATATCATTATGATGGTCGTTTAAACTCTAAAAAATTAGGTGATCTATAGGATGCAATAATTAAAAGTGCATTAAAAGTAAACGTGATTTAAGAAAAATGGACAAAGAAGGTTATGAGGATGTCGATTATTGCTTAAAAGTTACTAAAAAGAGAGAGATGTGATGCAAAAGACAAGAATGGACGTTTTTGTGGAAAGCTGAAAAGGTCAGAGGGCTAAGAAGTAATTTTTGATGGACTTGAAAAGTAGAACAACAGGACAAAAGAAAGGGAGTAAAAAGAGCAGGTGGAAAGTTTTTGTTTTCTACCAAAGATCTGATGAGGTTTGACAGGATTGGATGGACTAAAATGAGTCCCTTTGGTGAATAAATCCATCCCCACCATGGCTGTACCTCATGTATGTTTTATTTGTGTTTATTTTTTATTATTATTGTTTTGAGATGCTGAAGGCTGTTGATACAGCGTGTCACGGAGGTTCATGGCATGACATGGGTTTTTTTTTCTCTGTGTAACCTTAGAAAATATTTTACTCTTTTTAATAGCCAGAGTGAAACAAAAAGAGGAAGAACCTTTTGAAGAATATAGGATTAGACTGACAAAAGTGTTTAAAATACATAGTGGTCTACAAGAAGATGAAAACGAGCAAGGAGCTTATTGACAGCAGTTAAAAAATGCACTACATGCTGGTTCCAGGAATGCAATTAATACCTGGATAAGGAGACATTTTATAGGGTTCCCCACAGCAAATCTAGAAGACTATGTTAATCATGCCCTCCATGCAGAAAGAGTCATGAAGGATAAAAAAAAAAAAAAGGAAATAAATAAATAAATAAATAATTAAATAGGCAACACCTTTTTTCAGCAAGAAGAAGAAGAGCAGATTTATTATTAAAACAACAGAGGAAGAGAAAAATTTAGAGGCAGAGGACAAAAACCACAGGGGTCAGAGAGGAGTGAGCAGAGAAAATTACAGACAATACACATCAGGGTGTTGATGTTAAAAAAGGAGTGGGACCATCTTATTACTACTATTCACTGGATGTTCTGAATAAGCCACCCCTAGACGTAGGGACAGCTTTATTAACAGAAGGAAGAAATGTCATTACTCGACTACAAGATCAGATGACACCAGATGATCTACATATTACCATGTGGTATAAAAATACTCCTGGACCAGATAAAACTTATGAAGAAGCATTAACTTAAGTAACCCCTACAAACGTTATGGTAACTCATGTTTATACAGATGGGAACAGTACGTCAGTTGCTGAAGTAGTGTTAGCGGAAGAAACTAGGAAGCTCTGCAAAATGTGGACACCTCCACACATATCTTTATTCAAGGATAAAGAACTCAAGTGGCAGGACATGGGGAGTATAGTGCAGAGGGGAAAAGATGTCAGACTGGTTTGCAACAATAATGAATACAGAAACTAGTGCATCCACAGGATTAACTAGAAATTTATTATTTTGGACAGTGACAGTACAGGAAGGGATACATTTGCATACAAAGAAACAATAAAAAATATTCCTTACTGAACAGGAGGAACAGTTCTTGAGTGAAGTCCCTGATAAGTTATGGTCAAAAGACCCTACTGATGTGGGTTTAGTAAAGGGAGTGTTATCTATCCAAATTAGAGCAAAAACAGAATACAGGCCCAGAGTAAAACAATACCCTTTGAAATATGATGCCCGTGAAGGAATAAAACCAGTAATAAAGGATTTAATAACTGCAGGGGTGATAATAAAATGTGAGGACTCACCAGGTAACACCCCCATTTTTCCAGTTAAAAAACAAGCTCCATCAACAGGAAAGATAGGCAGTTCTGGTTTGCATTCACCTTTGAGGGACAAAGATATACTTATACCAGACTACCTCAAGCCTACTGTGAAAGTCCAACTATATACTCTCAGGTAATGAGTGCACATATGGCCAAGTTTGACCCTCCAGAAGGCAGTCAGGGTTGATTATATGTTGATGATGTGCTATTAGCCTCTCCTGATGAGGAGAACTGTAAAAATTACACAATAGCATTATTAAAACATTTAGCAGAAGAGGGACACAAAATCAGTAAAAGAAACTTCAGTTGTGTAAAAATGAGGTTAAATACCTAGGATACAATCTTAGCACAGGGGGACGCACAATTGTAGAAGAAAGAAAGACTGTAATATTACAAGCTCCAAAACCAGTAACAAAAAAGCAGATGATGTCCTTCCTTGGACTAACTAATTATTGTAGAAACTGGGTGCCAAATTATGCAGAAATAGTAGCTCCATTAAACAAACTAATGTATGAGGAAGAGCTGAAAATGACATCTGAACTGAAATGGAGTCTAGAAGCTGAAGAAGCATTTACCAACATAAAACAAGTTCTAGTTTCCAGTACTGCTTTAGCATTACCAGATTATAGTAAACCGTTTGTTCAGATGGTAGATTGCAAGGGACATTTTATGACTTCAGTTCTGGTTCCACAACATGGAGATAAAATGAAAATAATAGCCTATTTCTTTTCAAAACTAGATAGTGTTGCATGTGTGCAACCATATTGTGTGAGAGCTGTAATTGCAGCCTAAAATGACAGTTGCAGTGCTGCAATAGTGTTGTTTCACCTTTTAACCTTAAGAGTTTCCCATGCAGTTTCAGCATTAATACAGCAGAATTAGAAAAAAAAAAGAAAGAAAAAATTAGAAGCGATTTGCAGGATCACCAAATAGTTTATGTGAATGATTTCTCTAAAAAGATGAGAGGGAGAAGATACAAACAGGATATGCATTGGTGACAATGAATATAGTGTTAGAAAAGATGCAACAACAAAGCTCACTACAGGAGATAGCAATGTGAAAAAAACATGGAGCTGAATTAAAAGATGAAATCTATATTTGACCAGATAATAAACCTGTCCTACCAAAGAACCTATAAATGGAAGCAATATTTGAGCCATCGTGTTTCATAATGTCTCAACAGGGGGGAATAGTAGGACAGATATATTAATATTATATAACATATTGATTAAATTCTAAAATTCTTATTAAAAAACATTTTTTTGTAAAACATGTTTAGCATGTGTAAAACATTATCCACAAGGGAAGTTAAGACCACGAAGGGAACAATTTGTAAAACTAAGATACCCTTTTCAAACAATTCATATGGATTTTATTGAGTTAAACCACAGTGAAGGGAAAAAGTTCTCTTTAGTCATTATAGATGCATTTTCTAAACGGATAGAACTATTTCCAACTAAACATTACAAGCACCTCAGGGTTAACATCCTATGAAATGTTATTTGGAAGACCATACAGATTACCACAGTTAAAAAATAAGTGGGAGTTAGATAAAGAAGCTAACCTAGCTGATTTTATGAGGAGTATGTTAGAAAAACAACAGAAATAAATTCAAACTAATGAGAAATGTTCTATTTCCCAGCAGGAAAATCAACTAGTGGAACCAGGAGACTGGGTGTTAATAAGGAGTGTAAAGAAGAAACATTGGTATTTCACCTAAGTGGGAGGATCCATATTAGGTATTATTAACCACTCTTATGGCAGTAAAAATAGCTGAGAGATCAACCTGGATTCACCTTACACATTGTAAAAAGGTCATTTTGGTTGAAAGCTCCATCAGGGGAAGTAATTTACAGACTGATAATAAGGTGGACCCAGACATTTAGAGGCTGGAGAGACCCGAAAGTCAGTGAAGACAATTAAGACACTGGAACCATTTAGAGGAGTAAAAATTTCAGCCAAAAATGACTTTTAGATGGATTAGCAATGTTTTCCGTTGCTGGGTGGTTATATTTTTTTCTTATATTGATTTTTTATTTTTCTGGTATTTCTGGGAACCAGTCAAGATGACTTAGAATATGAGATGAGTTATATGAAACAAGTAGCGCTAAATCAAGGTAGGTAAGATAACCTAACTATGTGTACTAAACAAACTTCTTATACTTATGGTATTCAAGTGTGCGTGAAATCTAAAACCACAGCTGTGGTGCTGATCCACTCATTAGCTTGACCAAATTAGGAAGGAAAGGGCAGGATTATAGAAGTTATAAATGGTACTTAACTAATGACAGAAGAGACACCTCATGGTCCATGAAGGTAGCTGATGAAGGAAATAATTGGACACCAGAGTGGGGCACCACTGCTTATGCTAGTCATCAAAAGAAGTTGTTTTAGCTCCATAAAGCTGATAATGCAATCCAGGTAACAAAGCGAAGAGAGTGAAAATGATGTTAGGAAACTTAACCACAGATGACTAGTTCCAGGTTATTACTGGAGTATCAGGAACAAATAATAACTGGTTATTGATGGTAGAGCAAGCAGCTAACATGACTAAAATAAATTGTGTTGTATGTTTGGGTCCCAGGCTTTTGTTACAAATAATTCCAGCTGTGATACCACAACTCTGTGTGATGGAAGTAATTAATCAAACTAATCCTAATGAAATGTGTCAGCACTGGGATTCTGTTTTTTCTGTAATTAGAGCAGATAAGAACAAATCAGTATTCCATAAACGGGTCGCCACTGGAAACTACACATGTATAAATATGACAGAGAGAGTCAATAAATTGGGAAATCTCATTGCACTATGGTGTACTACAATTGTAAAAGTAAATAAGTGTTTTAAACCAGTCTCTAGAGGAGACATTTGGTGGTGGTGTGGTGACGACAGGTTGTTTGATTGATCACCTTCAAAAGTAACAGGACTCTGTGCTTAATTACTTTATGGTTATATCCTATGTTAGTAGATGAAGTAACAGATGGACTATCTAGTGTAAACCCACATGATTGGCGTGATAGGAAGTGCAGAGCAGCAGCTTGGCAGACTGAGGGAGACTCTACGTACATAGATGCTATAGATGAAGATAAATTAACTGATCAAGTAGCAGCAAGATTTGAATCAAGTATCTGTTGGTGGTGTACGTTGAACAGAAACGTAAACAGGATCAATTATATCCATTACAATGTACAAAAACTAGTAAATTGGACACAAAGCGGGTTTGAACTGTCCATGACCGATTGGCTTCAACTTCCCTGATAGCATTTCAGAATAGAATTGCTTTGGACATGTTGTTAGCTGAAAAAGGAGAGGTTTGTGCTATTTTCGGAGAAAAATGTTGCACATTTATACCTAACAACACTGCTGCTGATAGCAGCCTCACTAAAGCCATAGAAGGTTTGAGATCTCTAAATGGCAAAATGAAAGAGCATTCTGGAGTAGACGCCTCGATGTGGGACTCCTGGCTGGATGTGTTTGGAAAGTATAAAATTTAGCATCATCAGTAATAATTTCCTTTGCAGTGTTTGCTGCAATTTTTGACATTGTGTGGATGTTGTTGTATGCCCTGCCTTTGTTCTCTGTTTAACCGTCTTATCACCACAGCTATTTCTCCTATGGAAGACAGAGTTACACAACTCTATCCGTTATTTAAACATCAGGATGATGAAGATGACGAGAATTGGACTGACCACTTTTCTGGCCTGTATGCAGATCCATTTCTATATGATTCTGTGATTTAGATGTCAGTAAGTACCTCTTGTCTTTCTACTCATGAAGATAATCTTACAGTTAAAAAATTTGAGAGAAGTGGCTGTTTAAGTGATACGAGAATGTGAGCAAATATAAGACAAACAGGGGGGAAATGTTGGAATAATTGAATAAAGATTTGTCTTATATTTTCTCCTATTCTTTATTTTAATCATTTAATCTTATAATCATTCAAGATGTGTGTGAGTAAATTATCTGATGAGTTGTCTGCAGGCAAAGATCATAGATGGAGCTGAGCTTGCGGGAAAGGAAGCAGTCCAGTTGAGGAGGTCATAAAGATGAAGGCTGATTGCACTGAACAAAAGGCACAATTGACCCTGGAAGCTGAAAGAGGACTGTGGAAATGTGTTGTTAATGGATAAAGATGTTTATGACCTGTTTACGATGCAGCTGTTGTTTTCCCATCCTTTAGAGATTAATGTTTTTGTAAACTAGGGACCCCCAAAAGACAATAAAAAGAGGAAGCGGTTGGATGGGTTTCAGAGCGGTTGGGAGACTTGTAACTGAACACATCTCTGACCGTTCTCCTCGCATAGCGAGTAAAATAACTAATACTTTGTCTCTCTTTTCTTTTTGTGTTGTTATAATATTGTTAGGTGGTTTAAACCTGACAGAAACCATAAAAAATAGGTATTTAATTCTGGATGAAGCAATAGAAACAACAGAAATTTTGATTAATCATAAACCAGTTAATTATTAAATAAAATTTATATTGTCAGATAAGCAATTCATTTATTTTAACAAGCAATCTGTGTGTTTTACTTCTTTCCATCAAGTGGCTTTTTATGTCGTATTTCTGGTCATTTTGAAATGTGGTGAACTGAGCTCACATATACAATTAATGGATTTAACTATGCATTTTATTTACCTTTTTTTTGGAATAAGGAATAATTCTCATACTAGATGTGGTCTAGTGAGGCATGTCCTCTATTTATGCAACTCATTGAGAGCATAATGATATTGAATTATAGAGGTAAAACAATAGAGCCTTGAGGGACACCACATTAGATTATTTTCTAAGTGAATACAACCCAAGTTATTATGTATCAGCATGTTATGATCAGTTGTATCTAATTCAGCACTGAGGTCCAATAAGCAATGTTTGGCGAAAGTGACCATCTGAAGGAAAAATAATGCACTGTAAAAACAAACCTTAAAAAGTGCTAATATGCTGGTAAAATACTGAAACCCAGGTTATGGTGGACAATTGTTTTGTTTCATTTTGAAAGAGCACAGAGGTCAGAAACTATTAAAGTCTCCTCATCACATCAGCTGGAGACTTTCTATCACATATGTTTGATAAATCAAATCAGAATCAGCTTTATTGCCAAGTTCGTACATACAAACAAGGAATTTGACTGCGGTACACTTTGCTCTCTGGTTTTGTTTTTGCATTACAGAATATACATATTTACAATATACAAATATACACATATATAAAGAAAGAGGTGCATTTGCAACATCTGTATGCTGTTGTTTGGTACTCTATTAAATGTTCAACAGAGAAACAGCCTGGGGGAAGCAACTGTCTCTGTGGCGGCTGCTTTTAGTGAACAGTGCTCTGTAGCGCCACCTGAAGGTAAAACTCTAAACAGTTTATGTGCAGGGTGTGTGGGGTCTGCAGAGATTTTTGCAGCTCTTTTTCTGACCCTAGACCTGTATAAGTCGTGGATGGAGGGAAGGTCAGCCCTGATTATTCTCTCTGCAGTCTTGATTATTTGTTGCAGTCTGGACCTGTCCTGTTTGGTGGTCAAATGGACCAGAATCAGTTTTAATTTGATTCACCAAGGTTGTGCACACAAAAAAAGGAATTCGACTTTGGTTCTACTTTGGTCTCATGTAAACATTTTAAATATAAACACTGTATATAAGAAGGGAAATAAAAATAAAAGTTTTTTGTTAACATAAGAGGAAGAGTTGTTAAATTAGTGCAAATATGCATGGTATTGATTTGGACACTGACTATTACATTTTTATCAGAGTAATAGCCTGGGGGAAGAAACCGTTTCTGTGGCATCTGGTTTCTGCAAATAGTGCTTTGTAGCGCTTTCCAGAAGGTAAAAGTCTAAACAGTTTGTATCCAGGATGTTTGGGGTCTGCAGAGATGTTAGCTGTCCTTTTCTTGACCCTAAACCTGTAAGAGTCCAAGATGGAGGAAATGTCTGCCCTGATTATCCTCTCTGCGAACCTAATTACCTGTCCTGTTTTGTAAATGAGCCAAACCACAAAGTGACTGATGAACAAAGGACAGACTGAATAATGGCGGTGTAGAAGATGACCATCAGCTGCTGTGGTAAGTTGTACTTCTTTAGTAGCCTCAAGAGGGGGAAGACATGCAGCACAGGTCGGCGTGGCTGGGACTGAAATGAGAAGACAGCCGCGTTGAGGACTGAAGCCTCTCGATACATGGGCCATGTGCTCTATCACTGCGCCAGTGCTGCACCGTGCCCAGGGTTAATGGCGCTGAAGGCCAACTGAAGTATACAAACAGTATCCTGGCGTATGTCCCTGGGTGATCGAGGTGGTGCAGCATAAAATGTAGTCCCAGGTTGACTACATCATCTGCCAACCTATTTCCCCATTAAACAAGCTGTAGCTGTAGGGAATCCAGCAGAGGGGCTGTGATATACTTCAAATGCTTCAATACCAGATGCCTAAAGGATTTCATGACCACAGAGGCCAGGTTGACAGGTCTGTATTCATTTAATTTCTATGATGGTGCTTTTCTTTTGGATTGTGGATGGTGGGACATTAAAGCATGAGAGAACCTCACGCAACTCTAGAGACCTGTAAAAAATCTGAGTGAGGTAGGGAGCCAGTTGGTCAGCACAAGTTGAGATATTGTCAGATACTGGAGCTTTCCTGGTCTTCTGATGCTAAAAGAGCCTCTTTGCATCTTCCCCAGAGATCTTAAATCAAGGTGGGGGGTCTGAGGAGAAGAGGGTGGTTGGTGGGGAGCTTCTGTGTCAGAGCGAGATGTGGATGAGTTGGTGGGCGGTGTGAGCCACTGTATTAAAATGTACTGATATAATACTGAAATACACAATTATACAGTAACCTCACATTATGACACGAGTCCGAATATGAATCGTGGTCTGCAGTAATTACGAAACAAAAGGTTCCATAGGCACATTTGAAGTCTTTGCCAAACTGTCAAACTGAAGAAGCTTTGTGGACTTGTTTGAAATGGCTTCAACAGCTAATCTTCATTATTCATGCATTTCTCCCACACTCCCTGTACACAAAAATCTTTTTCTCCTCCATGAGCAAAGGCAGGGGTCAGCGAAACCCTTGGAAGATGCAGAAGACATTTTTAGATACCATTAGCAGAATTAGAATCTCTTGTGGTTGGAAGTCCTCTTCTGCTTTTGCACCATTGCTGATAATGCTGTAGAGAAATACTTTCCTGTTTTGCCCGCAGCACCATTTCACTATGTATTCACCAAACTCATGAAAATTGCAATAGTGGTGAATAATTTAAAGTGGCTACGTTAAACATTATGTCTTGTACGGTGTCATAACAATGGCATTCCAGGCACAGGAAGCAGACAGTGAATTGGGTGAAAAGAAATTTGGGTAAAACATTTTTCTTTGTCATATACAGTCGTCACATTATGCATTCCTTTGCTTTCAGTATTTCTTTATTGCTGCTACAGGGCATGCTTTCATTGAGATGAGGACCATCTGTTTGACTGCAGGTTGACAACTCACTGTACTCCACCTATAGCCCAATTCATTTTAATCACCATGCATATGAATTCATGCTGTTGACCAGAAACAACATTTAAAATGTGAAATAATAATTGACTCTAATCGAAGTTTCAAGTTAGACTATTTGCCCTTGTGAGCTGCATGAACCAAAGAAGGACAGAATATTTAGCCAAGCTGCCCAGCCACCAGGGAGACCGGTGCTGATTTTATTTGATGAAGTGCAATCACAAAATTCCAACTCACCAGGGTCTGCTCCAGTGAAGCCCTTCATAAATAACACTATGTAATAAATAAATGCTGCTCTGTCAGGTGGGCACAATAAACACTGTTGTTTGTGCTGATGGGTTTGTCTGCTGTTGTGTTGCATGTTAACAGAGCGAGTAATGAATGGTTTTATGGAGGATTATGTAACGAGCATATTGTGTGCAAGAACATATCAAAAGCAGTAAGCCTTGCCAAAATCTTTAGTACAAGAGCGTGCAGTTAGAATGACCTTTAGAAGAATGGGTCACAGTACGTGTTATCTGAAATTCTACTTTTACTTTATTCAAAAGAAATTGTGTTAAATTTACAGTTTACTTATATTTCACCCATTAACAATAAATGTTGACTCAAGGCACTTTACAAGACAGATGTAGTTTATATATAGCAATGTTCTGTATATAGTCCATTTAACCCAGTCATATAGACAGATTTTAAGTCAGTTAGATACATTCCAATGCAATCCTATTGTTGTGCCAGAGCCATGGATTAAACATGGACTGAACTGTACAATGGGACACTGTAGATTACTGTGCACTGAACTGAGACTGGTAATTAAACTCTCAATCCCTAAATGCACTGCATTACCTACTTTAGTCCAGCCCAGCCCAGGAAGGAGGAGCCACAGCTGAACTCATCTTGGTGTCATGGAGCCACTAACAAAACACTTCTTCCAGCCACACCTTTCCGTTCTTCCTGCACCAGCGCAGCTGATCGCATCGAGTGGGCAGCATGGCGCATGAATGTCTTCAGAACTTGGTTTAAACAAGACTCGACTACTTTGAAGAACCCTTGGATCCAAAGTTAACTACTGGCTTCATTACTGAGCCAGTAGTCAAATGTATGGGAAGAAACTGAGTACAAATTGTTAGGTGCAGCAAAAGCTCTTATAGTTGCTTTGTCTAGAAGAGAAATTTCTTGACAAGAATAGCTCACCCAGTGGCCCTATTCAGGAAGGTGTCATAAAAAAACAGAAACGCCAGGCCAGGAGTAACTTCTATTAAGAGAAAAAACAGAGAGAAGATAAATTTAAGGTCAACAATAACTGCACAAACTGGAGAGTAACATTAGAGGAGCCTGATAAGTACAAAGACTACCTCCCATTCTATTTATAAAAACTCTAGGAACCAGCAGTAAACCTGCAACATAAGAGTAAAGTGCTCTGTTGGGAACGTATGGAATGAAGAGAAGCTAAATGGAAGGAATATGAAGGAGAACGATCTCTTTTTTAATTTTCATCAGAGCTCCTGGACCAACATTTTGAATCAGATGAAGGCTTTGAACTGATTATTTTGTGAATCCTGATAGTAAAGAATTACAATAGTCCAGCCTTTTCTGTATTCCTCCTGGACTGGATATGTCTTAATTATGCAATATTGTGTGACAGGAGGAAGTCCTAGTAACATGTTCAAGTTTTAATTAACATACCTTGATCATAGATAACACCAAGCTAGCTGTCTTTATTACCAGAGGGCATTTTAATGCCATCCATAGCAAGTGACCGACTAAGAAGACAAGACATGTCTGCAGTCTACCTGATTGGATTTATCAGGATGTATGTATAAATATAGCTGAGTATCACCAGCATAACAGGGGAAATTTATCCAACGCTGTCTGATAATTGTACCAGTAAATAGAATTGGCCCAAGCACTTGTAATGGAAAATTATTTTAAAGTGCTCTGATCTTCCCTTTACCCCTCTCATTTGATTCTGTGTTTTATCACTCAGAGGTGACCTTCCATCTACCTCTCTCCTCTGACCTCTGTGTTTTATTAGTGTTCTCTTATTTAGAGCAGATGGACTCTAAATTCATTATCAGGAGGTTTATGGTTAACACTCCCTCATGTGTATGCTTCAAGGGAAGGTAGATGAGTGCCCTCATAAATAACTTTGTCACCTCTGACCCGGGGAGGGTCTAAGGGCCATAAAACTAAGCTTTTTGAAGTTGAGATAACACCCTCATTTTTGGTATAAATACTTGTATGTGATTTCTGTTCGTTGCTCTGCTTATCTGACTAGCTCAGTGACAGAGTCATTCAACGTTGAATGCCTTTGAATAAACTTTTAAAAGATAAAGTCCAGTCTTTCTCTTGTTTAATGAGTTGATTTCTCTCCCACTTTGATAAGAAAATCCACAACACACTGAACCCTGTAGTTCTCCATAAATAACCCTGGAGCATTGATATTTATCATAAACATGAACAAACTGGAATTTGTCAGATAAAATATATTTTATTTCATGAGGTGTAACTGTTAATTTGCTAGGTAACAAATAGCAACTCAGTCAGTCACGCATCAATTAGGCTTCTAGGTGCTATGAAAACTACTTGCTGAAGTTCAAACTTTAGACTTCACTTAAAAAGGAAATATAAATGATTAGTTTAGTGAGTAGTGAGGACAATGGGCAGACCGGTTGCAGATGGTAAAAAAGGTAAAACAGTGCAAACAGTCATACTTTACAACCAAAGTATGCAGAATAGCATTTCTAAATAAACAACATGCTTAACCTTCACAGAAATGAAACTGTTTACTAAGCATTATTCATGATTTTAATTCACCATTTTGTTTTTCAGAGGAACACAGAACATGATATTGGTGAAGAGTTCTGTAACATCTACATCAGCAAGCTGTAATCTATAAATGCTGTGACATTGTTTGTTGTCTCAATGCCAACAAGAAAATATAATCCATCATAGAGTTGGATTCACATATGTTGAGATATTCATTGGCTTTGGAGACTTCTCTTTCTCACATCTGATCAGAAATGCTTTGGTCAATCAACATTTATTTATGGACTCAGCAGTCTGTTTGAGGCCTTAAAGAGGGAAGAACCACAGCAGATTCTGTACTTCCTGCTCTGATCCAGTCATTGAGCCAGTAGCTGTAAATGCCATCGCATTAATGATGCCTCCAGGGTTTTGGTCCCCTGCATCTCTGTGCATGTTTGTTAAACACTGGGTGGCCATGTCCTCCCAGCTGTCCTGGTGTCATTTTCATGCTGGTTAACTATGTCACTGCCCCGGAACCGTTTTAATTACTTTGCTCTAAAGGGCTCATAGAATGACACTGCTTTCCGGCACTAGTGTGGAGACCTGCTTTAAAAGTGGATTTTCCACTAAACTAGAGGATTAGATTTAATCAAATCCCATAAATTTACATCATCATTATTCCATATCACACCTATGCAAACAACACTGGCTGATATAGGCTGTTAATATACACTGCTCAAAAAAATAAAGGGAACACTCAAATAACATCCTAGATCAGAATGAAGGAAATATTCTCATTAAATACTTTGTTCTGTACAAAGTTGAATGTGCTGACAACAAAATCACACATAAATCATCAATGGAAATCAAATTTATTAACCAATGGAGGCCCGGATTTGGAGTCACACACCAAATTAAAGTGGAAAAACACACTACAGGCTGATCCAACTTTGATGTAATGTCCTTAAAACAAGTCAAAATTAGGTTCAGTATTGTGTGTGGCCTCCACGTGCCTGTATGACCTCCCTACAACACCTGGACATGCTCCTGATGAGACAGCGGATGGTCTCCTGAGGGATCTCCTCCCAGACCTGGACTAAAGCATCCGCCAACTCCTGGACAGTCTGTGGTGCAACGTGACGTTGGTGGATGGAGCGAGACATGATGTCCCAGATGTGCTCAATCGGATTCAGGTCTGGGGAACGGGCGGGCCAATCCATAGCTGAAGGATGTTGCAGGCAGCAGATCACTCTCCACGGTGTCTCCAGACTCTGTCACGTCTGTCACATGTGCTCAGTGTAAACCTGCTTTCATCTGTGAAGATCACAGGGCGCCAGTGGCAAATTTGCCAATCCTGGTGTTCTCTGGCAAATGCCAAGCGTTCTGCACGGTTTTGGGCTGTAAGCACAACCCCCATTTGTGGACGTCGGGCCCTCATACCATCCTCATGTAGTCGGTCTCTAACCATTTGTGCAGACACATGCACATTTGTGGCCTGCTGGAGGTCATCTTGCAGGGCTCTGGCAGTGCTCCTCCTGTTCCTCCTTGCACAAAGGCGGAGGTAGGGGTCCTGCTGCCAGGTTGTTGCCCTCCTACGGCCTCCTCCATGTCTCCTGGTGTACTGGCCTGTCTCCTGGAAGCACCTCCAGGCTCTGGACACTACGCTGACAGACACAGCAAACCTTCTTGCCACAGCTGGCATTGATGTGCCATTCTGGATGAGCTGCACTACCTGAGCCACTTGTGTGGGTTGTAGAGTCCGTCTCATGCTACCACGAGTGTGAAAGCACCACCAACATTCAAAAGTGACCAAAACATCAGCCAGAAAGCATACAGGTCCTTCTCAAAAAATTAGCATATTGTGATAAAGTTCATTATTTTCCATAATGTCATGATGAAAATTTAACATTCATATATTTTAGATTCATTGCACACTAACTGAAATATTTCAGGTCTTTTATTGTCTTAATACAGATGATTTTGGCATGCAGCTCATGAAAACCCAAAATTCCTATCTCACAAAATTAGCATATTTCATCCGACCAATAAAAGAAAAGTGTTTTTAATACAAACAACGTCAACCTTCAAATAATCATGTACAGTTATGCACTCAATACTTGGTCGGGAATCCTTTGGCAGAAATGACTGCTTCAATGCGGCGTGGCATGGAGGCAATCAGCCTGTGGCACTGCTGAGGTCTTATGGAGGCCCAGGATGCTTTGATAGCGGCCTTTAGCTCATCCAGAGTGTTGGGTCTTGATTCTCTCAACGTTCTCTTCACAATATCCCACAGATTCTCTATGGGGTTCAGGTCAGGAGAGTTGGCAGGCCAATTGAGCACAGTGATACCATGGTCAGTAAACCATTTACCAGTGGTTTTGGTACTGTGAGCAGGTGCCAGGTCGTGCTGAAAAATGAAATCTTCATCTCCATAAAGCTTTTCAGCAGATGGAAGCATGAAGTGCTCCAAAATCTCCTGATAGCTAGCTGCATTGACCCTGCCCTTGATAAAACACAGTGGACCAACACCAGCAGCTGACACGGCACCCCAGACCATCACTGACTGTGGGTACTTGACACTGGACTTCTGGCATTTTGGCATTTCCTTCTCCCTAGTCTTCCTCCAGACTCTGGCACATTGATTTCCGAATAACATGCAGAATTTGCTTTCATCCGAAAAAAGTACTTTGGACCACTGAGCAACAGTCCAGTGCTGCTTCTCTGTAGCCCAGGTCTGGGGAATGCGGCACCTGTAGCCCATTTCCTGCACACGCCTGTGCACGGTGGCTCTGGATGTTTCTACTCCAGACTCTGTCCACCGCTTCCGCAGGTCCCCCAAGGTCTGGAATCGGCCCTTCTCCACAATCTTCCTCAGGGTCCGGTCACCTCTTCTCGTTGTGCAGCGTTTTCTGCCACACTTTTTCCTTCCCACAGACTTCCCACTGAGGTGCCTTGATACAGCACTCTGGGAACAGCCTATTCGTTCAGAAATGTCTTTCTGTGTCTTACCCTCTTGATTGAGGGTGTCAATAGTGGCCTTCTGGACAGCAGTCAGGTCGGCAGTCTTACCCATGATTGGGGTTTTGAGTGATGAACCAGGCTGGGAGTTTTAAAGGCCTCAGGAATCTTTTGCAGGTGTTTAGAGTTAACTCGTTGATTCAGATGATTAGGTTCATAGCTCGTTTAGAGACCCTTTTAATAATATGCTAATTTTGTGAGATAGGAATTTTGGGTTTTCATGAGCTGTATGCCAAAATCATCCGTATTAAGACAATAAAAGACCTGAAATATATCAGTTAGTGTGCAATGAATCTAAAATATATGAATGTTAAATTTTCATCATGACATTATGGAAAATAATGAACTTTATCACAATATGCTAATTTTTTGAGAAGGACCTGTAGATATTGAGAAGTGGTCTGTGGTCCCCACCTGCAGAACCACTCCTTTATTGAGTGTGTTTTGCTAATCACCAAAGATTTCCCCCAGTTGTCTGTTTCATTTGAACAACAGCTGTGAAATTGATTGTCAATCATTGTCAATCAGAGAGAACATAAGATCTCTCTCTTCAAAAACTTTGCTAGTTAGTGACCTGATTTGTGACAATCAGATTGAGTTATTTTGCCTCACAGAAACCTGGCTGCAGCAAGAGGATTATGTTACTATAAATGAGTCAACTCCTACTAATTATTTAAATTTTCACATTCCTCGAAATACTGGGCGAGGAGGAGGAGTAGCAACCATCTTTCAGCCCGATTTATTGACTAGTCCCAGACAAATCAATAGCTACAACTCTTTTGAATATTTAATCCTTAGTTTTCCTCATCCAAATTGCAAAGCACTAAAACCACTTCTGTTTGTTGTTTTGTACCGTCCACCAGGCCCTTACTGGTGGAAGTTTTCAGATCTTTTATCTGATTTATTGTTAAATACAGATAAGGTTATTGTAGTGGGGGATTTTAACATTCATGTTGACACTGAAAGTGATAGCTTAAATATAGCCTTTAATGCTATTTTAGACTCAATTGGCTTTGCTCAAAACATTAACAAACCCACCCACCTTTGTCTTCATTCTCTGGACCTTGTGCTGACATATGGCATTGAGTGTAAAGACATAACAATATTTTCTCATAACCTTGTCGTGTCTGACCATTTTTTAATAACCTTTGAGTTTAATTTAACCAAGTACTCCACACCTGAAAGAAAATTTCATTATAGTAGATCATTATCAGACAATGCTGTAACAACCTTTAAAGAATCTGTTCCACTTTTGATTTCCTCATTATCACAGAAAAACACAATGGAGGGCAATAATTTTGGTTCTTCCCCTTCACAAATTGATTCTCTTGTTCATAGTGTTACTTCATCATTGCATGGTGCATTAGACAATGCAGCCCCCTTGAAAAAGAAGGTAATTATTCATAGGAGGCTAGCTCCATGGTTTAATTCAGAGCTGCGTTCTTTAAAGCACAATGTTAGAAAATTGAAGAGAAAATGACGCTCTACACACCTAGAGGATTCCTACTTAATCTGGAAAAATAGCCTACTGTTGTATAAAAAGACACTTCACCAAGCTAGAACAGCTTATTTCTCATCATTAATAGAAGATAACAAGAATAATCCTAGGTTTCTCTTTAGTACAGTTGCTAAACTTACACAGAGTCATAGCTCTGTTGAGCCATCCATTCTCTTAGCTCTCAGCAGTTATGACTTTATGGGATTCTTCCAAAATAAAATATATTCTATTAAAAAGGAAATCTTTGACATACTCCCGAAGATGATTACTTCATCCTCAGCAAGTGAGACAACATTGGAAGTAACTATAGAACCTGATTTGTGTTTGGACTGTTTTGATCCTGTGGAGCTTCCTGAGTTATCAGAAATATTAGTTTCATCTAAACCTTCAACTTGTATGTTAGACCCAATCCCAACCAAATTATTTAAGGAAGTGTTCCCTCTGATTACCAGCCCCATTTTAGATATGATTAACCTATCCTTAGTAAATGGATATGTAACACAGGCTTTTAAGGTAGCTGTAATTAAACCTTTATTTAAGAAACCTTCACTTGATCGAGATGACTTGAAAAATTACAGACCTATATCCAATCTTCCATTCTTATCTAAAATTCTCGAGAAAATAGTTGCTAATCAAATGTGTGAGCATTTACACAGCAATGACCTGTTTGAAGAGTTTCAGTCAGGCTTCAGAGCTCATCATAGCACTGAAACAGCTCTGCTGAAAGTCACTAATTATATTCTTATGGCCTCAGATAATGGACTTGTGTCTGTTCTGGTTCTGTTAGATCTCAGTGCTGCATTTGATACAGTCGACCATAATATTCTCTTAGAAAGGCTGGAATATGCTGTAGGGATCAGGGGAACAGCACTAGGCTGGTTTAAATCTTATCTGTCTGACAGATTCCAGTTTGTTCATGTAAATGATAAATCATCTTTAAACTCCAGGGTTAATTGTGGAGTACCACAGGGTTCAGTACTTGGGCCATTTCTCTTTACTATATATATGCTTCCAATAGGTAGAATTATCAGGCAGCATAGAATAAGTTTTCATTGTTATGCTGATGACACTCAGTTTTACTAATCCATGAATCCTGATCAGCCCAACCAGTTAGAAAGACTACAAGCATGTCTTGAAGATATAAAAACTTGGATGACTTTACATTTTCTGCTTCTAAATTCAGACAAGACAGAAGTTATCTTTGGACCGGAGTCTTTAAAAAAGAAACTGCTTAGTCAATCACTTAACCTGGATGGCATTAAATTGACCTCCAGTAATAAAGTCATAATAATGTCATTTAAATCCCAAAATGAACAGGTTTCTAGGGTTTCCTTCTTTCATCTCTGGAACATTGCCAAAATTTGAAATATCCTGTCCAGGAGTGACGCTGAAAAACTAGTCCCTGCATTTGTTACTTCAAGGCTGGACAATTGTAATTCTTTACTATCAGGATGTCCACAAAATGCAGTTAATAGCCTTCAGCTGAGTCAAAATGCTGCAGCAAGAGTTCTGATGAAAATTAAAAAGAGAGATCATATTTCTCCTATTTTAGCTTCCCTTCATTGGCTCCCTGTGAAATCCAGAATAGAATTTAAAATTCTCCTCCTCACATATAAAGCCCTTAATGATCTAGCTCCATCATACATCAGAGATCTGATTGTTCCATATGTTCCTAACAGAGCACTTTGTTCTCAGACTGCAGGTTTACTGGTGGTTCATAGAGTCTCTAGAAGTAGAATGGGAGGCAGATCCTTTAGTTATCAGGCTCCTCTCCTGTGGTACCAGCTCCCAGTTTTAGTCCGTGAGGCAGACACCCTGTATTTACATCTGGATCTGACAACAATAGGGAGAGACTGGGGTGCAGTAATTCTGACAGAGACATGGCTGGACTCGTCTGTACCTGACCCTGTTGTTAGCTTGGTGGGGGTAGCAGCATTTTGACTGTAAAATGCAGACTCATGCATCTGCCCTGAGGGTTCTCGATGATTTATATTATTGCTACATATATCCCACTAGGTGCCAACACCAAGGAGGCCCTGATGATTCTCTGCCAATACATTAGTGACCTGCATAATAAGCACCCAGAAGGAGTTATTATTGTTGCTCGTGACGTCAATCAGGCCAACATGAAAACTCTTCTCCTTCATTTCCATCAATATGTGGACTTTGCTGCACAGGGTGAGAATATATTGGACCTAACCTACAGTACTCTCAAGCAGGCTTTCAGGACAGCATCTCGGCCTCACCTTGGATCCTCGGACTGTCTTTCTGTAAAGCTTTTCTCAGCATATAAACCCCTGCTGGTCAGAGAGAAGCCTGATGGGAAGCCTGCTGTGAAGCAGGTTGGAGTCTGGTATAAAGGGGGCTTTGAGGAGTGCACAAACAAGAACATCTCTAGGACAGCATCTACCTGTGATCAAAATGTCAATGTGGATGAGTTTGCCATGTCTGTGTCAGAATACATACAAAGGTATATCAAGGTTGTCACTGCCATGGATTACAGCAGAGCTGCGCATTATACTGAAAGCACAGAATGTTGCATTTAAACCTGGAGACCTGATGGCTCTGAAAACAGCTAGGTCCAACTTGAATTGTGCAATCAGACAGTCAAAACAGTCAAACAGTGACAATGTATGGGTTTCTTCCAGAATCATTCCAAACAGGGTCATAGCGACTCTGATCACCTGTAAAGATGCCGTGGCCTTCCTGAATGAACTAAATAGGCATTTTGGGAGGTTTGAGGCACTCAACTCAACTGCAGGAAAGAAATCTGAGCCCCATCTAGGAGAACAGTGGAAGAACCCTGAAGAGCATCAACATACGGATGGCAGCCAGGCCTGATGAGACACCAGGTAAGTTAACCAGAGAATGCACCGACCAGATGGCCTTGGTTCTGATGGATATTGTTGGAAAATATTTAAAATACTTAATAGGGTCTGCCCTGCTAAGCTCAAGTTAGGTTTAATAATGTGTGAAATGAAATGTACTGTGTAACTTAGTGGCTTGCTCAAAACAGGTGTGTGTGTGTTCCTGTCTTGGCATCACAGTGAGAACCATTTTCCCGATTTCACCATCAAATTGAGGACCGTTTGTACCAAAGTGAGGACATTTTGCTGGTCCTCACGACCTATTTTGCTAACAGTTAGGTTTAGGACTAAGGTGTGAATTGACTTTAGGTTAAGGTTAGGGTTAGGCATGCACTGGTAATGGTTAGGTTTAGGGTTATTGTCAGGGTTAGAGCATAGAAAGGGTTGAAAATGACTGAAAATCAATGGAAGTCAATGGGAGTCAACACATGGTCCTCACTACATATAGCAAAACAAGTGTGTGTGTGTGTGTGTGTGTGTGTGTGTGTGTGTGTGTGTGTGTGTGTGTGTGTGTGTTTGGATTGGCTATAATCTGCCCTGCAACTGTGAAGATATTTCTGTACATGTCTGCAGAATAACAGGAATGTTGTGAAGGCCCAAAAGTAGAATAGCAGGAATGTTGGGAAGGTCGAACAGACAGCTGAATGCCAGGTGTAAGAGTTCAACTGACACTCGCTAAAAATATGTGTTTTTTCTTTGTAATTGTACACGCCTTGCTTTTGAACAAAAACCCTGTCTTTGGGGAGGAAAATTCAGAAGTGCTCTGGTGACTCAGGTGTCACGTCTCCCTGGCCGGGCGAAATAAACTGTGTTTCGTTTTATTATTTAGTTTTACTAAAACAGTATAGCATAGGACTTAGCTTTACCAAAACAAACGAGCACGCAGGAGTTTCTGGGAACAACTCCATCAATATATACAGTATAATACCTCTCGGAACGAGGCCATTGTTCCATCGTGCCTTCAGACAGCCACCATCATACCAGTGTTTATTATTAACAAACAAAATCAGCTGTTCAACCTCACCCTCATCAATCCAAATCCCCCCAAAACCAAATCACAAACAAGCAAGTTCAATAATAATAGTCCAGAAATAAGATTGTCCTCATATAGAAAAAAATTAAAAGTTTGGCAGTTGTTCTCAGTTCAATGCATTAAACTCCACTCCAAGCGTTTGAAAAAATAATACAACAAATAAATTATAAGAAAACAATAAGGACAGCTCACCGGTAGAGTTACAAGAAGATAAAGTGGCAAGACCCTATCTTTGGCGGCTTTCCTCCTTCAGGCCTGGCTTGTGATCCGACATGCACACGGCTGATGAAGATGCACCTGTTCGCAGTCCTGGTCCGTGCTGTGGAGCCTCTCCTGCTCTTCTTCTGCCTTACCCCCCTTACATCAAAACTCTGTCCCTTTCTCAGGTTCTTATGGTCCAGGTGATTCTCAGTGGATAAATCAATGAGCTATCGATAACAAGACATCCTTTATTTCTATTACACAGAATTAGTCATAATATTTTTTTCTTTTCTATACATAAACAGTTTAACTCATACTCAATGTGACAACGTTACAGCATTGAATTCCTCATGACCCAGTGTACCTCTGTGTGGTGTGGCAGCTGCAGAGTTATGGCTGGAAGTGCCTTCAGACAGTGGTGAGAATGGCAGAGAAAACTGTTGGGACTTGTCTCTCTTTCATTCAGGACATTAAACACAAATGCTGTTTGACTAGAACCAATAACATAATCAGAGACTCCACACACCCTCATCAAAATCTGTTCTTACTGCTCAACTCTGGCACGAGGTTCTGAAGCATGAGGAGCAGGACAGCAAGATTCTGGAACAGTTTCATCCCACAGACCATAAGGCTACTAAACTCTCAATAAATAAAGCCAACAGCCACAGAGAATATAACTTTTTAACAGGAAACTGAACGGATCTTCTACAAACATTTACATGTGTACATGTAGACGTGCTTAGATGTACATGTTGGGACCCACAGCCATGGATACAACGTGAAAGGCCAGTACAGACTTTCCTGGAACTTTCAAAATAAATTGCATTAACCTACTTCTGGTACAGCCAGAAAACGGGGTAACTGCGGACTTCCTGTCCAAATAAAAGCACCACTCTTGCTACATCCTGTCTCTACCACCCGGACTCTGCTGAGAGACTGGCCGGAAAAGAACAGCACGCTAATGTCTCTTTGCTGGCAAAAAGAGATAAACTCTTCAAACTGGATCCAAGGGTGTCATACGATCATCGATCATATGTGCTAAGTTAAGTACTGATGAATTACTGTTGAAAGAATCCGGTATTCATTCATAAAAGCGGTAGATTAACGTAAGTTTTCCCTGCCTGAGAGAAGGACAACAAGTAGCCTGCAACGTGCAGTTTGGTCGGCCCGACAGAGCGGCTGCCCAGCCACTGTAGCTGGAAGCTAATCCATTGTTCACAGAGCTCTCTTCTAACTTCGTCGTCGCCTGGACAACTCCTCAGCATGGTTCATGAGGTCAGGTGTTTGGGCAGAAAAATATAAGGATTTAGACTGAAATGATCTAAACGTTTTTCATTTTATGAAGTTTGGTTTTGTTTAGGTTGAACTCAGCTATCTTGGTGCTAGCAGAATATCTGCAGCACACGTGTTCAGTTTTGTTCTTTGTTTGTATGTTTTTATAGTTAAGACAAACTTTACTTGAAGGGTGATTTTAAACAGAAGATTGATCATAACGCGCCGTCCGCGCTTATGCATTTAAACCCTTTTATTAACGGTATTTTTGAAGGTGTGTGTTTGGTTCTGGTGCTAAGCTATCAGCTTCCTTTGTTAGCTTCAACTGCTAACAGCTTAGAACACGTGCTTGCTGCTAAAGAATATTTACCCAGAAAGGTTTAGTTTTCAATCCAGTAAATAATGTGTCCCTAACATAATTTTACTAAATTTGAAAACTAAGGAAACATCATTAAGCCCAATTTCTCCAGAAAGATTTGACTCTTTTCCAAAATATTCCCTTAATAATATTTCTTTAAATATTATTTCAATAAATAAAGGCAGCTACTGAGACCCTGTTAAGAATTAGTCATCCAGATGGTTGGTTTTATTCAGCAGATCATTCTTAAAACATTATTTTATTAAAATAATATTTTACCTGATCTTGCATTGTGAATGGTTGTCTAAACATTTGCTGATTATTGTCTAAGTTGGTTCCAAGACTAACTTAACGTCTCTTCCAGATTCGTCAAGATAATCCTTGGTTCTCAAACATAAACATTGCATGGTAATGTTGCATCACTCTTTTGGTCATAATTTCCAACCATCTTTAATCAACTTGTTTATATTGTACATAGTCCATTAGTCTTCATTATTCTTTAATTCTGCTTGGTAGTTTAGTTGGATTGTTTTAGCAAAGTAAAGAGTTTGTTGATTGAAATATGTTTGACTTTGAGTTGACTTATTTTTGTCAATAAATTATTGTATTTTAAGAAATTGTGTGAATTCATTCCATGTGTGCAGAGTTTATGCTGTTCAATAATGTCAGAGCTCGTCTCACACCTTTCTATTCTGTCCTAATACCATCGCCTTACTGGGCTGGTATTCACAGGACAACCCTTAACAGACCGAAATATTATTTGATAAAATATTAAAATATTAATATTAAATATCAAATAATATTCTCAGATTCATATTTCTAACATACATGTGCACACATTTGCAAGAAACTGATTTAATCACAGTTTTTTCATTGAAAGGAGTCTGAGTGAGCATTACTTTAGGGACATAAAAACCAACATACAGTATTTTCATGGCACTCACCTTTAATTCCTGCTTTGATGATGCATACCAGATCAACATGACTTTCCTGTTTTTCTGCCTTTTTGTCTCATTGCTCAACGTTAGGCCTGCAGAAGTGGGCAGATGTTCCCAGTAAACCAAGATCTACAGCTACAGCCAAGCTCTGTAAATTTAAATTTAATTTAAATTGGAAAAAAACATTTGTTAAAATGAATGTCTCTGTTTTGATGCATTCCTATCAATTTGGAATCCTTCATGGATGCTTTTAACTGGCTGTCTAATGGCTTTCACTTACTTCCAAAGGGCTTTTTAGAGGCCCTGCCTGCAAATACATGATCTGTTGACCGCGCAGCCAGTCTGCTGATATATCCGATTCTGATACATGTGACAGATTGACTGTTTTGTTTACTAAAGCCCTTTTATAAACTTATAGATTCCAAAGCAGCGCCTACGCCAGAGCCGTAACCCCCACCAATAAATCCAGCAGCAGACGGTGTCTATTTAGTCATAAATATGCACAGTAGACTCAATTACTCAGAGCGTTATGGACACAGCTGCTCTGGATATAGTTTACTGTGTGTCTCCCTTAGAACAACGGATCATATTTATCTGACACCAGTGAACAAACCTGAGGTGTCAGCTTGTTTCTCAGTAGCTTGCTCTCACATGGCTTCAGGTAAGTTCCACCCCATGGAATTTTAGTGATAAACAATTAATTTCAGTCTTCAACATGGTCAGCATAAACATGAAGCAATAGATGAGCAATACCTTGCTAATGTTTCCATATTACATTGAATGTTTTCACATTTTGGTACATACAAAAAACTTACTTCATGTAGATTTAATGTGATCATTCAACACAAACCTGTGAATAATTGTGAAGTGGAAGGACAGCCATACATGGTTTTCAACAATGTTTACAAATAAAAATCTGCCAATTGTGTTCAGTTTATCTTCTTCTCATTATATTCTGACATCCCTAAATAAAATAAACAGACAATTTGCCATAAGAAGTCACCTAATAAGTACGGGAGGCACAGCTTGTCACATTCTGTGGCTGTAGGGGACCAAAATCCAGACAAGCACTGGGCAGCAGCATGATGAGAGAAGGCTTCTTCTTTAATCAAAAAGGTTTCAAAAAGCTTTACATAAATTGTTTCCCCAAAAACGTACATGAGTTGAGCCCAAACATAGTACCAGCAGAACTCAACCAGGGGTGTAGCGAACGGGAGGAACCAGCGACCAGTAATGAGAAACATTGAGCTTTTAAACTGAGGGAAGTTAATGTGGAACAAAAGAATGAGAAGCAAGGCAATCAGCAGGAATTAGAGACAGGTGTGGACCGGATATGCAGGGAGGCTGAGAAACAGGTGAACTAATTACAAAACTAAACCATGGGAGAAGGGACTAAATAACAAACTCAGGGAAACCGATCTGAGAAAACTATAACAACCTAAGATTACAGAACCTGGAAAATAAGAACTAACAAAGAAACCATAAAGGAAATGATCCAGTCAAAGTCCACATCTATGTCTAATTGTGAATCTTTGACATGACTTGCTGCTCACAGAGGCTTTACATCCAGTTTGACTGAGCTTGAGCTATTTCGCAAAGAAGCACATTCAGTCTGTGCACGATGGTGGAGACATACGCCAAATAACCTGCAGCTGAGTGCAGTGAGCTTCTATGAAGAACATTGACTCAGACCACAAGTACCTGTCACATTTATTTAAATGTTTATATTTGCAAAAATAATCAATTGAATTAAAAACATTTATCAATTTTCCTCCATTTCACAAGTATAAACTACATTGTGTTGATCTGTCACATATAATCCCAATGAAATACATTGAGGTTTGTGGTTGTGATGTGCCAAATTTCAAAAGGTTCAAGGGGTATGAATCCTTCTGCAGTTTATGTAAATCCTCACATTTCTTGAGTTACTTTGGAAAGAAGGGCTGGAATAAAAAACCCCAACAGCCTTGGCCCCATGAGAGAACAGATGTTTCTAAATATGCAGAACTTCCATTAATATGGCCGACATCAGATACATCAGAGATGGAGGATTGACTATTAAGGTTCAGTTAAATATAGACAGGAGCTGTTGGAGCTTTTCAGTCAGAAGAAACCATTTAAAGTAGTCAAAGGAACAATTATCCTTCCGTTAGATGCAAAAACGTTTTTGGGTTTTCAGTTCTGGATCGGCTGTTTGAATGCAGGTAAATAACAGTTCAACAACATTTTCCCCTGAACTCAATAGATTCCATACATAAATTATAAACACAGTAAGATTCAGTTGCTTCTTGCTATCATTATTCAGCAACATCTCACATCAGGGAAGAGATGCTAATATCTGCTGAGAAGTGAGCCAGGGTGCTTATTAGGCATGCTCAGGCTGAACTACAAGACCACCCTCCGCCTTGAAATTATTCTGCAGGCTCTGTCTCAAATTACAGCTTAATTGAACTTTTCACAATCATACAATAGCAAACTGTTTCTTGGGTCAAAGTTGACGGAGTGGTGAGGGGTGCTGAAACTTAAAGCCATCATTAGCACGGCTTGTCTCATCATTATCCTCTTAGGCTGGTGGCTCCATTCAGATGTGAGGTCAATTACAAATATACCTATTTGCATGAAAGCACATGCTAGCAGATGGTATGCAGTGTCACCATGAGAAACAAATGGAACTGCTGTCGGCCCAATACAGGAGGTCAGAAATGTGCTTAAACAAAATGATGCATATCATAACAAGTTTGGTAAAACATGTTCCATAGGGAACCAAAATAGAACTCGGAAAAACAAGATGTTCCTCTCAGGGTTTGTTTGTTTGTTATGTTCATTGTTAAATAATAAAGCTGAAAGATGAACCACTGTCCATTTTTATCCATAAAAAACCTGATTAAATAAACAGGGTACTGAACACTAGAGTGGACACCGAAGAAGTGTTGTCTAAAGCACAAACCTTTTACTTTGACTACAAAAAAATACATAAGTCTCTTCTGACCTGTTCCCACTAACCTGGAATACAAAATCTTGTTATTGCTTATGTACCTCTTGTTCTTGTTAAAAGAAATCAGAGGCATTTGATTTTATAATACCAGCATACAAACTGGTAGTTGTGGAGCCATGGCCTCAGGACGTGTTGATCTGAGAAGGTTTTGCTTAGTTTTCCTAACACGTAGAAAATTAACAGGAAAAGTTCAGTTGAGATTTAGTTTGTGCCAGTTTCACCATCATCCAGAGTTCCTTAGATCTTATTTGCAGGGTCAACAGGGTCAATAGGCCAGCTGCCATGGAATCTAGAAGGAACCAATCTTGTCACTTTTTTCTATAGAAATTCCTGCAGAAAAGTCAAGTCAAGTTTATTATAAAACCCATTTAAAATGACAATCATAGACTCAAAGGGCTAGGAAGAACATGACAATAAAAGCAACAATACACATAAAAAAAAACGTGATAAAGCAATATATAAATTAGAAAATACATAAACAGTGTGCACAGGTAAAATACCCAAAAATCTGAAATAAAATAAAAATAATAAAAAATGGAATGAAAGTCTTGAGAAAATAGATTTATTTTAAGTTTGCTTTTAAAGCTGGACCCCGTTGAAGCTAATCTGAGGTGCTGAGGAAGAACAGTCCAGAGAACTGGACCACAAAGACTAAAGAAGATACTTCTTAGAAGACCTTAATGTCCAGTCTGGGATACAATCAAGGAGCATCTCAGAGCTAACAGAACCAGGCCATTTAAAACTTATTTTAAGTATTTAAGTGTACTTTCTTTTTAGCAAGCAAATAGAAACCCAGGCTGGAAAATGAGCTTCAATGGGATATGACTGTACACAGAAGTAGGTTATGATATAAAATCCTATGTTAAAGTTTTTTTTTATTATTTAGTTGCACTAGTAGCTGTTATCCTGTGAGCTGACCAACACGAAATAGGGGGGGGGGGGGGGGAGAGACAGAAAGACAAAGGCATAGGTCAACGGAGCTGGGACTCGAACCCGCAACGGCTGCATCGAGGACTGTAGCCTCTGTAAATGGGTCGCTCGCCCACCCCTGTGCCCCCGCCATGCCCACACCTTTGTCAAAATTATCATATAACCTATTAACAAATAACCTTTATTATGAACAGCAGGGTCTTTCTGTAGACACTTCAACTTTGGGTTTTGATTTAGAAAAAATCAGTTTGTGGAAATCTTTCATTATATGTAGGATTACAAAATGTCCAAAAAGTAATTTTCTACCACTTATTCCATAGTGGGTCGCAGGGAAGCTGGTGCCCATCTCTAGAAGTCTGGGCAAGAGGCAGGGTACACCCTGGACAGGTCGCCAGTCCATCGCAGGGCAACACACAAACAACCACACACGCACTCATTCACCTTAGGGCAATTTAGAGCTTCCAATTAATCTAACAGGCATGTCTTTGGACTGTGGGAGGAAGCTGGAGAACCTGGTGAGAACCCACACATGCACAGAGAGAACATGCAAACTACCAACTGCGCCACCATGCAGGCCATGTCCAAAAGTAGTTTTCAAAAAAATTGTAGGGAAAAAATTAACAAGGAAGAGGTCAACAGGATAATGATACATTTTAATTCTAGAATAGAATAGAATAGAACCAGATGTTAGGCAAGACACTTTATAGATGGTTGGTGCTCCAACTTTACCACTAGGTGTCAGTATTTCCTACACACTGTTACAAACTCCCAAATCAATAGCAGTTAATCATTGAAAACTTTACAATTGTGGGTAAAACATTTAAGAAATGTAGGTAGTTTTCAAGGCAGAACATAAAAATCGAGCTGAAGAACCCTTCTGAGAACCATTAAATCTCTTTAAACACGAAAGCAACCTGGACAGAAAAGCAAAATTAGTATCAAATGTTTTTGCAATCTTGGACTCTTTAAGGATTCATCATTATTGTATTTAAAACCTTTTTTTGACAGATTTAAGAAGGCATTAGATATGGTTTGGTGCTGTATTAAAATGAAAGTGGTGCTTTGGGACCCATGCAGTGAAACACGAAGTCTAAAATGAGCATTTAAAGTTTAATTATCATTTTCTTGTGGTTTTAATTAACCACACTACAACCCATTTAGTTGGGTTGTAAAGCAGGCAAAAAGGTGTCATTTATTATTAGCTGATGTTCACCTCGGGGTTCAGCTGATAACATGTTTTTCTATAGTTAATAACTAGACTTACGCAACACTCTCCACAACAATAGAAACGCCTGGTAAAGATGTCTTAAAGTAAATTAATCTTTTATTGATGCATCAACATGTCAGTCTTAAAACTTTTGACATTAACTTGGCCTCTCTTCCAGCTGTTTTTGTCACAGTTTTAGTGGTTATGTTGCAGATCCGACATTTTCAACCTTTCTTTTTCTCCTCAGGTCTTCTCAGGACTTTCATGTTATTTTTCCCAATCTGTGTCCAAGGCCAGAGACCCTGAGGTCTAACAGGGGAACGGCTAGAGTTTCTTCGTCATTTAGAAAGTTGAATTATTTTGTGGTTCTTTAGTAGCTTTAATTATTATTAATGTTCTTGTAACACTTTGAAATGAGTATGCTGCTACTGGCAATCCTTCTGAACTTTATGCATGTAATGCTTTATCATTGATATGTTGACTACCATGGGCTAATCCATGCCTTTAGTATCTTTTACACATCTTTTATAGAAAACCAATGATCAAACAATTTAAACTTTTTACTTTGTTACATCAGGCCAGCTTACAGAATTGTGTTACTTTTTAGTGTTGTACTCTGCAATGAATGCTATGATTCTGATAGGTTGTTAGCTACTTGATGGTAATATGAAGGCTTACCAAGTATTATGGGCTGTTTGTTTCTGTCTGACCATCATGGGCTTTCCAAGCCAGTGGTCAAACCAGAACAGGAAGCCTCCAAAGCCGTATATACACCAGCTGATTATGAGATGTTCCACTCGTGATGCACTGGCTAGGGGTGTTTGGGTTTTTAAAAAGAACAAATGCATGAACATTATGTCATAGTTGCATTAATACATTTGGGTATTGCTTGCTGTTCTGTGTGTTTTAACTCTGTAAATTTGCTTTGGTGATTGAATTACAATTAATGATAGTGTGTCTTGTAGGAGAAGCTTCCAGTATAAGGCCTGAAGTAGGAACTCCGGTGTGGTTTGAGCCTCAAGAGGCTCAGAATACTAGATCTCCGTAGCCAGAGGCCCAGCAATGTCTTTTTAATTTTGATTAGAATTCAGTTTGGTTAATTTAAAGATTTTTGGATTTCACTTCCTCAGATTTTTTTGTTTTGTAAATATTTATTTCTCTGCATTCCTTTCTCTGTACAATGCACCTTAACTTGTTGAGGAGAAACATAAAATATAGCACTAGCTGAAGGATAAAACTGTGGGTCCTCCTTCCAAAGCTTGAACTTGGAGGAGATTCTGAGGACTCGTGAGGGAACATCTCCTCTTTGCTAAACTAGCTGAGGGTTGTCCTTTAGGGGTTAGCCATCCTTTGACAATATGTCACCCTGAAGTGCTCATATGACTGGCCAGCAATTAGCCGATGACAGCGGGAGAGAGATTTATAAAGCTGGTCGCCTAAATGACACATCAGAGATGGGTCAAACAATCGGCATCATCTGGTTTTTGTTTTTCAACATTGCCTGAGTGTCTTCAACGTTCCCAAGAACAGACTTTTCTGTGCAACCCCTAAAAGATTATTCTCCCTCATCATCCACCGGAAAACATCTTGATACTGAACCCAGCAGGTAGCTTTTCATTCTATCTGCTGTAGATCAATATGTGGTTCCAGCTGAGATCCAAACTCTCATCCATCTAAAAATCCAAGTTTGTTAGACAGACACTCTTCATTAGTGTAACCAAGGCTACTCTTAAGAAAACAGGCCAAGGCTTCTTCAACAGATAACCTGGACTGTTGTCCTGTCTGCTGGCTTAGAGCCTGTTATTCAGAGAACAAGATATTGATGTTTTCAATCAGATGAGAAATTTCTGTTTCCCTCTGCTGTTCTGGAAGTGGATGAGAACACATGACAGAGAGAACTTCCAACTCTTTTCCTTCGGTCCCCTTAGATCAGATAGGAACAGATAGGAGATCTTTTCACTAAAGGGTTCATGAAAGTCTGATGAAGTCTGAATAACTATTAGAATGTAATTATTTATATGATAAACTTGCTGAATATTCTTTAGTAATTCAGACCTATACTTGTTTATTCTTATCAGTAGATGTAGGTTGTTTGGTCTTTGTTGTTAGTCTTTATGTTTGTTGTTAGTTCGGATCATTGCTTACTTTTAATCAGAAAGTCAGTGTAAAAATATATTCCGATAGATTTGTTCTGTATTTATTTGACTAACTCATGGAGATGTTCTCACTGTGTGTAAATCATGTCTGACTGAAAGTAAATCATAGCATTAAGAAATGAATTAAACTCCTGGTCTTTTCACATGTTAATTTACTGTAATTGTTACCCAGGAAGGTAAAGAATTCCCATCACATAGATCTTTACATGGTTGTTTTAAACTTTTAACACTTTGACTGTTCATGTGGCGAAGATTAGGCCAGCATCTCTCTTTTAGCCATATCAGCACACATTTGCCACAAATTCTCCTGTTTTTCCCATTTGGAAGGGTAGGTAAGAAAAATAGGCTTCTGTGGGCTTCATGTCATATTTATCCCCCAGGGAAAAACAAAGTGTCTCAGCGTAATTTTATGCTACTGTAGTGAATTTATTTTAAGGCCATTAAACGCGTCATTACCAGGGGTGCCAATAAATGTGGAGGTTGAAATTTTTTTTTATCTTCCAGGACCTCATGCTTTCTCAAACACTGACTTTCTTTGAGTCACGATAGTGGATGTTTGAAACAATGGCCGTGCCTGAAGCAGCACTGATTCAAAAAGAGCCTGATCAAACGTATAAATGTGCTGTGCCTTCTGGAGTGACACGGTTTTCTACATGTTCATGAATTAGTCATGTGAGCAAACCCACCGAGGTAAACAAAGCAGCACGATGAGCTCGAACTGCAACCAGAGAATTCTAACAGATTTTTTATTTCTCGTCTACTGACTCCAGATAGAAATGCTGCTGCGCTCTGCCTCTGAAGGTCATGAAAGCTCTGTACATCCAGCACAGTGGACAGAAACTGACATTCATTAATAATTATCGTTGCTTCCCTCTGGGCATACTGGTGATGTTCCTGAGCAGCAAATATTAATATTTCAGCCTTGGTGGAAAAGCTTTCACTCAGTCACTCATTCTGCCATCTCACATGCAGTAAAGTTGATCTTGTTCTTCCTCATTACCTGTTTTTTATAACTTTTTTTTTCGATTCCTTTTTTTGGCTGATGTTGACACAAGAGTTCAAAATGTTAGTGAGAACCTCTGTTGAAATCCCTTCTTAAAAAATGTACTTCACTCTGCCTCTATTATTCAGCCTGATGAATAGAAACTAATGGCTCATCCTTGGCAGAAAGAAAGAAAGCGTGAATACACAGCAGGTGGATCAGCTTCAGGTGATTATGTGTTCAATCCACGGCACTTTATGGAAGAGTCATTTCACCCGTGCAGGATGTTGAAATGAGGGGGAGTTCAGGGAAGGCAGAAGAATCTGAATGCAAGTACTGAGAGCTTTCTTTGTGTGTGAAATATGCACTTTTCCAAACAGTATGAATGAAGTCACTGTGTAAATGCTTCCCTCAATAGACACAGAAATCCCTTCTTATTCCTCTGTTGTACTCTGACAATTAGACTTTCAATGCGCCACAGCAGTTCCTTCATTGGCCTGTTAGTTAGATTACAAGAAAACATCAATTTACAGCTTTTATATTGACTCCAAGGGAATGAAGGAGATGTCTGAGAGCATCGCAACTATAATGAGCCTCTAAAAACTGGGCAGCGGGGCGGTAAGAATGTCTAATGAGAGGCAAATGAGTGAGAGCCAGAGTTTATAAGCAGGAAACAAGAAGATAACCTAAACTCTCAGAGCTGGACAGGAACAGGTCCAGCTCCCAAAATCAGGAGGACACCAACAAAGTTGTATGATGTGTACCAAAGTTGACAAATTGTGAATGTCAAATTTAAGTCACTTGTATTGTCTTCGTCTAGGTCACTTCAGTTGTCTTTGTGGAACCATGGGATTAATCACAGCAAATTCTATTTCATACCAGTGGTGGCCCGAGATCTGAAAACATCAGGAGCCTACGATGAAATTAACTTCATTACGCTGGATAAAAATCCTTTAAAGGTTTTAGAATCCTGAGCAAAAAATTGTCCAAAGAAGTCAAAGCAAAAAATATTCAAAGATCAAATTCAAAAGGTAAAGTATTGTGAAAAAAGTTTGACTTTGCAACAAGTGATAGACCCGAGCCAACGAGATCCCCCAACAAACTAATTACTTTATGTCCGATGTGGGCCTTTTTTTTTTTTATCTTTAAACATCTCCAACATGTGTTTGCTAAACACTTTTTCTCTAAAATATCAAACTCTTCTTGTATTCGTAACATTAAAATGTTACATTTCTGCTCTTGATATTTAGTTGGGCTGAAATAAGACTTCCCCACCGTCAAACCAATCAGATGTTGGACCATTTGTTTGCTGAATATTGGACCATTTGCACGTTGCTGGACGCCACCAGGCCTCCTGGCGTTTTTGGCCATTTTGTATCCAGGACAGTCCGTATCCTACAGATCCCGTCGGACACTGCGATTGATATGACGGGGCGTCCCAAGTCTGACGTCACAGGATGCTATATAGGAAGGCGCCCATTTTGAACACTCGCCTTCAGCTGGAGACCGTGACACGGTTACCAACATCTGAAGCATCATCTGGAGAAGAGTCCTGAGTGGATTTCATTTATTCTCCTTCGTTGGCCAACGAAAAATTCATAAAAGAGGTTTCTGGAATAAGAAGGCCAGAAATTTCACTTTGCCGATCAAAGACGTGAGCTTAACACGTAACCAAAAAAACCCGCGGAGTTTCAAGGAGACGAATCGCCACCTTGCTTTGTGTTGGATGGGTGCAAAAACTTGTTATCACTCATGTAAAAACCTTGGGTTGGAAGGCACCTGCACTATGCCTTCCTCCCTGTGTGTGTGAGATCATTGTTATCTCTGTGTGAACCAGCCTCCTTTCCGTCTCACACACATACACCCTGTCTGAACTGTCTGTTGAACTGTGTATATAAATAAAGAGATAGGGTGTCAAAACTTTGTAGTTTCACTGCAAAGTGGGCTACCCTTGCTGCAAGTAACTCTGACTGTATCGTTCTTACCTCTGAGTTGACTAAATAATACCTAACATTTATTGGTCCTTCGAAGCCGGATTAATTCAATAACCTTGTTTCTCTTTGCTTTAACAGTGACTCTGGGATCCGTGGGGGAAGCCTGACGTCGAGCGAAGCACCGCTGCACAGCCTCCATTAGCTGGAGTGGCTGAAAGTCCCGGTGTGTGTGAATTCACACCTGGCCAGTGGGTTATTGCCTTCCTCTGCGCGGGGTGACTCTCACAGGGTCCAAAGAGTCACCAAGAAGTCAACTCCGAGGTGAGACAGTTTTAAAATACAGTTCATAGGAAAAGTACTTAACAGTCGTTGGTAGTGCGTCGCCGGTAAGGACGCTGCATTCGAATGGTTTTATTCCACCGTGAAAGGAATAGTGACAAATTTGGTACAATCCCGCCGTGAAGGGGATTAAAGAAAACGACTGAGGATTATTCCCCTGAGAGGGAATAGAGTAAAGCGCTATATAAATAAAAGAAGAAAAGTACTTAAAAGTCGTTGGTAGTGCGTCGCCGGTAAGGACGCTGCATTGGGATGGTTTTATTCCACCGTGAAAGGAATAGTGACAAATTAAGGTAGGGCCCCGCCAAGAAGGGGGCCAAATAAAACGACTAAGGGTTATTCCCCTGCGAGGGAATAGAATAAGCGCTATAAAAGTAAAAAGAACGGAGTAAATTGAGCTCATAAAATAACACCAAGTTAACTTAGAAAAATTACAAGGTACCTGAAACTAACTGTGTGACTGTGTTGTGTGTGTATGGAGGACTAAGCATTTTAATAGAATCATAGCAGGATTCTGCTAGTCCTGTGTTTTCTTTTGCCCAGATTAAAACTACGTACTGGTGACTTTGGAGATTCAGGTCGGATTTCATTCCAGAAAATTAACACCGCTGCGAATTAGTCGCAGTAGAAGGGCGTGTTAATGTCCTCTCCTTAAAGTCTCATGCCAGTGACCTTTTATCTGGGACATTTATACTATAATTAAACTAACATAAAACATAATGGGGAAGAAACAAAGTAAACTAATTGACTTAGAAGGGGATGTAAAGTTTATGGAGAACTATGTAAAAGGAGCAGGTATGATCTGTCATAGATGGAATAAAAAATAAAAAACATGGGTTTTTGGGCAAATTAGATACAAAGGATGTCTTAAAATTACAAGGGGATCTAAAATTAGCAATAATGAAAACTAAAAAGAGAAAAATAACAAAGAACAATGGGGGAAGAACAGAGAAAAAGCTCTGATTTAACAGAAATATGTGCACGATGGCATAAAAATACGGATTTTCAGGTAACTTAATTATCACTGAAATCCTAAAACTACACGGGGATCTTAAACTGGAGATTATGCATTCAAAAGATTCAAGAGACAATAAAAAACCTTGCCAGGTTATAATTTCAAAGGGGACCTCTCAGTCCCTGAGTGCACACAGTTGATAAACAGATTAAAACAAAAAGATGAATTAAAAAAAACAACAATAAGAGCAGCTTTTAACTGACATAGCCATAATACTGAGGCCTTAAGAAAAAAAGAAAAAAAACTTTCAGCTTAACTGAAAACAAATAAAGAGGGGCGGACTGCCACCCATCCCAGGTTAGAATACCAAGGTAGCCCCAAATTATAAAGACTAAGAGATGGTTTTAGAGGACGTGGTAAAAGAAGTTAAAAGAGGAGGTGACAATGTGGACAACATGGAAACTGTCCAACTGGACAACCCAGTGAACAATGACTAGAGTTGTTAAAGAAGTAATCTGAGAGTAAAAGATTTTGTAGGCAAGCATTAGTGAGAAACAGGTGCTTTAAAAATCATTCTATGGTGTTATACTACTAACAATATCATGATAAAATGCAAAAGATTCATTTTACAGGGAAATAATTCCATATTTGGCTCAGATTGTGTGCATTCTTGATTTTTCCTCTTTGAGAGAAGTTAAATTTCAGCTCTGTGAAACGACCTTGACAAAGAGATGCAGCTGCCTGAAAACAAAGATAAAACTAAGCCTGTCTCTGATGAAAGGTCTGAAAAAAAAAAAATTGTAACTCTACCCTGCATGTGTCAAACTCAAGGTCCGCGGGCCAAAACCGGACCCCAAAAGTTTAGTGATTCTCTAGAAGTAGAGCCTTTTAATATGGTGATTGTGTGCTTGAATGTTATTTTGTCAATCAATAAGCAGTTTTGTCTACATTCTGCCACAATCTGCCTTTTGAAAATGTTTTGAATCTTGCTCTTTATGTATAAAAAAAAAAGAAAGAAAAGAAAAATTGGCTAAAGTCTGCAGACACAAAATGAACTTGGATTGAAGCTCTAACTATGTTTATTTAATCTGAGATCTTCTCCAAATGCAACAGTATATGTCAGTCTACATGAGATACTAACAACTTCACCTACTGGTATAATATAAAGATCTGATTGAATATGTGAAACAAACAATGATGAAAGTTTTTCAACAGGTGATGCTCATCCAGGAGGAAGACAGTGTTCCTAGGAAATGCAGCTCATTCATTAACAATCAATTTTTCTCCTATAGGTGGAAGTTTTGCTGACTAATCATAGGCTGGATCTATGAAACATTATGAGCACAGACCAAATGACCAAGGTTCTGACTGACTTATGAACCTCACTGACCTGACAATGATAACATGACACCCAACAGATAACACCTTTAAGGTGGACCCCACTAAGACCACCTTATTGATTCTTGGTGAATAAAAAAAAAGAATTGAAGCGTTCAAAACAGACCTTGTGGAAACAAAAGGGGTTATGAGGAAACAATGTGCATTTTAAGAATAATAGAAGTCAAATTATGCTCAAATTTTTGCAAATAAAATGACTGACAGAGAAATAAGTAAGTAGTGTGTGAATGTGTGGGAATGGGAATGACTGATTTCATTGTAATGCATCTTTGAGGGACCTTAAAAGCGCTAATAAAGGTCTGATGTTCTGATGATCTTTGCCAAACTTATATCTTAATAAGGTTTCCAGAATCTTTTTTGAAAAATCATATAAAGATGGCAAAGGTTCTACCTGTATTAAAAATACTGATAACCATAGGAAAGTTCATAGATCCGTCTTCAATTTTTCCTAATTCTTTTACAAACAGGTTATTTAAACTTTCATGTGGCCAAATGTCTGTGTTTGACTTTCTGTTTTTGTGAAATAAATGTCTGTTTCATGTTATGTAAAAATTAGAGTCCTCAACATTACCATAATAATATTAGGTCAGTTCTCTATGGTAGAACAAAAAGATTTTAACAGATGTTTAGACTTTTTCCAGTCAGGTTCAAAATGATTGAATTAGACTCAAACTTAACATAAGATGAAATTAACCTTAACAGAATTACTGAACTGGGCTGAAATAGATAAAACTTTAGTTAATTGAAACAAACTTTAGTTACTTGAATTAAATACAAAGCTGACTGAAACTGTATGTTGTATCTATAAAACTGGGTAAAACAAACTAAGATTATAAGATATAATATGCCCTTCATTTTTTGTGTTCATCAGTGAGTGAGTTTTTATTTTTTATTTTTAATAAGAACTAAACCAAGCATTATTTATAATAATAGCAACTACCAAAAATAGTGATCTCATTTTTAAATGTAATAAGGACTTACTTTATAAAATATGATAAAAAAGAATAATAAGAATTTGGAAAAACAGAGGCTTTAAACCTCTGCAGGAACAGCACTGACACTGTCAAAAGTGGATCCTAATACAGGAATCTGGAAGCTCATTCTGGCGTGGATAGTCAAAGTCCATCCAAGGACACATTTAGATGAGGCAGAGGGACAAATACAGGGCTTAGCTGAGAGCAACATGCATCCTGCCCTAGCTGCTGTCCCACCTGAACTGTGGTCACAATCATCAACTGATGTAGGGCTTATAAAGGGGTTCCCACCATACAAGGTTAAACTAATATCTGAAAAAAGGCCATTAGTCCGCCAATACCCCTTAAAGCCAGAAGCTGAAGAAGATACTAAGCCAATAATACAAGATATGTTGAAGTCAGGAATATTAAGAGAAGCACCTGACGCTACATGCAAGGCATATCACACTGACATCGCTATTATTATCACAGCCAAACACAACTCTAAAAAGATGTGCCCTTTAAATCCAAGTACTCTAATACCTACTGCAGAAGATGGAAAACCACATTCTTATAAAGCAAAAGTTGAAGAAGACACCAAACCCAGACAAGACATTTCTCAAACCCTTATACCAGATTCATGTGTTGTGTTTGTAGATGGCTCATCATCTAAAGATGAATATGGAAAGAATAGAGTTGGTTATGCAGTAACAACCATCGATAGGATAATAGAAGCTAAATCTCTACCCAATACATGCTCAGCCCAAACAGCATAATTATATGCTGTAGTAAGAGCATGTGAATTACATGAGGGACAAATACTTACTATATACACAGACAGCCAATACGTTTTCAGATCAGTACATCACCATGCTAAGATTTGGCAAAATAGAGGTTTTAAAACATCATCAGGGACAGAACTAACTCATTTCAACCTATTAAAGAGAAAATGTCAGATCTGCTATTTATAGACACGGACGTGCTGAAAGACGCCCAACAGTCAGCACCCAAGACAGAAATAAAGGCCTGGCTAAAGAGAGGAGCACAGAAAAAAGATGACATCTATCAGATAGAAGATAAACCAATCCTCCCAAAAAAGTTATACAACACAGCGACTACAGTGACACATTGGGAAGACCCACGTGTCAAGGGGGGAATATGTCACATCTGGTAAAGCATTAATGCTACACTATAAATATTTCTGACTATGCAAATCATTTTTGCAGATCATGCATAAGTTGTTGCAAACACGGGGGAAGAAATATTGCCTAGTTGTAATAGATGAACCTAGTGACACATTTCTTCCCCACATATGGTATCCCACAGATTATAAGGTCAGATAATGGAACTCATTTTGTAAATAAATTAATAGAACTAAGTTCTAATGCATTAGGGTTTCAGTTAAAGATTAAGGAAAACAATGGAAGAAACAGGGAGGCCATGGCCCGAATGCCTATCCCTGGTTAATTATGGATGAGAATAACTCCAAATCAAACCGGTCTTACTCCATTTGCCACCTACTGTACATCATTGTATGGCTCCACCCACTATATTCTGAGTCTGAGATCACGTGACACCAAGTTGCTGATGTGAATTTGTATTCTCAAAGAAATAGTACATGGCAGACCGTTTTCTCTGCCCTCTGACATGAATGAAATAGAGAAAGCACAACAGGAACCTTCATTAGCTGAGTGGATGAATAAAATGTTGCAGACAAAAGAAGAACAAATGTCCAGTGGTCTGCCGATAATCTCTGCTCCTATCCCACAGAATGAGGCCTGGAGACCTGGTCCTGATTAAGACACTCCACCGGAAGGATTGGAGCACTCCTTGGTGGAAAGGGCCGTTTCAAATACTCCTGACAACGCCCACAGCTCTGAAAATAGCAGAGAGGCCTTCCTGGATCCATAAAAGCCACTGTAAGCCAGTTTTGCCGTTACAGGAGCCAAACCAACCGACGGGGTAGCAGAGGAAGTCCGGGTTCAAAGATGGCCCAGCGTCTCAAACCGGTGAAGAAAACAGCTGATCTGCGCCCAATTATAAAATGGCTCTCTGTAACTTGTGGACAGGACTGATAAGCCTGAGCTTAATTCTGGTAGCAGGACTCTTTCTCTATCTAAAGCAGGATCCACAGGAGGTGATACCGAACCAGAAGAGATGGACATCAGACGGGACCCATCTCAGAACACTGACGGAAGAACATGACGCACATCCATTCCTACAGAATTTCTGGTATTGTTCATGGTGGCATATGCAACACTGAACCAGGTAGAAATGCACGAAAATGAAGGGGACGATTATGATGACATGTTGTAAATAAATCACATCAAAAGCCTGAGTGTACTCATACATTGTATTTCATAAAATAACCTTACAGCAGAAAATCGGAAGAAGTTGTTGCTTAAGTGAAATGAGAAAAAGTACAATGATGACATAAACAGGGCAGATTTTTTAATTCTTTTATTTTTATGATTTCAAGTATTATTCTTTTATTTTTATGATTTCAAGTATTATTCTTTTATTTTTATGATTTCAAGTATTATTCTTTTATTTTTATGATTTCAAGTATTATTCTTTTATTTTTATGATTTCAAGTATCATTATTTTATTTTTATGATTTCAAGTATTAATCAACATTTAACTTTTAATGGTCGCCGAGGGCGGCGGGACCGTATGAGTATTTCCCACAAAATATAATCTGTTTACCGTCCGTGGGTTTTCGCTCATACAAAGTATTTTTCTTACTCGTTTTTATATTAAATGTTTTTACTTGTGATAAAAGGAGGGACTGTTGGATGGGTGCAAAAACTTGTTATCACTCATGTAAAAACCTTGGGTTGCAAGGCACCTGCACTATGCCTTCCTCCCTGTGTGTGTGAGATCATTGTTATCTCTGTGTGAACCAGCCTCCTTTCCGTCTCACACACATACACCCTGTCTGAACTGTCTGTTGAACTGTGTATATAAATAAAGAGATAGGGTGTCAAAACTTTGTAGTTTCACTGCAAAGTGGGCTACCCTTGTCACAAGTAACTATGACTGTATCGTTCTTACCTCTGAGTTGACTAAATAATACCTAACACTTTGGTTCTAGTCGACTGCTGATGGTCAGCTCATATTTTTCCCTTTCGCCAAGGAGGACAGAGGACGGAGATTGACGGCTTCTCCTGAAGTTAACTGTGGACGCACATTAACTTCCAACTTTTCCCTTCCTCTCTCTCAACTCTGCTCAGAAGGAAGACTTCAACAAAGTAAAACACATCCTTTTATTATTTTTTTATTTTATTTCTTTATTAGGAATAGCCGGGCAGGGTAGAGGAGATTTTTATTTTGATTAGAGTCGCCATTTAGAGTCTAATGTGTTCGGAATTGTATATGCATGCCATTGTTTTGAAACTCGCTGGTACTTCTGGAGACCGTCGTGTCTCGCAAGTGTGTCTTTACCGTGCAAACACCTGTGCGCAGGTGCGCTGTGTAACTGGACTGTTATCCTCATGGTGAAATTCACCATTTTCTTTGTCTTCAACCTTACTGCTTACTAGCTTGCCGCCAAAAGTATTATAACTCTTTGTCTGCTCACCTCGCCCAGCGTTGGGGGAGGTTTTATGACTGAGTAGAACTGAGTTACAGTTTGAACTGCACCCCAACCTCCACTCACCACCACATCCTTTTGTCATATTATCATTTTTGCCATAACTGCTGGTTTGATCCCATACGCACCCACTGCTGTTTTGCTTTATTTTGTTTAGTTAGATATTTTACTCCTTCTGTGTAGAACTTTGCATGTTTGAGTAGGTAAAGATTATTAAATCAGAAGAGCGGATTGTATCAGGCTGTGATTTAATAAATGTTCACATAGATAAAGAGAAGGCGTTTCTGGGTTTATTTTGTGTAAGAGTGATTCGTCAGTCAAGATAAGGTTAAAAGTTCCCCACGTTTCGGCAGAAACGGTCGATTAAACAGTGACATCTCCAGTAATAGTTATTAATTATTACTGAGTATTTAACGGTTGTAATTATCAAAGGAGTTGAGCCACAATTACAACACCAGAAGACATCTCTGGTCTCGATTCATAAATGAAGATTTTGGTTAAGAAATTAATTTTGTCAAACTATTATTTTTTTTAATTATAATTATTGATAAAGATTAATTAATCAATAATCATAATTCCAACACAGATGTGCCAGGTTTGCACTTTTCAGCACAATTTATTGGTACTTTTGGGTTTAAACCTTATTTTCACCGTGAGTTCAAGCTGTGTATATAAACTAGGGTTAAACTACAGTCAAACTACAGCCACACTCTCGGCTGAAACTCTGAACAACTGGTGGCAGTGAAACGACGTTGACCTAATGGTGTTAGGTCAATTAAAGTAAGAAGCAGCTTTTCTTTCCCTCAGAACATAGGGGAAATATGCTTTTGTGTATTTAAGTACATCGTTGATAATATGTTGAGCTTCTATATCTTAGTATTTAGTTAAGTCTATTATTGCAGAATCAGTGCTAATTGTTAGCAATAAATGAGATTTTTTGTAGATGTTAGCATTAAGCTAATTATCTTAGTGATAAACTTTAATAGCATTACTATACTAGCTATGTTCTGATAGCTATATAACAACACACTGAAACTTGTCCAAACATGCTTTACTGAAAGCACGTTGCTTTGCTCTTTGTGTTTAAAGTGACTGATTGTTAAAGTTCCAGGAGCTTAGAATAAATTTCCTTTGTAAAGGAAAACATCTTCAGACATAAACAGACAGTAAGAAAAATTATCATTGGCTGTCCATATGAACCAAGTGTGTGTGTGTTTGCAAGCCTGCATCTGATTGGATGATTAATTCTCTAACTGATTTTGGCCTGGAAGAGAACTGTTCTGTTCTGGAGTGGAGACATGTGGAATCCAGACCATAATCAAGTAAACTGTGCCCATCCTGAGTGAATCACACAGTCCAGGTTTGGAAGTGTCGAAAGGTTCTGTTTGTCTTTTTGTTTAAAGCTCATGTTAGACTATTCTTGTTTCTACAAGAGCCAAACATCTGCCTAAACCAGCATGTTTCCCCACAGTTGTAGCAGTGCAGCTCCTGCTTTGGGGCCCATATTATATCTGGTTTACATGTTCCCTTTTCAGCACATTTTGAGCACATTTAAAACTTTCTCATATAACTGCTATGCAGATGATATTTAGGTATACATCTCTTTATATTCTTAGGAGGTAGGGCAACTTCATGTCTTACATGAGCTGCACTGTCTGGATCAAAAGTAAGGTGCTCTGTTTTTTCTGCTTTTGTCTGCTGCTGGGATGTTGGTGCACATGTTATTCGCACATGTGGTTCTGAAGACTGAACCTCATCTTCTGGTTCCTCTCCACCTCTAGGTTAAAGTTAGGGTTAGAAGGTAGAGTTAGGTCATAAAATATATTTCCTTTCAGTGGCAGAAAATCCCATAAGCTGCTAATAATTCTTACACCTTCAGTGATTCTTTTAATCATTAATGAATAGATTTTCATTAGTAGCATTAGTAGCAGCCACGTTCATCCTACACATTCCCAGCTGCAATAACTTTAGGGCTTCTTCTCCAACTTAAAACGGATTATCCAATTAATGTATTTCAAGCTGCATGACAGTATAGAGTAGAGCGACACACTGGTTCAGCCAGTTTAGGACACTGCTTGAGATGTAACTCAGAAACTGGAAATAGAATCCTGACTAACCACCAGCCTATTTTCTAGCTTTGAGTTTGTGTGCAGGCTGTCACATACATTAGACTTTTAAATATGTATTTTTATATTTTCTACCTGAATTAATAAAAAATTTAAATGCAGAGACACAAACATGTCAAAAAGTCTTACAAATTGAAACATGGTTAACTCAGATGTTGCACCCATTCTCCATGAGCCTACGGCAAACTGATTGCTCCTGACCCCATCTCTGCTCTCTGATGTTTATGAATACAAATAAAGTGGTGGCCAGTGCTGAGCATTGTTTTATCTGGGGTAACTTTTATTTTAAGCTTAAAGCAGAAAATTTCAAAATGAGACATTTTCACAGTCATCACCACAATAATCCCCTTATTGATGTCAGCTGTTTTTATTCCTCAGTGAGAAAACACCATCTTTGCTCTTTAGATCTCCTGTTATATAGTTCCTTGAAAAAATATTCACATCCCATGTAATTTTACACATTTCAACCGTTTTAACCAAAAACTTGTTGTATTTCATTGTAATTTATTGCGATTTTATGTCATAGTTGCAAGATTCTCAAAATCTTTAATAAATTACCTTAGGCTAACATTGATTCTAATTATCATCAGGCACCCAGTATACCTGTAAATGAAATCCAGTACAATCAATTGCCATCAGAAGTCCCCTCTGTGGTAGTTACTGTCCACCTGTATGCAATTTAACCTCAGTCTAAATGTAGTTGTTCTCTGAAGTCCTCATAGGTTTGTTAGAGAACATTAAGGAACAAACACTATCATGAAGACCAAGGAACACAGCAGACAGGTCATTGAGGAAGGTGTGGAGAAGTTTAAAGTAGGGTGCGGTTATGAAACAACATCCCAAGCCTTGAACATCTTCCAGAGCTCTGTTGATTCTTCTGAATATGGAGAGAGGATGGAGCAACTGCAGGCCTACCAAGACATGGATGTTGTGGAAATATAAATGCCTTATCATTAGTAGCTAAAGCTAAGATATATTTGGGATTTGCTGCTTATAGATTGATTATTAGGAAGGTTGTTCATTGTATTCTGGAGTCAGAAAGGTAAGACCGGGCAAAACACAAAGGTTTGAATGCTGTGTTTTATTCGAGTTCTGTCTCAATAAAACCAGATTACAGATGTGGTAAACCTTAAAACACATTGTCAAAGTCCCGTGAAGCTGAGTTACTGTGAACAGGTTGGATGAGCCTGTGAGATCAGTAACAGTTAGAGTGTGAATGTGAGTTATACATAATATTGGTAACAAGACCAGGCTAAGAGAAACTATGAGCTGAATAGGATAATTCAGCAAGACTAGTCAGAAACTGGAGCGCATTTAGTGCACTCCAATAATAGATAAAAGTGCACAAACATAAATACACATAAAATAAATGAGCTGTCCTCGGAAGAATAATCTGTGAGACACACTTGTTAGGAGGAGTGTGTCAAAAATACGGTGTGACTGGAGAGAGGCGCAGCGGTTCGCCAGACTCTCATTGCAGGTGAATGAATGCAGCATTCCTGTATGGAAACCTAACTGGTGTCAACAATGACAGGGTGCTGATTGCTGTTTGGATTGTATGTGGGAAAACTAAGGTGTCTTGAGACGTGTTTATGTCACTCTCCAGATACTCGGGACACAGCGTGCCATATTTTCTGGACGGCCTCAGTTGAGCAGTGAATGAACAGAGTGAAGTGAAGAAGGGTGTGAATACTTTCATGGGGGCGAATACTTTTGAGAACAGCAAAATCTTCTAGTGCGCCAATACTTTTCAGGGTGCCAATACTTTTCAGGGTGCTAATACTTTTCAAAGTGCTAGCTAATACTTTTTTGAGTGCCAATACTTTTCTGAGTTCTAATACTTTTTTGAGTGCCAATACTTTTCTGAGTGCTAATAATTTTTGAGTGCTAATACATTTTGAGTGCCAATTCTTTTCTGAGAGCTAATACTTTTCTGAGTTCTAATACTTTTTTGAGTGCCAATACTTTTTTGAGTGCCAATACTTTTCTGAGTGCCAATACTTTTCTGAGTGCTAATACTTTTTGAGTGCTAATAATTTTTGAGTGCTAATACATTTTTGAGTGCCAATTCTTTTCTGAGAGCTAATACTTTTTTGAGTGCTAATACTTTTTTGAGTGCTAATACTTTTTTGAGTGCTAATACTTGTTTGGGTGTGAAAACGTGTTTGGGTGTGAAAACGTTTGAAAGTGTGAATACTTTTGTAAGATGTGAAAACTTTTTAGGGTGCTAAATACTTTTCAAGGTGTGAAAACCTTTGAGCGTGCTAAAACGTTTGGTGAAGAATTTATACAGGCTAGCAGGATGGACGATGAATTTGACCGGGAAACAGATGACTCAGGTTGGGGTGATTATATATATATATATATATATATATATATATATATATATATATATATACAGTACAGACCAAAAGTTTGGACACACCTCATTCAAAGAGTTCTCTTTATTTTCATGACTATGTGATAGGTATTATTTAGTCAACTCAGAGGTAAGGAAACAACACAGTCAGTTATACTTGCGGCAAGGGTAGGTCACACTCTGCAGTGCAAAACTACAAAGTGTTGGCACCCATCTCTCTTTATTTATACATGCTTGGTCACACACAGTTCAACAACATTCAGGGTGTGTGTGTGTGTGCGGTCAGAAAGGTTAGGGTTCATTTGTCTTGATTATAAACAAACAGAGGAAGTGGGAAGTGGGCACCTGGTGTATAGCCCCCAGATGCTGCTAGTAATAAAAGCATAACTCATTCTTGTGACCATCTCCCTTCCTGTAACATGTAAGGAGGGAAAAGCACTTAGATGAGTGATAAACAATACAAAAAGTCATAAAAACCCTAACAGTCCCCCCCTGTTTTATCACGAATAAGTCATGAGTAAATACATGTAAAATGAAACACTCTGTGTAAGCACAAACCCACAGGACGGAAAACAGATTATTTTGTGGAAAACACTTACAAGGTTCCTCCGCAACCACCAATCATGGCAGAGTGAAACAATATAATAAAGCAAAGAAACAAAATGTAATAATAAAAAAAATAAAAGAATTAAAACAAGCCTTGTTCATATCATCATTGCACTTTTTCTCATTTCACTTAAACAGCAACTTCTTTCGATTTTCTGCTATAAGGTCATTTTATGAAGTACAAGTATGAATACACTCAGACATTGAAGATATATTCATTTACAACATGCCATCATAATCATCTGCTTTTTGGGTCCAGTGTTCATCTTGTCCATCTCTTCTCGTGTGATGTTGCATCCTGTGGATCCTGTCTTAAACAGAGAAAGAGCCCTGCTACCAGGTTTAAGCTCAGGCTTATCAGTCCTGTCCACACGTCACAGAAAGCCATGCTAAATTGGGCACAGGTCAGTTGTTTTCTTCGCCGGTTTGAGATGTTGGGCCATATGGATCAAACCCCTTTGTACCTGGTCGTTCCCCTGTTACCCCGTCGGTTGGTTTGGCTCCTGTAACGGTGATATTAGCTTACAGTGGCTCTTGTGGATCCAGGATGGTCTCTCTGCGATTTTCAGAGCTGTTGGTGTGGTCAGAAGAACACGGTATGGCCCTCTCCAGCAGGGGGTGCTCCAGTCCTTTCTGTGAAGTGTCTTAATCAGGACCAGGTCCCCAGGCCTCAGGTTCTCCTGTGAAATCGGAGCAGAATTTACTGGCAGACTACTGGACAACTGTACTTCTTTTGTTTGTAACATCTTATTCATCCATTCAGCTAATGATGTTTCCTGCTGTGCCTTTCCTATGTCATCCATTTCTGATGGCAATGGAAAAGGTCCGCCATGTACTATTTCAAATGGAGTGAGACCAGTTTGATTTGGAGTTATTCTCATCCATAATTTAACCAGAGATAGACATTCAGGCCATGGCCTCCCTGTTTCTTCCATTGTTTTCCTTAATCTATTTTTTATTGTTCCATTTGTTCGTTCAACCAGCCCAGCAGATTGTGGGTGGTAAGAACAATGGTTTTTTAACTGAAACCCTAATGCTTTAGAGCACAGTTCAATTACATTATTTACAAAATGAGTCCCATTATCTGATCTTATGATTTGTGGGATACCATATGTAGGGAAGTAATGTGTCACTAAACTCTTCGCCACTGTGAGTGCATCACAGTGTTTTGCAGGATACATCTCAACCCACTTCGAAAATGTATCTATGACCACTAAACAATATTTCTTTCCCCCTGACCATGATAACTCTATGAAATCCATGTGTATCGTGTTAAAGCGATGAATTACTGCTGGGAACTGGCCTCTTTTGGGTCTCATGTTCCCCTGTGGATTATGTTTGCAGCAAATAATACATGATCTACAAAAATTTCTTGCGTAGTCAGAAAAATTTATGGTATGGAAATGTAGATTTACTAAGTGTATCATTCCCCCTCTCGACACATGGGAAACCCCGTGTGTCGCATGGGCCGCCGTCTTGTATAAATTCTTTGGCTTATTTCCCAAATGATAAATGTCATCTTTCTTTATGGCCCCTCTATTCAGCCAAGATTTAACTTCTGCAGCTGGTGCAGATTGTTGTGAATCTTTCAGCACATCTGTATCTATAAATAGGAGATCTGACATTTTCAAAGTGAGGGGAAGTCTAGAAGCTATTTTAGCAGAAATATCAGCAAAGGTGTTCCCCTTCGTTTCCCTGGCTTCATTAGATTGATGCGCTTTACATTTACAAAGTGCTATCTTTGCAGGTAGCTGGATAGCTAACAGCAGTCGTTTTAACAGATTAAAATGTGTCAATTCTGTTCCAGCTGATGTTTTAAACCCTCTATTTTCCCATATTTTAGCAAAATGGTGAACAGAACATAATACATATTGGCTGTGTGTATAAATGGTTAGGATTTTTCCTTCATATAGTTCACACGGTTTGATAACAGCATACAGCTCTGCAGTCTGTGCTGAGCATGTATGGGGCAGGGCCTGTGATTCTATAATTTTTATTTCAGTGGTTACTGCATAACCAACTCTGTTCTTTCCATATTCATCTTTTGATGCTGATCCATCTACAAAGATTATTTGTGAGTTTTCCAGAGGAGTCTGAGAGATATCTTGCCTAGGTTTTGTATCTTCCTCTACCTTTGTTTTACAAGAATGTGGTTTTCCATCTTCTGCTGTTGGAATTAATGTGCTAGGGTTCAGTGGACCACATCTTTGCAAAGTTATATTTGGTTGTGAGAGTAACAATGAGGTCAACGTAATATGCCTTGCATGAGTCAAGAAAGGAAGTGAAGTTTGTAGCAATACAAGTGGCACTGAATGAGGAACTTTCACTGTGAGCGGGTGGCACAACACAATTTCAGCTGTCTGCTTCACAGCTTCTACTGCTGCGATGCAGCTCTGCAGACAATTTGGAAATCCAGATGCCACAGAGTCCAGTTTTTTAGAATAAAATGCTAAAGGTCTGTTTTTGGAGCCAAATGGTTGGGTTAATACAGCTTTCATATAACCCTTACATGCATCTACACAAAGTGTGAAAGGCTGGCTATAATCTGGCAGAGCTAAGGTAACTGTTGTTTGAAGCAGATTTTTTAGCTCTGTGAATGCTACTTCTCCTTCCTTAGTCCATATGATTTTGTCTTTTAATGTCATGTCTTTGCCATAGATCATAGATTGCAAGGGTTGTACAATGGCTGCATAGTCTGGTAGCCATTCTCTGCAAAAATTACACAGTCCCAGAAAGGACATCATTTGTTGTTTAGTTCGTGGTTTTGGGGCTTCTTGTATAGCTGTTTTTCTGCTGCTTAGGAGTGAACGACCATGTTGTGATAACATATGTCCCAAATAAATCACTTTCTCCTTGCAAAACTGCAGTTTATCCCTAGAGGCTTTGTGCCCCGTTTGGTAGAGATGTTTCAGAATTGTTATGGTAGCTTCCTCACAGTGTTGTTGAGTGTCTGAAGCTATGAGAATATCATCTACATACAACAGGACTTGACTATGTTCAGGCACCTCACAGGTGCTCATAGAGTATCTTAAGGCTTGTGTATATACATGTGGGCTTTCACTGAAGCCTTGTGGTAGTCTGGTGTAAGTGTATTTTTTCCCTTTAAACTGAAAGCCAAATAAATGCTGTGACTCTTCATGCAGTGGTACTGTAAAGAAAGCATTGCTAAGATCTACCACTGAGAAATATTTTTAATCTGGAGTTAATGAATGCAGTAATGTATGTGGATTCGGGACGTCTGGAATCGCATGTCACACTATTTTATTTATCAGTCTAAGATCCTGAACCATCCTCCACTTTCCTGTGCTGGCTTTCTGCACTGGAAATATAGGTGTGTTGCATGTAGCATCAGGTGCTTCCCTTAATATTCCTGACTTCAACATATCCTGTATTACTGGCTTAATACCCTCTTCAGCTTCTGGTTTCAAGGGATACTGGCGAACTACTGGCCGTTCTTCAGATATTTATTTAACCTTATATGGTGGAAACCCCTTTATAAGTCCTACATCAGTCGATGATTGGGACCACAGTTCAGGTGGGACAGCAGCTAAGGCAGGGTGCCTGTTGCTCTCTTTGCTTTCAGCTAGGCCCTGTATTTGTCACTTTGCCTCATCCAAATGTGTCTTTGGATGAACTTTGACTATCCACCCTAAAGTGAGTTTCCAGATTCCTGTGTTAGGATCTACTTTCCAGTCAGAGCTTGTTAATGCCTCATATCTCCCTCTTTCAGCACGCTGTATAAAGTTTTCTAATTCTTCCCACTGACCCCCCACAGGTTTAGTTAATGACAGATGAGGTGTACTGCCTTTAAACTGTTGAAGCTGTCTTCCTGACAGTATGATTGAGGTGGAGGATTTCCCTGTTTTGGGGTCAACATACAGGTGTTGTATGGTAACAGTCTGATTATTTTCTCTATGAAAAACAGTATCATACTGATAATCTGGCCCTGCAGTATTTTTATATCTCATGGTTACATGGAGTTCAGTATCTGGCATGTACTGTGCCTCCTGGGAAGTTTGTTTTTCTCTGGTTCTCCTCAGCAGTTCTTGAGCTGTTGGTGTGGGGCCTAGATCGAGGGACCAGTAATAATGCGGCTGTGATAGTTCATTTAGGACTAGGGCATCTTCTTCTACTACAGCTTTCATACCTGTTTCTGTTGATACTATATTTATAAGCAACTTCTGCATAAGATCTCTTCCCAACAGGTTTACTGGACATTTTTGACTTATCAGAACGGGAGCCTGACAAGTAAGTTTTGTCTCAGACTCTGTTATTGTTACTGGTGCACTTAGGTAATGTACCTCTGATGTACCAGCTGCTGACCTAACATGCACTGCGGTGTTAGAATATTTTACTCCGAGTGGAGGTTTAGTTAGCACAGTTCTACATGCCCCTGTATCACACAAACAGCTATATACTTTGCCATTTATTATGATGTTTTTATATGGCAAATCTTGCGTCCTACTTAGTGCTATAAGTTCCAGTGCTGCTTGTATGTCAACTTCCTCCATTTCACTACTGTTTTTCTCTGCTAGTGGGGGAGGAGGTGGGGGCTGTGGCTGTAATTGTCAATTCTGGGTAGAGTTGGGGTTATACACCCGCTTTTCATTACATTCTCTTGCAAAATGTCCTGGCTCATTGCATATCCAGCAGTTTTCATCTCTTGCTCCAGGGTTTTGTAAAATTGTCCTACATTCTCTAGCATAATGCCCTATTTTTCCACACCTCAGACACACATTGCTCTGTGTGTGGGTGTGTCGTGGCCCTCCTCCTCCTCTTCCTCCGTGACCTCTAAATCCTCTCCGTCCCCTTTGCCCGCTTGCCCCTGAGCGATGCAAAGCCATTAAACTGTCTTGCATTCCAAACGTATCTGTCTTCCTATCTCGCTGTGTTTTATGAGCTGCTGCGCATACTCTAAAGCTTGTGTAACAGTTCCTGTATTTTGATGAACCCAGTGTTTATCTATATACCGTCTGAGTTAAATTTTAAGGCCTTGCAAAAAGGCTCTCTTCAACTGTTGCTGATAGCCTCCTGCTTTTAGAGTTTGCTCTAAAAACACGTCTCATCCTATCCAAAAAATCTTGTGGGTCTTCTTCGTCCTTCTGTTTGCATTGTGAGATTTTAACATAATCTGCTATCTATATATAAACTCTTTGAATTCTTTCAAAGAGTAAGCGTAAGGCGTCCCTTAAATCTAGTGAATTATGTGCTAGTATGTCACCATTATCATCGCATCCAGTGAAACCTGCTACTCTGCACCAGCGATGACCAAACAGCTGGGTAAAACACTGGAGCATTTCTCTGCCATTAAGATGAAAGCTTCCTCTGAGTTCTGTAATAGCTTCTAGAAATTCTTCCACGCCTTCTTGTATCGATGGGATACCTTTTAAAACAGCAGTTCTGTCTTCCTGCGTCCATGGTCTATATACTAGAATAGTTGGCGGCTGTCGGTGATTAGCGTCACCTATGTTTGGATTTGCTACCTCAACTAGAGGGAATGTGTCTCCCTCTAAATTTATTTCAGATGGATGAAATTTCTGTCCGTGAGCCATTAAGGCTTCGCCTGGGTATATGCTGGGGGTAGTTTTCTTATTTTGACTCCTAGTTTGCACTCCTGTGTCCCACCAGGAATTAGGAGACCAGAGCTCATTAGAAGAGCTCTGTTCTTCTGTTTTAGAAGGATTACTTAATTTTTCTTGCTTACTTATAGGAGTTTTAGGAACTGCTTCTTCTATCTCTCCTCCAATTTGCTGTGCTCCAGCTGCCTGCCCTGCAGCTGTCTGCACGGCAGGGGGCTGAACACCTCGCTGTCTGGATGTGACCACTGTTTCCTCATGTGGGCGCACCAAGACTGCAGCTGTCAGCTTCTCCTGTCGCTTCTCCTCCTTATCTTGCCTCTGAATGTTTCTTAATTTACTTTGTTTCAGCCATTTGTCTGAGAATTTATACTCAACCTTTTTCTTTTCCTTTTTAGTTGGTTTCTGGGTTTTTATTATTTCTAATTTTAAATCCCTTTGCAATTTTAAGATATCGTTAATATTTAGTTTACCCAAGAAACCATGTTTTTTGTTCCATCTATAACAGATCATACCTGCTCCTTTTACATAATTCTCCATAAACTTTTCATCCCCTTCCAAGTTAATTAGTTTACTTTGTTTCTTCCCCATGATGTTTAATTTTAGTTCACAATACTATAAATGTCCCAGATAGAAGTTCACTGGCATGAGATTCAAGGAGAGGACATTAACACGCCCTTCTACTGCGGTGTTAATTTTCTGGGATTAAATCCGACCTTTATCTCCAAGAATCAGCAATACGTCTTTCTATTCTGGGCAAAAGAAAACACAAGACCAGCAGAATCCTACTAAGATTCTTCCAAAATGCTTAGTCTTCCAAACACACAAAACAGCACTCACAGTTAGTATTTTAACATATTTATGTCCCTTCAGATATATATATGGTCGACCTAGTTTAGTTTATGAGCTATCTTTATTATTTAACACTTAATTTCATTCCCTTCCGGCAAAATGTTACCAACAAATTATCCAGTTCACTTTACGGCGCCTAGTCGTTTTTAATCTCTTTACGGCGAGATAACTACTTAAATTTATCACTATTTCTTTGCGGCAAAATAAAACCTTTCCAATGCAGTCTCTTTTTGGCGAGACACTACCAAACGACTTGTAAATACTTTTCTTCTTTCATTTATATAGCGCTTACTCTTATCTCATGTACTGTATTTTAAAACTGTCTCACCTCAGAGTTGACTTCTAGGTGACTCTGTCGGACCTCCAGAGTCACCCGGCGCCGAGTAAGACAATAATCCACCGGCCAGGTGCGAACGTCACACACCGGGACTTTCAGCCACCAGGCCTAGGTGCGGCTGTGCAGCAGCGCTTAACTCGACGTCAGGCTGCTCCCGGAGATCCGCCAGTCACTGCAAAGAAAGATAAAATCAGTTTAGTTCTTATAATATCCGGCTTGAAGGACCAAATTAATGATAGGTATTATTTAGTCAACTCAGAGGTAAGGAAACGACACAGAGTCAGAGTCAGTTATACTTGCAGCAAGGGTAGGTCATACTCTGCAGTGCAAAACTACAAAGGGTTGGCACCCATCTCTCTTTATTTATACATGCTTGGTCACACAGTTCAAACAACATTCAGGGTGTGTGTGTGTGTGTGTGTGTGTGTGTGTGTGTGTGTGTGTGTGTGTGTGGGGTCAGGAAGGTTAGGGTTCATTTGTCTTGATTATAAACAAACAGAGGAAGTGGGAAGTGGGCATCTAGTGTATAGCCCCCAGATGCTGCTAGTAATAAAAGCATAACTCATTCTTGTGACCATCTCCCTTCCTGCAACATGTAAGGAGGGAAAAGCACTTAGATGAGTGATAAACAATACAAAAAGTCATAAAAACCCTAACACTATGAATATAGTAGCTTCACACTGAAGGCATCAAAACTATGAATTAACACATGTGGAATTATATACTGAACAAAAATTGTGAAACAACTGAAAATATGTCTTATATTCTAGGTTCTTCAAAGTAGCCACCTTTTGCTTTGATTACTGCTCCGCACACTCTTGGCATTCTGTTGATGAGCTTCAAGAGGTTGTCACCTGAAATGGTTTTCACTTCACAGGCGTGCCCTGTCAGGTTTAATAAGTGGGATTTCAAGCCTTATAAATGGGGTTGGGACCATCAGTTGTGTTGTGCAGATGCTGGATACAGTACACAGCTGATAGTCCTACTGAATAGAATGTTAGAATTTGTATTGTGGCAAGAAAAAAGCAGCTAAGTAAAGAAAAACGAGTGGCCATCATTACTTTAAGAAATTAAGGTCAGTCAGTCTGAACAATTGGGAAAACTTTGAAAGTGTCCCCAAGTGCAGTCGCAAAAACCATCAAGCGCTACAAAGAAACTGGCTCACATGAGGACCGCCCCAGGAAAGGAAGACCAAGAGTCACCTCTGCTGCGGACGATAAGTTCATCCGAGTCACCAACCTCAGAAATCGCAGGTTAACAGCAGCTCAGATTAGAGAACAGGTCAATGCCACACAGAGTTCTAGCAGCAGACACATCTCTAGAACAACTGTTAAGAGGAGACTGTGTGAATCAGGGCTTCATGGTAAAATAGCTGCTAGGAAACCACTGCTGAGGACAGGCAACAAGCAGAAGAGACTTGTTTGGGCTAAAGAACACAAGGAATGGACATTAGGCCAGTGGAAATCTGTGCTTTGGTCTGATGAGTCCAAGTATGAGATCTTTGGTTCCAACCACTGTGTCTTTGTGCGGCGCAGAAGAGGTGAACGGATGGACTCTACATGCCTGGTTCCCACCGTGAAGCATGGAGGAGGAGGTGTGATGGTGTGGGGGTGCTTTGCTGGTGACACTGTTGGGGATTTATTCAAAATTGAAGGTTTACTGAACCAGCATGGCTACCACAGCATCTTGCAGTGGCATGTTATTCCATCCAGTTTGCGTTTAGTTGGACCATCACTTATTTTTCAACAGGACAATGACGCCAAACACACCTCCAGGCTGTGTAAGGGCTATTTGACCAAGAAGGAGAGTGATGGGGTGCTGCACCAGATGACCTGGCCTCCACAGTCACCGGACCTGAACCCAATGGAGATGGTTTGGGGTGAGCTGGACCGCAGAGTGAAGGCAAAAGGGCCAACAAGTGCTAAGCATCTCTGGGAACTCCTTCAAGACTGTTGGAAAACCATTTCAGGTGACGACCTCTTGAAGCTCATCAACAGAATGCCAAGAGTGTGCAGAGCAGTAATCAAAGCAAAAGGTGGCTACCTTGAAGAACCTAGAATATAAGACATATTTTCAGTTGTTTCACACTTTTTTGTTAAGTATATAATTCCACATGTGTTAATTCATAGTTTTGATGCCTTCAGTGTGAAGCTACAATATTCATAGACATGAAAATAAAGACAACTCTTTGAATGAGAAGGTGTGTCCAAACAATTGGTCTGTACTGTATATATAGTCAATAAATTTGAATATTCATTCCAATGAGGCTTGTTTGTCTTTAAAGAAGAGTAAAGTAGATATGCAAAACAACAGTAAAATATGCTGAAGGTTTTTCAGAAACAAACCAAAGCTTTATATAATATCTTTTGGAAATCTGGTGCTGACAGAAACTCAGAAAGGTGTTTTTAAAAAGATCCAATCAGCAGAACTACATGGAAACAGGAAAAAACAAACACACAACTACTTCAAGCATCAGTCAAACAGGCCTCTGCTGCATAGGTGACCTCAGACTGTGGTGCTGCCAGTGAAACTGGCACTAATTGATGATTTTGCTGCTGACCAAAGAAACAGGATGAATCCAAAGCTAACCTGGAGCATTAATTCTCCCATTTTAACAAAGGTATTTTAACCTGCTGGCCACCGACTCAGCACTCTGCAAAACAAATTTTACCATAAACAATAAGCAAGTGAAAGTTGTAGGTTAACATGCTAAACAACACAGACTGGCTAAATAAATAGTTTGGCTCAAATTTAATTCACCAGTAGAGGAACAACAACAAGCAGAAGCTGCATAAAAAAACTGGGACGACGGGAAAGAAAAAGGTGTTTATGTTTTTGCATTTGGGAGGCACTTTTAACCAAAATTACTTACAGATAAGAAAACAGTATAAGTCACCAGAAGTATCAAAATATTTCTGGGTTCAGACAGTGTATTCTGCAAAATAATTTTTCCATCTCCTTGATGCAAAATATGCATAAAGTTACCCAACTGCAGTGAAAATTAAATGGATCTGCACATGGTGAAGGGTCACGTAACTTTATTGCAGCGATTGCAATATCACATCATAATTATTACGAAGCTTGCAGGATGGACACATGGTGCAGAGTCACTAACATTTAGCTCTCCATCAAACTGTAATAGAACTAATTGGTGCAGAACAGAATCTGATTAACTGTTGTATCATATACAGCAGCAAATCAGCCCAAAACTGGTATATTTGGCCCTTCAAACTGGGCAAATGGGTGCTGGGTCAGGGTTGATGTTAGAGCTGATCCCCTACATTTTGGATTGGAGAAAGATAGGAGAACCTGGATGGAGAACTTCAACATGATGTAGACAATGAAGACACATCCCATATGTGGATGGGCTGTTAAAGGATTGCACCAGGATGTTGTTTTAACATGTGCTTGATCCAGTTCTTACAGGGTTAGGAACTGATTTGATTTTTTTCCTTCATAATATTTCCTTAACAATAAATTAAAGATGAAGTTGTTCCACTTTTAGCTTTAGCCATGTTGAGATGGGATCACAGTTTTCACCTAATAGAAATTATCCATTACTTTCTGGCAGCAGTAGGAACATCAATGATCATGAAAAGAAAAGGGAACATCACATCATTTTTTTTGTCACTGTTAACAAAGATTAGAATAGACAGAGGTAGGATGAAGATCATGTGGAAGCTGAGGAGCAGGATGAGAGAAAGAGGAGTTAATTGGACAGGAAGCTGAGATTCAGAGATCAGATCACAGACTGTCAATCCTAAGAGTAAAGAGGAACATGCAGTGGTGTGAAAAAGTTGCCTCTTCCTGATTTGTATTTAACTTTTTTTGCATGTTTGTCACACTTAAGTGTTTCAGACCATCAAACTAATTATGATACAATTAAATATTAGGCAAAGACAACACAAGTAAACACAACATGTTTTTAAATAAAGGTTTTTATTAAGGGAGGAAAAAAATCCAAATCCACATGGCCCTGTGTGGAAAATAATCTAATAACTGGTTGGACCACCCTTAGTTGCAACAACTGCAATAAAGCGTTCGCGATGACTTGCAATGAGGCTTTTCCAGCGCTGTGGAGGAATTGGAATTTTGGCCCACTCTGCTTTGCACAATTATTGTAACCTAGCCACATTGGAGGGTTTTCCAGCATGAACGGCCGTTTTAAGGTCATGCCAAACCCTCTCAATAGGATTCAGGTCAGGACTTTAAATAGGCCACTTCAAAATCTTCATCTTATTTTTCTTCAGAAGTGGTCTTGCTGGTGTGCTTTGGATTTTTGTCCTGCTGCAGAACCTGAGTTTCAGCTTAAGGTCAACTAAAAATTAATAACAGTCATTTGCATCCATTGAAATTTAACTAAGCAATCACTGAGTTCTAACCAAGGAAGCTGTAAAAACAGCTTTTGTTCAAATTTTTAAGAGACTAGTATTATTTTCCTTTCACTGGGAAATCTAAAAATCTATGAAAAGGAGAAGAAATGAAGAAATGAAATCCACATTTCGGTAAACATAAGGAGCATGGGAAAGCAACACACATAAGCAAAGATTTTGCAGGGGCATGGAGGACTCGTGAGGGTGCCAATATTTAATTTGCCATTGTCCTTGAAGAAAAGATGGAAGTTTTATCAAACGGCCATACAGTTCAGTTCACAGATGAGGGGGGTTGCTGGGGCGCCTGAATTAGACCAACAATAAATGTTTTGGTTCAGGCTGGCTGTGATTTTCCGCCTGCCTTCAAAGTCTTACTGGCATTTCTCAATTTCAAATCCAAATAGCCAAATTTCTGGTACTTTCAGTAGATCTTGAGCAAACAACTTTCTCCAAGATTAAATCATATCACCTTTGAGTCCAGGAAACGCGTCCAACTTGCGATTCTGCTCTCTTAACATATCAGTCTGAGTGCTGAGAGCTCTGAAGATCCCTTCAAACATCCCAGGCAGCTTTGGAGTGCTTTGAACAGCTACCGATGTTTTACGAATCTTTCGATAAGCCAGGTAACTGCCAACTCCAAAAAGCAGAAATCCTGTTATCAGAAATCCAATTATGTACAAATCTTCCACGTCCTCGACTGACATTGTTGTCAGGCACACAATCTTCCACTGCTGCCAGGAATCCATTGCGTATCGGGAGAAGAACGTCCCGTCTGGACAAGAGGGTTCCCCTTTACCCTGTCTTCCCGTTGAGAAAATTTGATCGATTGCGTTGAGAGACCAGCTGACCAAATCCATAATGAACAAATTAGGAGGATATGTGAACAGAGGCTCTAAGAAAAACATAGACAAAAAGCTGAAGCATGGGCAAAAAATGGGGGAGGATCAAGGAGAGAGTGGAAAAGCGTCTGACCCCACCGAGAACACCACCATATTTTACTGCTGGCTTGATGATCTTTTCATGAAAGTGTTGCTTTTACACCAGATGTAATGGGACACACTCCTTCCAGAAAGTTAAATTTTTGTCTCGTCAGTCCTCAGTAATAAATCAGAGTATTTTCCCAGAAGTCTTGGGGATCATCAGGATGTTTGTGGCAGTAATCAGGCCTGGGTATGGCTAGAGAAGATGGACCCAGATGTGATAAACCACAGTTAGGTACCGGGTCATGTAGGTTTGGATTTTTTTCTCCCTTAACAATAGAAATCTTCAATCAGAAACTGCATTTTGTGCTTACTTGTGTTTTCTTTGACTAATATTTAAATGTGTTTGATGATCTGAAACACTTATAAGAAATAAAACTCCGAAAGGGGACAAACACAATTTACACCACTGTAGAGACGGTAAGGGAGAGATTAATCTCTTTTCAGATATCGGCAAGTGCAAGGATGATCCACTAGTGCAGCCTATTTTCTACGGTGGCCGGGGGGTGCAAAACACTTTTACATTTCAGAAAACAAATTTACATTTTAGAAAACACTTCTACATTTCAGAAAACAAATTTACATTTCAGAAAACAAATTTACATTTCAGAAAACAAATTTACATTTCAGAAAACAAATTTACATTTCAGAAAACAAATTTACATTTTAGAAAACACTTCTACATTTCAGAAAATCAACCGGAAAGGGAATGTACCAACGCCGAGGCTGACCCGGAAGTCAGCCTCAGGGCTGCATCCTTCGAAGGCCATATTTGTAGGCCGATTACGTTGCAGCGCGGCGACAAAGGCTGTCCCAATTCATGAATCATTCCGAGCAAATGCTGCCGACAAATGTGTCCTTATTTTGCCCGATTTGAAGGATGCGTCGTGAGTATCTTTCGCGGCCCATCATTTCCCATCATTCATTGCGGGTCGAAGCGGATTGGTCAAGCAGGAGAATCCATGGCAGACCATAGCAACAAAAGCTGTGAGTAAATTGTGGAAAATTACACTTTCTGTGACACAAATTAACTTCTACAATATTTTTAGTGCGGGAATATAACTATGTAGACGTGAAATATCTGCTTGATTTATCAAGACATCGCTTAATTTCAAACGTGCTCCGACGTGTTCGGAGTTTTCCGTTCCCACCGTAGTAACCGGCTCGCCTCGCCAGTCCTACCGGCGGTGAGGTGAGCTAGCCCGGTAGAGATCTGACCGGACTATCGGCACTAAGCTCCCGCTGGCAGTCATCACAGTGAACGTTTAACACAAGTGATTTCTAACAGTTTATGTTATTATTTTAATTGTTACTGAAAATTTATTTAATATTTCAGGTGATATTAAGGTTAACCAGAATAAATGGACAGTTTTATGTAATCCAACTGTATCGCTGGAGAGTGTGATTGAGAATAAATAAGCTTTTCAATATTAATTTTAATGAAGAAATGTGCTATATGTTTTAAAAGTTTATTTATAATTCAGTTAGCATTATAATTTCTGATTCCAGGTACAATCCAGAGACAATCATGTTCAGGTAAAAAAGATGTTTGATTTAACTAGCCAATAAACAAAGAGATAGCAGCTTTATGGCTAATGTATGTCGACATATTTTATATCTATATATATATATATTATAAACAACAACTTTAAATTTTAAGATAGATGGGAATTATAAAGTATTTGATCCCCTCTGGCTGGTCTTAGATAATTATAAAATAATGCAGTGTTTTTGGTGTATTAGTATCTTCTTGCTTTGATCACTTAAAATATCCAGAAGCATGCCTTAAAAATAATGTGTTTTTCCATCTCCATTCTTCCCTTTTCTAGACCAGACCTCTTTACTGCAGGATCAACCTGAGTGTCCCAGTCCTGAAACGCTTCTTCAACCAGGAGGACACCAGGCCTGATTTTCAGCTGAGCAGGGAGTCTCTGGCAGTGCTGCTTAATCTTTTGCACCAGGATAGGCAACATGGATGGTTGCTACTATTGAGACCTTAGTTTTTCTTTTCTTGGTGGCAAGTGGCACATCCTACAGAGTGGTGTGCAGAGTGTTTGGGATGCCTCGCTCAACTGTCCATCGCATCGTCCACAGAGTTACAGAGGAGATCGTGGCTATTTGTCACTAGGTCATCTACCTTCTAAAGACCCCTGAGGACTTAAGGCAGTGTCCCGTGAGTTTGCAGGGCTGGCACGCCACAGAGCTTTTCTTAAAGCTGTGGGTGCAATTGACGGCTGCCATATCCACTTCAGGTGTCCAAGCAGCCTTGATGGTCAGTGCTACAGGAACAGGAAACTCTTCCCTTCCATAATCCTGCTGGCAGTTTCTGAGAGCCATTTTATTGACATGTATGTGGGCTGGCCTGGGTCAGTGCATGACTCTAGGGTGCTCCGCCACAGCCCACTGTACAGTTTATCCTCCTCCAGGGCATTTTATCCTTGCTGATGGAGGGTACCCATGCCTCCAATATCCACTCCCCCTCATCACTCCCTAGAAGAGGACAAGACAAGGTGTGGGAGCCCAGCGCTTTAACAGCCATCATTCCAAAAACACGCTCTATTATAGAGCGTGTTTTTGGAATGATGAAAACCAGATTCAGGGCCATCTTCCTGCAAGCGCTGGAGGTGCACGACACCTTTGTACCTCACGTAAGTCTTGACCTAGATCCATTTTATATATACATTATACATAATATATACACATATCTTTTAAATTGTTTTCAGGTCATAACAGCATGTGCCATCCTCCACAACATCTGCCTTGGTGCTGGAGATGTCATGGCCCCAGAGGATGACCCAGAGGAGGCTGTAGAAGAGGATGAGGGTGAGGTGTGGACTGAGGCAGTCAGCGTTGCTCTCTGGCAGGACCAGCTTTCAGCTGAGGTGTCTGCCCTGGAGGAGGTACCACCAGAACATGACTACTGTGTCAGCCAAGTATAATATTATAGATGTGATTAATTTTTGAGGGGTATAACTAATTGTAATATTTTGTGAGCACCATCTTCTAATTCTGTATATTTCTGATTACCTCTTAGTGATGTGGCAGCCGTCAATTCAGCCGCCCTTTAAACCCACTTGATGGACGATAACGTGGACAGCGGAGAGAGGCATCACAAACATCTGCAGACCACCTGTGTGATGCTTCGCTCACCATCCAGAAAGACAAACCAAAGGTCTCAGTTGCAGCGTCCATCCAAGTCTCTGACCTTGTGAGAGATTTAGCCACATCTCCAGACTTTCTGTTCAGAAAGACATCTGCCTCTTTGTTCTGTTGAAGAGGTGTTCCAGGTTGATCCTGCTGTCACCATTGTAAATATTTGTACGTAGTTTTATTTTATGCCTTTTGTCTTGTAATCTTGATCTGTTTGAATGTTTTCTTCGCCCATTCTGTTTAAAATGCTGTTTGTATTTTTCATAATAAATTCTGTTTATAACTTTAAATGAAGTTGATGTATTGTTAGATCAAATGGAAATAACATTGGTGACAAAACAATTTTGAAATTTATTAGAAGATCTTAAAACTTTAAGAAACAATCTGAACAAACCTTAATATTTCTTATATAGCACCTTATTTCAGTACTATTCTTTCTAAGATGGAAAACAGTCTGTCCATTCTCTGTAGCCTCATGTCCTCCCTGATCAACTCCATCATCTCTGTCTCTCTTTCTTTTCTGACCCCTTCCTGCTGGTTCACTGTCTTCCTTCTCCATCTGGTTGACCACCGCTCCACTTGGCCCTGGAGTGTCCTCAGGGATGGAGGCAATTAGGACAGGAGGTGTTGTGGAAGACCTCTGACCCAACATCTCATCCATAAAGACAAACCAGGGCCAAGTAGCAGCAGTGGGCTTTTCAATGACTCCCTCTCCTGACCCTGGATACGTACAATCCTAAAGTTAGAAGGAAAAAATAAAACATTCACTAAACAGAGAAACCAACAAGACTTTTAGAAATATTTTTTTATTTGTGTGTGACATGAGAACTTCTGAACATACTTTATATTTCCTTTTCATATTGTCCCACTTTTTATTTGGCCTGCAAAGGGGCTGATGGACCTGTTGGTCCATCTTCTCCAGAATTGTCCTAAACAAGCAAAAGGAAGGAGGGAAAACCAAAAGAAGTATGTTAATCACTGGATGGATATTTATGAAAGTTAGAAAGATCGGAGTTATTGAAACTGGACAGAAACTGACTGCAAAGAATGTTGTTATTGTACCTCCAAGCCACAGTGGCTGAGTTTTTAGCTCCAGTAAAAAGGTGGTGATTCTCACCCCTGAGCTTAATAAACTGCTCCTTTGTACCTAAACGACAAAAACAAAAAACATCTTGCTTAATATCAGAGCAAAAATAAAGCCTTTTTTAATTTTACATTTGTCTTAATTTGAAGAAAATACTAAAATATTTCTATGCAAATGTCTAAAACAAGTTCTTTCAAACTTTTCACTTCTTTACTGAGATTCACGTACATTTGGAGGTGTATTCCTCGTCGGGTTTACCTGGAATCAGAAATTATAATGCTAACTGAATTATAAATAAACTTTTGAAACATATAGCACATTTCTTCATTAAAATTAATATTGAAAAGCTTATTTATTCTCAATCACACTCTCCAGCGATACAGTTGGATTACATAAAACTGTCCATTTATTCTGGTTAACCTTAATATCACCTGAAATGTTAAATTGATTTTCAGTAACAATTAAAATAATAACATAAACTGTTAGAAATCACTTGTGTTAAACGTTCACTGTGATGACTGCCAGCGGGAGCTTAGTACCGATAGTCCGGTCAGATCTCTACCGGGTCCAGCTCACCTCACCGCCGGTAGGGCTGGCGAGGCGAGCCGGTTACTACGCCGGGAGCGGAAAACTCCGAACACGTCGGAGCACGTTTGAAATTAAGCGATGTCTTGATAAATCAAGCAGATATTTCACGTCTACATAGTTATATTCCCGCACTAAAAACATTGTAGAAGTTAATTTGTGTCACAGAAAGTGTAATTTTCCACAATTTACTCACAGCTTTTGTTGCTATGGTCCGCCATGGCTTCCCCTGCTTGACCAATCCGCTTCGACCCGCAATGAATGATGGGAAATGATGGGCCGCGAAAGACACTCATGACGCATCCTTCAAATTGGACAAAATAAGGACACATTTGTCGGCAGCATTTGCTCGGAATGATTCATGAATTGGGACAGCCTTCGTCGCCGCGCTGTGACGTAATCGGCCTACAAATACGGCCTTCGAAGGATGCAGTCCTGAGGCTGACTTCCGGGTCAGCCTCGGCGTTGGTACATTCCATTTCCGGTTGATTTTCTGAAATGTAAATTTGTTTTCTGAAATGTAAATTTGTTTTCTGAAATGTAAATTTGTTTTCTGAAATGTAAATTTGTTTTCCGAAATGTAAATTTGTTCCGGTACTTGTAAAAGTGTTTTGCACCCCCCGGCCACCGTAAATTTCAGGACATTTCCAACCACATTAATGGGGGACAGGAGCAATTCACTCTGTTGGTGCTCAAAATTAATTCAGATATTTCATTAAACAATTAAATATTGCCCTCTTTTTTTTCATTTTTTTTGTGCCCCTATGAAAAAACACTGGCCCCACCTTGCCCCCCTGGAAAATGTGGCCTGGAACCACCACTGGTGGCGGACACCAAGCTCCATCAGGTGCTGATGATGTTCTCAGAAGATTTGTAGAAGGCATCCTTTGTGTGTGCTGAACCTTACTTACTGTTGGACGCTCTGGTAACTGCTCGTAAGACCACTTATTCCACTTGTGATCCCCCAGTTATGGCCTCTGGTGTTTGCTAGACATGCTGACTACTTGTAAACTGGCTCATTTCCATCCTCATTACTGGTCTTCATGTGTACCACATTAGATCCAAAACAGACATTTTCTTCTGGCTGCTCAACTTCTTATGTCAGAGAGTGTAATTTATCCAGAGTATGCTGAGACAAGGAGCCTGAGGAGAAAACAAACAAGCAAAAAAGCATAAAAGTCTAAACACTTAAACATTTATTGTGCATCTATGTGTAACACAGACCAATTGTGACTTGAGAAAATCTAACAGGCTTGCAATGATGCTTATTTTAGTGTTTGAAGCCAAGGGCTGCCTTCATTTTTAACAAACAACAGCATCTTGGCTCCTTGTTGTGTATTCATAATCTGAATGAGTGGACATAAATCATACAGGTCAGTTCTGCATATCGCCTTCGTCAACATCCACAAAAATCCATTCTTGCAATTGGCAGAACATCGATTCCCTGTGAATGGATAGCGAGCCCAAACAGGCACATGAGATGACTTGGTGTGAAATGGTTAACGCTGGAGACACACACACACACACACAAACACACACACACACACACACACACACACTGACATATGCCCCAGGGAACTGGTCAATAAGTCTCTGAAGGCTATGTGAGCTCTGTCCATCGCAACAACATAAATCAGTGAAATGTGTCTGTTTAATATAATGCATCATGTGGAGAGGAAGCCCTTCTCATCTCTAAGATCTTTGGCATGACAGGGCTGCGGATGATCAGGGCTGAAATAAGAGGGGAAGGGAACTGAAGCACAATCAGGATAAAATAAAATGCAGTGTGTTATATACACTGCTCAAAAAATAAAGGGAACACTTAAACAACACAATATAAACTGTCCACTTAGGAAGCAACACTGATTGACAATCAATTTCACAGCTGTTGTGCAAATGGAAAAGACAACAGGGGGAAATCTTTGGTGATTAGCAAGACACTCAATAAAGGAGTGGTTTTGCAGGTGGGGACCACAGACCACTTCTCAGTACCGATGCTTTCTGGCTGATGTTTTGGTCACTTTTGAATGTTGGTGGTGCTTTCACACTCGTGGTAGCATGAGACGGACTCTACAACCCACACAAGTGGCTCAGGTAGTGCAGCTCATCCAGGATGGCACATCAATGCCAGCTGTGGCAAGAAGGTTTGCTGTGTCTGTCAGCGTAGTGTCCAGAGCCTGGAGGCGCTACTAGGAGACAGGCCAGTACACCAGGAGACTTGGAGGAGGCTGTAGGAGGACAACAACCCAGCAGCAGGACCGCTACCTCCACCTTTATTCAAGGAGGAACAGGAGGAGCACTGCCAGAGCCCTGCAAAATGACCTCCAGCAGGCCACAAATGTGCATGTGTCTGCACAAACGGTTAGAAACCGACTCCATGAGGATGGTGTGAGGGCCCGACGTCCACAAATGGGGGTTGTGCTCACAGCCCAACACCGTGCAGGACGCTTGGCATTTGCCAGAGAACACTAGGATTGGAAATTCACCACTGGCGCCCTGTGGTCTTCACAGATGAAAGCAGGTTCGCACTGAGCACATGTGACCAGACGTGACAGAGTCTGGAGACACCGTGGAGAGAGATCTGCTGCCTGCAACATCCTTCAGCATGACTGGTATGGCAGTGGGTCAGTAATGGTGTGGGGTGGCATTTCTTTGGAGGGCCACATGGCCTCATGTGGCTGGAGTGTGTCAGCAGTTCCTGCAAGATGAAGACATTGAAGCTATGGACTGGCCCGCCCGTTCTCCAGACCTGAATCCAATTGAGCACATCTGGGACATCATGTCTCGCTCCATCAACCAACGTCACGTTGCACCACAGACTGTCCAGGAGTTGGCGGATGCTTTAGTCCAGGTCTGGGAGGAGATCCCTCAGGAGACCATCCGCTGTCTCATCGGGAGCATCTCCAGGCGTTGTAGGGAGGTCATACAGACACGTGGAGGTCACACACAATACTGAGCCTCATTTTGACTTGTTTTAAGGACATTACATCAAAGTTGGATCAGCCTGTAGTGTGTTTTTCCACTTTAATTTTGTGTGTGATTTTGTTGTCAACACATTCAACTTTGTACAGAACAAAGTACTCAATGAGAATATTTCATTCATTCAGATCTAGGATGTGTTATTTGAGTGTTCCCTTTATTTTTTTGAGCAGTGTAGATATCTAACATTTGCAAAACAAATCTGGGTTTCTTTTACCTGATAAAATATTTTTGCATCAGCAGATGTTTTCAGTTAGTACATTTGTATTGTATGGCATGACATGTCCACCACTGCTGCTGATGGTAAGCAAGTCCCCAGGACTCAGATGTTGACATGATCTGGGGATCTGATATATTATTGATTCCATTCAATGAATTGATAATATTCTGTAGTTTGAACAACTTACAAGTGGTTATTTCCCTGATTATTGAAAAGATTCCTGTTCGGGGTTTATATATATATATATATATATATAAATATATATAAACCACTACTCCTCAGGTATGTATTTCTAAACAAATGAAAACCAGCCAATGTGCACAAGAAAGATCTTGGCAAGTTTAGGAAATGCATTATAAAAACTACTTATTTTGAATGAATTTTTCAGATCAGGACTAAACTAGCCAACAACAATCAAAAGTAACCCAAACTGACAGACTACAGAGCAATTAGTCATTTTACTGGATCTGAGAGGTTATTAATGTGTTATAGTTGTAGAACAAATATTTATATGAATCATGGTATCCAGCAAAGAACAAAATGTGTTGCCGTTTATATTCAGACTTTCCTCAGGTAAAATAAATCACCTCTACAGGCACTATTTTGCCCATTTCCTTCCGCAACGGCTCAATCCTCGGCGGAGATGCAGAAAGCAGGCAGCTGTTGCAGTCGTCTGTGACCATTTGGACATCCTTTTGGCATCAGACGCTCATCAACATTCACGGGTAACCTCCAGTGATTAGACACACAGAGCTGCAGGGTGTCTATCAGAGAATTGAACTTTCATTGTTTCCGCTGGCCTTCTTTCCCAGATAAATACATGATGTGTCCATTTTCGGGGCTAATTCAAGAAGCTTTGCAACCTGCCCTGTTCCCCAATCCAAACCAAACCATGTAGGGGAGACATGCCGACAGAGAGGTGTTGCAAGAAACAACAAATTTCTCTTTCATGACTGTCTAATATGTTGCATTTAAATGACAACATATTCATTTGTCTAAATTATCAGAGGACTTGGCTTCTGCAGATCAAGCATGCAGCTTCCAGCTTCCAGCTTTCATTTCCATGAAATGTTGTTTCTAGAAAAATGGAGAGAAATCTCATTATTGAATCTAGAAAATAGTAGAAAAAAATGAAAAACAGAACCCTTTTCAGTTATTCAATTTATGAGAAGAATCTTGTGTTATTCCTTACACACAATGTTTGATGATTATTATTTACTGATATTTTTCTCATCAATTAAAATGTTACATCAGACCAATTAAATCATATTTTATTACAGAAATGTGGTCCTCCTGAAATGATGTCTGTCCGTAGAGTATCTGCACGCACTACCTTTGCATGAAACTGCATCAGTGCAGTGTGGCATGGATATCAAACTGTGTTTTCTCCTGAGATGTTCAGGAAGCCCAGGATGCTCTAATAGCGGCCTCCGGCTTGTCTACATTGTTGATTCTTGTGTCGCTAATCTGCAGCTTGACAACAATCCATAGATTCTCCATGCTGTCTATACAGACTAGCTGGCTGGCCTGTGGAGCACAGAGATGCCATGGTGATGAAAGCAGGTATTGATACTGTTGCCAGTGTGAACAGCAAATCACCATCTCCATAAAGTTTGTCAGCAGAGGACCGCATAAAGTGCTCTACAATTTGCTGGTAGACAAATGAAAATAAAAACGTACTTACTTTCATCTGAAAAGAAGACTTTGTACCTGTGAGCGGCAAACCAGTCCTTTTTCTACTCAGCCCAGGACACTTGTGATGTCTTTGGTTTAGGCACGAATCATCAAAATCAACATAAATAAGGGCTTGAAAAGGGTCACACTATGTACTGAGGCTGTATAATAGCTAAGTTCAACTGTTTGATTTAAGGTGACTGAAGTAAAACAACTGTGATTTAATTTTTCATAATTTGAGATGTTCCTGCATGACATCGACCTGGTAGGGCTTCCAAATTGCTTGTCTTCAGATAGAATGGGCCGTTTTTCGGACATTAATTGATCTAAATAGTTCAATTATCTTATTTCATTTGTTTAATTGGGATATCTACTTCCTTTGGAGGAAGGTTAAAACGCTGCAACAGGAGAGATAAATAAATAATTACAACAATTACCAAACATAGCTGTCCTACCGTGTCTGGAAGGAGAAATAAAAAGTGAAGCAGAAAAACAAGCAAACGTATGACTGAGCGTTTTAATTAAGCTCGGCTATATGGTGGGAAATCTCAGATATGAGACACACAGACGCAACATTGTTCTCAGTCTGGATGCTCAGCTCCTCCCTCTGTGCGTGCGGAGCTTCATTTAATCAAATCCTTCAACTTGGACCACTTAGGCTCAGCGCACTTTTACTCCACCGCATTTGGCCAGCGCCGCAACTTGCAGCAGTTCCTCTTCCACATCCGAACGAAGAATCACATCCAAGTGAGACAGAGAGAAGACTTCAAGCATCCGCTGCATCCTTTTCTGCCCCCAGCCATGAAGAGGGAGGTCAGGTTCTGCCCAAAGTGGCACGGTGCGCTCCGGTTCGGGCTTTTCTTCATCCTGCCCTGCTTGCTTCGCGTCGCCGAGGCTGAGATAACCTGCAGGTCATGCCAGGATGGACATAAGTGGCGGGCACAGGAATTACTGCTGAGGGTTGAAACAAGTGGGTCCGCTGCGACGTTTAAGGGGGAAGTTTGGGGGAGCGGAGACCGAACCGGGTGGATCCCCTGCGAGCCTGGCTCGGCTGAATGCTCTCCGGACGTGGAGAAATACGCGGAGCAGAGGCTGAAGCGGATTATAGACAACCAAAGCGGACAGGCTGAAAAAGGGAAAGTTTCCCAACACAAGGACGGTGTTGGTTTGACTCCACGGCGCTTGAGGCGGAACAGTGACGGTGATAAAGTCAGTTCAGCCCGGAATCGAGCCCCGGTAGAGGGACAGGGCACCGCGGCGGGGCGCAGAGCGCCGCGCTGGAGCGGAGAGGAGCGCAGAGCCGCCGGTCCGCGGCAGGAGGAGTTAAAGCTCAACAGCTCCACGTTCGCCCTAACCGGGGACTCATCCCACAACCAGGCCATGGTGCACTGGTCTGGACAGAACAGCAGCGTAAGTGATCCATCATGAGAAAGAAACCTGAGCTGATCCCCTGTTTAAGTAGCGTGCGTGTGCGTAAGAGCGGGTGCGTAAGAGCGGGTAGACAGCGGAGAAACTAAGCTTCAATAATTAAAATGTCATGTCTAAGTGAGGATAACCAGCTCCCTCACAGCTGTCTAAAGCTCAGCAGGGCCGAGCTTCTATCATTTCAACACACAATTCAGTCATAAATTAGAATCAGGAATAAAACTGGACACTTTTGCTCCATGAAGAATGTTTTTGATAAGATGTGAGAGAGATTAGAAGTTTATCCCGGAGCTGCTTTATTCTGAGACGCTGAACTGATATGGGGATAACGCTGCTGACGGTGAGCGCAGAGACTCTGAGCAGAAGGGAGGATTTTCTGCAGGTTGTGGGAGAGGTGAGACTTTTTCAGCCGCCCTCTCTCCCTGCAGCAGCTTCTTCCTTACTGAGCCAGAGTCATGTAAAGTTTCTGACAGCCCGGCTGGACACGTCCAGATGCCTCTGTGTTTGGGCTTGGAATGAGGAGGATCAGTTTGGTCAAAGAAATACTGTAAAAACTGTAATTCAAAATGTCTACCAAAAGCTCTAGTTTATGAATAATAGTTAGATGGTTCAATCAAAATTTTGCTGTAAGTTTGGATTTCTAAATATTAACAGATAAAACAATCCCACATTGTTCTAAGTATCTAGTGATGAAAAAACTAAAACGTTGTAGTCTAAGAGTAAAAAAAAAATAATAGTAATTGAAACTGTGTAGGGCAGAAAAAGTAACAATATTAATAATGGATTATAATGGATTTAAAAAGGATATATCAAAGTCATGTTCTGTCCTGGTTTTGAGGCTACAGCAAAACTGTATTTTTAAAAATAAGAAATAAATACCCTCTAATTTCTTACCAAGCATCAGTCTTTTCTCTGCAGCTCTTTAGTAGCAGGTGCTGCTGTCAGATTTTCATTGTGTGCAAAGCAGGTCATATGTACAAACTGGCCTTTATACAGGATTCTCGTTCCCTTTTCAGAGATTAGAAATGATGTGAGAGGAGCGAAAAAGCTAAACGTTTTATAATTGTACAAAGCTTTATAAGTCTAGAACTTTTTTAGGGGTGACCTTTTCAAAGGCATCAACATATTAATGCAAAATGAAATAGAAACAGTCAGACACACGGAGAAGCTGACTTAATTAAAAACAGAACGAACACTAAGATAAATTTAGCTCCCACATTCAAATAGAAGTCATCCAACTACTTCACTAGACACAACAACTGTAGTGAAATATTACTACTACTACTACTTCTAATATGTTAACTCAAATCTACTAACAAAGTAGATAGTCCACACATAAATATGGACAACTATACAAATTAATTACTGTTAGAAAATAAAACCTAATAATCTTATTTCTAAAATGTCTTAAAACTATACATGTTTTATTCCTAAAGAGATAGTGAAATCGTTCCAGGATTGGATTGCAATAATATAAGCACCATTTAAAGTAATTGTATTAAATGATCTAACATTAAAATAAAGCTGGTTGGTAAAGTAAATCAATAATACATTTCTCGAGGCATCTGTGGAGGACATAAAATAAGCTCTTTATACATACTGAGCATAAAATGCCCTCAGTTAGAAATTGTAGTTCCAGAGTACTGAAAGTTGATAATATATATATATAAAAAGTAATTCAGCCATCTTTTGTCCTGCAGAACCGCAGGAAAATTTGTTTTATTTTCATAAACTCATCCAATCCTTGAGACAGTACTCTGTGTTGCAACAAGTTACATTTTCTAATTAACTTTGATGCCAAGATATCAGTGTTCTGCTGAAATAAAAATCAGTTTAGTTGAATTGTCAAGATTAATATATATATATTTTTTATTTTATCAGCATGAATAAGACAGATAATACAGAATTGTATCATCTGAGTAGATGACTGGAACATTTTTCAACGTTCTTTATGGTTAAAAAATGGGGAAAACATTGGGCCAAATTCTCAACCCTGTTGAACACCTTCTATAGCAAATAAAACTCAGAGAAGCAATTATTACTCAGAGAAGACATTATGTTTATCCAAAATAGTGACCAAGGCCCAAACTTACAGTATGTTTTGATAAGCTAAGATTAGGACTTTGACAAATGTAGAATAACTTAGAATTTACTAAAGTAAATTGGAGAGTTGAAGTTATTACCAGTGATTAGTGTTCGTTGTTAAAAATAATGCATTTTAATAATGAAATAAGTTTCTCCTTTTAATTAGAATGTTCAAATTTTTTTGTGCAAAACTATGAATTTATCTATGCAGTTGGAACTTAATGTGAACAGATGTGTTTGAGAAAACAATAATTAGCTCTTGTTCCTAACTTCCCTGGGGAGATAAAATAGCAGAAAAGACCCACATGAAATATGCAGAGTTGTAGCTGTAATCAGTAAACAGACGTGTTGGGTTTGAGCCGCTGTATAAATAAACAGACATGTCAACGACACGCCGTGGTGCTGAAGTGAGAGCCATGCAGATAAGGGCTGCGATGCTCTTAATATTTACCCTCCAATGTATTTACAAAGCTCTCGTCTCTAAGCTGAACCACGTCACTATATGTTCGGATGTAATTGTGACTCATGATAAATTGGCCACAGAAGTGAAATCAGCTGCATACTGTGAACAGATAAAAACAGAACCATTGTGAGCAGAAATACACACATGGAGCAGCTGAATGGAGAACCTGCTTTCAGTAAATCACAGAAATATGACAGTTTAACAGGATTTGGCCTTCTAGCCCTACCGCATCCTTTATCTTAATTTATGTTTGATTATGAGTGTCTTAACATGCTGTTGCTTGTAGCTCTGCACAACTTGTTAAATGTATATGATGTGCTTCTGACCTGAGTTTTCTGTGTGAGGAATCTCAGCTGTTGTATTTAACCAGGTTTTTATGTTTTGCATATTTAGAATAGTTTTGTATTTGATGGTGCATGCATCCTTTTCTGGGTATGACACCAGTAAAATCTGACATTGTGAAGAAGAACATTTTAGAACCTGTTGTGTGGAACTTTATAGGTGGACAGCACAGCATTGTTGGATTGAGAGGAAAAGTAAAGATGACGCCCTTGTGTGGCTGAATTTGTTCAAGAATCAATAAAAAGACTCAGTCAAGGTCCATCATTTGCATTGTGAGACAATTGGCAGCAGGCGATCACCTCAAAGCGATGTTGGATCTCTTTAAATCAGAGAAAACATTGCAGAGGGTTTGATTTACTGCAAACGTGTTGTCAGGTAACATACCAAGTCACATATTTGGTCTGCCGTACCAACCACCAGCTACCAGACTAGGCAACCAAGCAACATTGCTTGCAACTGTTCCTAGGATACAATGTGAATATGGAAAACTGGTTTGTATATACAGTTGTATTCAGAAGTTTACATACACTCATCAGTGGCATAAATGTGTTGGCTTTTTACTGATGCACTTGAGCATTTTTATTGTGGCCATGAACAATCTTCTGGTTGCTTTTGGTTGCAGACCTGGTTTACATGCATACATGGTGCATACATTTTTATAGGGTTGGGGTCAGCGCTGTTTCAGAAGGTCAACGTTAGCCCTCTTCACGCATTATTTTTGGGAACATTGTCCTGCCTGGACAACCCATTGTGCCCAGGTGTCTGGCAGAGAAATGCTACCGCCATCATGATTGACAGTAGATACCATATTCTTGGGTTGAAAGCCCCACTTTGACTCCTCCAACCATATATCTTGTCCAAGTGGCAAAATAGCTCAGTCTTTGTCTCATAGTATGACCATAATGGGTAGTTTGCTTGTTCACGTGAGCAGTTGCCAAGCAGAGCTTATTTCTTGATTAATATTCTTTCAGTCCAAGGTGATATTAAACCGACATCATTGTGGAAGTGACACTGGCGTTCCAGAATATTCTACTTTAAGACTGGTTTGACCCTTGTTGGTTTCTGAGTTGACCCTGAATATCCTAACTAGTAGGACTATATGTATATATTTGCATCTGTAAAAGCCCAAAATAAAAGAAGAGTATATGTGTATACATATATACTTTTAGTTATTGTAAAATCGAGTCCCTTCAGAAAAAATCAATTGTCCTTTACAACTTAAACTGTTGATTAGAAGTAAAAACAACAAGCAGCTCATTAGATCTGCAACAAAGACACACTCTTGCTTCTCTACTGAGTTTGATGTGGCAGAAAAGTAGAAAAATAGATCAACCATTTATGCCACAGAAGCATCAGGCAACCTCTTTGCTGAGTGTGGTGATGAACTTCATCAACATCCTTCAAACGTTAACACAGAGATGTGTTGGTGTGCAGGAGAAAAATTGTTCCTATGTGGTTTTACTTGTTGAACTTTAACGTAAGCAAGGTTTACATGAAAACTGTAAAGGGTAACCAAAAAAATCACAATTTCTATCCAACTTTTTTTCTTTGTGATGAAACTGACTAATGGAAGAAATACCTGCGCCTTCCTGTTCTTGGCAGGAGCATCACGGAAATGCAGAAAAAAAGGTTACAGGCAAAGAGCACTCTCATCCAGGGAGTAGTGGCATACTGCTCAGATGGATGTAAGACATTCACGGGGACCGCATTATTTACATTATGAAATGTCAGGCATTAAGTACTTCAGTCTGGATTTGAGTTGACATATTGTCTGTCAGTCTTAAAAGAAGTTTTTGCTCTTGCAGACATGCAGCAACCTGCACTGGAAGGAGTCCAATAAAAGCAATTAGAAGTAGATAAATTAGAAAATGATACTAAGTGGCAGCAGCGTGGTGTCTGGATTTTTTATGCACAGACACAAAATATTAAAAGAGCTTGTGACAGATTAATGAGGTGTCGGTCACATGATGGCCTCCAAAGGGGTGCGAGAAGTTCATTCACATATGCTGTCTCGGTCTCACACGTTTCTCTGTGCTGTTGAGGAAATCTATATTTGCATGCCCACAACCATGGCAACACCCTGTTTCCTACAAACTCTGAGGTTATTCACCACATTCACATGCGTGCTGTTTAATTACTGCACCAGGAAGGGAACACAATTTGTCCCTTTGTAGACCGTGAGGCTTAGTGCAGCAAATCACAAGCAGTTTGTCTTAAATGGGACTAAACTTCCTCAATCAGTGCAAAGTGTGGGCAGGTTGCTATAAATGTGACACATGTTAGAATTATGAATCTGACAATATTATTTAATATTAATATTTTAATATTTTATCAAATAATATTCCGGTCTGTTAAGGGTTGTCCTGTGAATACCAGCCCAGTAAGGCGATGGTATTAGGACAGAATAGAAAGGTGTGAGATGAGCTCTGACATTATTGAACAGCATAAACTCTGCACATATATGGAATGAATTCACACAATTTCTTAAAATACAAGAATTTATTAACAAAAATAAGTCAACTCAAAGTCAAACATATTTCAATCATCAAACTCTTTACTTTGCTAAAACAATCCAACTAAACTACCAAACAGAATTAAAGAATAATGAAGACTAATGGACTATGTACAATATAAACAAGTTGATTAAAGATGATTGGAAACCATGACCAAAAGAGTGATGCAACATTATCATGCAATGTTTATGTTTGAGAACCAAGGATTATCTTGAAGAATCTGGAAGTGAAGTGAAGTTAGTCTTGGAACCAATTTAGGGAATAATCAGCATACCTCTAGATAACCATTCACAATGCAAGATCAGATAAAATATTATTTTAATGAAATAATGTTTTAAATAATGATCTGCTGAATAAAACCAACCTCCTGGATGACCAATTGTCAATGGTGTCTCATTAGCTGCCTTTATTTATTAAAATAATATTTGAAGAAATATTATTAAGGGAATATTTTGGAAAAGAGCCAAATCTTTCTGGAGAAATTGTGCTTAATGGTGTTTACTTAGTTATCAAATTTAGTAAACTGATGTTAGGGACTATTATTTACTGGATTTAAAAGTAAACCTTTCTGGGTAAATATTATTTAGCAGCAAGCACATGTCCTTACCTGTTAGCAGTTAAGCTAACAAAGAAGCGAATAGCTTAGAACCAGAAACAAACACATACCTTTAAAATACCTCGCTTAATATAAGGGTTAAAGTGCATAAGCGCGGACGGTGCGTTATGATCAATGTTCTGTTTAAAATCACCCTTTAAATAAAGTTTGTCTTTACTTTAAAAACATACAAAGAACACAAACAGGGCACGTGTGCTGCAGATAGCCTGCTAGCACTAAGATAGCCGAGTTTCACACAAACAAAACTTCATAAAATGAAAAACGTTTAGATCATTTCATCCTAACTGTTGTTCTGTATTATTCTGCCCAAACACTTAATCTCATGAATTGTGGTGAGGAATGTTGTCCAAGCGACGATGAAGTTTGAAGAAGGTATCCACAGTGAATGAAGGTTAGCTTCCTGCAAACCTCCAGCTGTGGATGAAGAACGGCTCGTTGTGTCCATCAACCAGCTGTTCATTACCGTAAACACGGTGATGCAGGCCGTTGTCCTTCCTTCAGACTTGGCTTGTAGAAACAGCTTCTCTACTGGGGATTTCTCTGCGACACAGTTTCAGTAGGCCTCGGAGAGAAAAGATAAGCAACTCTTACACCTTAATTTCCCCGTTCATGAATGAAAATACCGGATACACAGACAGTATTTCATTCGTACTTATCTTTGCATATAATCGATGATTGTATGGCTTCCTTGGATCCAGTTGAAGAGTTTATGTCTGTTTGCCAGCAAAGAGACATCAGCGCGCTTGTCTCCCCTGTCCGGTCTCTTTCGAAGGCCGTGTGGAAGAGGGCGGATGTAGCAACAGCTGTGCATTTATTTGGGTAGTGGCGTCACAGGAAGTCCACAGTTATCCCGTTTCCTGGCTGTGCCGGAAGAAGGTTAGTGCACTTTATTTTGAAAAGTTCCAGAAGAGTTCGTACCGGAGTTTAATGTTGAAATCCATGGCTGTGGGTCTCAACACATAAATAGTAAGCAATTAATAATAAAATATTTTTCAATAAGTATTTTTTTATAACCTGTGTTATTATTGTGTGCAAGTGTATCTGATTTTTAATGCCATTATTGTGGAAGAGGTAATTAACCATTTTCTAGCAGGTTATTAACATTATTTACTCTCATCAAAACATGTTTTAAGGCCAGAAGTCAGATTGTTGGCAGGTACAAGGACTAGAGAGTGAGTGAGCAAAAAAGTCCAGAGAGGAAAGATCTTTTGATGAAGAAGATGAAGATGACGATCTTTTTAAAATATTGCATTGAAGTCCAGCTGCTCAAAACTAAAATGTTGGACAAATGGTAAATGGACTGAATTTTATATAGCGCCTTTCCAGTCATACAGACCGCTTTACACTAGAGCCACATTCAGCCAATCGCACTCACACATTCATACACCGATCGGTAGGCAACTTGAGGTTAAGTGCCTTGCCCTGGGGCACATCGACATACAGCAGGAGGAAGCTGGAATCGAACCCACAACCTTCCAATTGCAAGACGACTACTCTTCCTACTGAGCCACAGTCGCCTATGTTCTGTATCAGTAATATGTACCATTTACAAACAGCTGCTTTCTTTCAAGATCAAGCCGTTAGGTTGTGGTTGTTACCACGTTCCTGCTGAGGATAAGGGAATGCTGCAAAGCTAATGACTCAGTACAATCAGCTGCACTGATAGGCAACTTTTCACCAGTTGAATTCAGAATCCAGCAGTGTTGTATTTTAATGAGACTGGATTTAATTAGGGCTGCAGCTAACAATTATTTTAGTAATGCAGTATTTTATTGATTATTATTTACTATTATATGAAAAATAATTACACATTACGTATCAATTTAGATCAAGTATATGTAAGTTAGTCAGCTTAGGGAAAAATAATGTAGTTTTTGACCCTTATATGACCTTTTTTCAGCTCTATTAAATGAATGAAAACAAATCAATGTTTCAATGTGATGGGGAATTAGAAAAAATGTCTTAGTTAATAGAAATGTTTTAACCAACCCAGCTGAGCTCTGAACTAACTCCAGTAAATATGCTGGTTGAACCCTAAAGGATCAACCCAAACCATGAAGTGGAAACATGAGATCTGCTGAACTGTGGAAGAATTCATTTAATTATGTGGGGAGTGCTGTGGAAATATAAGGTCTGGCGAGGCTTTTTATGGGCTGCCCGTTAATAACTGTAGCAAGATATGTGTGCATGACAGATTGGATTCTTTCATGTCTGCCCTTTGTCACTGGACCTATTTGTGGTGTTTCTGAACAGAATATCAAGGTGTAGTCCTGGATAGGAGGTTCGGAGAACCAGAGGGCCCCATCTTTTATTTTTGCAGATGATGTGGAACTTCAGTGTTCACGGATTAAGGTGTGAAGCAGCTGGAATGAGCGCCTCTACATGGTACATGGTTTTTTTACTGGTAAAAGGTGTAATGCTCCTGTTAGGCTGAGGGCAGCTGCTGCTCCGCCTCATCAAAAGGAGTACATTGAGACGGTTCCAGGAAGTGAGGAGGGTGGGTCCAGCATGCTTCCTTTCGGAGTAGTTTTGTTCATGTCTCCCGAGGATGAAAGGCAAACCTAGAACTCACCGGAGAGGTCATGCATCCATTCTGACTTGGAAATACCATAAAATCCCCATTAAGGAGCGGAAGAGTCTCAATGAGGATAGAGATGTCTGGATTTTCTTCCTGGACCTGTTACCTGCACCTTTACTTGTTGCATTTCCAACCTTTGTTGTGTTAATGAGTTTAGCTTTATATAAACTGCTTCCCAGTGTGGAAGCAAAAGTGAAATGTAGTCATTGTGTAACTTTAAGCCATCTTGTCATCATTTATGGAACTCAGGAGACCCAGATGCACACCCATTCCTATTCACCACATTCATATTGTTAAAGGGCGACTTCACCAAAGCTTTATTTATTTTCAACCTAACACATTTTTAGAATTAATAAGATGCTGAGGAGCTGTGTTCAGCAAAAATACATCTACAAAATTGAGGGCTGTAGTTGTGATCCGCTTATCGCCATGATGAGATCCAGGGCTGATCAATTTTCTCTCAAAAAACCATCAGCAAAGAAAATGAATAAAGCCTTAAAATAACCTGCTACTGAGCAAATTTCAACAGAGAAAGTCAATCATTGTCTTAAACTGACTTCAAGTCCAACGTTATCAAGAAAATATCTACGGTTTTTCTTCCCTTTTTTAGTAAAAATGTAGATGTTTGCAGTCTTTATGTTGCTGTATAAATATGTTTATTTTATTTGTTGCCATTTTCCAAATTTCAGCTGAAAACTGAAAATTATTCGATAGAAATAAAGATTCTTCTGAAAAATTCCAAATATTCAATCAGATTATTTATCAAGGTGCTTTATATATTGTCAAATACAACACAAAGTTAACAATGGAGGACAAAGCAAACAACAATCAGACCAGCAAAAGCTAAACTAAGTAATTAAAAAAGTCATAAACTCTAGGATAGAATACCTTATAAAAGGCGAGGAAAAATCAGAATCAGAATCAGCTTTATTGCCAAGTTCGTACATACAAACAAGGAATTTGACTCTGGTACACTTTGCTCTTTGGTTTTGTTTTTGTATTACAGAATATACAAATTTACAATTTACAATGTACAATATACACATATATAATAAAAAGGTGCATTTGCAACATCTGTATGCTGTTGTTTTGTACTCTATTGAATGTTCATCAGAGAAACAGCCTGGGGGAAGAAACTGTCTCTGTAGCGGCGGCCTGAAGGTAAAGCTCTGAACAGTTTATGTGCAGGGTGTGTGGGGTCTGCAGAGATTTTAGCAGCTCTTTTCCTGACCCTAGACCTGTATAAGTCCTGGATGGAGGGAAGGTCAGCTCTGATTATTCTCTCTGCATTCATGATTATTCGTTGCAGTCTGGACCTGTCCTGTTTTGTGGATTATCCAAACCACACTGAGATGGATGAAGACAGGACAGACTGAATGATGGCAGTGTAGAAGATGACCAGCAGCTCCTGTGGAAGGTTGAACTTCTTGAGTTGCCTCAGGAAGTACAGTCTCTGCTGGGCCTTCTTTCGAACAGTGTCTATGTGTGAAGACCATCTCAGGTCCTCAGAGATGGAGGTTCCTAAGAACCTGAAGTGGTCCACGGCCGATACAGTGTTGTTGAGGATGGTGAGGGGGGTTTATGGGGGTGGTGTTCTCCGAAAGTCCACCACCATTTCCACAGTCTTGAATGGGTTGAGTTCAAGGTAGTTCTGACCGCACCAGTGTACCAGCCGATCCACCTGCTGTCTGTATGCAGACTCATCACCGTCCTGGATCAGTCCAATGACAGTGGTGTCGTCTGCAAACTTAAGGAGTTTCACGGACGGGTCCGATGAGGTGCCGTCATTTGTGTACAAGGAGAAGAGGAGTGGGGATAGAACACACCCCTGGGGGGCACCAGTACTTATTGATCTGGATCGGGAGAAGATGCTCCCCAGTCTCACCTGCTGCTGTCGGTCCGTCAGGAAGCTATTGATCCACTGACAGGTGGAGGCTGGGACGTTGAGCTGTGTGAGCTTCTGGTGGAGGATGTCTGGTATGATGGTGTTGAAGGCCGAGCTGAAGTCTACAAACAGGATCCTGGCGTACGTCCCTGGGTGGTCGAGGTGTTGCAGGATGAAGTGTAGACCTAAGTTAACAGCATCATCTGCCGACCTGTTTGCTCGGTAAGCAAACTGCAGGGGGTCCAGCAGGGGGCCTGTGATGTCTTTCAGGTGCTTCAACACCAGCCGCTCAAAGGATTTCATGACCACAGACGTCAGGGCTGCAGGCCTGTAGTCATTCAAACCTACGATGGTGGGTTTCTTGGTCACCGGGATGATTGTGGATCGTTTGAGGCTGGAGGGGACCTCACATTTCTCCAGTGACTTGTTGAAGATCCGTGTGAAGATCGGAGCGAGTTGATTTGCACAGGCTTTCAGGCATGATGGGGAGACCTTATCAGGTCCTCCAGCTTTCTTTGTTTTCATCTGCTGAAAGAGCTTATTTACATCTTCCTCGGAGATCTTTAGTGCAGGCAGAGGATCTGAGGGTTGGAGGTTGGTTACTTTATGGGAGGAATTTGTTCCTGAATGGGATGTGGAGGAGATGATTTGAGGTGTGAATGGCTTCTTGTCATGTCTGCAGTAGAAGCCATTCAGACGGTTGGCCAGGAGACGACTCTGTTCAGGATGGGTGGGGGGGCTCCTATAGGCAGTCAGGTTTCTCAGACCAGTCCATACAGCTGATGAAAATAAAGACACTCAAAAAGTAAAAGTTTGAAACTTATTTCATTCATCTTCTATAACGCTTATTCCACAGTGGGTCATGGGGGAGCTGGGGTCTATCTCCAGCAGTCTACGGGTGACAGGCAGAGTACACTCAGGACAGGTCGCCAATCCATTACAGGGCAAACAGCCATGCACACCTAAGGTCAATTTAGAAAGACCAATTTACCTGACAGTCATGTTTTTGGACTGTGGAGGAAGCCGGAGTACCCGGTGAGAACCCATGCATGCACAGGGAGAACATGCAAACTTCATTCAATTCAATTCAATTCAAACATACTTTATTAATCCCAAAGGGAAATTAAATGTTGTCGTAGCTCATATTATGAAGGTTTCTTCAAAGAGCCGTTGTAGATGCTGATGGCTGTGGGCAGGAAGGATCTCCTGTAGCACTCCATCTTACAGCAGATCTGAAGAAGCCTCTGACTGAAGACCCTCTGTTGTTGTAGGACAGTCTCATGAAGAGGATGCTCAGGGTTCTCCATAATGTTCTTAATTTTATGAAGAATCCGTCTTTCCACAATGATTTCCAGAGGTTCCAGAGGAGTCCCCAGAACAGAGCCAGCCTTCTTTATCAGCATGTTGAGGTTTTTTAAGCCCCTGGTTCTGATGCTGCTTCCCCAGCAGATGATGGCAGAAGAGATCTCACTCTCCACAACATACTTATAGAAGATATGCAGCATCTTGCTGCAATCACCAAAGGACCTAAGCTTCCTCAAGAAGTACAGTCTGCTCTGTCCCTTCTTGTAGATGGCTTCACAGTTGCATCTCCACTCTAGTCTGTTGTCCAGGTGAACACCGAGGTATTTATACTCCTCCACCACCTCCACTTCTTTTCCCATGATATAAATAGTTTTTGACTTTTTCCTGTTTCTCTTAAAATCTACAATCATCTCCTTTGTTTTAGTCACGTTCAAAATGAGATGATTGTTTCCACACCATGCCACAAAGCGGTCCACCAGCTCCCTGAACTCAGCTTCTTGTCCATCTCTGATCCACCAACGACTGCAGAATCATCTGAGTATTTCTGCAGATGACAGGAGTCTGTCTTGTACTGGAAGTCTGAGGTGTACACAGTGAAAAGGAATGGTGAGAGTACAGTCCCCTGTGGTGCTCCTGTACTGCTGACTATCTGGTTAGACTCACAACCCTTCAGTCTCACAAACTGTGGTCTGTTTGTCAGGTAGTCTTTGATCCAGGAGATTGTTGAGGCCACCTGAGTCTTCTGGAGTTTCTGACAAAGCAAATCAGGTTGGATTGTATTAAATGCACTGGAGAAATCAAAGAACATGATCCTCACAGTGCTGCTGGCTTTGTCCAGATGACAGTGGGTTTGTTGAAGCAGGTGTATGATGGCATCTTCAACTCCAACTCCACAGCGATAAGCAAACTGAAGGGGGTCCTGATGGTTTACTGTTTACTTACTCAGGTGGGCCAACAGGAGTCTCTCTAGGACCTTCATGATGTGGGATGTCAGGGCAACAGGTCTATAGTCATTGAGGACTGATGGGTGAGTCTTCTTTGATACCGGAACAAGACAGGAGGTCTTCCACAACACCGGAACCTTCTTCTGGGCCAGGCTAAGGTTGAAGAGGTGCTGCAGAATCCCACAGAGCTGCTCTGCACAGGCCTTCAGGACTCTAGGGCTGACATGATCTGGACCTGCAACCTTATTCCGATTCAGTCTCTCCAGTTGCATCTTCACTTGACTTCTTGAGACACACAGGTGGAAGGGGGAAGAAAAGGAAGCATCAGCATCTTCTGATATGGTTGAAGGCAAACATGTAGAAGCAGAAGGGTCTAGGGCTGAGGTGGAAGATAAAACATTTGAGGTGTTACTGGACAGCTGTGGGTCCTGTGGGTCAAAGGAAGGTGGAATGTCTGTTTGGCTGTGAGCAGGAGAGGAGGATGCTGAGCATGTTCCTGAACTGAACCTATTGAAGAATGTGTTCAGTTCATTGGCTGTGTCCAGACCTTCATTGGTCTGATCATCCTTCTGCTTGAAGCCTGTGATCTTGTTCATCCCTGTCCACAAATCTCTGATATTGTTTTGCTGGAGCTTGCTCTCCAGCTTCTTGTTGTACACCTCCCTGCTGTCTCTTATCTTGACTTTAAGTTGTTTCTGTATAATCCTCAATAATTCTCTGTCTCCCTCTCTGAAGGCTCTTTTTTTTTGTTAAGCAGGTCCTTCAGGTCACTGGTGATCCAAGGTTTGTTATTAGGGAAGCATCTCACGGTTCTGGTGGGGATGATGTTATCTACACAGAAGTTTATATAGTCGGTCACACACTCAGTCATGGCATTGATGTCCTCTCCATGTGGCTGGCACAGTGCATTCCAGTCTGTAGCCTCAAAGCAACCTTGCAGAGCTTCTTCAGCTTCCTGTGACTATTTTCTCACAGTCCTCTTTATTACAGGTTGCCTCTGAACAAGGGGCTTATATTTCGAGCAGAGAAAAACAAGATTGTGATCTGATTTGCCTAGAGGAGGTCTTGCTGTAGAGATGTATGAGTCCTTGACATTTGCATAAAACAAATCCAATGTTTTCTTTTCTTTGGTAGAGCAGCTGACAAACTGTTGAAACGTTGGAAGCGTAGCAGAGAGTGAACCATGGTTTAAACACCTGAAATTGCCACAAAAGCATTGGGGTTTTGTGTCAGTAGCTTAGCAACAACTGAGCTGATGGCATCACATGCAGTGTCAGCAACAGCGGAAGGTGGAACGTTAACTGTTTCCAAAATAACACTGGTGAACTCTCTGGGTAAATAATATGTATGAAAACTTACTGCCAACAGTTCAATATCTGGACTGCAGAGATGACACTTCACAGTAACATGTCCTGGATTACACCATCTGTTGTTCACAAATACTGCCAGTCCACCTCCTTTACATGTGCCGCTCCTCTTTAAATCTCTGTCTGCTCGTATGGTTAAAAAGCCCGGCAGAGAGACACTGGAGTCAGGGATATGATCCTGCAGCCATGTCTCAGTAAAACACATAATACTGCATGCCCGATACTCTGGCTGGGTCCTTTGTAGGGCTTGGAGTTCATCCAACTTGTTTCCCAACGATCTCACATTGCCCATCATAATCGACGGAAGAGATGGATTGAACTTCCTCCTTCTCTCTCTTCTCTTTGCTCCTGCTCTGCATCCACGGCATCTCCTTTTCAACTCATCAGGGATTTGGGGTTGTAGTTGAAGTATTATTTGAGCTTTTGAGATATTAATCAGCTGATCCCGGTTGTAAGAAACAACCCCGTTGCCATGGCAATGCATCATAACAAATGTCCAAAAATAGAAAGTATTAGGAAAAATCAGCTACACAGCATCTGCACAGCATCTGACACCGGAGAGGACAGTTGTCCAAAAAAAAAAAAAAAATCAACTGTATCCACCACAAGAGGAAGAGTTCCCAAAAAAGAATAAATCAGAAACAAAAGTTACAGAGCTACTCCAACCTGCTGCCACCTTGAGTGGTGCAATTCTAGAAAGCAGAAAGACCCCCTGCCAGGGGGTGTCAAACCCAGGACCTTCTTGCTGCAAATAGTGCTAGCAACTGAGCCACCGTACAACTTGAAACTCGTACTTGTACTCGTCGTCTTCTGCTTTATCTGGGACTGGGTCGCGGGGGCAGCAGACTCAGAGACACCCAGATGTCCCTCTCTCCAGACACCTCCTCCAGCTCCTCCGGGGGAGCCCAAGGCGTTCCCAGGCCAACCAAGAGACATAGTCCCTCCAGCGTGTCCTGCGCCGTCCCCTGGGCCTCCTCCCGTTGGGACGTGCCTGGAACACCTCCTGAGGAAGGCGTCCAGGAGGCATCCGGTATAGATGCCCGAGCCACCTCAACTGGCTCCTCTCGATGTGGAGGAGCAGCGGCTCTACTCCGAGCCCCTCCCGGATGGCCGAGCTCCTCACCTTATCTCTAAAGGAGTGCCAATCAACCCTACGGAGGGTTGCTCTGCAATTGAAACTCTTCAAGAAAAAAAGTTGTTGTAGTGAAAGACTGTGGAGGAAGCCGGAGTACCCAGTGAGAATCCACGCATTTTGTTTCACCAATAAATAAGTTATTTTGTAAGAAATACTTGTATGGTTAAGAAAGCATCAACCCTAATAACAAGCATTTAACTGTAGGTATACTGTATTTATTCTAAATGAATTCAAGCCTCATTAGCTTTACCTATACATGACAGATGGTTGTTACATCATTCTTCATATTTAATATTACACTTTTAGTTCAGCAGGTGTACTGGAGCTGAGTTTCATTCTGTGATGTAAAATCTCTTCATCTCACTCACACCTTCAATTCAATTCAAAGATACTTCATTGATCCCCGAGGGGAAATTAGAATTCCAGTACAACCCATCCAAACATTCATCATGACACAAGACAAGGGGGGGACGGGTCACCGAGGCTTTGCTGCCCACTCACAGGCGCTGCCCTTGCTAGATGAGAAAAGAGGCCACATTAGGTAAGTAGAGGGAAAAAAATCATATTTCACACTTTATCCTGGGCTGCACAGTGGCGCAGTTGGTAGCACTGTTGCCTTGCAGCAAGAAAGTCCTGGGTTCAATTCCCAGCCGGGGGTCTTTCTGCATGGAGTTTGCATGTTCTCCCCGTGCATGCGTGGGTTCTCACTGGGTACTCTGGCTTCCTCCCACAGTCCAAAGACATGCCTGCTAGGTTAATTGGTCAATCTAAATTGCCCTTAGGTGTATGAATGAGTGTGTTCATGGTTGTATGTGTGTTGCCCTGCGATGGACTGGCGACCTGTCCAGGGTGTACCCTGCCTCTTGCCCATAGACTCCTGGAGATAGGCACCCGCTCCCCTGTGACCCACTATGGAATAAGTGGTAGAAAATCACTGACTGACTTTATCCTATCCTTAAAAAACCTCAGCACAAAGAAGCAACAAGTTTACAAAACAACATCATGCCAGGAACATTGAAGGTGGTGTGAGGGGGTACATATGTTTATTTTGAGCATGTGTGTGTGTGCAAGTAAGTCCATGAAGCACTGTCACAGAGGCCATTGTCCTTGATGGTACGTTACAATGTTCATCAACCGGCCACAAAGTTCTGAGCAGGTCCACAGATGTCCTCATGGAAGGGAGGGAGCAGAGCGTCATGTTTTCATAAATTCCAGGAGAAGTTGAAGATAGCCAGCCATCAAGGCCGTGCAGGGGAGCCAGATTCAGAAAAACAATAATTATTTGGGTTAGGCTGACTCTTAATTTTCCATCAGCCTTGAGAGTCTCGCTGGTGCTTCTCAAAGGCAAATCCAAATAGACAAATTCCTGGTCTTTCTGCCAGATCCGAGCGAACAACTTTCTCCAAGATTTATCCCATTTCACCCCTGAGTCCAGAAACCGCAACCTGCCTGCGATCCTGGGTAAGGATCACATCCAGTCTGCAATTCAGCTCACGTAACATCTCAGTCTGAGTGCTGATCGCCCCGAAGATCCCATCACACATGCCAGGCAGCCTCAGAATTGCCAGAACAGCTGCTGACATTCTCCGAATTTCTCAATATGCCAGGTAACCGCTGACTCCAAAAAGCAGAAATCCTAATATCAAACATCCAATTATATACATATCTTCCACATCCTCAACTGACATTATCGACAAACACACAATCCTCCACTTCTGCCAGGAGTCCATTGTGTATCCAGAGAAAAACATCCAGTCCAGACAAGTTGGGCTCTCCTTCACCCTGTCTTCTCCTCGAGAAAATTTGATCAATTGCATTGAGAGACCAGCTGACCAAATCCATAACTAAGAATTTGGAAGATATGCAAGAAGAGGCTCCAAAGACAAGACAAGACACAGAGCTGAAGCAATGCAGATATGGGAGGGGGTGCGGGAGACAGAGAAAAGGCGTCCTTCTCCACCGAGAGCAGAAAGAAAACCTTGTGTCCAGGCCAAGTTTCCCTGGTGTCACGCTGAAAATTACATTGCAAGCTTCCAAATCAGATTGTGAACATCCAAATTTAATGTGAGCTGAGTCTAATCTGTGTGCTTTCAGACCTGTCAGTTAGCACCTCCTGCAGAGAGATGTAAGGAAATGAGCAGAAGGGACACATTGAAGCAGCAATTGAAAGGTATGGCGCTCCGTGGGTTAAGTGATCGTTCCGGTTGTGCCTGCCTAGGAGTGATTGGGAAGGCGGATGCTGTCCGGCTCCGATGAGCAGCGTTTACTTGCCGTCAGGCTGTGTGCAGGCCCATAAACAAAGCAGGCTTTCCGGTCCCTCTGTCGTTATAGGAGCAAACATCCCCAGTGACTCCCACACAAATAAGTCATTATTTCTCTCAGTATGCTGCTAAACTCTCTGGTGTCGTCTCTTCACTGAAACTAAACATTTGTACAGGTTACTTTTTTAGACACTCCCATCTGAGGCTTAATGTATCCAGATTTTATTTAAGCACATACCAGCAGAACCACTCCGTCAATCCTATGGTTTTTATGAATCCAACCAGCATCATTTGCATTTTGTGTTCTTTCCTTTGCAGTCGACTCAATTAATGACCTTGTCAATTTGCAGTAAGTTGGCAGGTGAAAAAAAAATCAGCCTCACCGGTTTGTTCAGGCCTTTCTGCAGCAGCACAGTGCTTTAAGTTTTATTTCCTGTCTCTGAATTGTAATAACTTTAAAATCTGGAATCCATTTAGGCAGAACTAGTGTTTGAGTTTTACCTGTAACTCAGTAGTTGTTATAGTAGTTCTATTTAAAGGTGCTGCAAAAGAACCATAGACAGCTGCAGATCAGAGGGTAAATCTGTTTTCCATTAATGCTTTGGACATAAATTTGTGCAAAATAATTTTCATTGATAGTTTTGATGAGATGCATCAACCTCCACCAATATGCACCTTTAATTAGATCGATACTTTTCACATCCATTTCACACCTGAAGTAGACATGTTTGTTGTCTTGAACTTCTGCAAAGTTTCAGAGCCTGAATGTTTCACACCATGCAAGAAGAGTTCAGCGAACACGTCAAAGCATTTAGGTTTTCCACGGTGTCTCTGCACTTTCAGTTCAATTACTGCCTCACACATGCTGATAACCTTTCAGTTCATTTCTGAGATGACAGTTACCTTTGACACAAACAAAAAGCAAGTAGATGCAGATAAAAACTGTACAACTTCAGCGAAAGCTATAGGGCTCCCTTTTAGGAAAATTGCAACATGGCTTCTCAATATCAGTCAGATGGAAGCAGACAGTAAATAATAGCACTGGACCAGAAATGGTTTAATAAGGAACAGCATTTCTAAAATGTCTCTTTGTAATCTTTTTGAAAAAACTAAAGGGGCATTGCTAAAATTAGGATGCATATCCTTTTGAAAATAGTTTTAAAAATATTTCTCATTCATGTGTTTGTTAGAATTTAAACCCCAACTTTCTGTTTCAAACCTAAGGGCGTATTCAAACCAGCCACTTTTAGTTCGCTTTAAATATACCAGAGTTCGTTTCCCCCTTGGTCCCGACCTTTTGTGCAGGTGTGAATACACTTAAGCGAACCCTGGTCCGAACCAAACAACCAGACTGAAACCCACTTTGGTGGTCTCAGTCTGTTTCCAAACGAAATCGAATAGTAACTGTCCCCAATCCGACCCAACTACAGAAAACACATGTTTCCTAGGACTGAACAAGCCACCGTAGCCGGTAACAAAAGCAGGGGCCCTGAGGGGTTTTAGGAGCAATTTTTGCCTGAAATTACATAACTGAAATAAATCAAGAATAACTCTACAATTATAAAGTCTAAATGCAAACATTCGGTACCTGCAAAGAGGTAAAACAAAAAATAATATTTTTCCAGTGAGACCACTATTGCAACTGTCTGATTTGTTTGTGATTAATCAAAGTGAAAATAAAATTTTTCATTTCAGATCTAGTATTTGTTTTTTACAATTCACCAAAAATATTTCACTAAATATTGTCATAATATCATTGCAAAACACCATAAAATCTCTTTGAAATCATAGGAGAAGCAGGTTTTCCATCAACATTGACTATAACTGCAACAAAGTTGGACTGAATCAGTTGAAGCAAATTTGTTCCACAAAGGTTTTAGTGGTCATCAGCAAAATTTTGCCAAAGGTGTCAAAACTGTGCCGAATGTGTTTTTCTATCTCATAAAAGGGAATCTGGTCAAATAAAAGTGCTGATTTCAATTGTAGGATTCCTTCTGCATTTGACATCACCTTTGGTCATGACATTTACCCTGTGAGTCACCAAAGTGTGCCAATTTGCACAGCATAAAATCAATATAATTAAAAGAAATCAAACTAAATTGTGTCCTTTTGTCTGGAGGAATGTTTGCGAACAAATTAGAGATTTATAACAAACTAATGTGCAAAAAGAATATTTTATGAAAAACTAAGTTTAGCAATTTACAAAAAAGAACTATCAATGATAAACTTTTAAATACAATGAGATACCCAGAACATCACATTAGACCAATCAAAAACGGATGTTTTAAGCACAGGTTTCTTTTTCCCCGTAATAGGCTCTCTACATTTTCTCCCCAAGTGTTTCAGGTTTTTGAAAAGTATGCCCACTTCTACGCGCTCAATATTTGGTTGGCCTGAGCCGTAGAGGCAATCTGTAATGGAAGCCCAGATTGCTTTGATAGCTGTCTTCAAGTCATCTGCCTTGTTGGGTCTGGTGTCTCTCATCCTTCTCTTGGGGTTCTGGTCAGGCAGGTTTGTTGGCCAATCAAGAACAGGAACACCATGGGCACTGAACCAGCTTTTGGTAACTTTGGCAGTGTGGACAGGTACCAAGTCCTGCTGGAAAAGAAAATCAGCATCTCCATACAGCTTGTCAGCAAAAGGGAAGCACAAAGTGCTCTAAAATGTCCTGGTAGATGGCTCCATTGACTGTGGACTTCAGAAAGCACAGTGGACCAACACCAGCAGATAACATGGCACCCCAAACCACCACTGACTGGAACATGGATTCTCTGCCTCTCCACTCTTCCTCCAGACTCTGGAGAATTTATTTCATCCTAAAACAGGACTTCGGACCATTGCGCAACAGTCCAGTCCCTTTTCTCCTTAGCCCAGGTAAGACGCTTCTGACGTCTCTATTTAAGGGTTGGCTTGACACGAGCAATGCAACATTTGTGTCACGGTGTGACATGTTGGTTTTTATTTTATGGTCTCTTGTGGTTTATTTTGTCTAGATGTTTTTATTTTGGTTTGTGTATTCAGTCTTATTAGGTTCACCTGCTCCCTCTATCCCCCTGCGTCCTTGTCACATCTGTTCCCTGTTTCTTTGATTGTCTGCCGTTTGTTTCCCTCTCATGTCTCTCAGTATATTAGTTGGTCTGTGCTCTTTGTTCCCTGCTGGTTCCTCCATCACTATCCCTGGTTATGATTTCTCTACAATTTCCTGCAGAGTACTCTCATGTAAGTTTTTGTCTGGATTCCTTGTAGTACCTGCAGTTACTCGCTACGTGTTTGTAAATACTTCTGGAAATAAAATCTGAAGACTCTTACAAACATGCTGCTCCCAAGCTCTTGTCTGCGCTTTGGTCCGATCCGAACTCAGAACTTGACAATTTGTAGTCCTTCAGGTGCCTTTTGGCAAACTGCAGACTGAAATGTGGAACATATTCTCCAAAAACATAAAAGTTCTAAAAAACACTGGATCATGATTATAGCTAGCACAGGTATTTTCTACCAAAATGTTTTAAATGAGGGAGCTTTGTAAAAACATTTAAGAAGAATATTTTGTCATTTGTTGTTTAGCAAATCGAATTATGCTACTTGTGTTCGCCATAAAAACCTCTAATAAAGCCAGTAAGGACAAGCTTTAGCCTTGTGTTGTTGCAAATAACTCGTTGTGTGTCCATGTGATTCAGTAATATCTCCTGCACACTGATTTTCTGCTGCTGTGTTACTACCTGGCCGCCCTCGGGTGTGATTGACACTCTTATCTGAACGATGGCAATGGAAGTGATTTAGTTAGAGAAGTTCTCTACCATTTTAGGAAAGCATTGATGCATGGCTCAGAGCCTGAGTGCCACGATGAAGCAAACTCACAGAGCAGATTTCTGAAAAACGTAATTTTAACACCACATAGAATATATTAAGTAAGTGCAAGCAGTTAAAACGACAAATACTTGGATTTGGAGGACTGTGACGCTGACGCTTTCCATCTGCAGATTTTCAGTTTGAGGCATGAGGGTTGAATTACTGGCCATGGTGTTTACGTTATCTGCTTTCTTTGAAAGCCGTTCCTCCAATGTAGCAATTCAGAATGACAAGAGGGATTCCTGCAGCTGTTTGAAGGACGCCACAGGTCCTTTTCCCATTTCACACGTCGATCTGGTTCTGAATTGTACGGGACATTTCTGAGGCACAAATTGAATCCTGGGCAATCTGTAAACCAGTGGAATGTGTCTGAATGTGAAGATGAAAAAGGTCTTTTCAAGAGCCTCCAGCACTTTGACTGAGAGAGCCACATGAGATGACGGGTCAAGTTAATTGACCAAGTCTGATAAAACACGGAGTGGTGGAAATGGCTCAGAAAGAACTTGACTAAATGAGCGAGAAAAGAAAAATTCTATAAAACTTTTTGACAAATGGAGGCTCTTGCTTGACAAGCTGCTTTTTCCCCTGACTTTGTCCGCTCACACTCTGACATGATGCAGACCAAACGCTTTGTGTTCAAAAGCAAAAGCTACAAAGCTTTTTCTCCTTTCTTCTGCCTTTCAGAAAAACCCACACACTTCCTGCACTGCATGCAAAAATGACCCAACATTACAATAAATATTTTAACGAGTTAGATTTGCGCTGGGATTCATTATGATCAATAACTTTCTGCCTCTTGTACAAATGCTGCTGCATTAGAAAAAGTATAACACATGCCATGCTTTTGATGTCTTCATATCTTGCTCAGTGGTGAAGTTTACAAAGTGTTTTGGTTCTTCATGTCTGCCAGAGTTTGCCACACTGACTGCAAAGTGTATGTTGTACCTGAAAGTGTGTGTTGGTGTAAATGGATGTAGCCTCACAAGATTCACAGTTTCAGTTGGCATCTTTCTCAAACACCTGAGCTTAGGAGGTTTTTCCACAGGACATAGTGTCATATTTTCATCATGGTGTTCTTACAGACTAAGTGTGCCTATCTATGGCAGGTAATACGTGCCTGTTTTAAGCTGAAAAGTTACAGAAGTGCAGACAGCCATGACCTTTTTGAGAATGTATGCAGCCTACATTAAACCTTTGTGATTAAGTTCAGTGAATAAACTGGATAAATGTAAAAGCAATACAGGATTATTGAGTAAGAGTAACTTGATATGATTAAATTAGTTGTAACTGAGTTTAGTTTGTCTAATTCAAATGTTAAAAATAGAAAACATATGGAGGAAAAAAATACAACTTTATTAATTAATAATTATCAAAACAGCCTGTTGTACAGAAATACTCAGAAAGCATAAAAATGCTTCACATGTATAAACATTACCTGTTTCATTAACAGTTACTTTATGTATTGTCATTACCTTCGTTCTTCAAAATACCTTTAAAAAGTAAAAAAAGTGAAAAATCTAAATGCTTGTACTGTAGTACTACTGAGATTTAAAGTACACACTTAAGTAGATCTCAACATAAAATTCTAAAGTTGTGCCAGAGCATTTTCTTACTTTTAATGAACATATTGCTACTAAATTAAACATATTTTGAGCTCTAAACTCCAGTCATAGCATGGGCTATGCAAGGGCAGGGGTCACTAGCTTTAACTGGTCCAGATAGCAAAAGAGAATCCAGTATGATAAAATGTCTTTGCAGGAGACTATGTAAATGAGCATCAGAACCCCAGTGGCAGAATCTTTTACCCAGTAGGGCTGACAGTGGCTACAATCAAAGGCAGCTTATAGCAACTGAAACTGCTGTACTCATAATTTGACACATTATGAGAACAATTATGACAAGAAAACCCAAACAATCTAATGTCTGTGGGCCAAATTAACAAGTTCTTACAGAGGTGTTCACAAAAGCATCAGCTTGCCAAATTTAGTCCCAGGTCAGTAGCTTATTACTACTGCTTTAGCATTTAATTTGAAACGATCAGGTGAAATAATAAGAAATTACAAGAAAGCTTAATGAACGGTCAAAACTACTGTTCAAGTTAACAGGTTAACAATAACTGAATAGCCCCAGATCATACCATTGTAATGGTTTCATGAATTTATTCCAGCAGTTTGTTTCCGAGAGCCTGGATTTTGGTTGAAAACCTTTTGTATCAAGTTCCATCAGGATCTTTTAAATGAATTCAAAACTATACCAGAGGTCAGTTGGATAGCTCAGGTTCAGCTCATATGATCCCAAACAATAAGGCCCAAGCAGTCGCTACATCATTAAGTTCATGAAGCACCTCCACACCATAATACTATGATGTCAACATCTTCTGGAGACTGATCAGCATCTGCATCTGGGTGTTTAATCCTGTAGATGATCAATGACCAACTCTCCCTTGGTTTGACCAGGGTTCTCACCCTAAAAAAGACAGAGAATAAAAACCCTCCCACTGAAAGCATATATTTCACATGAAACCTGCACCATTTAATACTCATCTTGATAACTGACTCCACTCGTAAGACAGTTAAATAAATATGAATAAAAAATAAAAATGTTTGGGGAGAAAATGTAGAGAGCCAAAATAGTTAACAACTGGTACTGAATAGGTTCATCGAAGTGTGCAAATCATTCAGTAATTTTTGTAGGCACAATTAAAGTGAATGTGGAGGTAAAACTCAACAACTCTCTTTCAAAAAGGCATTGAATCTTAGCAAGCTAATTACAGAATTTAACACATTGATGACAGCATATTTAGCATTCCATTCAATGTTGAATGAAAATATCCCTTTTAAAACAACTGACTCCTTCACTAGCTTTTCAGAGTCTTCATTGAGATAGCAAGCTAGTGCTTGGAGGCTATGTGTTCTCCTTGTGGTGATGGAGTTGTTCTTCAAAACACAACAGGAAATATACTGAAGCAAGTCATTGACATTTAGAAGACGGGAGAATTCTAGAAATAGATCCCTGACACAGATATTTACTGTTGGCCAGCCAGCCTTCAAGCAGAGGTCACACTTGTATAAAATCACAGTTAGCTACAGGTTCACTTGCCAGTGAGCAACAAGGGCAGGGGAAATAAGTGTGAATGGCAACAGTAGGATACAGTGTGTTATGTGAACTGTGTTGCTGTAAATGTGGTGGTGAGGTGGCAGATTTATTACGCAAAGTATCTGGAACAACTATAATATGCAAGTAATTAAACACAAACCTGGTCAATGACAGCCATAATATTTTTGGGTCCTACTCCTTTCTTTTGGAGCAGTTTAAATTAAATAGTGGTTCAGCTGGGACATAAACTTTGGGATAAGCGGGATAGTGGTAATGCTTATGAACTTGTGAATGCCAAGAAGATTAACATACAGCTTAAAACCAAGTCTGGCACAAGTAATATTACAATATTACCATGTTAACATATTTAATCTCAGTCACATATTGCTATTAATGGATATATTTTCCAGCCCTAAATGTAATACATATGTTTAGTGACTTAAATTTTGAATATCCAGTCATACGTGTTGACTCAGTTTATTAAATTAGAAAATTACATCTAGCATATTTTTAACACTTTGATTAGTATGTGACCTGCTTATATGACCATTCCATATTTTTAATACAAGGGCAATCAGAATAAATTCATGGGTATGAGTCTCTGCAGCCAATATTGCTATGAGCTAACCTGTAGTGTTTTAGTTGGTGATACAGTTGTCCCATAGTCTTTACAAAAACACATTAATTTCTGTTGGAAAAAGAAGGTGAGATTAGCATCAAAACATTGAAGAAGGTCCATTGCAACATATCAATCAACTGCCTTGCTTTAGAGATGCTAAGGGAGCTAACAGCGCTTTTACAGATTCTGTAAGGACAACTTCTTTTAATACTCGGGTGGTTTTAGGCATTTAATGGACTCCTGCATCCAACAGTGCAGTTAAGTACTAAATCTGTTGACAAAATTATTCAGATGTTCTCAGTTTGGGGGTTGCACGGTGGCGCAGTTGGTAGCAGTGTTGCCTTGCAACAACAAAGTCCTCGGTTCGACTCCCGGCCAGGGTTCTTTCTGCATGTTCTCCCTATGCATTCGTGGGTTCTCTCCCTGTACTCTGGCTTCCTCCCACAGTCCAAAAACATGACTGTTAGGTTAATAGGTCTCTCTAAATTGCCCTTAGGTGTGAATAGGTGGTTGCATGGATGTTTGTCCTGTATGTTGCCCTGCAGTGGACTGGCGACCTCTCCAGGGTGTACCCCGCCTCTCACCTGTAGACTGCTGGAGATAGGCACCAGCTCCCCCGTGACCCCATATGGAAGAAACAGGTAAAGAAAATGGATGGATGGTGTCAGTTTGGTGTCTCTAAACAGAGATACCAGAATAAGAATGGAGAGAGGTGGCTGCTACCCTCAGTAAAAACATTGCATAAGTAGTTTCTATTCTTTTTGATTCATGTACGGCTCTAATTGATTTGAGTATAACAATACAAAGCTTTAGATGAGGATAATAGACCCACTTTAATTGTCTGCAATAAAGTCTTTCTAGCTACTTATAATTAAATCCACGAAACATTAATGTTAATTAATCCAACATACAGCATTCAAATTTCCCATTTCAATGTGTGACGAATAGTTGAGTGAACACAGCAGCATAGTGGAAGTGAATAATGCCACATTAGTGCCGCAAATTAACACATTGGAAAGTCAGGGTACACTGTGTGATCCATAATATAGCCTTCATCCTTTAAAGGTGATCTTTGTTGATAGCGAGGTGAGACAAAGACATGTGGCTGCATCAGATACAGACTGCAGAGACTCAAAGTCAGAGTTCTCTTTAGTTCTGCGTCACCTGACAGTTTGTGTTGTACCTGGTTTACCAACCTGCTGGAGGGAACACAAGCTGTGCTATGAGCTAATGTTTTCGGACTGAGTAGAGGCCTTAGAGTATCGACCGAAGGCTTTTCTGTGTTTTCACTCATCAGATAGTAGGTTAGGAGACTAATTTCTGTTGCATTTTATTAAACAAAAGCCAAAATAACATTGGTAGAAATAACATTGATAGAAATAACTGGGATGCTGATGTGATTGGTAGCATCGGAACAGAAACAATGATTATATAGATTTCTTCTTCAAAGCAGAGATGTGAAAAATGTGATAAAACCGACTTTAAATTTCATTCAACATTAACTACAGAAATAAATTGAATTAAATTTGGATGAAGTTCTTTGGTTTGGTCACCTGTCTAATTTCTTTGACTGCGTTCAACAGCTTTAAAAAATGAAACTTATTTACCTGATTTAACTGTCAGTCCATCAGTGGTCCCTGGGTGTGGTTCCTTCAGCTGCTCTTTATGCATAACACTCTTTTTGCTTAGTTTGCAATGAAACCCTCTGGAGAGTCTAATCCTCCTGTCTATCATCGCCTAAGTTCTACTGTCTTTTAGACCACTACTGCCTTTGAAAGTAACTACTGCAGTCAGCAAGTACCGGTTTTGCCAGAGGGAGGAGATTCTGCTATAATTCAGTAATCTGAATGAAAACTGTGGAGCCTTTTGTTAATAAACTGAAAAACAAAATGTAATTCATAAAACTTTTGTGCCAACTAAAAATATTGATGCCAATAGATTATTACCATTGATATCATCAATGATGTCATCTAGTCACTTGTCTGTGCATTTGAACACAACGTGTTTAACTTGTACTAAATGCACCATTTATGTTTAAAATGTATTTATTTGGTATTTAGCACCCAAGTTGCAGTACTTAATGTGACTGGTAAAGTGGATTTGCTTGTTTCATAATGGGTAAGTTTTACATTCAGATGCATTTTATTTGTATTTCTGAGCCTCTTACTGTCTGCAGTGACAGATTTATAGAAAAAGAGTCTGATGATCATATTTAATGTAATCACAAAACATCAGAAATAGTAATTGTAATTGTAAAGAGTAACACTGTAACACCTGTTAATTCAGCCCAAACACATAAGCGTTAGAAGGAAATCATTTTTTTGAAACAAAAATCAGGCTTATTTTTCAGGACACGGATCACCATTCGTAACTGTACGAAGAGAAGAAGCAGGTTGGTGACCTGAAAATTCCAGAGGAAATGTAAACGTGACATAATCTGCTTCACTAACAGCTCTGAGAATTGAGTGGGCAGGCAGCAGCTACGGTGATGTCAGAGAGGGCGGAAAGCTGGGAACCCAGGAGGAGATCCGGATCCCGGGGAGGAAAAGTGTTCAAAGGATTTTTTCAGGGATCCTTCAGTCTGTGTTTAATCTCTCCAGGGTCGTCACAGACCCTGAAATCCTCCACAATTAAAGCCACAATCCAAAACCAAAAAACTTGTTCAGTACATGGTCTTTGCAGATGCTGGTATACTTAACAGTGGCTTCAGGTGAGAATCAGTTGACAGAAAGCGGAGCAGGGGTTGGAGTCCAGATATCAGAAAGAGAGTGGAGATCCATCGTGGGCAATGCAAAGCAAAGAAGGAATAATCTGGTGAAATGACCTTGGTCGGTACTAGGAAGCAAACAAGAGCATGGAGAGAAGGCTGGTTTTCTACTGGCACAAGGCTGCCGATAATCTGGCAGGGAGGCAGATGCCAGGAAGATCTGCTCACAGGTGAGACAGGGAGACAATTAAGCATGGCTCAGGTGGGCTGACTAAGGCACATTTGAGCAGCAAGAATTGGCAGGAGTGACATGGTGAATAAAGAACAGGCTTGGCATGGGACAAATGTGAATCATTACAACAATATTAAACGAAAACTCTGTGAAAATCACATTATTTTACATTCTGGTTAACCTTTGGCTCCTGCCCAGATTTGTTTGGCGACTGGTGGTGCCTCACAAGGTGCCTCCATTAGCTGCATGGGCCAGGAATTCTTACCTAAGAAAAAGAAATGCCATCCATATTTGTGGCAGGGCCTGTGTATGTTGTCATCCTTGAAAAGTCACACCAGGGACAGATGAAGACATCTGGAGACATCTGGAGGTGCAGCCTCTGCCACATCTGTTGATGTCTCAACACATTTACCTCAGTGCTGTCATTACCAAGTGAATTACCATGTTTAACTGGGATGCTGCTTTGATCAGCCCTGCTTCCTCATGTCTCGGCTCTTCAAGCCAGCATCCGGCTATCAGAGCCCATTAGACAACAACAAAGTTTGGCTGTCAGTGCTGGAGCCAGAGAAGCATTCTCACAAGGTGTTTGGAAAATGTCCACATGCTTTTTACAGCTCAGAAACAACTCCAGTGAGCCTTGGAGAGTAAGAGCTTCTTTTGTATTTATGAAATATGATGGCAAACATATCTATTTAATAAGGTTGTGCTGTATTCATTTGGAAACCAGTTATACTCAGGGTCCAATGGATTATATTACCATCTGAAATCTAGGGAGGTTTAAGGCCTCGCCACTTTTTAATAAACAAAGCAAAATTTACTGAATTATTATTGTTATTTGTAGCCCAATCAATGAGAAAGCAGAATGTGTGAGATGGAGACAGTCTGAGCAGGTGTTTCTTCATCAGTGCACACTGAGCATCTGCATAGCCACACATTAGACAAAGTTGTCTTAGTATTGAAAGATTCCTGCAATATTTGAGTAGCACTCGTCATTATTCTGTAGCTGTAGCACATATGTATGTTACATATGGCTTCTCAGAGTGTTTCTACATGTCTAAAACTCTGTGGCAGCTCGTCTTAGTTGGAGATGAAACTGTGAAGCTATTGTGTCAAATGCAGAGAAGGACCAAAGTAGATGGTGTTCACTTCCTATGCAGTTGAAACTTTGGCAGCCGCTGGCTATAAAAGTTTGTTGACATCAATATTTTTATTCAAAACATCACTTTCATTTTTATATGTTTGTAACGGATTTAAAGAAATTAAACAATTTTCCCCTAAATATCTCTGCATCCTGCAACATTACTTGAACGACAACAGAACGAGAAAGTGGGTCCAAATGTATGGTGTATGTGCCATAAAGTCAGTAGTTATGGCCACAGGAATAATAGTTGTTTAGGATTTTAATTGTTATGCTTAATTATGTTTTAATGGCTTAATTAGCTCCCCAACTCGGCAACTTTTAGATGTGTCTCTGCTTCAACACACCTGACTCAAATATTAGCTCATTAGCAGAGCTCTGCAGAGCTTGACTTCACGCTAGTGAGGCAGTTTAGCCACTTCATTCTGGTGTTGTTTACACATCTAAAGGTTGAAGGACATCGGCCCTTTAGGACTGGTTTGTGAGACCACTGGTATAAAACATTCTAACAATGTAAAAAAACCATTTAATATACATAGACGAAGGTAGTTATTAGTTTTGAGTTTTTTTTAACCATTGTTCACTTGTTCACAATTTATAGTTGTCCAGTCATGAATTTAACCCTTAAACTAACTTAGGCCTGTATAGTCTGAGGCCTGTATAGTCTTGTTTTTTGGTCATTTCTCTAAGCACTGAATGCACTGACCTTGGACTGAATTTGAAATAGGAAGCTGTCTGAGACGTTTTTCACTTTGGAATAATCTTTGTAAAATTATGGATTTTTTTCTCTTCTCAGTTTGATGGACACAGTTGCTTCTCTAAGATCATTGCTGATGAAATAAATGTAGCTAGTTAAAAGTCTGTGGTATAAAAATGTCTTCTTAAAAAAGTCAGTGGAGTTCCGGAGTATTTAGGCCACAGTCTGAAAATCTCCATGAGATTTAAAATGAGTCCTTGGTATCACCAACAACCTCTGGTCAGATGATCTGAAAGTCAGAGAGGAACTGTAAGGCTCCAATAAGTTCTAAATGTATTCAGGAGCTGGGGCAAGAAGTACCCTGAAGGTCAAGACCAATATTTTTAAATGTATCCTATAATGTACAGGGAGCTAGTGCAGAGACGCCAGAGCAGCAGTAATGTGGTCTCTTTTGTTGGTCATCGTTAAGAGTCTTGGTGCCTGATTTGCTAAGACAAGTAAAATGACTATTACATCAGTCCAAACTAGATGTGACAAATGAATGCAATACTATTTTGAATTCATTTTTTGACACCCATGATCTCAACTTGAATTATTCCTTAAGTGATACAAGCTATTTCAGACCAGTTGTCTAGAATGTTGACTAAAGGACAAACAGCTGTCGAAGTGACATCCAGGTTTTTGATATTTAAAATAGGATGCTGTTTGATAACAGGAATTGTATCATCAGGAGCAACAGTGAGGGTCTTTGTTTTGTTAGCATTTAGTTTCAGATAGTTGCTCTCAAGCCGTTGTTTGATTTCTGTCAAACAGTAGCTATGGTTAGATCATTTAGAAAAATCCAAAGGTCTTAAAGAATAATACAGTTGAATATCAGCAGCATAAAGGTGAGATAAATTATTCTAATGCTTGATGATCTAGCATTAACAAAAATGTATTGAAAAAAAGAGAGTAGGGCCCAAAATGGATCCCTGAGTTACCCCACCTGATTTATACAAATTGTGAAAGACCTATCTGAGAGGTAAGACTGAAACCATTTTAAAACCATACCAGAGAAACTAGAAAATGTAAAATGTCATCAGAGGCAGATTGTTAGGAAAAAACCGGACTGTCTAAGTCAAGAAATTAGGTGTTTGATCTGATCTTTTCTCAAAGCTCAATGTTTAATTTACTGTAATTTATTTAAAAAAAACGATCCAATTTCTTGGCCACATTTTTGTGAGCATGAGATGAACACAGAGCTCCTGCAGAGCTCCCCTTTGAACTTCCTTTGCTCCATTTGGTAACCTTCCAGTCAGAGGGCCTCCACGCTGAGTGGCTCCGTCCAATCCAAAGTGGGATTTTCATATAAGTGGCAAACTGCCAACGATTGTCCTGCCAGCTTTGCCTGGTGCCCGGGGCCCCAGAGAGGAGGCCGGAGTCAGGTAAAGCTCTTCAGGCCAGATGGCCCTTCCATGGGGTTACATCACTCTGGCCTCTCCCCAAACCCTTCTGGAGACCACTGGTCATAAAGCTGGATGAAATCATTTTGTTATAAACAGCTCTGAATTATACAGATACATACTGTAGCTGTAGAATCTCTCTCTGTGCTCCAAATGCATCCTTCGCTCATGCTGCCTGTGTGGAAACATCTAGGCAAAAATCAATATCAGATATGTCCTCCAGTATATTCCCACCCTGGCAGGCTTCAAAATGAAATGCCAGCAACCCCCCCGTCAGGACAGATTTAAATTCAACGTCCACTGATGCAGTCCACCAAAGCATCGACCATGTAGCTCTCTTTATAACCCCTCTCAGAGCTGGATTGTTGTAAACCAAGAAAGGCACAATCAATGGTAAGATGACAAGCTGCACTGCAGCACAGTGTGCCGAGGGAGGTTGAGGCTCAAAGAGATCTGTCTTCGCGATGCACTCTTCCCCTGCAAAGCTGCACAAGGTCAAGGTAACCTGCAGAAGGAGCTGCACAAGCAGATCTACGTATCTGTGAAAAGCAGTAAAGGTTTGACATGTGTAAAATGTCCCTCAGCCTCCGAGATGCTGATACAGACAGGTACAATCACAGCAGGTGAAATAACCTTCAGGAGCTAAAATTGAAAACAATTAGATACATTTTCATTTTTATGAAGAATTCTGGTTTAAATGAGCAGCTTTATTTTGTTGCTACTCCCTCCAAAATGGAACCTCTCCGGTTTCTCTGTGGCAGAGAAATAGACAGCAGTCTTTGCTTTGTGTGTGGGTACTTCTTTGCATCTCTGGCTCCTTCCACTGTTTCTTTTTCCATCTCACTCTCAGCTGTCAGACGCTGACTGAATCAGGTTAGAGAGGGGAGACGCAGAAGCCGAGGCATTGCGGATGAAAATGACAATGCTTCTCTACCTCCTGTTTGGTTACCGAGATGCACAAACTTCCCAGAGACAGCGCCATCTTAAATAACCTGAGAGGAAAAACAACGCTGGAGTGTTGGAGATCAGCAAGCAAGCATGCGCTGCAGGTGCACCAGGCTAATTGGAAACGGGAAGAGATTTTAAGATGGAATTAAACTTACATGCAGTAGGTTTTAAATATTTATATAAGGCAGGAAGATGAAAACCACTTACACTTGTAAAAATCCATGGATATTTGAATTGAAATCTTTTTCTAATTTAGAAATGACTCAGAGCAAATGTAATAAGGTATCTTGGAGATAGAGGTGCAGCGATGACACGCTCTGCAGCTTTTATTTGATGTGGTTGTGACATTTACTGACTTGTTATTCAAATAAAGCGTGACACAATGAGCACAGATAGTCCTGACATTAAGAGACTCTCTCTCACTGACGGAGTCTGTCCTTCACCTGGGAGGAGCTAGCATGCTGAACAGTGCGGTCACCTCCATCCAAAGACATCGTTTCTAAGCAATCTGCTATGATTAATGTAAATATAGTCAGTGTATCTTTGGAATATAAACACTGGCTGTAATCTGCAGTCTTCTGAGTCCTGCTGTCAGTGTTTTGGATGAGTTTAATCACCAGAATCAACCTCACGTTTGTCAGATTCAAGATCAAAGATCGGCAACAGAAGGTTCGGACAGTCAGAAACCACTCAGCTGGTACCAGGTCTGAACTTTAACTAAGTCCTCCTTTTGTTTCAGCGGCGGTTCAGTTTGGAGAATATTTCTCACCAGAGTGAAATCTGTTTCTGATTTCTTTTCAGCTACTGTTTCCTCTGACTGTCTGGCAATGTAAGGCATAGCAAATAATATGAGCCCCAGAATGGAAAGAGTGATTTTAGCTTTGAGGCTCTTATTTTGATGCTAGAAGAGGATTACTTCCTGCATTGCCCTGTTGTGTTGTAGTGTCTGTTCACAAGATGCTATCAAACTCTATCAGCAGCTGCTCATTGGCTGGCAGATAACACTTGTTACAAAAGTGTAGAAGCTAGAAGAACCGAGGTAAACTTCAAAAGGCTTCAGCACTTACAATGCAAGTGTCTCTTTCTCAATAGTAGAATACGCCTTCTGGTGTTGACAAAACTTTTTTGAGAAGAAGCACAATGGATATGCCACACCATCAGAATCATCCGGCAGGAAGGACAGCACCAGCTCCTGCATCATTGGCATCTACTGCTAGCTTAAAAGGCAGTTCAAAATACAGTGCATCTAGAACTGTTGCATTGGTTGAGAGTGCTTTGATCCACATTTTGACAGGTGACCTGGCAAATTTAACCTATAGGCTCAAAACTCAGTGAGTGAAGCAGCAACAGCTGAAAAGTTCTTACAGGCTGTTTCTGTAGGAACCTGCTGCAACTCACATTTTTGAAGAGGAGTCAGGGAAGGCTGAAAATGAACTGAACTTATATAGAGCTTTTCCAGTCATGCAGACCACTCAAAGCACTTTACACTAGAGCCACAGTCACCCAATCGCACTCACTAATGCTCACACATTCATACACAGATTGGTAGGCAACTTGAGGTTAAGTGCCTTGCCCAGGGGCACATTGACATATGGCAGGAGGAAGCTGGAATTGAACCCACAACCTTCTGATTGCAAGACAGTCACCCAATCACACTCACATTCATACACAGGCAACTTGAGGTTAAGTGCCTTGCCCAGGGGCACATCAACATATGGCAGGAGGAAGCTAGAATTGAACCCACAACCTTCTGATTGCAAGACAACTACTCTTCCTACTGAGCCACAGTAACCCAATATGTTAGAACTAACAGGTTCTAACTGTCACAATCAAACTCACATTTTGATTAGCTCTCAGTTCGTTTTGCTTCAGTCGGTTTCTAAAACAGTTTCGAGTTGTTTAACATCCTTATCACAAGAGCTAACTGTCTAATATTGACTCCTTGATGTCATTGTTATGCTGTAAAACGTGACTGCGGGATGGCACGTCAGAGAACAAAGCAATTCTTCGCTTTGAATTTTTGTCTGATGCACAAGACAGCATTTCAGAATTCTTGAATTGGACTCTCAGTATGGCCTGAAGGGTCAAAATCCCTTCAACACTGGACAGCTCCTGCAAAAAAAGCAGGGACAGAGACATCTTAGTTCTACAACCAGTGTCCAGAGAGGACAGGCTTTTATCACATTCATGATATAGTTTGAACATATTAATGTGAAACACAACGTTCTGCCAAGCACAATAGGGGTCACATATGGACCACTGTATCGCACATAAAAGCAAGAACCTAGAATGGGCAGAAAAACCAACACCTGATCTACAGAATCAAATTGTCAACTTGCTGCAAATTTGTCAAAGCAGCTTCTAATTTTCTGTTGAACTGCAGCGAGACTTTCTTTTACCAGCTTACATGCTCGAAAAAGTTTTAACAAAATCCAGCAGGCTTTGAGGTTCTTCACATAACCACTTAGTATCTTCAAGGGGCTGTGCAGCCTGTGGGCCAAAACCAGATCAGCTGGACTAAAGCTAAGTGACTCCTGGACTACTTCAGGTACTGCAAAATGCAAAAGATGAACGGCTTTGTCCAAGTCTTTTGTCAAACTCAAGGAAATATGCGTGGAGAATGTTTAAGTGTTTGTTAAAACCACTTCAGTGTTGCTTGTCTTTAAGGGTGGTATGCATTGGACCAACAATGACTTATATGAAGTTGCTTCAAGGCATGTTCAAAAACATGTGACATGAAGCGAGTCCCCTGGTCTGTCTGGATAACCTTTAGTAACCTGAACAGAGAGAAACTTCACAACCACAGGCACGGTTACTTAGCACTTTAGGATCAAGAAACCTTGTTAATGCACACATCACAGTCAGCAAGAACTTATGACAAGCTTTAGTATGTGAGAGTGGATTGACACTGTCGATCAAAACATGGTCAAAAGGCATAATTCCAGCTGAAATTAGATGTAATGGTTAAGGTGCAATTTTTCAAAGCGGTGTACCTGACATTTAGGAAACATGGCAAGTTTTACAGTACCGCTTGGCATCACTTCAAACCCGGCCAAAGGAACTGCCACAAAGCCCAGTCATATGTTTTATTCACACACAAATGACCAAACATGCGGTTTTCATGTGCAAGACAAAACTTTTGAGCAACTAGAATCAGATTGATAACATTGCACTCAGCCAGTGGATATACTCCAGGGGGTTTTCATTTGGGCGTTTTGAAACATACTCTCATCACAAAAATTATCCGTTTGGACATCTTTCTCTGAAACAGCTAAACTAAAATAGGCGGCAAGGGAAGATTCTGACTTTGTTTATTCATAACATTTTCGTGGGACATAGCCTGACCCTTCCCAAGCTCATCTGCAATCTTAACAAAGGTGACATTATCCTGGACTACCCTGGCTGCACTAGAAAAGACACAACAGTGGCACTTTCTGATTGGGAGCACTGATCACTGCTTTAAGATGTTCCAAAATCCATGCTAGAGTCAGCACCATTTTCTAGTTGTTTTTGACCATTGTGGGAGTTACTGCACACACAGGACACACTTTTATCTGAGACTCAGGAATAACCTTAGGCAAAATACCTTCATCAGCTAGAAATGCAAAAATGGCAGATTAGATTTTTTTCTTTTTCAACTGCTTTCTAACAGGAATAAAAAGAATGAGCAGCAGTTACCAATAACTGCACACAGTTAGAGCAGCGAAAACACGACTCAGAACAACAGTTCTAAACAGCTGTGTATCCAAACTACCATCCGATGAAACAAAAAGGGATTGAGCTCCAAAATACATTACTGTCCAAAAATAAAAGTGGCTTAAACACATAACGCACATAACATCCAGACCATGGGAAGGGTTGAACTGAGGTTTAATGAAAAAAATTATGTTCAAAAACAAACCAAGAGGAGAAGGAAATTGCAAACAAAATAAACAAAACGGACGATGACGCCTCAGACCTTTCAGACCATTGACAGGGAGCCCATGTGGGAGGCTGGCAGTTGTCAGTAGGAGGCTTAGGTAATTCCTTCAGCCTTTTTTTATGGCAGCCAGACAGCACTGAAAGGACAAATATAATTAGGTTAAGCTCATCCATAACACAGAAACGTAGGGTACAAAGCAATCCCCACTGTTAAACATGGTGGTGGCAGCATCATGCTAGTTTTCTTCAACAAGGATAAGGAAGCTGGTCAGAGTTGATATGAAGCACAATGGCTCTAAATAAAGGAGAAGCCTGGAGGCAAACCTGTTGGATGCTGAAAACTCAGTTCTCCCCCAAAAACATACTGAAAATGTGGGCTGACTCTTCTGAACCCAGTAACAGATATTGTCCTGTTTCCTGAGCTGGATGTACCATCAAATCCTTAATTATTTATGCTGTGCTATGAAACACATCATAGCCATTTTCATCATATCCACTGGATGCAGAAGTAAGGGTTAGACCTTAGTGTTGCTTACCAAAGGTTTGTTGTTTTTCTATGAAGCAACTTTGAAGGACATAAAAAGTATTCTTTAATATGTCCAGCCCTACAGAGCTACTATCCTGCACTGGTGCTATAAAAAAGGAGCAGGTCTTGTATCAGTCTTTCAACGATAAAAATGAAGTGGAAAAACTGAAGGCCAAAAAAGTTCTTGCTAAATGGCTGAAACCAGTTAAAGAACATTGTTTTATTTTGAGCTGACACGGCTTTAAAGATAGTTGCACCAGCATCTCCTTTGCAAAAGAAGTTGACTTTATTTCGGAGCAAGCAGCGCAACAACATCTAGAATTGTGTGAACCTGTCTATTTTTATCTCTCAGACTTTTGTCCTGTTATCTTCAGTGAGTCGTTCTTCTGTTTATATGCGCTACGATTGTAGGAGCTACAGTTCCTCCACCGGGGTATCTTAAATAATGCTGGTTTGAGCACTTTGCTTTGTCAAATGGAGGAAAAATTTGCAGCATAGCAGCATTTTTGTAAGGTGCCTATTTTAGTGGCAGTGAGACATGCTGGGTGGGTTGTCTTTCTTCAGGTTGCAACATCCCCCCCCCCACCCTCTGCTGTCCCTAAAGTTGGCTGCTGGGATTCCTTTACCTCGACATTGTGATAGGGCAGCTGTGGAAAAAAGATTTTGCCTAATAAGATTTCCCCTTTGCCTGGGGGCTTCAAGAGCCCTGCTTAGTTCAAGTGGAGGTCTTATTACCGTATTCCTCAGTCGAAGGACTTCTTTTCTTGATTCACACCTCAAGCAAATTCAAGCCTATTTGATCCGTCAGCGTTGCTCTGATGAGCTGAACTGAGGGTAAAAAAGCTCTCAGATGATGGGAGATGGAGGCCTACTATATCTCGCAGCGCTTCGCAGGTTTTAATTGCAGCAGAAAGGAGGATCAGGTCAGAATGACACAAGCATTGTATCATTAGATAGAATGAGGAATTTCCTGCGTTGTTACCCAAATCCATATGGAAAGAATAATTAGAGAAGCTTTAATTAGTACATGTTTTAATGACAGATGGCGGCTCCTTGCTGTGTTGATGGTATTCAAATAATACAGTTTGGGAATGAAGCTGCGGATCAAGAGGACTTCTCCAGAGTGTCTCAGGCTGATGAACTCCACCAGGGAGGAGAGTTGGGGGAAGTTTTCTCATCAACATCTATCACATCTATCATGAAATTGTTAATTTCATTGATTATTGCTGACTCCAGTCTGCATTTTGTTTTCTGTCTCTTTTTATGCACAAATTCGGTTCAGAGGAAGGCTTCAACCCAAAGCAACGTCAAATTAATGTTGCAAAAACAAGTAGGAATGAATAATTAGGAGCTTTAATTAAGAGACAGTAATTTAACACTTAATGATGAGTAGAAATGAAAGGTTTTTTTCTCGACATGAATAAATCATGAATACAAACTTAAACTCCTAATTTGTGATTCAAGATGTTCTCAGCTGCCTTTGGAATTATTTACCAGTCAGACGGATGCAGCTAAATACAGCTGTATTGCATGTTAGGAGATGATATGCATCTATTTTTATACTGTAGTATACAAAAAATTATATCTTGCTGCTTCTGCATAAGTTGCCTAAAAACACATTCATCTGTCAAACTGGACTCCAAAGATACTGCAGATGTTTGCTGTGGAATAAACCTGCGATTTAATACAGAAGCCATCATATTTAAGCATGTCCATAAGGATGTTTGAGGGGATCGTTTCCCCTTTCAAATTCGCAGTGCTAATAATACATGCCTGTGTACATTTATAAGGATGGTTAAGAGTCTTGGTGATACGTTCTGGTACATTTGAGCCTAACAAGGTTGTTTTTTGAGTGATAAACCTGAACCCAATGTGACTCAATATGGTGACATTAAATATTTTTAAATGAAACCCATTGCTGACAGCTAAGAGACTTTTAGTACAAATCTTAGCAACTTTGTAGAAAAGGGAATAACAATATTTCCTCTAGAGGGCAGAAAGTGGATGTCTGTGGTGTGCATGGTCAGGCGGTTACACATCTGCATCCATGAAAGGAGTTTAACTGATAAAATTTATGGTTTTGTTTATTAATTTTTTTATGTATCACTGTGTGTGTCTACATGCACCACCCAGGAGAGTGTTCCGGTGACCAAGTCCAAATTTCTGCTATCAAGGAAAGAAGAGCTTTAAACAAAAAAATATCAAAGATGTTCATAAGTCATTTTCCCCAAGTCAAGTATCTAATTACTGAAACAAATATTGTTTCCATCAGGTTAGGAGCTCAGATCTTGTACTGTTTGTCCTCAGTCCAAACTAACATTTTAATATTGATGTCAACAAAGGAAAAGGGAATCATTAAATAAATTATATAGGTAATGACACCCATTAATGTGTAAGTTCCAAATTAATCAATTAGTACTTTTCCTTTAGTTATTTAATGTAATGTTTTGATTGAATTTGTTAATCCGTGCGTTCAGCACACCATATGGTCATTTTTTAAAGCATCATAGCAAACCATGTTCTAAAAATATAACAAAACTTTTGTTGTCAATTCTGAACAGAAAAACATTTTATTTAGCAAAAGAAAAAGTAAAAGAGTTTCCTTGATTGTTCCCAGATGTTACAGAACTCTACACACGGCTCCAGACTGAGAGATGAAAATCAGAAGATTAGATTACTTCTGTTTCATTAGTCAATCTGAAACTTTTTACCATTCATTTTTAAAGTCATATTGTTACCTTTCAGGTTTTCTATGATACAGCCTTTGAAAATATTTTAGACACGATATTTCACCATCTAACCTGAGATTATTAGCTGTTCCACAAATCTGATTCTGCTCACAGAAAAACTCTCCATGTTTCTCCAAGCAGCTAAAGGCTTTATTCAGACAAGCTTTAAGGTGATAAAAGGTTTTACGCCTCTTTGGTTTCATCTTGTTTTCTTGTATTTTAACTCTTTTGTATTATTTTTAAGTGAGAAAGTTACTTCATAAGTAAACTTTAGTCACTGAGTAAACAAAGAGGCCACCTTCAGTGGCCTTCCTAGGTGGATGTGTTGGGTGGAAGTGTTGTCCTGGTATGAATGATAGGGAGGCCCAGGACCAAAAGGAGGGGCCCAGAGGCAGAAGTAGAGAAAACAGAAAGACTTCAATCACTGTTACTGACTCTGAAGGTGCTGAGAAACTGAGGCAGCAGATGGGAAAGTGCAAACAACCGGTGAACCAACATCTTTACACATGGACCATGGAAACAAGGCATCTCATGCCCCGACTGACAGGTTTGAAAAGGATTCAGAACTCCAAATTCCTCAAACAACAGGTGATTTAGACTGCAGAACCTATACTGGTATTTACTTTGTAAAATTTGGCTTCTGCTTCAGAATAGATGGCTTCTTAGCCCAATAGAAACCAGTGAGTGCGGTAAAGAAATGTGTGTAGTCCAGTTTTTACAGTTTTATGATTGCAAGTCAGTTAGACAAGCAAGTAAAACAAATGTACAAAGTTTTTGTGCATAAGTACATTAAAATATATATTCTTTGAGTTTTAGATACTAACGGTATAAAAGTGAAAAGTGTGCCATACATCACCCCTGGGTCAACCACCCTCCCCTGCCGTTACAGCTCCATGTCATCTTGGGTAAATCTCTACCAGCTTTGCACCTCCAAAAATTAACATTTCTGCTCATTCTTCTTTCTAAAATAACTGTTGGGTCAGATTGGAAGGAGAACATCTGGGACCACCAAGTCCTGCCAAAGATTCTCATTTGGATTTAGGCCTGGACTTTGAATGAGCCATTCTAATGAGATTGATCTAAACGAGGGGTGTCAACCTCAACGTCCTGCAATGTTTAGACATGTTTCTACTTTAACACACCTGAATTAGATAATTAGATTATTAATAGGACTCTTGAGAACCTGACTGAATTTGGAGCATGCAATTTAACCATTTTTTTCATGCTTGTTGGACCAGGCAGACATCTAAAAGTGGAAGGACGCAGATCAGTCTGAAATCTTTTTGCAGCCTGTAATTGCTTTTCTTTCATGATTGTCATGTAGTAATCATCACCCATCTTAGTCATCAACTCTGAACAGTGCATGCTGGAGAAAAGCCTCCCCACAGCATGATGCTATCAACATCATGTTTCACTGTGGGAATTTGAATCTTTGGTTTTCTGCAACACAACATTTACCATGTGGGCCACAAGGTTTCATTTTGGTCTCATTTTGCCGGAGCACCATCTCCCACATGTTTGTTGTGTCCGTACATGTCTTTGGTAATCGGCAAATACTTCCTTATCAAGCAACTTAGCAACAAACAACTGCAGTCAAAGAGAGAATTTTTGGAATAATCAAATAAATAATGAGAACATGTAGAATCTGGAGAGAAGCACACATCTCTCTTTGAAGCTCTTCGTTTCACCTCTTTACTTGCACTGAAGGAATGCATGAGAGATGATAGCGTCATTGACTTTATTGAATATTTAAGTGCCAGCATCTCATGGGTGAAGAAGTGGAAGTCAGCTAGAACAATGTTTACGTGAATTATGAATCTCTGCACTTCACCTGAACCCTGCCTTATCAAGCTCCTATTGTTTCTTTAATTACACCCTTATTCCCACTTCTCCTCATATGCTGGTGACTTCTGTGCCTATTAGTGAAGTTGGACGCTTGTGGGGCAAACCATCTCTGTCCTATAGCCAAAGTTAGTGACACTTCAGCAAACTGGATGGAATCAGAATGAAGTCATTATATTGTAATTCATATCTGTTTAGCTGTAAATTGTACAGATGTCTCCTGTTTTTATTTACGTTGGAATCTGTGGTTTTGTTTGCCTTTTCTATGTGTGGGCGTGATAATCCAGCTCTTTGCTTTCATTGGGATCACACACTTCAGCTGATCCTTGCAGTGTGAAACTGTGTGATTCTTCCCTCTGATCTTTTTCTTGCCCGGGGGATCATAACTCTGTCTGTCTAATGTCAGTGGCATTTTTTATTCTGGCTTTGGCCCATCAGCGCCAAGAAGAGAAGACAGGCTGCATATATCCATCAGTCATTGTGTGGAGTCATTACATCAAGCCTGACATCAAACAGGTAGGGTCTTCATCACTCTGATCTGATCCATATTGTCAATGTGTGATACCTTTAAGTCCTCCTCACAGCTTCGGGAAAGAATAGTTATGGACCACAGCTAGATTCAGAAACTTTTCTATTGCTGCAGAGTGATGGATATTTTTGTTAAAGTTACAAGAAGTTGTATTAAATCAGCATGGGTTACATTAACCAGCTCATAGTCAAACACCCTGTGGCCTGAGAAAGCCTGGTTTTAAGATGATAGAGTTATTTGAATAAAAGTCTTAACACATAAAACAGTTTTAGATTTTCATAAATGAGCTCAGAGATCATCTGAGACAGGCAGTTAAGAAAAGGTTGAGCCTTTTCACCTGGAGTAAACGTATTCCTTTAAGATCTTGAATCCATGGTGGGGGGGTCATTCAAGCTGTAGTTAGAAAGCATCTACTTTGAGTCCAAGTGACAATTTAAGAGAAATAGTTTTGTGAAACATCAATGGCACCAATAATTCTTTCTTTCTTTCTTTCTTTCTTTCTTTCTTTCTTTCTTTCTTTCTTTCTTTCTTTCTTTCTTTCTTTCTTTCTTTCTTTCTTTCTTTCTTTCATTTATCCATTCATCCATCCATCCATCATCCATCCATCATCCATCCATCCATTAACCCACCCATCCATCATCTATTCATCCATCCATCCATCATCCATCCATCCATCCATCCATCCATTCATCCATCCATCCATCATCCATCCATCCATCCATCCATCATCCATCCATCCATCCATCATCCATCCATCATCCATCCATCATCCATCCATCATCCATCCATCAAATAGAAACAGAAATATTTATTCTTCTATATTTACATATTTTGAACATAGTGAATTCACTGCTACTTTGTTTTCCGTTCATTAATAAATCAAAGAATTTTGCTAGACCTGCAGCCTTGGGCAAAAGGTCATCAGGTGACACAACTTCGCTAACAGCAGTAAGGTTCATTTTTATTTTTACATGAAAGGTAATTTTATTTGAGCCTTAAATGGTGCAGGTGTTATCAGATGAGATAAATGAAAACAATTAATATCACAAATGTTTGAAGTTGGCACCTCAGGAGACAAAGAGGCTGCTGTTGAAATGCAGCAGAGTCAGTGTATTTTGCAACATGTGAAAGGGAGGATCTTTTTCAACTGGGCAGCTGTGTTGTCTCTGTTATCAAAGGGAATATTCCTTTAATTGTGCTCACACAACACATATCAGTTAGTAAGTAACCATCAGTAATTATGCACCTACCATCTTGGGATTTTGCATCTGGCTGGGCCAGCTATTTCTTTAGTGGCCAACAGGTTCAGCATCATGCTGATGACTTAAAGGAAATCTACCCAAAATGTATTTAAAAATAATTTTTCACATGCGATATGACTCAGTCATGTCTTGAGGGAAGGCAATGACTTTATTCAAGAACCTTGCAGTAGTTCATATGCCAACATATGACAAATTGTAATGATTTGATTAATCTGCACATGTTTTTCTGTTCCCAGCAAAACTTGGTGTGAAAGCGCAATGATATCTTCAATGAGATTTCACAGCTGGAGTTGTAAACTTCGTGGGTCGGCTGCGATTGTCCACAAGAGGGAACACATCAACAGATGACTTATGAAATTATTTAATAAACAATAATATATTAATATTTAATGATTGGTGAATTATTCATCAGACACCGATCTGAACGTACAGAAAATCCGAATTAAAAACGTCAAATACACAACTAATGTGCTTAAAGTGATTTAAATTATGTTCTCTAATTTTCTATCTCTTCTAATCAAGTTGATAAAGCAGCTAAATATGCTTCAGAGGCTATTTCTTTAGGAAATCCTCCCAGTCATTAAAACATAAAGATTATTTTATCCTGTAAATCTGCAAAAGTTGATGTTCCAATAAGTTTTCTTTGCTCTGCGAGAGACTGTTTACATGTAAGAATGCTGATCTAAAAGCAGAAAACACAATTCCCACAAAGCATCATAGGTAATAACAATAGGGCTGATGAGATTCTGTGCAATAAGCGGTAGTAAACTATAACTAAGTTAAGTGGGAATTTATTTTTGATGAAGTGTATAAGAAAGAGATAGAAATTAGAAATAGATGCCATGCATGATTGCCTATAAATTTGTAATAATCTTATTTTCAGACATATTCCTTATTCTTCTGTAATTTCTATATTTGGTAGAGTTAGATGAATTCTGCTGCAAATATCTAATTGTCACAACTCATATATTACATTCCAGTTTTATGTGAAAGAAAAAACTGCAGTTTTTCCATTTTAAATAAAAACAGTTCTTATATTTTTTGTATTTCTGTCATCAAACAGTCATCAAAGTAAAGCGAGGTTTCCAGTATAAACCTGAACAGGTGGCATCATGAGCGAAACATTAAACTCCCAGCTTGCTTCACGGCATCAAATAAAACTCATTTTCTATTTAACAGGCAGCTCGTCTGCAGAGTTTTTCCACAGCTAAGTGTGAGTATGAATGAAGGCTGCTCTTTATCCCAGATTAACAACTGGCCCAGACAAACCGCTCTGTGCTAAACCGAAGCTGGTTTTGATTCGGGTTTGTTTTCTCCATCAAAAGGCTGCAGAAGAATAGAGTGCCATTAAGAATCGCATTAGTCTGCATAATTACAACAAATTATGCGCCATCATTTGTCAACCCGAAAAGCTCATCACCCAAATATTTGCTCCCTTGGTTTGTTGTATTATTAGGTTTTTTTTCCCAGTGTTTCTGTTCTTCAGAGTGAATCAGATGTTCAGAAAATGCTCTTTACAATTTTATCTTTATTATTTCTCACCACATCCATTAAATATAAAATTATAGATCTATAAGACATGAAATGGTTGAAAAAATTCAACCCAAAAGTTATATCTGTTTTCTCAATGTATCCATATTTCTTCTGTATTGATAGACTTATTCAATAATTCACAGACCTGAGGATGAGCACAGAAGTTGGAAGCTTCTGAACATTAGGCCTGATCTTTATCTATGGTGCTGTGATTCCAACTTTCTGCAATCATTTTATTAATGACAAGTGGGAATTTTGCAGGAAAACACTGATGTAAAGACTTAATGGACATTTTCTGTGGGATTTCATCACGTGATTCAGTTTTATGAAAACTCCTAATAAATTGTCAGTTTTGATTTATGACAAGTATAGAGCTTGACACACTTAGTCAGAAATAGAGGGTTGGTCATCTACTCTTTTAAACCTTTAAACTATCTCACAATACAATAGTGTTCGAGTTTAAATTTTGAAAAATAAAATATCTACTTGATTTCTTGATTAATGTCTATGCTTCAGATTCTTTACTACAAACCGAAAAACAAAAAATTCTAAAACCGAAGTGAAACGTGTACCATGGCTTTTACAGGCATTACTTCTACTTCAAAAATATTATCATGTTACAACCCCAAAACACAATGTGTTTTATTTAGTTCAGTTTTTTACACAAATTAAAGAAGGAAGACAGAAGGAAAAAAATCCAGTGCAACCAAACAAAGTAAGAAGTCCCCAAATTAGTTAATAGAGTCCACCTGTATGTAGTACCCAGGATAAGCCTATGATGAAATATAGTAGTGGCAGCATCATGCTTTCGGGGAATCTGTCAGGAGGAAGATTATTAGGCCCGAGCAGGAAAACTGCAAGGGCCTATGCAGGGCAATATGGGGACTTTGCCATGCACCAAAACTCACCAAATTTTACCCAAAATTGTCCCCCGCATGAAATTCTTGATCCTTAATGTCGTTGTTAGTGGGCGTGGCCAAACCTCTTAGCCACGCCCCCAAACTTGAGATAGGCCGAACCACAAGTCGTACACATCTGAAATTTGCCACACAGATAGAGCTGCTCAAACCAAGAAAAAAAGTCTCTTGGGGGTATGCCCTAAAACGCACAGGGAGTCGGCCATTTTGGGTCAAAGGCCGATTTTTGGCCGTTTTTCACTTTTACTCACCTCGAACTTTAACAAACTCCTCCTAGGGATTTTAAGCTATCGGCTTCATATTTGGTCAATATGCGGTTAAGGCATGGGGGATTAAAAGTTATCAAAATCGTGAGTTTTCGGCCATGTTTAGGGGCTGTGGCTGGGACACAAACTTGACATTCGCGCTGAAAGTGAAAAATTGCAATAACTTTCCCAAAAAAATTCCAAATCACACCAAAGTTGGCATGAAGGAGGACCTTCGGGTTCCCGACGATCCTATGGGGTCATATGTTGACATCATCAAAGCCACGCCCCCTCAGAACAGGAAGTCACTTTTTTCACTTGGAAAGGTGCCTCTCTGACCCTCTTGACCCAATCAACTTCAAAGTATGTCAGATAAGACAGATAACTAGTGGGTCTAACTTTGTTTGAAGCACAGTAAGTTTTCATAAAAGGCGTGGCTGTGGTGGCGCGCCGAACTTGGACGTCACGCCATGGCCATTCGTTTGGCTTTAATTTCCACATACATCATCTGATCTGCACCAAATTGAGTCTAGTTCAGTCCCCAATAGGAATCTGGTGACATATTTGGTGGGCGTGGCCTAATTCGTCCACAGCGCCCCCTACAAAATAAAAATAAAAAACAGCCCCAATCCATGCTTTGACCGACGATTCTGAAATTTGGTACACATATGTAACTTGTCAGGACCTACAAAAATGTCTCTTGGAGCGTTGGTCCAAACCCCACAGGAAGTCGGCCATTTTGGATTGAAGTCCTACAGCTTTTGACTTAGACAGTTTAAAATCACTCAGTATACTCTTAAAGGATTGGGAATCAAAAGTTATCAAAAGCTTCATGATACATGACAGTATGTGGGTGTGGCTAAGCCTCAAAATATGACTTCTCCTACAAGAAAAGTCACAGACACATGAAACCTTCTGGGATTGATCTGCCTCTGGCCCTGAACAATATTCACTGGTCAGATGCTGACATCATCAAAACCCCGCCCCCTGAAAACAGGAAGTGTCCCGTTTTCCTTTACAGAGTCCATGTTTGATGTTCTTCACCTAATCAATGTGAAACTGTCCCAAGTAACAGATAACATGATGGTCTTAGACAGTCGTCAGTACTGACTGCTTTAGCTGGATTGTGTGGATATGATGCCATGGTGAATTCTGATGTCACGCCACGCCCATATGTTTGGCTCTAAATTACACATGGATTGTCCGATTCACTTAATATAAATATGTTTGATCTTTGTCAGCCCCTAAAAAGCTCTATTGGATTACATTGACATTTGGATCAACAGCACCCACTAGGACACTTCAAGGGCTATATCTCCCTCATACATCATCGGATCCACTTCAAATGTAGTATACATGATCATGACTTAATGATGGACATGTTGACACAGTCAATTGATGATGTTGTTTTAGCCCCGCCCACAAACAAACAAGCGAGTGCAGCTTCCATCTGGATGGTCAGATTTACTCGAAATTTTGAATGCTTTTTGCCAGACCGAAACTCTGCATGACCAAAGATCATATGACATGTTGCTCACAGTGACACCTACTGCGACATTTGAAGTGAAGCAGTGTCATCGTGTGTGGCATGTAGGAGGCGATGCCAGGCTCACGCGGTCGCTGCACAGGCCGAGTTGCGCTGAGGTGCGAGGGCCTTCAAGGCTGCTTGCGGCTTCAATTGGTAGTAACTCTGCAAAACATTATGTAAGGTGGAAAGAAGGAAGCCATAGGTTGTCCAGTTGATCATACGCCATGTAGAGAACACCAGACATACTGAATGGCAGAAAGAGCTCTGCCCTGATGAGACTGAAATAAAATTAAAACTAACACTGCACATTACCCTGAGCACACCAGCTCCTAGGTGAAACATGGTGGTGGCTGCATGATGTTGTGGGGATGCTTTTCTTCAGCAGGGACAGGGAAGCTGGTCGGAGCTGATGAGAATATGGATGCAGATAAATCCAGGACATTCTAGAAATATTCATTGATAAAAACATTGCTGACAAAAATCAGCCAGCCGCTATTGGACCTAAAGGGGTTCACTTTATGTGATTTATATGAAAAATATATATATTTTTAAATAAACCTAAATAACAATACTTAATTTTATTGTCTTTGTCATACATACGTCTCTTCATCTTTAGAACAGACTTGGATCACACTTTGGCACGACCTTCTTACTTTTATGACGGTTAGAACCAAGGTTCTAAACCATTATGGTTTCCATTCAATTCAATTCAGTTTTATTTATATAGCGCCAATTCACAACACATGTTGTTTCAAGGCACTTCACAACAGTCGGGTTCATACATTCCAATTAATCGTAACCATTGAACAGTTTAGTCAGATTCAGTTATTTATTCAAATTGGATAAAAAGTTTTTCTATCTAAGGAAACCCAGCAGATTGCATCCAGTCAGTGACTTGCAGCATTCACTCCTCCCGGATGAGCATGTAGAGACAGTGGACAGTCACTGGCGTTGACTTTGCAGCAATCCCTCATACTGAGCATGCATGTAGCGACAGTGGAGAGGAAAAACTCCCTTTTAACAGGAAGAAACCTCCAGCAGAACCAGGCCCGGTGTGAGCGGCCATCTGCCACGACCGACTGGGGGTTTGAGAGAACAGAGCAGAGACACAAAGAGAACAAAGAAACACTGATCCAGGAGTACTTTCTATGGGAAGGAAAAGTAAATGTTAACACAGTGCTGCCTCTCTCAACTTTGAGGTTGCTCACTGTCAATCAGCTGGCTAAAACCGATTACTTTCCTTTCCCTTTGCTTACATGGAAGACCTTTTCAGCAGTATGGAAATGTTTCTGCTCATCTGTCATGGTGTGGATTCAGGAGAACCACCAATCAGTCCTATTAGAGCAGTGCTGGTCTGTTAACTTACTTACTGAAGGTTCTACTCGAGCAGATAGCCTGACTAAATAACCAGGCAATATCAACTTGTTATACATGTTTTACGCTATAAAGAGCAGAATCCCAAAAAGTTTAACCTCTTGAGGACTCTTGCAAATTCAGCCTTATCTTAACTAAGGAATAAATAATTGTTGCTTTTCTGTTTTACATAAAAGTTTTACGTTGTTATTTTAAATGTTGATGTTAATACCAGGAAATGAGGTATTTTTTTACTTAAGAGTACCATTACTTGACAATCTTGTAATGGCCCATGAGTAATTTTAACACACACACATTCTTGTCTTTCTATCTGTAGAAGGACTTTACATTGACTTTTATTCATTTTCTATTCATTTTCATGGCCCAACACTGACCCTAAGCCTAACCATCACTAGTACATTCTAACCCTAAACCTAACCTAAACTCAATTCTGGCCTTAGTCCTAAACCTAAACCCTAACCCAAAGACAGCAGGAAAAAAGTGAGGACTAGAAAAATGTCCTCCCTTTCCAGAAATGACCTCTCATTGGTGAAAAATTTCTAAAAGTCCACTTTTGGTGACAAATACATGGACACACACACACACTCTTATTTGTATTCAAACTAAGAAGTTTGTTTCTGATAGGAAACGGGAGACATCTCTGAAAACATAAAATATAATGTTCCTCAGTATAAATAAAAAAGGAACTGTTTTTATTTACATATATTAATAATAAGATGGCATGAGGACAATTATTTTCCCCTTCTCAATATTTGATGGAAAAATCTTTATAGCCTTGACAGTAATCACACCCTTCTTATAATTGCTGAGCAGCTTTTTAGATGCTTCCTCTGGTGTTTTGATTAGTTACCTTAGGTGGGGAGATTGGAAGGGCTCCTTGCCATCACCCTTATCTTTAACTCCCTCCACAGATTCTGTATCAGATTCAAGTCAGGGATCAAGCTGGGCTGCTCTGAAACGTTAATTATTACTTCCAGTCAGGAGAAACAGGTTTGTAAAATTAAAAGATGACTTAAAACCTAAATCTGCCAGGGGTTTGAATAATTCTGGGCTTAAAGGTATATACATGTCCTTGTAACAGTCCTAAAGCATTGGAGTCAGCCATCCTCACCTGATTCAGAGAAGAAACTGCAGAGGATCACATCACTTGTGCATCATGTTATCATATTAAAAAAGTTAAACCATAAAAGTGAAATGAACCAACATAACTCTGTTTAAACTGTTTTTTTGATTGATGACATAACCAGAGAATCTGTCAGTTTTATGTGTATTCTAAACTTTCACTGAAGCCGGATCCTTTGCAGTTCCGGATGCAGGGTAGTCCCCTCCAGATAAATAACCCCTTCATCCCCAGGCCTTTCATTTGTCACCGTTAACGACCACAGTTCCCTCCCTCTCGCTCGCCTGTTGTTTTACCTGTAATAATAGATTGATCTGTGACTCTGAGGCGCAGCAGCTGTGAGAGAGATAAAGTTAGCATTGAACTCATTAAAGTTTGCATTAGCGAATGTTTAGCACTCCGATTACAACAAAAGAAGCCATCTGCTTGAGGGAGTGGGGCTCCCATTCCAGCTCTGAATAATTTACCAAACAATGTTTGTTGCTCATGTCAAAAATCAACAATCCAGATGTGTAGGTTGGAATGGCTCTGGTGAATGGAGAGGTCTAGGTGTGTCTGTACACAAACAATATTATGCAGATGGAGTTTTCTTGGGGTCCCCTTCGGTGCTCCCTGTGTGACTTAATTAATGCAGTGGGCTATTAATCTCCTCTTCTCTGCCGCAAAATTGGATTGACTCACTGCGAAATGAGACCGACTAATTTCTCGTTAAAGGACTGTGTCAAAGGGCTTCTGCCCTGGATGATTATCTTTTGCTTCAGTGTTCAGAATTGTTTAACAACGGGTTCCAACATTTTTTGAATTATAATGACTCTTCAGAACCATCCAGTTTTCATCTTGTTTACCTTTATCAAATCAGCGTGTGCAGGTTTTGGTTTTCAAGGTTCAAGGTTTGTTTTTTTGTCACTTGCTTAGAGGTGCCAAATAAAACATGTCAGAGAAGTCTCGGTCCTGGATAAAAACAGGCATGAATGTCATGGTAAAATAGTCCCAGAGATTAATAATGTAACAGAGGTACTGCAGTCTATAAGATATCACATTTTGCTCTAAAATCTCTGCTGGACTTTTCTACATTAGTGCTGTAATCACAGAAGTGGAAATGAGCTTTGCCAAGGACACTGATACGAGCCCATACAATCATATATTAGAAAACCCAAGTGTAAATACTTACATCTACACAATAATTTATTAATAAGTATAGAATACGTTTGGATTTGGCTTCTAGACTCCTACGTCTTCATGCCTACTTCATTACGCCATGCCCACTCCACTCTAGTATTTCCTACTCCTGAACATTATCAAATATCAGTTCAGTGTAAAAGCACTTTATAAATAATTCATTTATTCATCGATTTATTGATTGATTCATCCATTCATTCATTCTTTCAAGTCTGATAAGGTCACTGCAAGGTTCAGAACTGCAATCTGTGAATAATGATTGAGTCATTATGACATTGGATCAGCTTTTCATCCAGTGTTTGGTTAAAGCCTCTGAACCAACACCATTAACCCAGCATCTGGGCCAAAGGAAGAACCAAGCAGTGTTTGATACAAGGACCTCATAGAGCCATCTTGTCTCCACACACCTTAGATGAGGCTCAGTTTAACAAAGCCTAACACAGAAAATACTGCTTTTTTATTTTAAGCCAGTAGAAATTAATCTGTCGGTTCTCAGCCATATATTCAAAAATAAAATACAACAATCTTACACTCAAGTTCCTGCATCTCAAATAAAAAAATATAGTTGAATACAAAATCAAATGTTATATTTAGAAATTTTTATTTTGTAGTAAAATTTAAATAAGAGGTATATATTTTTCCATGCTCAGTTTTCTGTTATTCATACTTATTTTTATTCAGATGTGGAAAATGATAAAAGCTAATTCCATTCATTTCTAGACTTCCAGATTGCATAGAAACCTGAAATTAAACATTTCATAAAACTGATCAAAGTTACAGCAGAGGCCCAACATATTTATCCAGTTAAGATCAACATTTATTCATATTAACCAGAGGAAACTATGTCTGGTATCTTATCAGTTACTGACAGGGCTGACTTTGCTGAGGACCAGTGTTTTCAATATTCAACCAATACTGTCAGATGTGACAAATAAAAACATCAAATCAAAATAATGAGTTATTTATCAGCCATATACACATTTCTGTGATAACACTACCTCGATTGCTGCTTAATCTGTTCCCAGTGGGAGCCCTGATGGTCTCAGCAGGCTGCTGCCCTGAAAGCACTAAATGCCTGAAGCACATCAGCAGCATAGCAGTTTGTAAATCCTCCTTCCAAGAACTTCCAGAAATCTGCAAATCCAACTGCAACCAGCCTTCTTTCAATGTTTAAAACAAGGGAGCTGCTGCTCCACCAGGCTGAAATGTTTGACTTTTACATTTCTGAAAACCAGAAACATTAATATTTGTAACAAATATTTGAGTCAAATCCTTGCTAAACTCAATGACAAACTTCTTGTCAGACAAAGCTACCACTTGGATTAGCATGCCCTAATTCTAATGTTTGCTACAAACATTTCAGAGAAAATTCTGCCTTAAGCTCTTTCTGTTCTAAATGATCAGATCTTGGAGTGATTCTTTGGATCTTACTTTCTCTCCTGTTGCCCTTTATATCAGGCTGTAATAGTATCATATCAGCAAGGAGGCCTTCCAAAACAGACTTGGAGTTCTTCATAAAAGATACAACTTCAAAAATACTAGCAAAATGCTGCTGAGCAATTATAGGAAGGTTTGAATGATTTGATCCCAAAATATGATGTTTCCATTAATTGCTAGAAGGGATAAATAAACAATTTTGCACATCATCTTTATTAAAATGTAAATAAAAACAGATTCATTTTAAACATTTGACAATACCTGGTATATTGTCTATCTTAAACAACTTTATTTGAAAGGAAACCAGAGCGCACTTTTTTTCTCTTTAATACCCAACATGGAACATGTTCTAGTTATTTCCTTCTCACTGCAGCTTCTCTACTGAAAAAAGAACATTACAGAAAGAAAGTAAACGGTACCCCGAGTTAGTGTAGGGGTGTGTAGGGTTGTGCTCGACCCAGGGCAGTTGGTTACCCTGGCCTGGTTACCCTTCTGGCGCATGTTTCTCTCTCACGGACGTGCAGGGTGGGGCTGCTGGCGTTGGATGGGCTTGGCGGTGTGCTGCTCCACAGGCAGCGTGTGGGTGGGTGTCCTCTTTTTGGATTAGCCCTTGCCTCAGTGCGTTGCGGCGCACTGTGGGGTTGAGGGCTGGATGCGGCGGGGGTGCTTGGAGTGGGGCTGTGTGTTGAGCTTGCGCTTTGTGGTTATGTCTTCATCAGCTTTTTATATAGAGTATGTACGGGGGAGTGTGAGTGAGTAAGCGTATGACATCCATTATTGTGTGGTTACGTGGAGTGTGGGGGTGTGAGTGTTTTGTACGCGTACTCATGAGAAAATGTGTGATAGTGTGTCTCGGGCTGCTCCCTCTCCTGGATCAGTTTAGGTCTCCCTTTAATCGAGGGGCCTATTCCCTCCCTGCCACACTCCCTGCCGGTGGCTGGTGTCTCTGTCCACTGGTGTTTTGGTGGTTCTCGGTGTACGGGGCTGGGTCCCTTGGTGTGTGCTGGCTCACTCCCGGTGGCTGCTTACTGGGCCTGGAACTCCTGGCTCTGTCAGGCCTCTGCTTGGGGAGTGAGGTGCCCTGGGGTGTCGGGTCTCTGGGTCCATGGCTGGACCTGTTCTCTCTTAGGCGACTGCCAGCAGGGCCTGTGGGCTCGTCGCTGCAGCTCCCTGGGGCTTCTGCACTGTGGCTGCTGGGTTGTTCCCCTGGGGCTCTCCTCTGCTCTTCTGTGGGTTCTCTCCCGTTTTACATTTTTGCCCGACCTCTCTATCTTGCTTCTTTTTTCTCTTTTTATTTCCATCTATGTGTCCATTGCAATTGAAATTATCCCAAAGCAGTATCTAATAAAGTTTCTTAAATACCAAGCGGAGCATTACAGTGCTAGCCGCAGAGCTCTCTTTTGGGCTTCTTCTGGCACTCAGACAACAATTCTGAGGGCTACTCTGCTGGACAGGACACGTAAAAAAACAGAAAAGTTAACTAATGTGACTAATGGCACCATGATGGATACTAAAGAATTTATGTTTTTTTTCTCTATTAGAGTTGTTTGTTAAAAGAGAACATTTGGAAATATTTTACATTAGTTTTCCATTTTGTTTGGAAAGAAAAGCCTTTGAAAGATTTAAAAATAAAGTTTAAGTGAAACATTAAGGCACCTGCAGTAACTGCTGTATCACAGGAATCAGGGTTTATAATGGATTAGGCCTCCATTTTTCAGGTGTCATGGCACACCCTGCAGCTGCAGATGGTCCAGTATTATCTGTCTTAGTGGAAGGCTTGAAGGAGAAAAGATCCGAAACAGCAAAACAGGAAGAAAGATCTCTGTGAACTTGCAGAGCTGTCTACCAAACACCTCTTTTCTACGTTCTGCCACCTTCATTTATTTAGTAGTCAATGAGGATGTTTGATTTAAGTGTCTGCTGCATTTGTTGCAGCTAATAAAGACAGCAGCTTTGTGGGGATAAAAAATGCTCATTACATTTCAAAGTTCACTGGGTTTTTATCTGTCCTGTTAAGAGGGTTTTAAGTGCCTTGTTAAGTCGGCCATTAATTCCAGCCATATTGATCCCACATGGCTTCTTGAAGGCCGGCCAGATATCATATTTTTAAAAACTTCCTGGAGCTGTTAAAGGCTCACCTGATAATTGTTTTTGAAATGTTGGACTTTCTGAATCTCTTTCTAAGCATTAGCGATCAATATTTCTGGATATCTGCACCCGATCATTATTCCTGCGCAGGGACATACTTGACTGAGGCAAAGCTTTTCCTTCTTCCAGTTTATTCTTCTTATCACGGAGAGATTCAGCTCTGATCTCTCCTAATTGTGCTGCTTCTTATCTTTGCTTGCTTATTATTTTCAGGCTCAATCTGAGCTTTTCAGTCAATACTTTGCTTCAGTGCATAGTTAATGTATAGGTGGGTTTTCATTGATGTCTGGTAGCTTCTTTCTTATGATGCCTACAATAAATCTAGTAACTGATTATTTCACTGTGAGTCTTGGGGCAGAACTTTCTTGTATTGCACTCATAGGAAACCAGGAAAAGACCAAATACAAATTCAGTCAAGATTCAAAAATAATCTTTTGCCATTTTCAGCCTCAGTAAAGTTTCCCCTCCCTCTCTCTTTCTCACAGATAAAAAAATCTCCTCCTCCACTCAACCCTTATTTCTTATGCCTGCCATAAACACTGATGTTAGTATTTTATGATGCTATTTATGTTCCACCCCAACTATCAGTTTCAGGACATTGCAGTCATCCATACATGTCTGCAAGCAATGCTCCGATTTTCTGAGTTTTCCTTCGCATCTAGTTATTCAGGGGTAAATATAGAGGCAAACAAACATGTTGGCTCTAAGCCACTTAACTGAACCCACTCAAATATGTTAAAACAATATGTATGTTTTAAAATATAAAAGGTTTCTGTCTTGTCTAAAGCCTTCGTAACACTTCTGCTCCTTTGTGCCTTCACTCTTTGACGTTTGCACAGCGTCCCTTACCCTATACACATCATGTTATGGGTTACATCATCCGTAGCTGTTAACCCTATAGATTAGTTCTATATAAAAATAAAGCAAATATTTTTATTTAGATGCTCGATTCAAAAAATTGTGCCAGAGTTGATATAACCATGACAGGTGCATTGGGTTTTATGATAAAAATAAAAGTTTCAGGAAACAGTGAAAGTAGGAAGTTTGTTTTAAACTGAAACGATACAGAAACATTTTTATTTCAGGCGTCTGCAAGAGACAAACCATTTCAATTTGCCAATACATTTTTGAAAATCACTTCTGAATCTTGGGCTTCGTGTTGAAACAGTTGTTAGCACTGGTCCCTCACAGCAAGAATGTCCTGGGTTTGAGATCCTGCCAGAGCCTCCCTACAGGTTGGATGTTCTCCCCCAGCAGATGTGGGTTCTCTTCAGGTACTCCGGCTCCCTCCCAAGTCAGATTAGTTGATCACTCTCAAGAGATGTGGATGCATGAATGGTTGTCTGTCCAGTGGTGCCTTGTGTTGGACTGCGGACCTGTCCAGGGTATACTCCAGCTCTTGCCCAATGAAAATATTGAAGTGATCCTCAGAACCTCTTTAGGTTTCTGATCTTTGGCTTTGTATTACATGTGTGAAAACACACCCGGTTCACCAGACAAGATAGTACTGATTCATGGAAACAAGACATGACAAGAGTTTAGTAAAAATATATAAAAAAGATTCTGGAAATCAAAGATGTCCCTTTTTTGCATAAATAAATGTTCCAATGATCAGAAACTGTGTTTTAAATCATCTGTAATCAGTTTATAATAATTCAGCCCAGGTTTCACTCATCTCTGTTTAAAAGTTTGTACGCTTCTCTCATTCCACAGTGATCCTAATGAGATTTAAAAAATAAAAAAACTGCATTTTAATTTCCTTTCATGTGTCTCAAATTGTGTTTTAATGAGTCCGTTCAGTGGAGAATTTAGGGTTGTAATGATATGAAAATCATGATCACTGTTTGCAAATTCATCATGGAAATCAGTATCGTTAGGATTTTGTGAAAAACTGGTTATTAACCTAACAGCACAGCCAGTGGCATTAATCAGTTTTACTTTGACAAAACTTTTTTATATTAATATTTTAATATTACAGCTGCTTCATGTTTTGCTGTCTGATGAACCTTTCGTATCCAAGTGCCCACAAAAGGCTTCATGCTGTGCAGTAAAAGTCTCTTTTTCTGCCTAACAGTAAATAATTAACCTGCAGTAATTATTAATCTAAGTGTCTTCAGTTTGTTTTCAAGTCTTTAAAAGGTCCTGCCCCACCCTACCTTACATGTCTACTCCTCCTCTTGGTCACTCAGGTCACCTGACCAATTATTCTTTAAATAACTCTGAAAATGCTGCTGAAGCTCAGAGGGGACAAAGCTGCATAACCATCTCCTGAGCTGTGGAACTTGCTGTCCATAAAGTGCTATTCTCTTTATTTTGTTTTTAAACTTCTTCTTGAACTTACCTCTTCCCATTGGTTTTCTATCCAGCATGAGTGTATTTTATTGTTTTTTTTGGCTTCTATACATGTAATTTGCTACTTTAAAGGGAATAATGTTGGCTTGTCTCAACAAAACAGTAGATCCAACACAGCGCAGCCAGTTACAATTAAGACAGTGAGTGTTTTTCTTTTGTAATCCAAATATTCATTTAACGCTTAATACGAATTGGTGAAAAACTCAGATCTATCTTGTTGCATAGCAGCATGCCTCTGGTTGCATTTTACACAACAAGGCATCACTGATGGTCTGGGAAAAGAAACAATAATATACCAGGTATGGTTTTGGATAAAGATCACTACTAACTTTGATGCAAGAGGAAACATGTTAATAAGGCCTCAACGCTGTAGAAGTAATAGATTCTCTTTATTAGATGTGAACTGTGACATTCAGCAGAAGAAAATAAAACCATGTAACTATGGCTGAGGACAAGAAAAGCCTCCAAAGGAAAATTCACCAAAGACAGCAGACATGGGCAGGGGTTTTTAAATGACATTTAAGACAGGAGAAGTAGTTACTTAATTTGTCTTGTTAATTTTCAGTTATTTTTTTAATCTCAGTAGTTTTTGTAGAAATAATGGAGGAAATGAGCTAAGACTAAGAATTTCTAAGTAAAATCTTGACAAGTAGACACAGATTAACAGTTATAACTGAAATGTCTACAAAAAACAGCTCAGGGTTTTCTGTCCAGCTCACAGCTAATTTGGACCATCCAGATTGTCTTCTTAGCCTCCTTTTAACCACAGAGAAGAGCAATGATGATCTCCATGAACCGGCAGCTAAACAACATATTTCTCCTCCCTATCTTCCTTCCTCAGCGTGATATTCAGGGCTGCATGTGAAGGTCAGGATGGCGGACATCAGCAGTTTTCACCTCAAACATCAACAAAATCTTTTTTGCTTTTGAACATTTGTGTGTGTGTTTCCTTATCAGGACCATTGTTCATGTAAAAGACACATTTCCTCAATTAAAGTTTAAGGCAAATTGAATTGAATTCTATAATCTGAGGGCTTGGAAGCAAATGTTTTGGCTTCTATAGTTCAATATGTGGACCATATTAGCAGCTAACTTTCTGAAAACACTGAGTCACATTTCCATGTCTTCTGGGAACTCTCTATTTGGGACACCATCTAAATGTGAAATCTTGTGCTCCAGTAAAGGCAGAATGTTGTTTAGCTTTGTCTCAAACATGGAAGCTTGTGTTAGAATGCAGTTTTGAATTTTACAGTCATGAACTTTTCACTCAGATTTCCTTGAAGCATCTCTAAATATGAAGTACCGGTAAGGATCATGGACATGTTGTCATCACTTCAATTCAATTCAATTCAATTCAATTCAATTCAATTCAATTCAATAATACTTTATTAATCCCAAAGGGAAATTAAAAGTTGTTGTAGCTCATATTCTAAAGGTTTCTTCAAAGAGTCGTTGTAGATGCTGATGGCTGTGGGCAGGAAGGATCTCCTGTAGCGCTCCGTCTTACAGCAAATCTGAAGAAGCCTCTGACTGAAGACACTCTGTTGTTGTAGGACAGTCTCATGAAGATAAGAGACTTATGTCTCTTAATGAGGTTATTCAGTAAAAATGGATGACTGTCTTTTTACAAACGTTGATAAAATAAAGAAAAAGGGTCCAAATGAATTCTTGTTATTGTTAAAGACAAAAAATGTGAACTTTCACTGTCCTAGCACCAACAGCACAAAGACTAACTTTCATTCACACTAAAGTCTACAGCAGAATAAGTGACATTTTACTTGGCCTCTGCGTGTTCTTATATCCGTCCTCATAGTTAACGAGCAGCGATGCTTCCATTTTATCTCAACATCTTATGATGATGATGTTTGCTCATTCGTTACTGTGAAAGTTAGAACAAGGCAACAAAAGCAGACAAAATGTAAACATATAACAATGTATTGTCTATTGGATAATGTAAATACATGGATAATGTGGGTGTGAGGGGAGAGCAAAGGATTATCTCACCTGTGTGCTGCTTCAGCCTCAGCCAGTGGAGCCACATTGGACGCGATGTTTTAGCATTTGGCAGAGATGGCCACTTGAAACTGACTTGAATCGCAAATAAAAGATCTCAGACTTGACTTACACTTGCCTCTCAGAGACTGAAAACTTGATCTGGACTTGGAAAAAGGGACTTGTGAACATCTCTGGCATCTAATTCAGCTAGCTGGGCTCACCTCCCTTAAGATCACCTGTAAACCTCAAAATAGCTACAGTGAGCACATTTGTTCGTAGTAGTTGCTGCTAGTGGGTGTCTGAGAAACCCCTCGATTGTTTGGACTGTGAGTCAGTGATGATGGTGAGGGTCTGAGTGGAGCCGAGTCGGGCCAAATCAAGCCAGTGGAAAAGGGGCATAATTAACTAGCAAATATCAGCTGCTTAAAGAAGAAGGTAAAAAAAAAATAATGATATTCAACTCAGTAACTACTGCATAAAACTAAGTTTAGCCTGTGCTTATTCTAGATTTCTGGTTTTGTCTATTTATCAAAATCCAAATAAAAACATTATTATAACTAGAGAGGCTCTGATCAGCCTGTCTTGGCTGATACTATGGTCCAATTTTCTTTAAGGCCAGAGATGCTGAATCAGATTTTTTCTAAGTACACATTAAAATAAAATATGTGCTGGAGGCTGAGATAGTACTGTGGAACCAAACAAGAAAATGAAGAATTAACAAGGTCCGGTATTAACACCACCACCACCATATATATATATATATATATATATATATATATATATATATATATATATATATATATATATATATATATATATATATATATATGTATATATAGATACAAGGTATACAAATAACCTAACCCTAACTTTGGTCCTATATGTGAAATTATATTACCTCACAACTTAACATTGATGAATCAAATTTGCCTTTAGAACAAAGTCATAACTCAAATAGAACCAGTCTGACAACATGAAGTAGACCAAAAAATCTCATAATGCAACACATCAAGCCCTGATGTGAAGAAATTTCAGAACAGATGACAACTAAAGTCACAGATTAACAGAATTATAACTAAACTAAGATGAGTGGTGAAGGAAAAAACACCTTACATATCAGGCTGATGTTACTTTATATACGTCAGCATTTTGGAGCTAATTTTACTCCCACATCACACTTCACAACCTACTTGTTTCTCATTTACTGATCAACACAGCGTCTAAAACTAAAACAGCACATATTTGTAACTGTGACTTTTTCTTAAATAGTGTGCATGTCAAAATGCATAAACACTCAGTTTCAATAAAAATAAAACCCATCGCTTGTTTAGTTGAGCCTTTTCTTCTTGTTTCCATGTGCCTGGCCTCTCATTAGAGAAAAACAACACCATGCCATCATTTGGCCTTTCAGAAAGAGAAATTCTGCTGTCGTAAACAGTTTGCTGCATAATAACTGTTCAAATTAAAACCTTTTTGTTTTTGTGATTTTGTTCACAAGCAATTAGAAACGGTTTTATGGGTTTGGAAAAGGGAATTTCTTGGTATTCCTCTGTCGGAAATGTGCAGCTACCGTCTCTGGACCTCTGAGCCCTTTTTTCGAAGAAACAAGTAGTGATTCATGATTGTTTCTTGGTGGAAATGATTGATACCGCACATTGGGAGGACTAAATTGCCACAATTTGTTTAGGTCCTTGGCAGAGAATATTTTGCATTAATAAAACATTATCAATCATTAGCATGAATGCATAAACCAGCCTGTGTGCAAATTAGTCTCTGAATTTAGCCAGTGATGTGCTTCTCATAAAAACCCAAACACATATGTCTTGTCATCTGCAATCCGCCCAAGTCTGAATATTTAAATAAGTCAAATAAAAGGCATTAGTGTGCTCAGAGCTCGAGGCTCATCGTGTTTCCGTGGGGAGAGCTGACAGTGGAGCTGAAAAAAAACATTAACTTTCTACCTCTTTTTCCGCAGAGTACACTTTATCATCATTGATTCTAATTTTCACAAGACGTAGTATCTATAGCTACGCTGTAGTGATACAGAGGAGCGGAAAGAAGTGATGAAAAAACGTTAACTCTGCATTCGTCCAAGCAGCCATATTCTGCCTGTGTTCCTCTAAAAAGAGATGACAGCAGATAGAGACAAATAAACCTGCGGCAGCACAAAAAACAGTAGATCTGGTTTGGGAGGAAGAATCAAAGTCAAAGGGAGTATGGAGGACTAGCAGCGAGTGAAACTTCACAAAATAATTAGTCTCTGTAGAGCCGAGAATAAAACGAATCAGAGAGAAATAAACCATGAAGAGGACGGGGATGGAGAGGGAGGCAGCTTTTCTCTGTCAGCATTCAGCCAGATCTGTGCCAAACCCGTTTATTGTCATTCCCACAGAACACGGGCCTCGTTTTGTTTCAGTTGCCTGTGATATTCGGCTCTGTTTGCTCACATGTTAGAACCTGTAATTATTACAACAAACATCAGAGTTTTCATTTCTTCCATTTTGTTGAGGGGATTTGATAAAGATGCTCGGTTTTCTCTGACATCCTCCCTGGAACATTTAGGTAATTTTTTTAAAGATATATGTCCTACGGTTAACCTCATCAGAGTGTAGTATTCCTGCAAAGAGCTATAGGGAACACCTGGAGAGAAATCCACCCCTTCCACCCTTTCCCAGAGTTAAAAACAGTTTTTGTTTCCTGGTGTTAGCCTCATGCCAGTGCAAACATCTTCATCTGTCCCTCTGCATTTCATTCAGATATATGTTCAAATGTTTCTATTTTCTATTCCATTAAGAAAGCAACATGCAATTCTTTAATCATATAAAACATTTATATGACCCTAAACAGACCCTTGCAAATTATGCATACCTTCTCAAACTTTGTCAATTTTTTGCCAGGTTGCTTGACGTTTGAGACAGCTATTTCCACATACCTGTCCCAAACATCATTCATTTATGATGAGAACATATATGATAATGTAGAGACCTCCCCACACATTCAGAGTTTAAAAGGTGATGTAAAAATGTTTCAATACGGAGAACAGATGCTGTGGATTCAAATAATTTGTTGACTAGTCAACAAACATTGATAGATTAGTGGATTACCTAAATAACCATTAGTTGCATCATATCTGCAGCAGTAAAGATGCATCTTGCAGCTGTTGCTTATTCAACTTACTTGATTCCAAAAACAGACACCATTGCTGTTTGCAGTTGGCTGTAACCTTTGTTTCACTCATTTTCACATGCAAAGTGAAAAGGCTCAATGAAATTTAAGTAAGTGCTTTGAGTCTCTAAGCATCCTTCACCATGTGGGCTTGAGCAGTTAGACAGATTGAAAATGTATCCGTCCTTTTTAGCCCTTACACCAAAGGGCCAAAATCACTTACTGTCTGGAACAGCGTGGCAGAGAGTTAGTCATGTCTTTCAGGAGAATTCTCAGAAAGCCCTCATTGTGAAAAATCATGAGCCCTCCTGCTGCCTCATTGAATTTCCCCAGCTTTTAGAGAGGTCCCTCTGAGCTCCTCAGAACTTCTGGTCAGGTCACAGAGAATCAAACAAATCTGATGGGTAATGGATTACATGTGCTCCTCTACCTCAGGATGAAAGCTTGGTTAATTTCTTAAACCCTTTTGTTACTTAAAGATGACTCCAAAATCAAAGAGGGATCCGCTCTAGCCCTGCAGTTTCTGCCCAGTTTCCTTAAGCATCTCTCTATATTTATGAAATTTCAGCGCTGTTCTTTTTGCCAGCAGCTCCTCTGCATCATATGAAAAATGTACAAGCTCCAACCATGTAATACCGCCTCATGTTGAGCTGAATGTGGAGGAACCCATAGTCCTACCGTTAGAGACTCCTCTCACTGGAGCAGTACTGACAGCTTCCAACAAACCAGAACCGCCGTCCACTTCCAGGTATTAGAGATAACCTTTGTGTTATCAGCCATAGCTGTGGCTCTGTGGGATTACCCATGAGGCCCACACCACAAACAAGCCTTATGGGGAGTGGAGTGAATTAACCTCCTGCAGCACCAATGGGTTACTGCACTCGCTGTCATGGGATTTCAAAGAAAAACAATGGTCTAGATGGTTTTAATGAATAGGCTCCCCAGAGATCTCAATTCAATCAACACATTTGGAGAATTCTCCTTTTTACAGCTTTGTATCCTTATATGGATACTGGAAAAATCAATTTGCACTATTTTCACCCCTCAGTGATCACCATCAATTTGAAGTCATAACCAAAACCAGTCCTCTTCAGGTGGATGTGCTGATGAATGTACCTGGGCTACTAAGTGGTGTGCATGCAGAAACACGGCATTTTATATTGTTATCAACACACACACAATTAGTCATGTACTCATTCAATACTGTAAGTAAGGCTTCTGGTCTCCTTTCTGTTTCAGAGGTGATCGGGTAACATGAGAATCTTCTGTGTTAATCTAAGACAGTTGTGGGCACTTCCAGCTCTCAAGGGCCGTTTTCCTGCAACTTTCAGATGTGTCCTTGGTCCAACACACCTGAATCAAATGTATGGCTCATTCCCAGGCCTGTGCAGAGCTCAACTGCATACTGAGGAGGTAGTTCAGCCATTTGATGCAGGTGTGTTAGACCAAATACACATTTAAATGTTGTAAGACACTGGCCCATGAGGACTGCAGTTGGCCACCGCTGATCTAGAGACCTCAAAGCTTAATTAAAATGTCACTACACAAAGAGGCCATTTAGGGCCTTATACTGAGACAGTAAAGCTCATAATGTGGCAGTAAAAAAATAGAATGATTCATATATTTATATTATTAATTTATACATTTGCACTTCCTCTGATCAGTGGTCTTTCCACCTGTAGCTGCATTTTATTAGAATAAACGTGTTCCATCAAATGAAAATTACGAATGCACAAAGTAACCATCAGAGCATACTCTCAAGAAAAGTCCTTCAGGTAAGTTGCAGAGGCAGCAGCTTCATGCCAGTGGGGAAGAAATGACTTTGGAGTCTGGCAGAAGTCCCACTTCCCCCAGTGGGACGCAACAGAATTTACATAACGAACATCTTGATTTGCTGTAAAGTGAAATTAGGGCCTGCGCGATGTTCAATTAACTCGGTGTATCTTGGTGTAATTAAAACTCAGCGGTCCCCCACTGTTCAATAAGTCTGTGCCAGGAGAGATGGGGAGGGGAGGGTGGTGAGAAGTAGGTAGATGGGAGAGAAGAAAAGCTGAAAAAAGAGAGATAAACTGCTGCTTCATCATGTTTTCATCAGATATGACCTTGGCAGTCGCAGTAAAGCGGCAGCAGATATCGCTGGAGAAGAGTCACAGTATCTGTACGTTGAAACTTAATGTGAGAAGCATCAGCCGGGGTGGTCTCTTTATGGCGCCCCAGGCAGCGGTTTTATGGAAATCAGTGGCTGTGTTGCAGGCCCCCAATGAGACGTTTTCTCCCTAAACTGATTACATGAGAAGGGATTATGTGCTGCTGTATAGCTCTAAGTAGTCCTCTTTTTGATTTTTGGGTAATCTACTGACTACTCCAGCCCTTACAAGTCCCCTGCTCTTTGCTAATTGCTGTAATTCCTGCATTTAAGAGGATATGGATTGAAAGGCACTGCTGTTTTCATTTAATCCCTTTTCAGGATTACAACAAACCAAGAAAACTTATCCCTTAATAATCACATCTTGGACTTGCGGCTTGCCTTCACAATGAGGCGTTACTGAACTCTGCTGCAGTGCAGCTGACGGTGGCGAGATGCTGTCATCAGGATTTGCTGCTATTCTAAACCTGCAGTTTAGCTCCAGAGCTTTTTATCCAAGCAGGCCATAAATCTTTTATTATAGATTTACCTGAAAACTTCAAAGTGACAGAAAAGCGGCGTCTAGTCTCTCTTTTGCCCACACAATGCATCTAAAGTGGCTGTTTTATGGGATCAGTTAGAGAATTTTAACTAAGCCATAATCCCTAAATTCATAAAATTGCCTCCAACTGTACTCCGATGTTTAATTCATGAGGAGTAATGTTCAGGTAATAAATCTGAATAGAAGAGAAAGGCACCAGAACTTCGGCAGCATGAAGCAGTCAAACTTTTAATTTGTTTTTTCATTGTTTTATTATTTGCCTGTTTTGTAAAGATGACAATGTGAACTGTGTAACCTCCATCAAAAATAATGGATTACATTGCTAAGGAATAACACGTGCATGGCCAAATTCTTCTTTTCTTTCTTCCACGTGAAGTGTCGAGGAAAAACAGAGAAGCCAGTTAATTAACTTTGAACTAAGCAGCATGTTAATTTTATTGCATCTTTTGCTTATTTCTGCAATTTCAGTTCAGAGCTTTAAGATATAATTCCCCAGCCTGCTATAAAGTAGGGTGCATATATTATCCATATATTTCCGCTCCACCTATTCTGTGGAGGAGCACTCTCGCTACAGTATCACTGGAGTGTTTATTCTATTTATAAAAACACACAGCAATCCATTTTTTATTCAGGATTTGTTTTAGGATTTGATGGATCCTCCCTGTACATGTAGAAAATCACATCAGCATCTGAAACACAACAGAGAAGTGAAAGCATTGCGAATGACAGTGTGTGTCCACAGCAATCAAAGCAGTAATGTGGGGGTGTGTGGTTGGGGGTAGTGATGTGGAGAGCAGAACAACAAGACTGCGCCTAAAGACCACTATGAAGTGGGCCTTTTTAGAAGAGGGCCTTTAATCACAAGAAAACTTAATCCTCAATCAATACAAATATAAAGCAGCACCATCTTGTTGTATTTTTGCTGATAGCAGCTTAAAGGATCACTGTCGAGGGCTCAGACTGCATTTCCAAGTGCCTGGCACCAATTTCTCCTCATGTCTGACACATAGACCAAGGAAACACTATGTTTTAGTTAACATTTTCCTCAGGTGCTGCAAAGTAAAGATTGTTTGCTTGATAAAATCATTGAAAAACCTCATGTAGTAGAAACACAAGTGTCCTGTGGGGGCAAGCTTTTCAGCTGCAACAATGACTGAACATTTATTGTTATAAGTGATACAACCACTGAAAGCTATAGGGGGTGTAACGGGAAGTGAATTTATCTTCAACCATCTTTGTACAAACACCACAGGCAAATGAATGAACATGATAAACGACAATGATCACCACTTTCATACAGCGACATGGATGCGTTGTTATTGCTCTGTACCTTTTGCATAAAATTTGTAGATAAAGGTACCTAAAGCACTCCAACATTTGGCACCCTTTAATGGGAGGGTAACCCAAGGAGAGGCTTGTAGGAGGTCAACTGGGGGACTAGGAGAACTCATGAAAAACCTTGGGTGTCTACCACTGGGCATGGAGAAGCCACGGAGAACCTTGTCTGGAAGTCAACCAAGTAACTGGGAGAACCCACAAAGAACCTTGTCAGTGTTTGCCTTGTACGCCCTACACTTTCCTGCGCACGCTTGTTGTGCTCGTACATGTGATTTGGCACTAAATAAACACCATAGATCTGTGAAGTGGAACATCAGTGTTCATGGTATGTAACACTACATACACTGCTGGTAATTTGATTTTGTTTTTATGTTGTGCCATAAAATGTAATGTCTTTAAAATGTCAGAGTGCAATTTTTAAACCAACTGAGCCAAACGTCGTTTGAATAGTATCCCGTAACACTTTGTCCTCATACCCTTTACAACATAGCACAGGATGAAAGGGATGCTACATGAGTGGAATTCATTTGTATCATGTGAACATTTCTTATTTTGTCCTCTATAAATCATGTGTGCTGCACCTCAGAGAATGGCTCAGAGCTAATATAAATTCCCTGCACCTTGACACCATCATAATCAGATTCACCACCTGTTTGTTGAGCTGCTGGGACATTTGTCACTGCAGAGAGGCCTAATTATGCTTCATCTGATGCTTTTTTGTGATAAAATAACTAGATTGTTGGAAAGGCCTCCAGGAATGGCATTAGATTTGGGTTGTGGAGCCATGTGTGCTTGTTTATCACATTCCTTTGGGCTTTGACTATATTTCATTTCATTTGTATAAAGCTGACAGTGATATTATTGTGTAGAACATCAGGCTTTGAGTCAGTATCGTTCCAGAAAGTTCAGTCATCCCTCTTAGCATTCATACTATGGCTCTGTGAATGGAAGTAGTGGAAGTACTGAGGTGTACAAAAACACAACAAAGGGATTTGTCTTAGAAACCATAAAGTAAGAAATATTATCACGCAAAATAAAATAAAAAATCTGAGCTAAGTTTATATCCACCACATGAAATTGTTCAAATTTCTTTATCAGAGTTTCATCAAAACGTTTTGCTTGCAAGCTGGGAGCTGGATGAATCTTGTTGTGTAGCACACTGCATGATGCATGGATGGATAAACGGGTCAGGGTTTGTTTTGCAGTACTGAGCGTGTTGCTTTCTGTCTTGAGGAGAAAAGTGCTGAGTTACTTTACTCACCTGTCACCAACATACATCAGATATGAATCAGAAACAAAGAGCGGAAATTAGCTTCTTTCCGGGCTCTGTTTTACAGAGAAGACAAGGAGCTTTGCGATCCAGAGGGAGCTTGGAGTAAAGCTGCTATTCCACTGCATAGAAAGGAGTCTGAGGTGGTTTGGGCATATGATCAGGGTACGCCCTGAGCTCATATCTTTGGAGGCTTTTGGGCATCTACCACTGGAAGGAGATCATCCCAGCCAGGGAGATCGTCCGACCTGGAGATGCCTGGAGATTTCCCAGAATTAACTACAGACAGTCTCTGGGAGGAGGGATGTCTGTGTTTCCCTTCCGGAACCGATACAATACCTCTGTGACCTGGTCACATATAAGCAGAACACCATGGGGTTATATTAGATGAAAGCAAGGTAGCAAAGGAACAACCTGCAGCATCCAAAGATTATTCTGATCTACATTTAAGAAGATTTAAGAATATAAAATGAGGTCACTCTGGTTGTAAACTGAAGAGGTTCCCTCTGTCTAAAATAAACGTTATTATCAGATGGATGCCATACAGTCTTCCCTATACACTGCATTATGTAGAGTTGGTTATGATTTGTAGAGTTTAAATCATGTACAAATTTTCTTTAGGCCTAAATTAACACATAAACTTTTAACAATGATCTTAAATGTGTCCAGCCATGAAAAGGTCACGAACAAGTCTAACACATGGATATCTCAACATATTGAAAGAAGATGTGGCCTTTCACCTACTGGGAATTTCCTGTAAAAAAAAACTAATTTCAAATTTGAACATTTATTATAGAAAACAATGTTATTTGAAGCATGCTTCTTTTTGATTTCTAGTATAATGTTTTTAATCAAACCAAAAATCACAAAGTTGAAGACAAAGAATAGAATTGTTCCTCGGCCAACTTGTTGCTGCCTTTCTGGTGGCTGCCTAAAAATACCAAAATGTTTACCCCATCAGAAACATGTTCAAACTCAATAGTACAAACAGTTTTACACCTGTTAATGTTGAAGTTCTAATGATTTTTCTGTCTATGTATTGACATAGTTAACACCTCTTCTTTGCATTCAGATTGTCTACTTCTTCACTATATAGTGCCCACTGTGGTGTTTGGAGACATAGCGTTGGGGTTTGTAGCTTACTAAGCAGCTTGCTTTCACTGTTTCATCATGAGATAAAGATTGTTCTCAAGCCTCGAGTCCTAGACCTTGAGTTTGAGTCCGGTCTGATGTCTTTGTTTTGTGACCCAAGAGCGACCAAAGACCTAGTCTGAGACCAGAGTCATTATGGTGGGGACGAAACACAGGAATGAAATACAATAACTGCTCCAGAACATCAAATCTAAAATCAGGTTACAACTTCGTAGCCAGGTAAGAAGTTTTTTACACTATGTTTTTTTTATCTGTAAATCCATTAAAAACATATTTGTTTACCACAACACACCACAAGCACCACGTTGAGGAGCACACAGGTTTATCAAATGTATCAGACATGACAGAAAATAACATAACATTGCTGCTGCAAGATAAAATTTTCCATTTATTTCTGACCAACATTGGGTCAAATGATAAATTCTGATTGAAGGACAAAAAATGAAGTAAATACTTAAAAAGTCTTCTTATCATCTGTGAGGAATTATGTTCAGGCTGTCTCAGTTAGGATCTCCAGCTTTAAAAAGAGTTCTCACTTGTTTTGGACAAGCAGCTTGTATGGTGAAAACTGAAGTAGATGAGATTTCAAATTGGTGGACACGAGTGTGATATTCAGGCAACTGGAGAAGGAAAATTGCATCAGAATGGAAACATAAGCCCGCACAGCCAGAAGTGAGGATTTGCTGATCCCTGACCTTCTGTTTCAGAGCTGAGGATTTTAGGTAATGAGATCTGTGCAGTGAAACAACTTGCTGTCGGACGGCGAGTCTCCGAGAGATGGGAGGGGAGCGTCTGCTGGTACAGGTGACACAGCCAACGGATTTAACACACATTCAGAAGTGTGTCTTGGCTGCAGTGGAAGACTCTTTGGGTTGAGAGGGAGGATGAACAACAGAATGACATTTAGTTGCAATAAAAAGACCCTGCTTGCAGGTGTTAATGTGCTGAATTCATCGTCTGCTGGTCCAGTTTCAGGAACAATTCAACAACAAAAATAAATTCAATTTTTGTAATTTTGAAGGAAGCTTGGGTCAATACTAGATGCTCCAACCTGAAGGTATCCTCCAAAGGCTAACATCCTCATTCCTCCCTTTTTATTTTAAATGTCTCCTTTATTCTGAAGCTGAACAGTTTAACAACAATAGAGTCCCAGTGTACTCGTACTCGTACTCGTCGTCTTCCGCTTATCCGGGACCGGGTCGCGGGGGCAGCAGACTCAGCAGAGACGCCCAGACGTCCCTCTCTCCAGACACCTCCTCCAGTTCCTCCAGGGGGAGCCCAAGGCATTCCCAGGCCAGCCGAGAGACATAGTCCCTCCAGCGTGTCCTGGGCTGTCCCCTGGGCCTCCTCCCGGTGGGACGTGCCTGGAACACCTCCCGAGGAAGGCATCCGGTATAGATGCCCGAGCCACCTCAACTGACTCCTCTCGATGTGGAGGAGCAGCGGCTCTACTCCGAGCCCCTCCCGGATGGCCGAGCTCCTCACCCTATCTCTAAGGGAGTGCCCGGCCTCCCTACGGAGGAAGCTCATTTCAGCCGCTTGTATCCGGGATCTCGTTCTTTCGGTCATGACCCAAAGTTCATGGCCATAGGTGAGGGTAGGAACGTAGACCGACCGGTAAATTGAGAGCTTTGCTTTTCGGCTCAGCTCTCTCTTCACCACAACGGACCGGCACAGCGCCCCCATTACTGTGGCAGCCGCACCGCTCCATTCTTCCCTCACTCGTGAACAAGACCCCGAGATACTTAAACTCCTCCACTTGAGGCAGGAACTCCCCTCCAACCTGAAGAGGACAAGCCACCCTTTTCCGGTCGAGTACCATGGCCTCGGACTTGGAGGAGCTGATCCTCATCCCAGGCGCTTCACACTCGGCCCTAGATGTTGCTGATAATAGCATAACTCACCCTTCTCTCTTATCTCTTTGTCTATGACATGTGTCCTCTCTTGTCCATCTTGTCCATCTCTTCTCGTGTGATGTTGCATCCTGTGGATCCTGTCTTAAACAGAGAAAGAGCCCTGCTACCAGGTTTAAGCTCAGGCTTATCAGTCCTGTCCACACGTCACAGAAAGCCATGCTAAATTGGGCACAGGTCAGTTGTTTTCTTCGCCGGTTTGAGATGTTGGACCATATGGATCAAACCCCTTTGTACCCGGTTATTCCCCTGTTACCCCGTCGGTTGGTTTGGCTCCTGTAACGGTGATATTAGCTTACAGTGGCTCTTGTGGATCCAGGATGGTCTCTCTGCAATTTTCAGAGCTGTTGGTGTGGTCAGAAGAACACGGTATGGCCCTCTCCAGCAGGGGGTGCTCCAGTCCTTTCTGTGAAGTGTCTTAATCAGGACCAGGTCCCCAGGCCTCAGGTTCTCCTGTGAAATCGGAGCAGAATTTACTGGCAGACTACTGGACAACTGTACTTCTTTTGTTTGTAACATCTTATTCATCCATTCAGCTAATGATGTTTCCTGCTGTGCCTTTCCTATGTCATCCATTTCTGATGGCAATGGAAAAGGTCTGCCATGTACTATTTCAAATGGAGTGAGACCAGTTTGATTTGGAGTTATTCTCATCCATAATTTAACCAGAGATAGACATTCAGGCCATGGCCTCCCTGTTTCTTCCATTGTTTTCCTTAATCTATTTTTTATTGTTCCATTTGTTCGTTCAACCAGCCCAGCAGATTGTGGGTGGTAAGAACAATGGTTTTTTAACTGAAACCCTAATGCTTTAGAGCACAGTTCAATTACATTATTTACAAAATGAGTCCCATTATCTGATCTTATGATTTGTGGGATACCATATGTAGGGAAGTAATGTGTCACTAAACTCTTCGCCACTGTGAGTGCATCACAGTGTTTTGCAGGATACATCTCAACCCACTTCGAAAATGCATCTATGACCACTAAACAATATTTCTTTCCCCCTGACCATGATAACTCTATGAAATCCATGTGTATCGTGTTAAAGCGATGAATTACTGCTGGGAACTGGCCTCTTTTGGGTCTCATGTTCCCCTGTGGATTATGTTTGCAGCAGATAATACATGATCTACAAAAGTTTCTTACATAGTCAGAAAAATTTATGGTATGGAAATGTAGATTTACTAAGTGTATCATTCCCCCTCTCGACACATGGGAAACCCCGTGTGTCGCATGGGCCGCCGTCTTGTATAAATTCTTTGGTAATATTGGCTTATTTCCCAAATGATAAATGTCATCTTTCTTTATGGCCCCTCTATTCAGCCAAGATTTAACTTCTGCAGCTGGTGCAGATTGTTGTGAATCTTTCAGCACATCTGTATCTATAAATAGGAGATCTGACATTTTCAAAGTGAGGGGAAGTCTAGAAGCTATTTTAGCAGAAATATCAGCAAAGGTGTTCCCCTTCGTTTCCCTGGCTTCATTAGATTGATGCGCTTTACATTTACAAAGTGCTATCTTTGCAGGTAGCTGGATAGCTAACAGCAGTCGTTTTAACAGATTAAAATGTGTCAATTCTGTTCCAGCTGATGTTTTAAACCCTCTATTTTCCCATATTTTAGCAAAATGGTGAACAGAACATAATACATATTGGCTGTGTGTATAAATGGTTAGGATTTTTCCTTCATATAGTTCACACGGTTTGATAACAGCATACAGCTCTGCAGTCTGTGCTGAGCATGTATGGGGCAGGGCCTGTGATTCTATAATTTTAGTTTCAGTGGTTACTGCATAACCAATTCTGTTCTTTCCATATTCCTCTTTTGATGCTGATCCATCTACAAAGATTATTTGTGAGTTTTCCAGAGGTGTCTGAGAGATATCTTGCCTCTGAATGTTTAATTTACTTTGTTCCAGCCATTTGTCTGAAAATTTATACTCAACCTTTCTCTTTTCCTTTTTAGTTGGTTTCTTGGTATTCATCATTTCTAATTTTAAATCCCTTTGCAATTTTAAGATATCGTTAATATTTAGTTTACCCAAGAAACCATGTTTTTTGTTCCATCTATAACAGATCATACCTGCTCCTTTTACACAATTCTCCATAAACTTTACATCCCCTTCTAAGTTAGTTAGTTTACTTTGTTTCTTCCCCATGATGTTTAATTTTAGTTCACAATACTATAAATGTCCCAGATAGAGGTTCACTGGCATGAGATTTAAGGAGAGGACATTAACACGCCCTTCTACTGCGGTGTTAATTTTCTGGGATTAAACCCGACCTTTATTTCCAAGAATCAGCAATACGTCTTTCTATTCTGGGCAAAAGAAAACACAAGACCAGCAGAATCCTACTAAGATTCTTCCAAAATGCTTAGTCTTCCAAACACACAAAACAGCACTCACAGTTAGTATTTTAACATATTTATGTCCCTTCAGATATATGTATGGTCGACCTAGTTTAGTTTATGAGCTATCTTTATTATTTAACACTTAATTTCATTCCCTTCCAGCAGAATGTTACCAACAAATTATCCAGTTCACTTTACGGCGCCTAGTCGTTTTTAATCTCTTTACGGCAAGATAACTACTTAAATTTATCACTATTTCTTTGTGGCGCAATTAAACCTTTCCAATGCAGTCTCCTTTCGGCGAGACACTACCAAACGATTTTTAAGTACTTTTCGTCTTTCATTTATATAGCGCTTACTCTTATCTCATGTACTGTATTTTAAAACTGTCTCACCTCGGAGTTGACTTCTAGGTGACTCTGTCGGACCTCCAGAGTCACCCGGCGCCGAGTAAGACAATAATCCACCGGTCAGGTGCGAATGTCACACACCGGGACTTTCAGCCACCAGGCTTAGATGCGGCTGTGCAGCAGCGCTTAACCCGACGTCAGGCTGTTCCCGGAGATCCGCCAGTCACTGCAAAGAAAAATAAGATCAGTTTAGTTCTTATAATATCCGACTCGAAGGACCAAATTAATGATAGGTATTATTTAGTCAACTCAGAGGTAAGGAAACGACACAGTCAGTTATACTTGCGGCAAAGGTAGGTCACACTCTGCAGTGCAAAAGTACAAAGTATTAACACTCCTCCCTCTTTATTTATACATGCTTGCTCACACACAGTTCAAACAACATTCAAGGTGGGTGTGTGTGTGTGTGTGTGTGTGTGTGTGTGTGTGTGTGGGGTCAGAAAGGTTAGGGTTCATGTGTCTTGATTTTAGAGAAAGGAGTGAGGATTGGTGCCAGTCCCTAGATGTTGCTGATAATAGCATAACACCCTTCTCTCTTGTCTATGACATGTGGGGGAAGAAAGCACTTAGAGCAGACACAAGTGATAAACAATATAAAAAGTCATAAAAACCCTAACACTATGTCTCCAACATCCCCCGGGATCTGGTCGAAGCTCTCTCGGAGGTGGGAGTTGAATACATCCCTGGCCGAGGGCTCCGCCAGGCGTTCCCAGCTGACCCTCACTATGCGCTTGGGCCTGCCAAGTTTGTCCGGCTTTCTCCTCCTCCAGCGGATCCAACTCACCACCAGGTGGTGATCAGTGGACAGCTCAGCCCCTCTCTTCACCCGAGTGTCCAAAACATGCGGCCGAAGGTCTGATGATACGACAACAATGTCGATCATTGACCTCCTGCCTAGGGTGTCCTGGTGCCAAGTGCACTGATGGACACCCTTATGTTTGAACATGGTGTTCATTATGGACAATCCGTGACTAGCACAGAAGTCCAATAACAAAACACCACTCGGATTCAGATCGGGGAGGCCATTCCTCCCGATCACGCCTCTCCAGGTGTCACTGTCGTTCCCCACGTGGGCGTTGAAGTCCCCCAGCAGAATAATGGAGTCCCCGGGAGGGGCACTATCCAGCACCCCCGACAGGGACGTCAAGAAGGCCGGGTACTCTGCACTACCACTTGGCCCGTAGGCTGAAATGAAAGTCAGAGACCTCTCCCCAACCCGAAGGCGCAGGGATACGACCCTCTCATCCACTGGGGTAAACCCCAACACGAGACGGCTGAGCTGGGGGGCAACAAGCAAACCCACACCAGCCCGCCGCCTCTCCCCGTGGGCCATTCCAGAGTAGAAGAGAGTCCAACCCCTCTCAAGGAGATGGGTTCCAGAGCGCACGCTGTGCGTGGAGGCGAGCCCGACTATTTCTAGTTGATATCTCAAGCTCAGGCTCCTTCCCCCCCAGCGAGGTGACATTCCACATCCCTAGAGCCAGCCTAAGCATCCGGGGATAGGGCCGCTGAGGTCTCCACCTTCGTCCGCCACCCAATCCTCTTTGCACCGGTCCCTCACGGTCCCAGTGTAATAAGACCTAATCTGTAGATTTCCAGCTTAACATCAGCATCCTCTGCTCTAATTGCTCCTTACATGGTGTTTTGGTTTGTAAGCAAGGCAGCATCTCACTGTTCCTGCTTCAGTGTCAATAAACAACAGTTAATTAGTTTAGTTTTATTACTACTATTACAACAGTAATTAAATCATCCTTTTTAGTTACCAAGAACCAAATTTAAAAATGGAGTTTGATGAAAATTCCACTTGGAAGATTCACCTCCACTACCAGCTCCGTCTAATTACCCCACCACGTTCTCCGCTCCAACCAATGAGCTCCTGATCTTCATTCCTCTTCAGCCAATCATCCCTCCAGGCGTTGCTTTAAAAGACCTTCATACGCAGAATCTCCTGATCTTCAGCTGAGCTTCGTCCCTCCTTCACCCCATTTCCACCCCATCACCATCATTAAAACATGTTTTACTTTTTCATCAACAAAACATTTTGCGTCACCTGCAAACAAAAGGAATTATAATTTAGTAGATGCTACACAAATGTCACAGATATATGAAATAAAAGTTTAGGTCCCAAAAACAAACCTGGTGGAACTCCACATTTAATCTGTTTAAGCTGGGACAATTCACCATTAAACTCTACAAACTGACTTTTGTTTTTCAAATAACTACACAACTATTTATGAATAATGCATTTTATCCCTTAACATGTAATTTTGTTAGTAATAAGTTATAATTTATTATTTAAGATGTCAATAAATAATCCTAAGGTATGTTGCTTTATTTCTATTGCTGCTATAACTTTGTTGATAAATTCATTTTTCTCAAAATTTCATCTCAAGGACTTTGTGAAATTGTGAGAGCATTGATGCTTATCTGTAATTGTAAAAGCAAGTCTTACAAAAATGTTTAAGTAAAAGTACCTTTTTCTTTTTTCTTTTTGCTGTTATTGCTGCTGGGCAGGAGATGCTTTAAACATTTTATTTATCCACTTTTAGGTAGTTTCTGACATTATAAATTCATGCTAACTTTAAGTTATTTATCCAATAGTCATGTAAAAACTGAAACAATGAGGCAGTTGGGCATCCAGATCATTAATAATGAAACTAATTTCTGGGCAGTAAGTAGGGGGACATTGCAGATTAAAAAATATATTTTATTTGTTTGGAACAAAAAAATGTAACACCTTAAATGTTTCCTTAAACATGGTTACTCACATTCAGCTCTTAACTCGAATGGTTTTTCTAGTTTTTAGTTAATTACTGACACTTTATTAAACTAAACTTTATTGGGAATATTTGTGAAAGTGTAGAGAACTTTACTGTGGTTCATTTTAGAAAATGTTTTATTTCAATGACCAGGTGAAATATTCTTAAGGATTTGGTCTGGTTGTTATCAGGAGCCTATTGTGTTTTATGAACTCCAGCGTTTTAATGCTACACATACAGTCATAAAACATAAACACCCTGAAATCAAAAGCACCTTCATTTCTGGTTCCACTCACAGCTTGGCTAAGCTTAAGCAATACAATGTGCTTCTAGAAAACATTGTAGTTAACCGTTAAATAATGCCATGTTAAGACCTTGCAACTGATAATGACCACAATTTCAAAATCAGCTTAAGATAACTTAATGTTGGGGATACAAAATGTTGCTTATGAGCCAATTGTTCAAACCAGACTGATGGGCATTTCCCTCAGAGCAAATACATGACGGTGCTGCTCTACAGATGATGAATGTCAGCTCAAGCACAAAGTGTCTCCTCTAGGGGAGGAAAGGCTGACACATTTAAAGAAGCACAGATTTAACTAAAAGAGAGAAAATTCCAGATATAACCCAGAGCCAGAGTTGACACAGTGAGCTCTACAAGACACAAATATCTGGAGGCCCCATCATCTACAGCAACTGCAGAGACTACTGCTGGAGGTTTTAAAACAATCATTCTGTGCCATGTTGATGGGTCGTGCTCGGCTTGCTCCAGTTAGTGCTCGCCTCCAGCTGACCACAGAAGTCTGGCTGATTCCAAAGCTGTTGAGACGGCATCCAAATCCCCGTCACGGGACACTGGGTTAAAAAAGTACACATGAGCTGCATTTCCAGAAAACTGTTGCTCCTGAGCAGGAGGCCAGATGCAGAGGCCTGCAAATGTATGAACGTCTTTGCACTTTTACATATTAAAACCCCAAATTTCAGTTTATTTTATTATCATTTTATGTGACAGACCAACACAAAGTAGTGAATGACTGTGAAGTGGATACTCCTAAATAAAATCCAGGGAAATCCACGTGCCTTCAGAAATCTCCAAATGAGTAATGAAGGTTCACCTGTTGTACTTTAGCATCAATATTAATCCAGATATTCTGTGAAGGTCTTAGAAATTTGTTAGAGAACATTTTTGAACAAAACACATTCTAAAGACCAACGAACACAGCAGACAGGTCAGGGAGAAAGTTCTGGTACAGTTACAGCAGTGTTTGGTTCTAAAACAAAATCCCAAGCAGTGAAGATCTCACAGAGCTCTGCTCAATCCATCATTTGAACATGGAAGGAGGATGGACCAACTGCAGAGCTACTAAGACATCGACATCAACCTAAACAGGCTGGGGAAGGAGAGCATTAATTAGAAAAGCAGAGGCCAATACCGTGGAGGAGCTGCATAAATAAAACGCTCAGGTGGGAGAGTTTTTTTGACCGGTCACCTGTTTGGATGATGTGAACTACTAGGACAACAGTTTGCAGCAAATATGTTGTCGAATGTTGAGAACAAAATTGAACTTTTCAGACCACAAGAAAAACACTATGCGTGGCAGAAAACACCCCTGAGATGATTCTACAAGTTATTGAACCTGGGGGGAGAACACAAATGTACACTCCACTTTCTAAATGTTTTTATTGCAAGAAATTGTCCGGCTTTCTTTCCATTTTGCAATTACTGGACTACTTTTTGTAGGTCTATCAGTAAAATTCAAAAGATCAAAATGCAAAACAATGAAAGGTGTGAATACTTTATAAGACAGGAAATGGGTATTTTTTCACAGGTGTGGACCAAAACAAACGAGCTCTAGAGCGATTTTTTATGGTGATATCCGACCACAATTTGACTCAGCAATCCGGTGTGCACTCTAGGTTTGATCGAAACGCCTTAACGTATTCAGGTACGCATTGCATTGTGGGAAATGGTAAACAAACTAATAAACAAAGTTTGCATGTCGATTTCATAAAGCAAAAAACTATTTGCAAATTTCAAGATGTCTTCACAGTATCCATTCAGTATGCTTCTGTATACTTCTCACATAATTTTGTGTGAAATAGTACCCGGAAAACACTAAGATTATTGCTGACCATAACCAGACTTATTTGTAGTGACAGGAATGAAAAATATAGACACCTGTTTATTCAACTCAACATTTTGATGACCAATAAAGATGTGATTTTGGCCTCCTTAAATTCGTTTTTGCCTTTTGGAATAAAATTAGTTGTTAATCTTATATCAGTCAGATTAATGTGTTGATTTCATAGCTCTCCAAGTAACCAATCAACAAATGATAATATCAAATATATTTTCTTCTGATTTTGCTAATTTACCTTTACGTTTTTGGTTTTATAGTATTTTAAAGTAAAGTGGGAATAAAGAAAAATGAATCCACTGCCAGGAAGGTCCTTGGGTATTTGTTAGTGGACCCTGCAACTGTGCAAAGCAGAAATGTCTGCAATCAAAAACATAAATAGAACAAACTTCAGTTGCAAAATGTCCTGATTCTTGTCATATTGGAGCTATCTCTTCTTCTTTTTTGTCCTGGTTCTGGTTCTGTAACAAAGCACTCGATGTGTGTTTTTGTCAGACAGACAAGAAACTTGAAACTGGACCAAAACACGGAGAACCTCCGGGAGACGGAGGAAGACAGGGACAAATGTGTCCATAACAAAAAGATGGAGTGTTCCTGAACTGCCACTGACTACCTGCCTGAAGAGACAGCTACAGTGCAGTGTTCGATGATCAGGAAGTACACAACAACTGCAAGACTGAAACATGTCAAGCAAAGGGAAATCAGATCCTCTATAAACTTAATTTAACAAACAGATTGAGCTAAAAGAATGAAAACTTGCTGATGAACCTTCACTCTGTTGTACTGCTCTGACTTTGGTACATGTCATGAAAAACCTTCACAAAACGTCACACAGAAACCAAATAAACTCATAAAGGCAAGAACCTTCAACACAAACTCGTTTCAAATGAAAGAATGAACAACAAATTCAGGAGCTGTTTACCCGCTGCAGAGATAATTCACCAGATCTGCTTATTTGATGATGGACAGAAATGCTAAAAAGAAAGTACCTGTCAGTTCTGGGGTCACAAGAAATACAAATGATCTGGTCTTTACCAGGTTCCAAAATTCTTAAATTATGTTGCGAATCAGTGCTACAACAGATTCATATGAAAGTCTTTCTTTCAGATATCCGAGAACAGAGAGGCAGCTTGCATCCAGCCTGAAGATGGAGATCTCAGAGAGTTGCTTAAACATTGTTACAAACTTGGCTCCTGCGCCAAGATGAAAAGACATTGACAATGACCTTAGAGAAGTACCTGTTGCTGCCTATCAATCTGAGTAGTGTTATTAGGCCATTTACAAACCATTTAAAGTCCATCCAGCCACAGTAAGAAAGATTACTACCAAGTGTAAAACATTTAAGACAGCTGACAATCTTCCCAAGAGTGAAAAAGCCAGCAAATCCATTCCAAGGTCAGAGATCAGATAAATGACAAAACATCCAGGAGCTCCATTTCAGACTTTACAGGTCTCAGTGAGCTTGTTGAATGTTAAAGCTCATGACAGGACATTTAAAAAAGATCAATTATGACTTGTTTTAAAGAGTTTTAGATTGCAAAGTTACTCCTGAATTAACGATAAGATGCTGGAGATAGGCACCAACTTCCCCGCGACCCACTATGGAAGAAGCGGTATAGAAAATGACTGACTGACTGTCTGGAACTTTATCCTCCGGACAGAGGAAGCAGCATAGAGATGTTTGGCCATAATGCACAACACCATGTTGGAAAACAATCAAACACAGCACATCAGCACAAACAACTGACACCAACATTCAGACACGGTGGTGGAGGAGGAGGGTCGGCGGTTTGGATTTATTTTGAATCCACAGGAGCTTGCTGACATTGAGTGGACCATGAACTGCTCTGTATGTCAACTTTTTTTTACCGTGTCCTGTCAGGCAGCCTATCATTCAGAATTGTTGTCTGAGTGCCAAAAAATGGGTCCAGCAGATTTGCTTTCACAAATGGAGCATTACGGTTAATGCTATAATGCTCCACTGGATGTATATTAAAAACTTTATTAGAAATTGCTTTGGTGTTATTTCAAATGCAATGGGTTAGAGAAAGAAGGTTAAAGACAATATAAGATCACCCTAGGTGTCTGCTTTTACAGCTGCAGAAAGAGAGAGGAAGATTTGTCTGTAAACACCTGTAAACCCCCCATCAGAGAGGAGTAGAGTAGAGCCCCGGGGGAAACCACCCAGCAGCCACAGTGCAGAAGCCCCAGGGAGCTGCAGTGATGAGCCCACAGGGCCCGCTGGCAGCCGGCTACACCAGAACAGATCCAGCCACACAGCTCCCGCTCCGAGCACCCCCGCCGCATCCAGCCCTGCCAGCTCAGGCAAAGGATGCACTCCACCTCCACGCCCCGACGCCAGCTAGGGGACCATATCAACTTATTCTAGAGACAAATATGAAACCATTGGTCCGACAGCTAAAGACTGGTCGAAACTTAGTCACCAACAGAGCAATGATGCCAAACACAGCACCAAATTTACAACAGAATGGCAAAAAAAGAACCACGGTTCTGCGATAGTCCAGTTAATGTCTAGAGCTCAGCCTGATTAGATTCCTCCACAGCAATGTTAGAGTGTGTTAAAGACAGAAAACCACTGCTGAGAGTTATTGCTGCCAAAGGTGTTTCTACAAGCTGCTGGATCATAGGGTGTTCTTAGTTTTTCACACGCATCTGTGTTTTTGTACATTTGATGAATATTTTTATTTTGCCCTAAAATGTAAATCACCAGACATTAACATGTACTTTCTTTGGAACATGACTGTATATTAGCCATTTCCTTTTCTATATCTCATGTTTACTGCGACACATTTAGCTTTTCAAAGCGGGTCACAGATTTCCTGTTGAAGGTGAAAAAGTGGAATGCCTCCCAGGCAGCAAGGTCTCTACTAAAATGCAATAACATCAATCCCTGAACTTCCACACAGTTATGGCCCTTATGATGATGATAAAAGTGATGGTCATAATGGCAATAATGCAGCACAGCCATCCGACAGAAAAGATATCTAAAGACTGTCCATAAGATCCATCAGAGAAATCTGTTTTGGTCTCCTCTCTATTTCAGGGCTCTGCCGTTGTGTCTATTTATTTGGATTAAGTCTTGTTTGGGCTCTGCTGAGGCACCTTAAGAGGACAAACTCACTGTTAACCATAGGTGGAAACAGTTTGAAGAGCAGGAAAGAAAAAAAGTTTAAATAAAGACAATATACTGTCAAATTAGCTAAGAGATAAATAAAAAAATGTCTACTGCTATTTAAAAACTTGGACACATTAGTTATTGTTGCAAGTCTCAAGGAATATACTTAAAGTGGACCCTGTGACCCCAACTTGACCATTAAAGTTGATTCTGGTTCTGAATATCATCAGAAAAAGGTTACGTGTCCCTCTCTTGGCTGCTTGTCTTTATCCAGGCGTGTCATTTTCCACACACTTCATCAGCATTTTATATCGCCATAACAGTCTCTAGTTACATTAACTTTTCCCAATTTTTAAATTTATTTGCTTTTTGTAAATATATTTTTGTATTTCTATTAATCTAGCTAAAGCAAGTCTCTTTTACATGCATCATTTTATTATGGCACAGTCAAATTAAACTCATCATATCAAAACAACCAACTGATTCATACAAAACCTTTATTGTTATAAATACTGGGAGGTGACTGTTTCATGACACCTTGCCCTTGTTTCATGCAAAAATAATGGCAAAAGTTGGCGTGCAGATGTCGCCATATTTAATTACCACAAATGTTTTGAATTACTGAAGCATTTAAACACTTATTTCAATTCAGCTTTATTTTGATGTATTGGTTCAGATAGTTTTATCTTCTCCATCACAACTTCTACTCCAGGCTTACTGGAAGCTCCCCAGGTTTACTGGCCTTCAACCACAGGAGTATTGGTTCTATATACAATCCTGTGTTCTTTAAAAAATGGTGTAGCAAATACACACATCCGTCACTTTGCATTAGATCAGGGGCAAACTACTAAAACAAACGTTGTTTGTACGTCGTTTTTATTGTCATACCACATTTTCATTTTAGTTTTGAACTTTATGAAACATTTTGTTTAATATTTGTCCTGCAGGGCATTTTTTATTATTATTGTATGTTAAATTGAAGTTATCAGTTGAACAACCTTGACATATTGTAGATAGCCTGTCACCTCAGGACTGTGGTTCTCCAACTTTTAATGGCGAGCACCACTTGAGTAAATAGTGAGGTTTCCAAGTACAACTGTAATGACAGGCATTTTAAAACAGTAACACAACACGTTGGGGATTTTCAGAGTGTTGTTTTTTCAAAAAGACAAAACAGAAAAAAGCACTGTTAAAAAATTAGACAGGAAGTTTCCTAAAATTAAAATTCCAGGTGAAAAAGTTTGATTTCCCATTAAACCTTAATATTCAATATGGCTGCTGCATGGTTATAGGTTAGTAATAGCTGCAGTAACAAAATACATATTCACTCTTTTGTTTGTCGTTCAATCTTTCACACACTTCAGTGCAGTTCAGCAACGGCTGGTGGGCATGTTACATTATGTTTAAATTCTCCTTTTTTTCTTTTCTTTACACATGGCTGCACATACACGTACATGTACATACTGTTCCCTTTATCCTTATTTCATGTCCTCTAAAGTTCTTAATGTCTGTTTGCTGTTAACACATACATTGCTAGCTAGTATTAGTAGCAAGTCAGTAGTTAGCTTGTCAGTGTGTACAGCTATTAGCAAATCTCTCTGGTTTTCCGAGGTGTATCTAGGATATGGTTAAGAAGAGTTTGCTATCATTCCCAGATTCATATTCCAACTTTAGAGGTAAACATCAACATGTCTGGGTTAACTGTTGTCTTTTGTGCTCCAGTTCATACTCAAAGTTCTATAAATATTCTATGTTTGTAGTTTCTGTTTAATGCAAACATCAATATGCTTGAACAAACTTTTTTTATTTTGTCTTTTATATTTTTGTCTTTTGTCGAAAACTTTCACTGTAAGGTTTTTAACAGCAGTATCACCTGCAATCAGATCCTGAGGCCTAGGTTTTAGCTCTGTCTGCAGCCTTTCAACTCTAAATGTCTTCCTCCAGAGGAGTGTGTATCACTCAGATGATACACATCTGTTGGAGACACAAAGTTCCACCTAAGTGGGACAAAAATGTTCTGAAGCCTCACTTTCTGTTGTTTTGGAGGTGTGTTGTTAATTTTTCCTGTAGCAATTATCCAAGTATCTTCCTTTCCTGACAGCAGAGTAGAAGAGGAGCAGGAAGCTAATACTGGACAGCTGGCTCTATCCAATATCTCCGGTTGGCTGCTTCCCTATATCCCTGGGAAATGGCCTCTTTGGTTGGTTTCGTGGCTGTGGCTCAGTGGGAAAAGTAGTCATCTGGCAGTTGCCCATTCATACACTGATATACTATATATCAGTGTATGAATGTGTGTTTAGGGGAATAAATGAGACTTGTAATGTACACAGTTAACGGTCAGTGACTAGAAAAGTATTATATGTTCAGTCTACATGTACCATTACAAATGCATTGTCAGCTTGTTAAACATGTTAAATATAGCGGTGACCTTTTTTCTTTTCCAATCGCACTAGTGTAAAAAAAGCTTTGCTCACTTATAGATTTGACCTGTTTTAGCTTTTTTGTCAATGAAAAAGTTTCAGATCATCAAACGAATTTGACTCAACAGGGTAAAACGTATACAAACCAACGTGGTCCCAGTATAATTCTTCCTTGTGTTGTGATTATGAAAATGAATATATTATTTAATATTTAAAATTAATACTTTAATATTTTATCAAATAAAAGTTTGGTCTGTTAAGGGTTGTCCTGTGAATACCAGCCCAGTAAGGCAATGGTATTAGGACAAAATAGAAAGTTGTGAGACGAGCTCTGACATTATTGAACAGCATAAACTCTGCACATATATGGAATGAATTCACACAATTTCTTAAAATACAAGAATTTATTAACAAAAATAAGTCAACTTAAAGTCAAACATATTTCAATCAACAAACTCTTTACTTTGCTAAAACAATCCAACTAAACTACCAAGCAGAATTAAAGAATAGTGAAGATTAATGGACTATGTACAATATAAACAAGTTGATTAGAGATGATTGAAAACCATGATGGAAAGAGTGATGCAACATTACCATGCAATGTTATTTATGTTTGAGAACCAAGGATTATCTTGAAGAATCTGGAAGTGAAGTTAAATTAGTCTTGGAACCAACTTAGGCAATCATTTTTATACCTTTAAACAACCATTGACAATGCAAGATCAGATAAAACATTATTTTATTAAAATAAAAATTTAAACAATGATTTGCTGAAAAACCAACCTTCTGGAAGACCATTTCTCAGCGGTGTTTAATTAGCTGCCTTTATTTAGTAAAATAATATTTAAGGAAATATTATTTTGAATACGAATTTTCAAACTGAAAAAAAATGCACCACTCTTCGTGGAGAACCAATATCTCTTCTGGGAACTCTCTCGAACACAGTTTGCAAGCCATGCTTGCACCTTAATTACCCCGTTCATGAATGAACACTGGATACACAAACAACAATTAATTCCTACTTAACCTTGTGCATATGATCGATGATCGTATGACACTCTTGGGTCCAGTTTGAAGAGTTATTTTTATTTCGTTTATTTCACCAGCCACAAACATGCCTGATTACTGCCAGACCTGTAGAATCAACAAATCACTTAAATAAAACCTGTCTGACATCATGAAGTAGGCTAATAGATCTCAACAAGCAATGTATCATGCCTGATCTAAATAAATTAGATCAAATTCATTGTCATCTTTCACTCTGGAAAGGGTTTCATTGTCATTTATAAGGCTTTAGGACTCCAGAGAACCACAGTGAGAACTATTATCCACAGATGGAGAAAACAAACGACCCCAAACAAGATTTGCTCTGCAGACTGCAGATCTCACTTGCCTCAGTTAAGGTCAGGGTTTATGATTCAGCAATCAGTAACAGGGTAAGAGTAACAAAAATGGGATCCATGGGAAAGTTCAAGGGCCAAAACCCCAGCTGACCTAAAACTATCTAATTATCTAACTAAAATATCTGCCAAAAAGATCTTGATTATTCCCAAGCCCTTTGGGAACATATTCTGTTGCCTAAACAGTATTTCAGAAAAAGAATATCAGTGGTGAAACATGATAGTGGTAGTGTAATGGTTTTGGGAGATTTTTATGCTTCAGGACCTGTACGAACTGATGGAACCATAAATTCAACTTCCTTATAGAAAATCATGAGTGAGATTCCCTGGGAATCAGTTTCTGACCAAAAGCTCAAGATCTCCTGGGTTATACAGCAGGACAATGATCCAAAGCACACCAGTAAGTTCAACCCTAAAAAGCTTATATAAAAAAGAAAATACATATTTTAAGATTGGACTTATATCTCATGCGGCGGTATGGCCTCAAATAGATTGCTCTTTCTCAAAAACCCACAAATGTGGCTGAATTAAAACAATTCTTCAAGGAAAAGTGGGTCATAGTTGTTATTTTTGTGATTATGAATCTGAAAAAATTATTTAATATTTAATATTAATACTTTAATATTTTATCAAATAAAATTTCGGTCTGTTAAGGGTTGTCCTGTGAATACCAGCCCAGTAAGGCGGTGGTATTAGGACAAAATGAAAAGGGTGAGCCAAGCTCTGACATTATTGAACAGAATAAACTCTGCACACACATGGAATGAATTCACACAATTTCTTAAAATACATGAGTTTCTTAACAAAAATAAGTCAACTCAAAGTCAAACATATTTCAATTAACAAACTCTTTACTTTGCTAAAACAATCCAACTAAACTACCAAGCAGAATTAAAGAATAATGAAGATTAATGGACTATGTACAATATAAACAAGTTGATTAAAGATGATTGAAAACCATGACTTAAGGAGTGATGCAACATCACCATGAAATGTTTATGTTTGAGAACCAAGGATTATCTTGAAGAATCTGGAAGTGAAGTTAAGTTAGTCTTGGAACCAACTTAGGAAATAATCAGCATACCTTTAGACAACCATTCACAATGCAAGATCAGATAAAATATTATTTTAATAAAATAATGTTTTAAGAATGATCTGCTGAATAAAACCAACCTTCTGGATGACTAATTCTCAACGGTGTCTCATTAGCTGCCTTAATCTATTCAAATAATATTTAAAGAAATATTAAGGAAATAGTAAAATATTCAAGGAAATATTTTGGAAAAGAACCAACTCTTTCTGGAGAAATGGGGCTTAATGGTGTTTACTTAGTTATCAAAATTAGTAAAATAATGTTAGGGAAATATTATTTACTGGATTGAAAACTAAACCTTTCTGGGTTAATATTCTTTAGCAGCAAGCACGTGTTCTCACCGGTTAGCAGTTAAGCTAACAAAAGAAGCTGATAGCTTAGCACCAGAATCAAACACACACCTTTAAAATACCATCAATAAAAGGGTTAAAATGCATAAGCGGGACGGCGCGTTATGATCAATCTTCTATGTTTAAAATCACCCTTTATAGAAAGCTTGTCTTAACTTTAAGAACATACAAACATACAAAGTGTGCTGCAGATAGCCTCCTAGCACTAAGTTAGCTGAGTTCAACACAAACAAAACCAAACTTCATAAAATGAAAAACGCTCAGATCATTTCATCCTAAATATCTCTGCCCAAACCCTAACCTCGTATGTGAACTATGCTGAGGAGGAGTTGTCCGGGCGACGACGAAGTTTGAAGAAAGGTCTATGAACAAAAGGGTTAGCTTCAGCTAACCTCCGTAGCTGCTGAAGGCGCGGCTCTCTCTGTCCGCTGACCAAACTGCAAGTTACTAGTGACCACGATGATGCATCCGTTGTCCTCCTTCGAGAAAGTGCTCCACTTGGAGTCGTAGAGACAGCGTCTCTGCCGGGAATTCTCTATAACACACCTTGATTCTGTAGGCCTCAGAGAGAAAAGTCACGACAGGCTTGTACCTTAATTATCCCGTTATGAATGAATCTACCGGATACACAAACAGTGATTAATTTGTACTTATCTTAGTGCATATGATCGATGATCTTATGACACCCTTGGATCCAGTTGAAGAGTTATGTCTGTTTGCCAGCAAAGAGACATTAGCGCGCTGCGCTTCTCCTGTCCCGATGGTGTCCACCGGTGTGGCAGAGATCGGACCATTGGAAAGGTGGGGTTTTATACTTCCAGTGGCGTCATGGGAAGTCTGCTGTTACCTCCCCTTTTCCAAATGTTGGAAGTAGGTTAAATGCAATTTATTTTGAAAGTTCCAAAAAAGTTTGTACCGCATCTTTCATGTTGTTTCCATGGCTGTGGGTCCCAACACTCTGCTTTGATGTAAATATTGTATAGCCATTTATTACAATCACTTTTGGCAGTGGTTGCTGCTAAGGGTAGAATAACTGCTTTTTTAGATTTAGGGAGTAATTACTTTTTCACATAGGGCTAGGTTGGTTTCTCAACAGCCTTTAGTTTTTCTCAGGATATCCTGATATTAAAATATTATTAGAATAATAATAGAATGACTCTGATTGTCAACGATTTGAGGAGGGATTATTAGGTAGAGGTGTAAATATGTAAAAGCTTACCAATAGTACTTGGCTTGAGTTTATTTGTGTATTCTCTATATTTCTTTTCTCCAGCTGCCCAATAAGGGCTTTGTTTAAAAAAATACAGACTGATGTTCAGCATCATTTTTTGATATTTCTCTCTGACAAACATCCACCCTAAACTGTTTCTTTCACTAAAAAGAAAATCACCAGAATAATAATAGCTGGGAGTAGTTTCCGAAATCTGCTGTCTTGTTTTCAGATGTCTGCATCTAAAATTAATCTCAAACCTAAGCTGCAATTACATTCCCAAGCCTTGAGTCAATTTTTAATCATAAACGGTAAATACGGAGCCTGTGAAACTGAGCAGGCAAACTACATGTATGTGCAGAGAGTTGTAAGTTTAATCTAGGCCCTTGCTGCTTTAGGCGCTCGTATATCCTCGACTAATCGCAAAATCTTCCGGATCTACAACAGAAATTACATCTCACTGAATACACTAAGGCTGAAGAACAATAAGCCCCTTGATTCATATTTCTGCAGCCACACAGATCTGCAAATGTCATTCATTCAGCAGAAATATGAAGATATAGCGGCAATCGCCACATCTGTCTCATTGATCAAAGTAGGCGATGACCTTTTAGAGATTTACTCTGGGTTTTGATGGTTGTGGTGATAATTAAGGATGTGTCTGTATGTAATGGAAGTACCAACTCTGCCTTTAATGAGGTAATTTGAGTGTGTAACAAACTTATTTTGGTCATATTCAGAGCTTTCAATGTTTTCAATGAAATTATTGAAATCATCTTGACCTTAACGTTTTTCTTGACAAGGTCAACTTATCATAGACCTAATCAATATAGTATTATTGATTAAGCTTTAAAGCCTCATGTTCACACGCCGCCTGCCTTTTCTGCTCCCACCAGCTGCTTTTAGCTGACCACAGGGAATCAGATTGGCATATTTTAGCTTTTCCCAGCAAGCAGAGGTGAGCTGAGCCTTTGCTTTGTGGTTACAGTAAACCACAGTGAGCAATAAGAAACACTTGCAGATTGCATGGTGGTTATCATTGACCAATAACTCTGAGCTTTATTGCTCTCAATGGCAGAGCTGTATTCAGAGTTTGCTTATACTCTGTGCAGCGGTCCACTTTCAGAGAGATCCTTACTAATTTATGCATTGAGCTGGAAAAGGTCCAGTGTGAAATTTCCGACAGCATCCACTCACTGCTGCCAGCTCAAATGATACCGCAGTGAGTGATTGGATGGTGTTAGAAATGTCATTAAAACGTTTAAAGTGACAGGCACGAGCCAGTCAACCATAAATCACTCTCTGATATCGACACATTTTATTTCCTCAGAGCACAACTTTGGCTACAACTGTTTCCAGCTCCTCCCTGACCAGTCCGAAAAACATACCTTACAGTTTTAGTCCCAGATGAGCAAAAGATCAAGAGTAACTTAAAAAATGCAAATAATCAATATAGATAGAAGCAAGTCTATTGTTGTTGGGTTGTGTTTTTTGTAGTATGTAAACAGTCAATTTTATGGAGGGTGTAGGGGGTTCAGGTGCACAAAAAGATAAAAGTTATAAGCCCAGTATATATTATCAAATAATCACAAAGACAACTACATTATTATTTTTATTATTATTATATGCTTGCCTACTGCTTTTTTTACTTCTTCCATTCATAACATATTTCCTGATGTTATTAAAATGGATTTTGCTAAGATGCAGTTTGATCATCATTCAGATGATATTCATACCTTTTAAAAGCATATTGTGAATTAAAACTAGCATTAAAATCCACTCTGCAATCAGAGAAGCTCCTGAATGTCATTGAGCTGTGGTTCAGAGTGAAGGTCTCCGGTCATCTGTGTCAGGCTGACGGGCTGCCCGCACATAGACATCAATCATGTTTACTCATGTCTTCTATATTAACCTGCAGGTAATGACACTTAATCATATCACTGGCTGTAATTGTAACATGTGCAAATGGACACTGCTGGTATAAGTCGTTGACTCACTGCAGCTGATACTTACACACAGAGAAACGACTCCATCCCTCAGATTTGTCTGCTTTCTCATCTCTGATACAGTCCTGCCAAACTTGCTCATTTGTCCTTGGATTAATTCCTGGTAAAGGGGAGCCAGAATGCCTCCCGCATCAACTTGTACAAACTCTCCGCAGCCAAAGCCTCGTCTGGCTCAACAGCCTGGCCTTGAATGGCTTCCTGTGTGGGCTGGGTTGAATTTTTGGTCAGGACTGGCACCACGAAGTGCCAACTGTTATTCAATATAAGTGAAGTCTGACAGTTGGGGTTTGACCTTCGAGACCCAGAGCGTCAGCCGCAGCATGATCATCTGATCAAGTTCTCTGCAAAAGCCCTTTTGTTGCTGCCTGATTTAGGGCTGCTGGTAACTGTGAGCCACTTTTCACACTATCTGCGCATTAACCAAGATGATCTGGTTGTCATTTATTAACCAATTTATATTATATATGCTATCCACCCACTAAAACTAAATTATCTCTGGACCATTATCAACTGTCTTTGGTTGTAAAAGAAATTTCTGGTCATTACCTTGCTTGTCAGCATCTGCAGTTATTCAGTATGACCTCCAATTTCACCCTCTCAAAACCATGTGACCTGTGAACAATATTAAGCAGTTTCAGAAATGTTCTGGGAAATCCTTCAATTGGGCAAGGAAAGCAGTAAACAGAGAAGGAGCCATTGTCACTCTGGAGGACAATGGACAGGAACGTCCTCACACAAAAAATGTTAGAGTCCTCAGAAGACTTGAGACTTTGAGCCCGAGCTGCAATGGAATGACCTACATCAGAGCATTCATGTGCTAGAATGGTCCAGCCAAAGTTCAGATCTAAGTCTAATTGAGAATTTATGTTGAGACTTAAAATCTGATGTTCTTAGACACTCCCCATCCAGTCTGACAGAACTTAAGCTACTGGTTCAGTCATACAGTGTGAGTGTGAAGGGCAGACACAAGGAGAGCAGAACGTGGAACACCCACAGAAACATAGGCAGGTCAACGATGAGAATATCAGGCATGGAAATGAGGAAGTCAGGTAGGTTGCATATACAGGAATAAAAAAAAAACCAACATGAACATGGCCTCAGAAGGCAAAAAGCAAAACAAAAAACAGAGTTCAGACGGGACACCAGGAGGTCGTCCCAAGGAGACACAGAGTTCTTACGGCAGCGGTTCAGGAACACTAGAGACCACCATCAAAGGTGAAGGAGCCTTGGTGGTCAGCAGTGCTGGAAGTCTGGAACCTCGGAGAACCTTGTCTGGGGGACAGCCTGGAGGCTTAGAGGCCATCCCTTGGGCAAGCAGAATCCCCGGAGGAGCTCCGGAGACTGGTCCACTGGAGGCTGGAACCATAGACGTAGCTCTGGAGAACAGCTGGAACCCTCTGAGGTACATTGGAGAATGATGGTAGAACTGATGGAACCCTCGGAGGAACCTTGGAGAACGATGGTGGACCCACTGGAACCCTTGGAGGAATTTCTGAGTGCGGCTTGCAAGCTGGGAGGACCTTTGATGGAGCGAAGAACTTGGGCAGTGAGCCGGCTCATCCTCAAACCCCTTGAAAAACTCATAATCAGGAACTAGAGGCAGTAGGGAAGTTGAAGAAGTCTGTAGAGGAGTTGCCAAAGGCGAAAATGGTGATGACTTAGCCAAAGGTGCAGATGGTGATTATGACGAAAGTTCACCAAGGGTCTCTCTCCAACAAATAGAGCTGACCAGAGAGTTGTAACTTTTGCTACAGTTATATATTTGAGAACTGCTGCTTCTGCTGTTGTTGGAGCCACTACTGAAGTCTTGGACTGGGAAACTGTTGTTGCAGCAGAAGTGCACGAGGAAGCAGCTTTACTTTGGAGATGTGGAGCAGCAAACTCAGCAGCACTGGAAACGAGGACCAGCGGGCTCAGGTGCTGAAAGCTGCACAAACTAGAAGAAGCCACTTTCTGTTGATGACCACAGTAGAGTGCCGAAGTAGCAGTGGAAGGCACCTGAGAATTATGGGTTCCAGAACGTGGAAGCGAGACCTGTAATAAGATCCGGCCGGGAACCAGGAAGCCTGCGACAAGGTTGGAGACACAGTGGTGAAGAATGAAGGCATTGACCAGACCCTCTAGAAGAGGAGAGGAGGCGTTGGTCAGACCAATCAGAACAGGAATTAAGGCATCAGTGTGACCCTCCAGAATGGGGATGGGAGCGTCTTAATAACAGCATCATCTTTGGCAGGAAAAGGACAAAACAGTAGGCACAGAGATGGATAGTGGAGAATGGAGCTGTGGCTAAAGCATGGAGCTGTGCTGCCCGGAAGAAAAGCACAGGTTCCGACTGTGAAGTGGGAGAACGATGCCGCCGTCCTTGGCGCCGGGCTGATGGTCCGCATTGAGAAGACGGAAAAGAGTTGTATCATGGCAGGCCAGTTCCAGAAGGAGGGATCGCAAGTCTCGAGCCCTCTGACCAGCGTGTACTCTTTTCTGGCTCACGCTGACAAAACTCCAAACGGGAGATCATCTCAACTCCAGGGCCCTTATCTGGCTGGATTCTTAATGTGTGGGTGTGGAGCAGCACCCCGGTGCAGACAGGAGGGTTGGCTGAACATAATTTATTAAATAAAAGAAAACTTACAAACAACACCAGGAGAGCAGGATGTGGAACAAAGGCAGAACACATGCAGGTCAATGGCAAGAATAACAGCCACAGGAACGAGGAAGACTGGGAGTGTAACTGGAGAATCCGGTGTAGTGGAATTTTCTTATCAAAGTGGAGAGAAGTTGACTCACAAGAGAAAATCTAGACTTTGTCTTTATAAGTTTTATTCAAAGGCATTAAGTATTTGAAGACTCTGTCACTGAGGTTAGTCATTGAAACAGAGCCTCGATCAACATTTACACACAGTATTTATACCAAACATGACAGTGTTATCTCAACTTCAAAGAGTCTGTGTCTTATGGCCCTGGACCCTCCTTGGGTTCACAGATGACAAAGTTATCTAGGAACAAACCCATCTGCTCTTCCCGAGACATCACCCTAAAGCATGAGTTTTAACCATTAAACCTCTGATAATGGCTTTACAGCTTCCTCCTCTAACACAGATGTTCTGAGGAGTGAGGTAACCTAAAGGTCATACACTTTGGAGCACTTAATAAAATAATTTCCATTACACCGGCAGGGAGAAACTCCAACAAGTTCTGCTTAAATACTTAGGAATGAATGGAGACATGACATAGAATGCAGGTGTGAGTAAACTGGAGGAGACCAATGAAATGAGAGGCTGAGAGAGAGGAGGGTAGTGAGCAGGATCAGACAGATGGGAACACAGGAAGGGAATCTAACATCTAAATGAACAGGATAAACTAGGAAATATGTAAATGATGGAATAAATTATAGACAATATACAACAACAGAACAATATAAACATCAAGGAAAGAAACAGAAATCAACAGAAAGCTAAAACTCAAACACCTAAGGATCAAAAACTAGTGCATGATTGTGAAGTGGAAGGGACATGATTTATGGTATTTAATTTAAACAGAAATCTGAAAAGGGTGGTGTGTATTTGTCCTGAGGTCCAAATATGTTTTAGGAACCTGTCCCTTATAGTGTTGCTTCTGAATTGTTGTCCAGGTTGAAGGAGGAAATCCAATCCAAAGTGCTTGCCTGTTCATGTTTTATCTAATCAGATCAATTGAATGCAAATCATGAGAGCAGGGAATCTTTAATTCAAAATGCAAACAAAGGAGAATCAGGAGGAAACAAAAGAGCTTGTTAGTTAGCACCGTCAGATGCTCCCCAGGCAGCTCCTTAGGGGACTTCTTTTAATCTAGGTTTGCCTCAGGCTACAGCTGGACCACCCTCAAGGATCCTCAAGCAGATGAAATTAAACAAAATCAATGAAACAAAAATCCCTTTGATAAAGTTTAAATTTCTTGATCTTCAGTAACTGTGGTGACTTAGCTTACTGCTGCTAGTCATTTTGTCCTCTAATAAACTACTAGCAAATATAAATTCTTATGCTGCGGGTTTAAATAAAAAATGCAAATCTGTCATAGTTCATTCACTGGAAGTGAATGTAAAAGATTTCAAAGGAAGCCAAAGTGATGAAGTCAGAGAGATTTTCTTTGACCTCTCTGCTCGCTGCATTTAAAACATCCTAATTCAACTTTGAAACACCACTCCAGGGCAAATACATCCATACATCTCTTAGGTGCAGCTCTATCTTAAGCTAGACTCTTACTCTTGACTGAGGTTCACAGTCCACCAGGTGACACCTAAATGTCTTTTCTTGTGAGAAAGTTCAATGTAAAATGAATGACTGAAATATTTTTTCCTACTTAAATTACCAAAACACAAAAATGTCTTCCTGCAGAATATTGCCTGGGATATGAATGAAAACCTTTTTTTTGCTCTATTTCTCATTCAGTGCAGGAAGTGCATTGTGCTCTTTGAGTGATGCTCTTACTGCTATCTGCAGGACCGGTGTCCATGAATTTCTTTTCAGTAATTGTGTCAGGTCTTATCTCCCCTTTATGACAAACTGCTAAACACTGATTTATTGTCTCAATTGACATTCTCTTCAGGATCTTTGGTCCTTGAACGCTGGGAAAAATGTTTAAACAGACTTGACTCGTGCATGTGCATCTGTAATAGCACATTTGAGATGCTGCACAGGGTGCCAGCTCCTTGCAAATAATTCAGTTTGTGCCGAGTTGGCATCCTGAGAACAGGTACCTGAGAGCAGAACTGCTGGCATTACAAGTCAAGACATAGTGTTATCAGGCAGTTGCTGGAGCATCTGTCAGTGAACAGAGCAGCACAGTAGCAACATGAACTAATCAGTTCTGCCCTGAATGAGTTTTCTGTTGCTTTTTTGAAATGTCCAGTTAATGGGGAGTGAGTGCCCCCTGTGTTGTGCACAGTGCAAGTGCAGTCAGACAACATTTTGTGGCTCATGATGCGAACCTTGAATCTGCACCTTATAATACAACAGTTAATTAAAGAACTATTTCTGGATTATTATTATTTTTTTATTTATTAAAAATGTCGTTATTTTTATTTAACCTTTATTAATACAGGTTTGCATCGTTGAGATCCACAATCTAATTTACAAGAACTTGTTCACACAGACCACAACACTAATTTGCTAAAAAACACAAAGTATAATTAATGGATGTATGTCTAAGTAAACCAGGTCTCCCATGCTGAGAAATGAGGAAACACCCATAATAACCAGGTTCAGTGGGTTATTTACCTCCACCAAGGATTGAGTGGACAGGAGAGCAACCCATACTGCACAACACTGCCAGGATTACTTTCTATAGGACAGAAAAACAAAGAGATCTCAATGTCTGTAATAGTTGAAGATAACAAATAAATAGAAAAGAAAGATAACATAATGAGTAAAAGTGGTCCAAAATTATTCAGAACATGTGTAGGTGCACTCACATATCCATCAATTCCAATATGAAACCATTGTTACGTCATTACGACCCAAATTCTGGCTAATAATGCAAACCTCTGTGCTGATAACGCTGTTTAATGAGACACCATCTGAGTCTGCTGACCTTCAATCACCTGTTGACTGTTGCACGCTCCACTAACTGCCAGATAGGACAAGTCCTCAATTGTAATAGTGGTGCTCATTCTAGAAGCAGCAGGCCCCTGCAAATGGAAAAATTTACACACTCTTCAGTGGTCTGCATGTGCACCAGGTTTCATCTAAACCGGACCTATTGTTCTTTCTGTGTCCATAACCATCTGGTTACTGAGTGTAAAAACCATATTGATTCATACACTGAGTTAAAAGAAATGATAACTTATCTATAAAACATTCAAATTAAACTAGAAAGGCATTTAAAAGGCAATAAAAGCATGAGCATATCTAGTTTTAATTGAAAGAAAGTCACATCTGAAGGTCTACAAACATGTCAGAAACTTTGGGCAAACAATGTTAAAATGTGAAAGTGGGAAAAATAGGACATAAAAATAATCTCAACAGTATTTATGTAAAAAGTGCCAATAAGTGTTTTATAGAGAACTATAAAACAGTGGTAAGTCTGCAGAGCAGATATGCTGTATTTACATGCAGTAATAAAAAAGAATATATGCTGAACATGAGGAGTGCAAGAAGAGTCATATGAATTAATGCTTCGCATCTGCATGTAAACAATTTATGCATCCTTGTCTACATGTTTCCACATCAGTTTCCTCTGTGCAGATAATTCACAGCACACTGCAGCTAAATTAAGTGGAGGGCTTAGACATAAAAAAGTGGTGTAATTGTCATGTACGACGTGCACTTTTAATGCTTATTACCAGCACACATCTTATTAATGACTTCCTTAAGCCTTTCAAGTCTTCAAATGCATTATACAACTCTAATTGCAACAACGGTCACACAGAGAATGTACATCCAGCCTAGCGTGGAGGAAAATGTGAACAGTTCAAAGTGGGTTAACGAGCAGTTAGGAACAGCATGGCTGCAAATCAAGGAACATGCTTGCAATGAAACCTGTGACGACATTATCATAAAAAAGCTAACACAAAAAGCAGCAAACAAAATGACAGGTCTCTGTGGATCAAAGAGGCAACTCATGAAACTGAAGCTGCAGGTAGGTGCAAAACCCGCGGAGTTATTCAGTATTCCATAAGCATTCCTGCAAACCTCACAGGGCCCAAAATAATCTGCTCCAATGCATCTGAAAATGGAGGAATGTACGTCCTTACTCATCAGCAAAAAACAAAGAGGAAGGAAATAAATTGACAGCATGGTGTAAGTTTTCAGCTACATCTCTGTTCAGTAATTACAACTGAAAGACATCAGGCTAAATAAGGCTGCAGAAGACAGATGATTTACTAATAAGCAGCTCCAATTCCGGTGACTGGTATGCAAAGTAAGCTCACGGGGATGTGCACCTGACAGGCCTTGATCAATTTTGTTTCCAATGAAGACGCATTATTTTTAGATATGTGACAAGGAGTCAAAAACTCTGCTTCCCAGGCATGTTTCACTTTCATATTAGCAATAGGCACAAGTGGTGCATTTTCCTCAGGAAGATATGACAGGCTAATCCACAGAGAGGAGTGTTTCTGCCTCAGTGATCCCCCCTGTGAGCATGACAGTTCCAGCTATCTCCAAACGTCAGCAGGTAAAACTTGTTTACATCATTATATATGAGTATGTTGCCCTGTTTGTTCTTACAGAATTCATTTTCCACATTAAAAATAAAGTGTGAAACAGATTCATTATATGCTGTTGTGTGTGCTTGCTGCTGGGATAGTGCAGTTCGCAGGGCTCCTATAGTAATGAAACAGTGCAAAAAGGATCTTTTCCCTGGAGAAATCTGGTCTCACATGATTACAAAAATGAGATGTGAGGAAAACAAATAGTTCATGATGCCCTGCAGAACATGAATCCAACACATTTTCCCATTTGGGAGAGTCAGAGGGTCTGCTAATGCGGTGCGTTTCATATTTGTTTGACTTCTCTCGCCTCAGGAAATGGTAATTGTTGCTTGTATATGCATGTTGGAGAATTTTGATCCATGGTGATATTTTCTTTCCTCCATCCAAGGACAATTACCAAAGAGTACAGCAGATAACAGTGTTTGCTGGCAGCAAAGGCAAACTTTAGATTAAAGGCAGAATAATAGGATACTTTAAATACGTGGAGCTTTGCACAGACACAGTTGTGACTGATCCGCACCTCGAGCTCAGGCTTTCCTTTGCATGACTAATATATCTGTGCTTTTTCTTTATACGTTCGGAAGCCTTCTTGAACATCCTCCAGAGACACGTTTTCTCTTTGAACTGTGCTCTTTATCCATCAGGACCATGTCCACTGCAGAAGCTGCTAGGCTGATCACAACTCTGGGTTCTCAGCAAAGAATAAATCAGCTTTTGATGGAGCGGTCATGCTCTGAAACAGGCAGAAATGAAAGGCAATGGCAGCGTAAATAAATTGAGAGCAGCTGCTGTTTTGGTGTTTTAAATTTTCCCTCAGTCCTCTGCAGCAGGTGAGCTCTACCAACACTGATAATGCAGCTTGGTTTCATTAATAGATTGAAAATGGGTGCAAAACAGAAATCCCTGTAAATCACTGTGCTCTAGCTGATGGACATAAATGGTGCATTTTGAAAGTAATGTACTTCTATTTAGGGGTGCTTCTTTTGTGCCTGCTCTGTGCTTGTGTGCTTTTCAGGAGAGGCAGGAGAGGAGGCAGGATTTCACAGAGAAAGAAAAAATGTGTGGATAAGAAGGCATCTTTAGTGTTACAGTTACAGTATAGGACCATTTTAATATATTTCTGTCTGGGGTTTGGATGTTCTCCCAGTAGATGCAAGGTTTTTCTCAGGGTACTAAGGTTTAGTTTGACTCTAATTTATCTCACGATGCTATCATGTAACATACAAGACATTTGTTTTTGGCTGGTAATAGGATAAATTATTTTAAATTGCTACATCTGATTCATTAGTGTGTTTATCACTGCATGTATTTAGCTCAATCCAGTTTACGAATCCAGTGCCGAACATATACAAATAGTGCACCCAGAAAGCTGGAAAGGGGATTGTACTGTTTCTTGGATTTCCTCCTCAGTGTTTTATAAGACAAAAATATCCGCACCACTCTACATGCTACAGAAATCTAAGTCATATCCTTTATTTTATTAACCGCATAACATAATTACCTAAGTCATATTTTTATCACATAGGCAATTGAGGAAAACGAATAGGAGCTACATTACTGGTCTCCATAATAAAACAAACTTCTTTTGGATTTTATACAGACATTCTGAATGCAACCAATGAACTTTAGATACTAGAAGACTCCAAACAAACCTGGGAAATGAAAAGAGGAACATGATCATTTTGTTTTAAGAATTTATTTTATTGAATGAAGATAATTAATAGGTTACTTTTCTGCAGTTATGTTAATGAGCATGATTCAAGTGTTGCAAGTTTGAGTTCAGGGGAAAACAAATTGGACAAATGACAAATTTATGCGCTGTGTCCCAATCAAATATTTAGCTATTTTTGTAATTAGACTGACCATTAAATAATAATAATGACACAAGTTCAGACTGACAATTTGATGAGCCACTGGGTCCTATTTTGGGCTGTTTAGTTCTGGGGTTAGGACTGTTCTAGCTGATCTGGTCAGAGATCTTTCAGTTGTTTGGATTATTCTTTGTGCCGTTTTCAGGACAACTGTACGATGAAAAGATGGACGATCAAAAGGTTTGCCTGGAGTTCTGTGAACCCTGAATCTGTCAGCCGTTTTCAGGTTAGAACCTCAGAAAACACACTCATTGAAATGGACTAATTAAAACCAATGGCAACTCTGTTTGCAGCTCTAGGACAGCGGGTCAGGGGTCGGGGGCAGAAGACTGTACCTGAACAACATGTGACCGGTCCACTGGATGACTGAAAAATGAACAAACATGATGTCATAAAATGCTTGTTACTCTGAGATAAATTACTTTAAAAGTTATTGTAGTTTTCACAAAAAAAAAAATCCAAATGATGTCTGTTAACTTAAATAAATCATACTGTGTGCTCATTAGTTTAACCACGAGAGCCAGTTTAATAAAACACCGACTCCGGCAGCTTTAAAACCTTCATGGTGTACGTACAGAAAATGATCCGATCATCTCAGAGACTCGACAGTGACTCAAACATGAAGGAGGTGAAGCACATTTATTCCCACTGAACAACTTGGCTGTCCGTTTTACTTTATTCTGATTGTTCAGAAAGTTCTGGGAAGCAGCTGCAGCTTTTTATGAAGTAACAAGGTAAATAAAATTTGGTTCATTTGTTACCTGGATCCGATGAGGCGGGACTGACTGGTGATTTGAAAGCTGCCATACACATTTAGATCTACTTGATATAATGGAAGGAAGACTTGCAGCACTTTTCACACTAACCATATGGAGCAAACAGTCCGCATGTTCTGGTGCCACTTCCTGTTCTGTTCCGTGCAGCTGCTGTAGAGAAACATCCAGCTTTCTACAAGGACCTTTGCAATTATTTTCAAACCTATGACCAGAGGGTTGGCATGACGGTATTTCAAACTTGTTCTGATTATAAACTGTTGCAGCAGCGTTTCCATTGGGTCTTTAACATACAAAATTAGTTTTAGTATTTTCCAATTCTGCACAAACATAAAAAATTCAATAGATCTTAAAAAACAGATGCCTTTCTATGCCTTTTCATAGAAGTGGATTTCTTTGATAAAAAGCTCAAGCAACTGGTTCCTTATTTATTACAAATACAGTCTGTTGGGGAACTATTTATAGCCACTGAACATTTTCCACATTTTGTCAAAACCACAAACTTTAATGTATTTTATAGGGTTAGACAAAGTTATGAATTGAAAGATAAATGATGGCTGGCTCTTTATGCTTTTACAAATAAAAAGCTGAAAAGTGTGACATGCATCAGTAATTTGCTCGCCTGAATCAATACTTTCTAGAATCCCTTTTCACAGCAGCTCCAGCTGCAAGTCATTGGGGGTTTGACTCTACCAGCTGTGCACATCTAGGGACTGAACATTTGGCCCTTTCTTGTTTGTTAAACAGCTAAACATCAGCCAGTTTGGATGGGGAGTGTGTGAACATCAGATTCTCTATTGGATGTAAGTGTAGACTTTGACTAGGCCATTCTATCACATAAACATGCTTTGATCTTCTTTGATTAGTGCTCTCCTTTCCCAGCCAGTCAGTTTAGGTGGATGCCCATGTCTTGGTAGGTCTGCAGTTAGTCCATCTGCCCTCGATGTTCAGAGGACTAAACAGAGCTCTGTGAGATGGTCAAAGTTTGCACTACCTTTTTAGAACAGAACCCCGCTTTAAACTGAACCAGAACTTCCTCCTGTCCTGTCTGCTGTGTTCTTTGGTCTTTATGATGCTGTTAGATATCTAATGTTCTTTAGCAAACCACTGAGGTTTTCAGAGAACAGCTGTATTTATGGTGATATTAAAACACACACAGATGGACTCTTTTTACTAATTATGTGACTTCCAAAAGCAACCGTTGCAGTATATTTTATTAAGGATTATCAGAGTAAAGGGGATTGTATAAATGCATGCCACCTTTAGGTTACATTTACCCCCTTCCGTATGGGGAAGGTAAAAGATTGGTGTCACTGAAGGCATGTAGATGGCAACTCTTTCTGTAACTTTAACCAACAATTCATTGGAGGAAAACTCTAGATTTTTGTAAAATGTGTTGGAAGTCTGAGCTTTGTCCCATCTCTCCCTGATGCCTTCATGCTTTGCTGCACAGTCATTCAGAACAGAGTTAATTTCTGCACAGCTGTGTCTCTGTGTGGTATTTACAGTAGAAGAAGCCCGCAAGCCTAATTGGCACGGCCAGTGAAGGAACATATGCACTTTCCAGTGGGAGCCCATCTGACGGGGCCACTTGCTGATGACTGCCTACATGCTCTCCATATGTGGCAGACAGAAGGTTCAGTACAGACACTGCCCTTGAAGTAATTGCGCCAAGTCTCTGAGACGTTAGCTCGGCCTTTTGGAGGACTTTACTCAGAGTCTGGAGCCAGAGTGCTGTCTGTCCACCCATGTGCTGCCATGACGGACAAACTCAGAGCTGGAAAACCTTAAACGGCTAGTCACCTTTACCTACACCCAGACAGTCTAACGACTGGCTCAGAGTTGTTAAAGCCATAATTGCACCATTACCCTCACCTTCAACCTGCTTCCTTCACAAACACACGTTGACTCGTAGATGTGTGATGTGTGAAGGAAATAATGAGCAGAGGAGGAGAAAAAGAGAAGAGAGAAGCTGTATGCTGGGAATTTAGCTTCCAGGTGGGACACTAAATGGACCCGGTTGGTCATTAGCATGCAGGAGTCTGGCTTGGATATTTAAGGTTATATGTTTCTCTCCCGGCTTCTTCCTGATCCATTCCTCATCAATGCAGGTTAACTGTCTATATCCGGGCGTGTAATTTTCAAAACACTTCCACGACTCTGAAATGCTGCCGGCTTCGAGCAGACTGACTGCATAGAACCGCAAGTGTTTCAGGGGCTGCAGATGTTGCCGCATATTTAATAAGCATGATCACAGGAGCCCTGACCTCGGCATGTAATTCCACAACCCAAGGTGCATCTGTTCAGCTTGCTCACTGCAGCGTCATGCTGGTGCAACAGTTTCACAAAGTCACACAAGTCATGGAGTGACTGAGCTGCGGCCTTGGTAACAGGTAGGGCCGGTACCACAGGCAAGAAATTCATGGATACTGGCATGGCTCAGAGGCAACCAGTGTGGACACAGGTTTCCAGCTCCTTCTACGCTTAGCTCCACGAAACATTCAGAGATAAGGATATACAAGCTTATAAGAACTGATGCACTGTGTGGTGGTTGCAGACTCAGCCACACAAGTGACCACTGCACCATATTACCCATAACACCTGCAGGGCATCGGATAACTCTTACCGGCAGAGTATCCCTTTGGATTTCTTGAGTCTTATCAGAGTAAAACCTGACTCCCGAGTTTTCCCACAATATTTCCCAGCATCTCCAGCCTCTTATGAGCTTCAAACACCTCCAGTCACAAAATAAATACACTGCGAGTTTCCGCACTGCTTTACTTTTACGCTACGAGCCAAATAAGATGTTTCTGCCTCTGCTTCTTTCCCTGAAGACTTTGGCTGACCCACTTTCACTCATCCCACTCACCTTCAGGGCATCAACTGAATCCGGAATATTTTCCATGCAGTGTTTAAAATCAATGGAATATGATTTAATAATGACTGTGAAACAATTAGGATAATTTCAAACAACCTCAATGTGCAGCAGTTTGCATGAAGAACAGCTTGTTGCAGCTGTAGAACATGGTTCTGGGAGTGCACCTGTGTACTAACATTTCTCATCAACAAATAAAGAATGGTTGTAGAACTGCAGCAACATGATTAAAATAGTCTTTAGATATATATTGGATCATTGTTTTACAGCTTTACAATTTAGCATAGCTGACAATCAGTAATTACATTTTGCAAAACTATTAATAAATATTGATCCAGGCTTCTCAGACTGCATCTTTAAAGGTCCAACTCTTAAGTTCTAAATAAGGTCTAGGTTCAAAGGTCTAGAATCACTACTGTCGGGCAAATGCCATTTATTACATTTACTGGTAAGTACCAGAAATAACACTTTATGTCTCTAACTGGTTATTTGGGACTGAGCTACGCTGACTGTTATGAGCGCTATAGTTTAATAATAACATTTCATTGGAACGTGATCAATCTGATTACCTTTAATGCCTCAACACATGGAGTGCCTTTCTGTACAGACAACAATAAAGAAAATGAAAGTTCAACAGCAGACAACACACACACACACACACACACTCACACACACACACACACACACACACACAGACACACACACACATATATATATATATATATATATATATATATATATATAAATATATATATATATATATATATGTATATATATATATATATATATATATACAGGGGTTGGACAATGAAACTGAAACACCTGGTTTTAGACCACAATAATTTATTAGTATGGTGTAGGGCCTCCTTTTGCGGCCAATACAGCGTCAATTCGTCTTGAGAATGACATATACAAGTCCTGCATAGTGGTCAGAGGGATTTTAAGCCATTCTTCTTGCAGGATAGTGGCCAGGTCACTACGTGATACTGGTGGAGGAAAACGTTTCCTGACTCGTTCCTCCAAAACACCCCAAAGTGGCTTAATAATATTTAGATCTGGTGACTGTGCAGGCCATGGGAGATGTTCAACTTCACTTTCATGTTCATCAAACCAATCTTTCACCAGTCTTGCTGTGTATATTGGTGCATTGTCATCCTGATACACGGCACCGCCTTCAGGATACAATGTTTGAACCATTGGATGCACATGGTCATCAAGAATGGTTCGGTAGTCCTTGGCAGTGACGCGCCCATCTGGCACAAGTATTGGGCCAAGGGAATGCCATGATATGGCAGCCCAAACCATCACCTATCCACCCCCATGCTTCACTCTGGACATGCAACAGTCTGGGTGGTACGCTTCTTTGGGGCTTCTCCACACCGTAACTCTCCTGGATGTGGGGAAAACAGTAAAGGTGGACTCATCAGAGAACAATACATGTTTCACATTGTCCACAGCCCAAGATTTGCGCTCCTTGCACCATTGAAACCGATATTTATTGAGCAAAACTGTGCTCTTACCCTGCTAATTGAACCTTCACACTCTGCTCTTACTGGTGCAATGTGCAATCAATGAAGACTGGCTACCAGGCTGGTCCAATTTAACCATGAAACCTCGCACACTAAAATGTATATACATGTTATACAGGTTTCTTCAAAGAGACGTTGTAGATGCTGATGGATGTGGGCAAGGATCTAACGTAGGACTTCGACTGTTCTCACTTCATATAATCGACCTCCTGCCTGTTTGTGCTGATGTATCTGTTCAAATGTATGTTGATGACACCGTAGTTTATGTTCATTGTAGTAATATCTCCCAGGTGGCTGAGAAGCTCATTAACTCTATGGTTTATATCACAGCTTGGTTGAAACACTCTTATCTGCAGTTAAATACTAAGACAGTGGCAATGATTTGTACTAAATCCAAAAGTAACTCCGGTGTCAAACCAGACGTTTTTGCCTCAGGAGTAAGGCTACAGATACAAATGTTAATTTAGATATTTGACTCAGAATTTGCTGAGTCTGCACACATGTGTGTGATATGGTATTGGTTACTTCAATCAAGGAGTCAATCCCACAGACATCAGACCCAAAGCAGTAGACTGATGAACAGCTCCAGCTCCCAGACTGTCAGGAAGCTGAAACCTCTTCCTTCTTCCTCCTCTTTCAGGCAGACACTTCCATGCTCCTGTAGAAGTAAACGGATTGTTTGATCCTCAGGCTGATTTAAACTGAGTGAACAATCATGTAAATATGTTATTACAGAAAACAAATCACTTTAAAGAATGGTCCATATTAGAAAACATTTCTATTTTATCACTTCCAGCATAAAGCAAAGGAGATAAAAACATTTAAAGATTTACAGAAGATAAATCTTATGGATAAGATCAGAATACTTCATTCAGATTTTTGACAGTTTTGAGAAAAACAAAGCATTGGAGGGCATCAAAATGCTGTGCTCAGAGGTTCTGACGGATGAATAATGAACCGTATAAAACAGGAGACAAGTGTGAAATCTGACTCTGCTAATCTGATTAGGATTATGTTTTCCCTCCTTGCAAAGTTGCTTCTTTCTCTGTTTTATCGTTCTTACAAATGAACGTCATTATGTGTTGAAATAATAGATTAGTGCCCTAATTGTTTTGCTTCTGTTGTTTTACAGGTCATTCTGATGCTAACCAAACTCTTTGACTTCAACCTCAACAGTGTGACTGAGAGTTCATTATGGAGGTAAGAGTCTGACACTTCATGAGATCATGACATTTCCAGAAAAGCCTTAAGGGCTTCTGAGTTTGACACAATAAATTGGTCCGAGGAGACCATTAGACGTGGTCCACATGTTTCTCCTGTCTTTAATCCTGTGATTTAAAACCGCTCCAGGCTCTACTTGTATCAACAAAGATCCAGATTCCCACCCAATAAGAATCATTTAAACATTGAAACTGAGGAAAAACGTGAAACCAAAGAAAGAGCTCTACACCATGAACCTCATGAACCTTGCTTAGATTTAGGTCTGAACTTTGACTAGGCCATACATACTAGCGCTTTTATCTAAATAATCCATTGTATCTCTGGCTGTGTGCTTAAGGTGGTTGTCCTTGCTGTAGGCTGAACATCCACCCTAGTCTCCAGTCTTCTGCTGCCTTTATCAGGTTTTATTTCAGGATTGTCCTGGATTTAGCTCCAAATATCTTCTCATCAACTCTGACCAGCTTCCCTGTTTCTGTTGAAGAAAAGTATCCCCACAGGATGATACTGCCACCACCTCATTTAATCTGAGTACAGTGCCCTCTTCAACATGTCTGTTCTGTCTTCTACATGGCTTGAAGTTAACTTGAAATTGGACGTCTGTTGACTTGAATAGGGCTCTGTGAGATGTTCAAACATCTCTACAACTTTCTCCCTGACATGTTTACTGGGTTCCTTGGTCTTCAAGTTGCTGTTTGTTCTCTAATGTTTTCTAACAAACCTCTGACGTCAGAAACAGAAGCTTTAAAGCTGAGTTTAAAACACACAGATGGGTCTTCATTTACTCATTAGATGACTTCTGAAAGCATTGGGTTTTATTCAGGGGTGAAAGAGAAAAAGGACTGAATGAACATGATTAACACACTTGTGATTTTTATTTATAAAAAAAGCAAAACGGTGTTATTTCGGCAAGGTATTTGCATAACATTCTGAAAACCATGTGTCATTTTCTTCGGCTTAACATTTATGGACTGCAGTGTAGGTCAATCAAAAGAAATTAAAAAGTAAAATGTGCTGCAGGGAATGTACTGTATATCTAATGTAATGTCAATGTTGCCAGGAAAGGTTTGAAGTTTCAAAAAACAAAAAATTCAAGATTTTACATCCAATTCACACGAAAATGTAACATTTATATTAATTCAGGAATAAAAATATTATGCTAATTCTCACTAGGATTAATTGCTCTCTTATTATTTATTTTTATGGTAACTGTAATTTAATGCCAGAAAATGTCAAAAAATCAGTCTTCCAGCTTTTAAAATGAATGATAAATATAAATAATATTTTTGTAAAAAGGTAATTAGGATTACTAAAAATATATTTAGACTTAAAGCTACTTGAACGTGTTTTACTGAGTTAAAATATTAAAACTTTATTTTTTTTTTCCTGCCAGCTCTCTATCATAGCTGTCAATCCAAATTATGGAAAATTGGGACATACTAAAACTTTACTTTATTTCACCATTGGCTAAATAATATCATTTTAAGTCCCTTTGGGATTAATTAAGTGTTTTTGAATTTGAATAAAAAGGTTCTTTAGTGAAGTGCTTTTATGGAGTATCACATAACCTTCTTCACAGCGTATGTTATTGTCTTGAGTAAAAATGAGTTTATTGAGGAAACTATTTGAAGGATTTCTCTTCTGTCCTCTGTCTGCAAGGCTGCCTGAGGCGTAGCTCCCACACAGAGCTGCAGTGAACGTACCATTACAGGAGTGCACTTAACTCAGAGTATCCAGTGATGCTGTTGCTCACATGATGCTTCCACATTATCCCTTTAGTGGTGCCTTACTACGCTGTTATAAATCTAATAACTTGAGAAAACAGAGCACTTCGTAATGGACGGATGATTAACGGTGTGTGTGGAGAAGCCTGACAGTCTGACAGAAAGAGAGATGACATTTTTGAGTGAGAGAAGGGTTTAATGAGTGGCCAGGACATTAGTAGAAAATTTACAGCTGGGCGGATGGACAAGGGTTTCCAGCACACCTCAGGGAGAGATTTCAGCCTGAAGTAGGCATAGCCGCATGAGGTAACAGCTTAAATTTTTTCTGCCTATAAAATGATGTGATGGGCATGTACATGAATCTGTCAGGCTGTCCCTTATTACTTTATACAAAGCTTCAAAGACAGTGTTTTTTTTACAAGTAACGACACACATTAAGTCAAAAATGTTCTAAAATTAATCTTCCAGTTGGTCATTTTTCTGTTTGTCTCCAGTTTTACAGATTTTGAATTGTTACTGAAAAATGAAGACCTTAAATTGTCCATGTCCTCATAGCCGAGCACCACTGGGTTCTAAGTAGTATTAGATCAGTAAGCATGTAATTTGGTTTAATTTCCTTAAAAACATTATTCCATGTGTACAAAAGTGACAAAAAGCAACCTGGAAGGCTACAAATAGAACATAAACACAACAGAAGGGCCCAAGTGAAAGAATGCAATAAAGGCAACTTTATATATGAAAAGTGCAATGCAATAAAAAGCAAACAGTAATAATAACTTGCCTGAAAAATACACATATAATAAACCTCCCCTTCTTCACCATTCTGCACAGCAAGTCCATCCTCTGAGGAAACATCAAATCTAAGCCAAGTTCCTGCTCTACGATCGGGATCAGCCTTCTAGACAGGAGTTTAACACCATGTAAGAATGATTATCATTGATGAATTAATATTTATCGGGAATTATAATTTAAAATCATAATTTGAAGTAAAAACAATAATTTCTTAACCAAAAAAATCATTACTTACCAATCGAACTCAGAGATGTCCTCTGGTGTTGTAATTATGGCTCAAAGCCCTTGATAATTACAGTTAGTAAATTCTTAGTAATAATTGATAACTATTACTAGATGTCACTATTTAATCAACAGCTTCACCGAAGGTGGGGGAACTTTGACCTTATTTTGACAGACAAATCACTCTTGCTCAAAATAAACACAAACGCTTTCTCTTTATCTACGTGAATATTTATTAAATAAACAGCCCTGATATACCTCGCTATTCTGATTCAATAATCTTCACCTAATCAAGCATGCAAAAATTCTACACAAAAGCGGTAAAATAACTAACTAAACAAGATACAACAACATTGAGTGTCAGTAGTTATGGCAAAACAAGAGAAAATAAAGTACTGAGCAAAGGTTTTGGAGCGGTCTCCACCAGGCTGCAGTCATAAAACCCCCAATGTTGGAGCTCAGTGAAACACAAATGGTCATAAAACCTTTATTCAGCAACCAGTGGAAAAACACGAAGAGTGAAGACAAAGGAATAGTGAGTGTTCCACCATGAGGTTCTAGCAGTCCAACTTTAAGTCCACCTGAGTCTGCGCTCAGGTGTTCAAACACAGTGAGACACGCACAGGTTCAAAGTGCAGCGGCTTTCGGAGTCCAACAGCAATCAAAGTTTCAATAAGACATCGCATGCACATACAACTTAGAACACATTGGACTATAAGTCTTTCTAGGTGAAACGACTAAAGGAGCTACATCCATTAACATTTACTTTTCCTTCCCATAGAAAGTACTCCTGGATCAGTGCTTCTTTGTTCTTTTTGTGTCTCTGCTCTGTTCTCTCAAACCTCCAGTCGGTCGTGGCAGATGGCTGCTCACACTGAGCCTGGTTCTGGTTCTGCTGGAGGTTTCTTCCTGTTAAAAGGGAGTTTTTCCTCTCCACTGTCGCTACATGCATGCTCAGTATGAGGGATTGCTGCAAAGTCAACACCAGTGACTGTCCACTGTCTCTACATGCTCATCCAGGAGGAGTGAATGCTGCAAGTCACTGACTGGATGCAATCTGCTGGGTTTCCTTAGATAGAAAAACTTTTTATCCAATTTCAATAAAAAGCTAACTCCGACTGCACTGTTCAATGGTTAGGATTAATTGGAATGTATGAACCTGACTGTTGTGAAGTGCCTTGAGACAACATGTGTTGTGAATTGGCGCTATATAAATAAAACTGAATTGAATTGAATTGAACTATAAGTGGCGATTCTAAATCACTCTAAAATCCTACTCTATCCTGCCCAAGCTATTTCTAATAGAAATAAAAATAAAATGGGATTACTAGGTGTCATCTTCTTGGGAGCAGATGGAGACGGGGGAGTTTGTTACGCGTCTGTAACAACTCTAAGACGGCCGGCCTTCCTCCTTTGGCAAAAGGGGAGAAATATGACGGACCATCAGCAGTCGACTGGAACAGAAACAAAGAGGAAAATTTCATCTCCTTGGAAAACCTCCGTGGGTTTTGCTGGGGTTACGTGTTAACTCCACGTCTTCGATTGGTAAAGTAAATCTTGCAAGTCTTCCTATCCCTGCAGGCTTAACTCGTTGAGTTTCTCATGAGTTTTGGCCAGTGGGGAGAATGAATGAAAACCCACGTGTGAGTTTCTTCTCCAGAAGGATGCGTGCCTCCTTTGCGTGGTAACCGGTCTCGGTTTCCAGCGGGAAAAAGCAAAGCCTCATATTCCTTATATAGCCCACTGTGACATCAGAGCTGCGACGCCCCTTCCTATCAGCTGCAATTCCTGCTGGGAGTTGTGGTAGCAGACCATATAGGGGTATATATATATATATATATATATAAATTCAAGATGGCGCCGACGATGGCAGCCTCGGAGCTTCGCTCTCTCTTTGTTTTTGTATTTTGTGTGTTTTTATGTTTTTCGAGCCACAATCCTGTGGTCTCATTCAGTAGAGAGGAACTTCTCAACACCAGAGAGTGCACTCTTGGGTTTTTTTCACCATCTTTCATTGATCTGAGGTTCACTGAGCTCCTGGCAAGCGGAGCTGCGGCTCTATATGGGATTCTGCACCGAAAACGGCGGAGGGGAAAGCGTGCTGGCGCGCTGGTTAAGCTCCGCAAAAGAGGACTATGAACACCACTGCCTTCAATCCACCTGGCAAATGTCCGCTCTCTCAACAACAAGATGGGCGAGCTGCTTCTTCTCACCGGTAAAAACACGGACCTCCACGGATCAGCGGTTCTCTGCTTCACCGAGACATGGCTGAGTGAAAACATCCCGGACCGCGCACTGCTGTTGCCGGACTTTCAGATGCTCAGAGTGGATCGCAGCGCGGAGCTATCGGGGAAGAAGAGAGGTGGCAGAATCTGCTTTTATATAAATGAAAGTTGGTGCAGAGACGTAAAACATGTAGCCCGGATCTGGAGTCATTTTCCATAATCTGTAAACCGTTTTATTCACCGAGAGAGTTTTCCTCGTTTATAATAATCGGCTCATATTTTCCACCGCATGGCTGCACTTCTGCTGCTGAAAAACATCTCGCTAAGCTGATTAACAACGTGGAGAAAAAATACACAGACTCTTTCATCATAATACTGGTAGATTTTAACAGAGCAAACCTCTCAAATGAACTCCCCAAATACAGACAGCATATTAAGTGTCCCACCAGAGACAAAAACACACTGGACCATTGTTACACAGCTTTAAAGGACTCATATCATGCTGGTACCAGGGCTGCTCTGGGTTTTTCAGATCATTCTCTTATCCACCTCATCCCAACCTACAGACAGAGACTAAGAGCTTCCAAACCTACGGTTCACACTGTTAAGAAGTGGACTGAGGAATCATAGCAGATGCTACAGGCCTGCTTTGAATGCACAGACTGGACTGTTTTTGAAACTTCAACCACTGACTTAAACCAACTAACTGATGTGGTGACATCATACATCAGTTTCTGTGAGGACATGTGTGTGCAGACCAAGACCTTCTGCACCTTTGGGAACAATAAGCCATGGTTTACTCCACACCTCAGGAATCTGCGCAAAGAAAAGGAAGAAGCTCACAGCAGTGGAGATTGGGCGCGGTACATGCAGGCCAGGAACAGACTAACAAAAGAGGTCAAAGCAGCTAAGAAAAGCTACAGTGAGAAGCCTAAGAACAGCCTTTCTACTGGTGACGCTTCAGCTGTATGGACTGGTCTGAGAAACCTGACTGCCTATAGGAGCCCCTCCACCCATCCTGAACAGAGTTGTCTCCTGGCCAACCGTCTGAATGGCTTCTACTGCAGACATGACAAGAAGCCATTCACACCTCAAATCATCTCCACATCCCATTCAGGAACAAATTCCTCCCATAAAGCAACCAACCCCCCACCATCAGATCCTCTGCCTGCACTAAAGATCTCCGAGGAAGAGGTAAACAGGCTCTTTCAGCGCATGAAAACAAAGAAAGCTGGAAGACCTGATAACGTCTCCCCATCATGTCTGAAAGCCTGCGCACATCAACTTGCTCCGATCTTCACAAGGATCTTCAACAAGTCACTGGAGAAATGTGAGGTCCCCTCCTGCCTCAAACGATCTACCATCATTCCGGTTCCCAAGAAACCCACCATCCTAGGATTAAATGACTACAGGCCTGTAGCCCTGACGTCTGTGGTCATGAAGTCCTTTGAGCGGCTGGTGTTGAAGCACCTGAAAGACATCACAGGCCCCCTGCTGGACCTCCTGCAATTTGCTTACCAAGCAAACAGGTCGGCAGATGATGCTGTTAACTTAGGTCTACACTTCATCCTGCAACACGTCGACCACCCAGGGACGTACGCCAGGATCCTCTTTGTAGTCTTCAGCTCGGCCTTCAACACTATCATACCAGACATCCTCCACCAGAAGATCACACAGCTCAACGTCCCAGCCTCCACCTGTCAGTGGATCAACAGCTTCCTGACAGACCGACAGCAGCAGGTGAGACTGGGGAGCATCTTCTCCCGATCCAGATCAATAAGTACTGGTGCCCCCCAGGGGTGTGTTCTATCCCCACTCCTCTTCTCCTTGTACACAAATGACTGCACCTCATCGGACTCGTCCGTGAAACTCCTTAAGTTTGCAGACGACACCACTGTCATTGGACTGATCCAGGACGGTGATGAGTCTGCATACAGATAGCAGGTGGATTGGCTGGTACACTGGTGCGGTCAGAACTACCTTGAACTGAACCCACTCAAGACTGTGGAAATGGTGGTGGACTTTCGGAGAACACCACCCCCATACACCCCCGTCACCATCCTCAACAACACTGCATCGGCTGTGGACCACTTCAGGTTCTTAGGAACCACCATCTCTGAGGACCTGAGATGGTCTTCACACATAGACACTGTTCGAAAGAAGGCCCAGCAGAGACTGTACTTCCTGAGGCAATTCAAGAAGTTCAACCTTCCACAGGAGCTGCTGGTCATCTTCTACACTGCCATCATTCAATCTGTCCTGTCTTCATCCATCTCAGTGTGGTTTGGCTCATCCACAGAACAGGACAGGTTCAGACTGCAACGAATAATCAGGACTGCAGAGAGAATAATCAGAGCTGACCTTCCCTCCATCCAGGACTTATACAGGTCTAGGGTCAAGAAAAGAGCTGCCAAAATCTCTGCAGACCCCACACACCCTGCACATAAACTGTTTAGAGTTTTACCTTCAGGCTGCCGCTACAGAGCAGCCTGAAGGTACCACAGAGACTGTATTGGCTTCTCACTTCAAGAGAAAACCAGCTGCCACAGAGACAGTTTCTTCCCCCAGGCTGTTTCTCTCTAGAACATTCAATAGAGAACCAAACAACAGCATACAGATGTTGCAAATGCACCTTTTCTATTAGATATGTGTATATTGTACATTGTAAATTGTAAATGTGTATATTCTGTAACGTTTACTTAGAGACTGCAAGTTAGCTTCACAGGGCCTCTTAGTGCCAACTAATCATTGTTTAAACCCCACAGCCTACCTGAGTGTTGTTGCTGATCATCTCCATCCCTTTAGGACCTTGGTGTCCCCGTCTTCTGATGGCTACTTCCAGCAGAATGATGCACATCACAAAACTCAAATCATATCAAGTGGTTTCTTGATCATTTCAACAAGTTCTCTGTATTCCAAGGGTCTCTACAGTCACCAGATCTCAGTCCAACAGAACATCATTAGGATGTGGTGAAACAGGAGATTAAGATCATGGATGTGCACCAACTGAGTGATGCTGTCAGGTCAATATGGATCATAATTTCTGAAGAACGTTTCTGACTCTTTGTTAAGTTTATGCCTCCAAGAAAAAGGGCATTTCTGAAGGCAACTTGGTACTAGCAAGATGTACCTGATAAGGTGTCTGGGAAGTTTATTCTAAAAATATTTTGTTTTGTTTTTCTGGGTCCCCTCAGAGCTGTGGTGCCAGAACTGTTTATTTCCAACATAAACTTAAAATAAAAACGTTATTTATTTATTTAAAATTAAAGGAAAATAAGCTTCCATTTAGCTAAAATATACTAAAAATGGCCAATATTTTAATAAATTAAACAAAGTTAGATTTTTGTAAAAAATAAAATCTGCAAATTCTTGTAGATCTAAAAGATAAAAAGGGTCTCACATCTTGGATGTTTGCGGTCAAATTTACTATGAAAATAAAATGAATACAAAAAACACAGTTACTAAAAAAAACACGTGTTCTATCTAATATTTTCCACATTTTTACCATTCTTAAACTGCTGTCATGAGCCCCACAAAATCATTCAGAGGGCTTTAAATGGCACGTGGTCCTCAGGTTGAACACCCCTGCCTTGGAGCCTTACCTGAATACACTAAAGGGGCTGACTACCCAACCCTGCATTAACATTATCCCTTACATGGGAACCTTCTCTGCATTTTTCACTGGCTTTGGATATCAGCCAAATCCTGCGATGTTGAAAATATTGGCCGTCTTCTCCTATTGCGAGCGAATGCTGTCCAGTCCTACCCAAGGCCTACGTCTGCGCATTCTAATTAGGGTTTGGGATGCTTTTTCATACAGTCTCCAACTGCAGAGCTCTGCTCATTTTAAAAACACTCTCATGGTTGGTGTGCAGCTTCAAGAGCCGAAGGTGAGCCAACGATTGTGACGGGCAGCAGGATGATGGAAAGGCATTGCGGATGTGGAGAGGAGGAGGGAAGAGTATGATTTAGCCAGCTACTGAAGAGATATACTGATTGAGAGTGCCAGGTTGTATAAATTCATCTTGGACGACTCATCGCAGCTGCCGCTCGTCTGGAGTGGCGCTGCTGGCGTTTTCTGCACGCTGACTATTCTGAGATACACGCAGCTCTCTCTTCCCCCAAACCGTGATTAACCAGATTCCCGATGGAGGCTGGAAATGCTGTAGCTGCCTATCAATGTATAGCAGCTATAACTGAGACTTTCTAATAAGCCTTTTAATATGCGGCTTCAGACAGAATTTTAATCTGTTTCAGGATGAGTAAAAAAGGGGGTTTTGGTTGTGAAAGTTATAATGCCTCAGATGTCCTAATATATCCGGAATCCATTTTCCCCACTGAGCCGTATCAGTGTAAAAGTGCTGATAACATTCCCGTGTCCTTGGACCGACTCATTCTGTCTTTGTGGAGCTCAACACGTGGACTGCCTGAAGCCTTTGTCCACCTACAGCTGGTGTGGAGTGAACATCCACACGTGTGGACAGAGCTGTGTTTCACGCCCACGTTCCATCTGAGCGCAGCTTTCCACGGCCCAGTCGTGGTACAGGTGAGCTCTACTCAGTTAGTGCTGTGTGCCTGCAAAGATTTCTGCTGTTTTTATTTTTTGTCACATTTACATGTTTCATTACTAACCACATCTTGATATCAGATGAAGCTAATCTGAGTAAATACAATATGTAGTTTATATGTGACTTATTCATGAATTGTTTGTGATAGCTGGAAATTAGTGTTTTCCATCTCTGTGGAGGAGTGTTGGCCCACTCTTCTGTGCAGAAGTATCAGTGGGCTGTTTGAGGCCATCCCAACAATCTCAATCAGATTTATGTGTGGACTCTGTTTTGAATTGCAGTCATTGGGGTTTTGCCATAGAAGTTAATTCCTTTTAGTGAGTTTCTTAGTTAATTATTGTGTTCTGTTCTTGGTGTATTGTGATTTATTATATTAGATCAGTTACTCTTTTATCCCTTGGGTTGTTGTTCTTGTATGTGTTGTGGAATTTTCTTATCAAAGTGGAGAGAAGTTGACTCATACAAGAGAAAATCCGGACTTTGTCTTTATAAGTTTTATTCAAAGGCATTCAGCATTTGAAGACCCTGACACTGAGGTTAGTCAGTGAAACAGAGCCCCGAACAACATTTACACACAGTATTTATACCAGAACATGACAGTGTTATCTCAACTTCAAAGAGTCTGTGTTTTACAACCCCAGACCCTTCTCGAGTTCAGAGGTGACAAAGTTATCTGGGAACCCATCTGTGGGTTTTAACCATTAAACTTCTGATAATGGCTTTTACAGCTTACTCCCTAACACAGATGTTCACAGAAGTGAGGTAACCCAAAGGAACACTTAATAAAATAATTTCCATCACACTCCCTTCTTCTGATTACAAGATAATCACAACTAAAGGAAAATTCTTCAAAACCAACACCCCTCTCAGCTAACAGATAACCCAAAGCCATTCTATTTTGCAAACTCATAGTTCTTATAGCCTGCTGCTCCATAGTTAGAACAGTGAAACCTTCCTCAGATAAAGCAGTAAGATTAAAAGTTAACACAAAGGGATCTGGAGCCAAATATCCTGAAATAGTATAAGGATCAGTTCTGATAGGACATGACTCAAATTTATGTCTGTTGATTAAAGCACATAAAACACATATAATAGCTTCGCAACCTACTGTCTTCCCAAGGAAATAAGGTGTACTTTCCTCCTGTGTAATACAAACATCTGGATCTTTAATCGGATTTCTATTACCCCGAATTCTATAGAGTTCCTGTAGACGCACACGTTAGCTTACTCCCTAACACAGTGTAAGTTTTCTGTTATCATTATTAAACAATAATCATGCTCTTCCCAAGTTCTTGTCTGCAGTTTGGTCCTGTCCTAAACTCACAACGGATGGCACTTTAAGTTTTGCACCTGATGTAATGGCACAAAACTTCCAAAATCCATTCTTGGGGATCATTAAGATTGGGTATCAGATGTGTAACAATTGGGTCAGCAGTGGTTCTGGCCTGGGATTTCTCCTTTGGAGGCCCTGGTGCTGGTTTGGAAAGCTTTTTTCCCCTAATTTAAATCGTCATTTGAACACTGCTTTTAGTATTTTATTCAGATGATCTTTGTCTGATCTTATTTCTTTGACAGTCTGCCGTATTGAAGTGTACTAAATAAAAAAAAAAAACAGAAGAAATTTGTATTGGGGGAAATTCTTTTTCAGAGCATTGTTTCGTTCTTGAGAAATACTCATTTTCATTTAATGCTGCTCTCATCATTCTGGGATGTGCACGGTGAGTATCGTTTAAAGTTGCTGCCATGGTAGAAATACGTCACCGGGCCCTAAATCAGGTTGTTCTGTGACAGGAGCCGATCAATAGTCCAAGGATGTCAGCGCCTGATGAACCCAGACCCAGGCCCAGGTTCCATTTTCTGATAAATGGAACCATTTTCACCCATCAGATGGCAATGCATTCGCTCCCCATGGATACGTCCAAAGTAAATCTGAAAAGGTTCCTGAAAGGGAGCAAATTAACAATGTGCTGAGACTATTTATTTTATTTTCATGCCGTTTGTAAACTGTGAAGTTCTGTGAAATCCCTCTAAACTAGATCTTCAGTCTGGTATCAAAGGAATGAAAAAATATATCAGTTGATGTGAGTGATTGCTTTATTTGAAGTCACACAAGGTTTTAAGTTCTGTCTCTGCTGCATTTTTAGGATTTGCATGCTGTGGACTTTTTTTTCTCCGTCTTTGTGTGACATGAGAAAAAGCTTCTTGATTGAACCCCAGGCCTCTGAAAACAAATTAAACCTGGCAGCTCAGAAAAGTCGCTCAAACTTTTAAATACAGCCTTAAAGCCTAAAACCTATCCTATCGGTGGTGTGGCAAACATCAGAATATTTACGCACTCCTTCAAGGACGGTCTGGATTTACTGGCTTTAGATCGATTTACAAATCTGTAAACATGAAGTGTCCCTGCAAGAAAATTCAGCTCTGCTGTTTTATGATGAAGGTGACAGCCGAATCACCATAAATTAGAATATTATCAGAAAGTTCATTTATTTTAGTAATTCAATTCAAGAAATGAAAACTCATATATTTTATAAATTCATTATTCAAATATTTTATTTTTTGGAGTTAAAGTTAATGAAAAACTTTTTTTTCTAAAATTTAAGCAAACAGGATTTTTAATGTTGTCTGACTGGAACTATATCCATATAGCACACAGTATCTGCACTCTGTACTTGGTCAGGGCTCCTTTTACCTTGTTTTGCATTAATTACTGCATCAATACAGCTTGATGATCAGTGTGTGGTTCTTCTGAGGTCTTCAGGAAGCCCAGGGTACTTCAGTATCAACCTTTAACTATTTGTGTTGTAGGTCTAGCAATTTTGCTGGAAAGCACAGTGATACCGTGGTATTTAAAGCAGACAGTGTTAGCATTGGCAGTATGGGTATGGGCCAAGTCCTTCTGTAAAAGCTTGAAGTGCTCTAAAATGTTCTGGTAGACGGCTGTGCTGACATTGGACTTTTTCTGTTTACCCCAGGTAAGACTCTTTAAATGTCTTTGGTTCAGGGATGACTTAGAGCAAGAAACATGACAGATGTAGCCATGGTCCTTGATCTGCCTGTGTGTGGTGGCTCCTGAAACTCTGAGTCCAGCTGCAGTCCGCATCTTGTGAATCTTCACCGAAGTCTTGTACTGATTTTGCTTCACAATCTTCTCAAGGCTACAGTTATCCCTGCTGGTAGTGAATCTTTTGCTAGTGCACCTTTTTCTTCCACACAACTTTCCATCACTATGCTTGGATACAGCACTCTTTGAACAGCCAGATTCTTTAGCAATAACCTTTTGGAGATTAATAATTTTTTAGACGTCTTTGTCTTAACTTGGCCTCTGGTTAGTGGGTTCTGAATACAACTTATCCTTATCCTCCTTGTAATGGCCATCAGTGGCTCGCTTTCAAGTCAGTAGTTTCCCCTATGAATTTGCATGTCATAACATGGCCATAAAATTGTTTTATTAGAAACCTTTTGTTTATTATTATTTGATGTAATATTGTAATTTTCTGAAGAATACAATTTTGGGCCTCCATTATCTGTTAGACATAATCAGTAAAATGAACAGAAATAAATGTTAAAATGTAAATAAATGTTAAAATATAGCACACTGTGTATTTGTTTCATATAAGAAAGCTCAATAAGATTGAGTAAATTTTTTTTTTATGTAACTGAAACAAATGTATTCTCTGATTATACTCTATTGAAATGTACATGGATCACCCCTAAGTTCAGGAAGTTAAATTAGATCTAGTCTGGGCTGTATGTGTCTTTATGAAGATAAAAATAGATGTCCTGTGTTTTCTTTTTTTAGGTCAGGAGAAGACAAATTGACTCCAATACGCTGACCCCCATAAATATAAACTAGTGCTGGAGAAAAATATATGTTCCTTCAAGGAATCAAGGCAATTATTTATTCATGTCAATAAAACTCATCCAGCCATTCAGTTTTAATGTCAATGTGTCAACTTTTTATCTGAATCTCTACAGTTTAAACATCTTTCTGCATGATGACACACTTTTTCAGTCAGACTGTTGCATTTAATCTTTAGATAAAAAGTAGTTCAGGAATGTTTTAAAAGAAAAACCTTTTGGGAAGATATTAATCTTAACACAATTCCATTGTAAGTGTGCAAAAGAAGAGAAGGATTCAGGTGATCCTCAATTATCGCTGCATCAGAGATTTCACCAAAGATTTCTTCATGAGTCTGATTATCAGTGAGTTTTAGTTTTTCTCTTACAAAAGGTGCCTTCAAAAATATCATATAAGCCATCTCTGTCTGTGAGATCAGATGTAAGGTTCTCCGGTGAACAGGATAGAGCTGGTAATTACATTTCGTCCCAGGGGGGACATTGGTGTAAGACCCCTTAGTAAAATGCAGCTTAAGAAATTTCTTTCAGTGGTAAAACACTTGGAGGAAGACAAACATGACTTCCTGCTGATGTCACATATTTGGGGGCAGGGTTCTCTCTTGAGTCTATAACTTCCTTTTCAAAATGACTAGTCTTATTTTCCAAAATGTATGGCACAAAATATTTAGGTGAAATGTTTCCAGTAGGAAACAGCTCTAAGTGAGCCAGAGAGGATGGTCTCAAAACACTTTCTGAATAATTGGGCATAAAGATTGAGTCCAGAAGATGAAACCAGGACCTGATGTCATGGCCTCAAGACTGTCATTAATCCTTTAGATAAGAATGGACTGCTGAGCATTGTTCTGAGATGAAGCATAAGGGTCAAAATGTGTTTAACGAAAAACTTGAAAAATATAGTAACAGAAAAACATAATGTGTAATTAAACAGAAAACCTTGCAGCAAATGTTTGTAGTTTGAATTTGAGTTTTAAAAAAAATTAAACATATTATTTTATTTTAGCTCTAAATATGCAAAAGATCTATTTTTGGCAGACTGGGGTCGTGGTCCCCCTAATCAAAAGGGGGGACCATAGAGTGTTTTCCTACCATAAGGGAGTCACACTCTTAAGCCTCCCTGGTAAGGTCTATTCAGGGTTCTGGAGAGGAGGGTCCATCGGATAGTTGAACCTCGGATTCAGGAAGAGCAGTGTGGTTTTCGTCCTGGCCGTGGAACACTGGACCAGCTCAACACCCTCAGCAGAGTCCTGGAGGGTGCATGGGAGTTCGCCCAACCAGTCTACATGTGCTTTGTGGACTTGGAGAAGGCGTTCGACCGTGTCTGTCAGGGAATCCTGCGGGGTGTACTCAGAGAATATTTGGTACCAGGCCCTTTGATACGGACTGTTAGGTCCCTGTATGACCGGTGTCAAAGCTTGGTCCGCATTGCCAGCAGTAAGTCGGACTTGCTTCCGGTGAGTGTTGAACTCCACCAATTTTGCCCTTTGTCGCCAATTCTGTTTATAACTTTTATAGACAGAATTTCTAGGTGCAGCCAAGGTGTTGAGGGGATCCGTTTTGGGGGCCTTAGGATTGCGTCTGCTTTTTACGGATGATGTGGTCCTATTGGCTTCATCAGGTCGTGATCCACTGCTCTCACTGGAGCAGCCGAGTGTGAAGGGGCCGGGATGAGAATCAGTGCCTCCAAATCCGAGGCCATGGTCTTGAGCCGGAAAAGGGTAGAGTGCCTTCTCCGGGTCGGGGAGGAGGTCCTGCCTCAAGTGGAGGTGTTCAAGTATCTTGGGGTCTTGTTCACGGATGAGGGAAAAATGAAGCAGGTGATCAATAGGTGGATTGGTGCTTCGTCAGCAGTGATGCGGGCGCTGTACTGGTCTGACGTGGTGAAGGGGGAGCTGAGTCAAAAAGCGAAGCTCCCGATTTACTGGTCGATTTACATTCCTACCCTTATCTATGGTCATGAGCTTTGGGTCATGACCGAAAGAACGAGATCTTGGATATAAGCGTCTGAAATATGTTTCCTCCGCAGGGTGTCTGGGCTCTCCCTTAGAGATTGGGTGAGAAGCTCGGCCATCCGGGAGGGACTCAGAGAAGAGCCGCTACTTCTCCACGTCAGGAGGAACCAGTTGAGGTGGCTCGGACATCCGGTTAGGATGCCTCCTGGACGCCTCCCTGGTGAGGTGTTCCGGGCACGTCCCCCCAGGAGGAGGCCCAGAGGAAGACCCACGAAATGCTGGACAATCTTTCTCCACTGGCCTGGGAACGCCTTGGGATTCCCCCGGAGTAGCTGGCCCAAGTGGCTGGGGAGAGGGAAGTCTATGTCTCTCTGCTTAGGCTGCTGCCCTTGCAACCTGACCCCAGATAAGCGGTAGACAATTGATGAATGGATAGATCTAGTTTTGTCAATCTTATATTTTCCTAATATTTTCTATCAAGGTGAAGGCATCCATTCATTTAGTCTCTCCCTAAGATGCACAATCTGCGCTTGTGAGAAAATAAAACGCAACAAGAAAACGCTTTGCCAAGCAATAACATACCAAGTCCGTGTGTTACCAAGTGCACATTTTATGCAATGAGTTCACATGGCACTTCACTAACTCGTGATCCATTTGCTTTTGGCATGAAGATAACATCTTTAAATCTCCAGATGGAAATTATAGAATTGACGTGCAACAGGACACTCAAGGCAAAGTATGACTCTGTTAGGATCTTTGTGTGTTTGGGTTATGGTTTTTATTAGTCCACAGTCCGTTTCTGCCCTTTGGTCCTTTACTAACAACAACACATGAAACTATAGGTTCTACAGAGTTTCCCCTTCATCTCTGGAACAATGCCTAAACACTCCCTCTAATGTCGTTTTTCCATTTACGGTTCCAACACTGCACGGCTCCACTCTGTTCGGCCTCGCCTTACTCAACACGAAAGCTGTTGTGCTTCAATTGACTGACTGACGGCTGAAGTTATGGCATGAAACCCCACCTCAAGCTGTCACTGTTGCGCTGTGGGTTAGGGTTATTAAGCTATTATGCCTTATTGTCTTATGGTTCAGTGTGAGCCCATCACGTATGAGATGAGATGTACAACATAATCAGAATCAGAACCAGCTGTTATGGATCAGATTTTATGGTTTGTGAGTAATTTGACTTTGGAACTTGACTTTGGTTCCCATTGCTCACATGATATATCAAAGATCAGTCCAATGAATATATATATATATATATATATATATATATATATATATATATATATATATATATATATATATATATATATATATATATATATATACACTGCTAAAAAAATAAAGGGAACAGTCAAATAACACATGCTAGATCTGAATGAATGAAATATTCTCATTGAATATTTTGTTCTGTACAAAGTTGAATCTGCTGACAACAAAATCAGACACAAATCATCAATGGAAATCATATTTATTAACCAATGGAGGCCTGGATTTGGAGTCACACACAAAATTAAAGTGGAAAAACACACTAGAGGCTGATCCAACTTTGATGTAATGTCCTTAAAACAAGTCAAAATGAGGCTCAGTATTGTGTGTGACCTCCATGTGTCTGTATGACCTCCCTACAACACCTGGACATGCTCCTGATGAGACGGTGGATGGTCTCCTGAGGGATCTCCTCCCAGACCTGGACTAAAGCATCCGCCAACTTCTGGACAGTCTGTGGTGCAACGTGACGTTGGTGGATGAAACGAGACATGATGTCCCAGATGTGCTCAATCTGGGGAACGGGCGGGCCAGTCCATAGCTTCAATGTCTTCATCTTGCAGGAACTGCTGACACACTCCAGCCACATGAGGTCTAGCATTGTCCTGCATAAGGAGGAACACAGGGCCAACCGCACCACCATATGGTCTCACAAGGGGTCTGAGGACCTCATCTCGGTACCTAATGGCAGTCAGGCTACCTCTGGTGAGCACATGGAGAAAGAAATGTCACCCCACATCATTACTGACCCACTCCCGGTCATGCTGAAGGATGTTGCAGGCAGCAGATCGCTCTCCACGGTGTCTCCAGACTTTGTCACGTCTGTCACATGTGCTCACTGTGAACCTGCTTTCATCGGTGAAGAGCACAGGGCGCCAGTGGCGAATTTACCAATCCTGGTGTTCTCTGGCAAATGCAAAGCGTCCTGCACGGTGTTGGGCTGTGAGCACAACCCCCATTTGTGGACGCCGGGCCCTCATACCATCCTCATGGAGTCGGTTTCTGACCGTTTGTGCAGACACATGCACATTTGTGGCCTGCTGGAGGTCATCTTGCAGGAATCTGGCAGTGCTCCTCCTGTTCCTCCTTGCACAAAGGTGGAGGTAGCGGTCCTGCTGCTGGGTTGTTGTCCTCCTACGGCCTCCTCCACGTCTCCTGGTGTACTGGCCTGTCTCCTGGTAGCGCCTCCAGGCTCTGGACACTACGCTGACAGACACAGCAAACCTTCTTGTCACAGCTGGCATTGATGTGCCATCCTGGATGAGCTGCACTACCTGCGCCACTTGTGTGGGTTGTAGAGTCCGTCTCATGCTACCACGAGTGTGAAAGCACCACCAACATTCAAAAGTGACCAAAACATCAGCCAGAAAGCATCGGTACTGAGAAGTGGTCTGTGGTCCCCACCTGCAGAACCACTCCTTTATTGAGTGTCTTGATAATCACCAAAGATTTCCTCCTGTTGTCTTTTTCATTTGAACAACAAGATGTGAAATTAATTGTCAATCAGTGTTGCTTCCTAAGTTGACAGTTTGATTTCATAGAAGTTTGATTTACTTGTAGTTATATTGTGTTGTTTAAGTGTTCCCTTTATTTTTTTGAGCAGTGTATATATACTATTTATATATATATATATATATTGTGTGTGCCTGTGTGTGTGTGTGTGTACATATCTTCTGTGTTTAAGGGCAGCTTTTTAAAGATTCTCAAAATATTGAAAAGCCAAAGTTGGTTTGAACTCAATAAGCCTTTTCAGAAAAGTTGAAATGTCCTTAGAAAAGAAAAAAGTGCATCCTGTTGGCTTCTGTTGCAAAGCTTTGAATCCAAGAACTGCACAAGAGATCATCTTGGCAAAGCAAGTCTATATGTATAGCACCATTTATACCTAAGGAAATGTTATATGCTTTACAGAAAGATGGGAAAAGAGTACAGAAGACTTACCTTAACTATTATACTGTTATTATACTATTATTTAATGATTATCTATGAATCTTTGCAGTTATTATTGTGCTATTATTATACTATTTTAATTAATCAAATGCAAAACTTAAACAATTTCTTCCATAACAACAAAGATTTCCATTCTGAGTGATCCAAAGTACAACAGTAGTCTCCTGCAGACTTTGTCTGTTCTTTATTCCAGAGCAGCTGGATAATCAGTTTAAACTTTTCCTTTAGACTATTATACCACCAAAACTAAAAGTTTAATTTTAGATCTGATTGTCAAACTTAAATTTTTTTTTTCATTTCTGTGGTCTAATTTAATTTCAATTTAAGTCCATCATAAATCTGCTGTAAGATTTTAAAGACTGCTGCAAGGTCAAGGCCAACTTTGTTTCTAATGCACATTTAAAACAACTACGTTGTACCAAATTGCTCTACAAGCCTGACACAAAACTAGTTAGCAGGAAACCACAGTGGAATTTGAAAAATCCATCATAAGTACAGGAATGAATTCAGGTAGAAACAAAGTGAATGAAAAGAACGTATCTAAAAGCATTTTAGAGAATGATTCACTGTCCTGTGAAACCAGTCAGTGTCACAGCCTGAGAACACATTAGTATACTTCAAGTATAACCTCAATCTTACTCAGAAGCCACTGAAATATGCTGTAATGATATTTCTCTTCTTTGACAGACCAGACCTTTACACAAACAGAAACAACAAAACTAGCAGTGCCTGTAAATCTCTTAATCACATTTATAACCCTTAATGTACAAGATATATACATGATTTTCAGATCAATTTTGACAAATTTTTGAAAATATTTGGAGAATTTCAGCAGCTCTGCACTTAAAAAACTGAAGTTTTTGACCATTCTTCTTTACAAACTAGACTTAACAGGGTAAATGGTTAATTGTTTGCACTTGTATGGATCGCTCTTTCATCAAGTCCGAGGCGTCCAAAGGGCTTTACACTACAGTCAGTCATTCACCCAATTATACACACATTCACACACTGAAAGTGGTCAGTTACAAGGACACAATGACTGAGACGGATGAAGCTGACCATCAACCCACCGGTTACAGGACGACCCGCTACCACCCGAGCCCCCGTTGCCCCACAGTAGCCGAGATCATCAACTTTTAGCCACAAGTAGCCTGATGCTGCCCGTATCATGTTTTGTAGTGGGTATGGAATATTCAGGGTGATATGAAGTGTTACCTTTTTGCCACATATAGCATCTTTCATGTACACCACAAAGGTTTGTTTTGGTCTCATATGAGCAGAGCACCTTCTTCCACGTTTGTCGTGTCCCCTACATGCCTTGTGGAAAACTGGACTTCTTTAGCTTCCTTTCAACAATGGTGTTCTTCCAGACATTTAGGTCAGTTTTGTAAAGTGCATGAAAGATAGACATTATGTTGACATATTGTCTCACACATGAGCTGTGTATCTATGCAGCTCACCCAGAGTAACCATATGTGTATTGGCTGCCTCTTAATTATTGCTCTCCTTGCCCAGCTGGTCAGTTTAGGTGGACGTCCATGTGTCGGTAGGTCTGGAGTTGATTCATCCTCTCTCCATGTTCAGATGATGGATTGATCAGAGGCCTGTGTGATGTTCAAAGCCTGGGATATTTTTTTAGAATCTAACCCTGCTAAGACTTCTCCACAACATTCTCCCTGACCTGCCTGTTGTGTTGTTTGGTCTTCTTCATGCTGTTTGTTCACTAATGTTCTCTAATCTCTAACAAATGTCTGAAACAGAACAACTGTGAGAAAGGTTTGGACCATGTCGGCCAAATTTGGTGTAAAACTACAACATTTTAGAAAGAGAACACCATAGCTACAGTCAAGCATGGTGGTGGCAGTGTGTTGGTCAGGGCCTGCTCTGCTGCTTCAGGACCTGGACCGCCTACCGTAACTGATGGAATCATAAATTTTTACGGTGAAAGCAGAAACACTTGCAATAAAATGACCAGTCATCAGTTTGTGACGTTCAGGAAGAAAATGATCCAGTTAACACATTCAATTCCATGTCTGAATGGCTCACAAAGAACAACAAAAAACAAACAAATTGAACGTTTTAGTTTGGAATATTCAAAGTCCAGATTTAAAGCACAATTAAATGATGTAGCTGGACTTTAAAGAGTCAGGTTGCTTAAAACTCCTTGATTGTCCCTGAAATAAAACAATTCTTCAAAGAAGAGTGGGTCAAAATTCTTCCACTGCGATGAGAAAGACTCACTGCCAGCTCTGACAACTACTTAATGGCAGTTGTTGCTGCCAAGGATGGGTCTAATATTTGTGAGGGAGCATTCTGTTTTTTTTTTTTTACATAGGGCCAGAATGTTTTGGATAGCTGGATAACTTTTCCTTAATAAAAAAAAATTACAATTTGAAAAATGCATTTTGTAACGACTGAGGTTATCTGTTTGTCAAATTAAAATTTGCCTGGTCTGAAACATTTGATTGTGACCATAAACCAATGCAAATACTTTTTTACATGTAACTGCACATGTATATGATTTCAGTATCATCTGAAAGTTTCATTTCAGCCATCTCAAAGTGTTTGTTTTGACATAAAGCTCTGCAGAGGATGTGCTAAGATATGTTGTTTAATCTTTGAACATTGTGTACATTTTTAAGAAAACCAAGGTGTAGCTCTGCGAGCTCCTGCTGAGTTTTGCATTGTTACACTAAAACCAAAGGGTATGGAAGCAAATCGTTACCATATTTCAAATGAAAAAGCATTTTCAGAAATGATTTTTCATTTTAAGAATGTGGCTGCATTGTTTGACCCTTATCAATAATCCTATTTGCATTTTAATTTTCTTCTTCAAGACTGCTCATTCTTTCACTTAATTAAAATGAAAATGAAAAAGACATTTGAGATTTATTTTTCAAAATGTACCCCAGCAAATAGATACAAATATTCAATTTGAAATGTAAAATTTGAAAATGAAAAAGCATTTCCAGAAATGCTTTTTCATTTTAAGAATGTGGCTGCATTATTTGACCCATAAATAAAATTAGTGATCAATAATCCTCTTTGCATTTTCTTCTTCATGACTGCACATTTTATGCTATAATCAAAAAGAAAACAAAGCAGACATTGCTTTTTCGTTTTCGTGGTCTGCCCGCAAAGTACTGCCCAGAACTTGGAAACGAAAAAGCATTCCGAGCTGCGGGCGCAGCAGAGTGACGTCAGCAGCCGCTCTTCCTCAGCTCCCTGCTGACCGAGCTACCCATCTTGTTCGGTGGCAGGCGGTGGCAGTTCCGCCACCGCCTGCCACTGAAGCTGCCACCAGAACTGCCACAGCCTGCTGCAGGGTGGCAGGGGATTCCGCGAGGATACCAGAAGGTGCCAGACCGGCCGTAAAAGTTTGCCAATGCGGTTGCCGCTGTTTTTGTGGAAGTTGATGCTGATTATCGGCAAATGGGATGTCATTGTTGTTATAGCCTGTTACCTTTAAATAATGATTTCATTATTGATTATTATTTAATAAACAGCTTTAGACCCATAACATAAGGTGATTGTATTTACTTGACATGGAAAATAAATAGCACTATGTGTATGTGTGACGTGTTGAAAGGATGACGAAGATTTATTGCACAAACAGCCGGTTTATTATAGAGCGGCTATCCTGAATTGTCACTCACAGAAAATTATAAATAAATGCTTACAAACACGCTGGATGTCCCAGGCCATAAGGCTGCCACCAGAACTACCAGTTCTGCCTGCCACCGGAACTACCAGTTCTTCCTGCCACTGCCACAAATTGAGCTCGGCTCTGCTGCAATTCAATCAATTTCTCGGCACGTTTGCAATGTAATGCAATGCAGACGTACACAGCGCCCCCTACCGAACAAGATGGGTAGCTCGGTCAGCAGGGAGCTGAGGAAGAGCAGCTGCTGACGTCACTCTGCTCCGCCCGCCGCTCGGAATGCTTTTTCGTTTTCGAGTTCTGGGCAGTACTTTGCGGGCAGACCACGAAAACGAAAAAACAATGTCTGCTTTGTTTTCTTTTTGATTATGGCATAAAATGTGCAGTCATGAAGAAGAAAATGCAAATAGTATGATTGATTACTAATTTTATTTATGGGTCAAACAATGCAGCCACATTCTTAAAATGAAAAAGCATTTCTGGAAATGCTTTTTCATTTGAAATATGGTAACGATTTGCTTCCATAAAAGGGGACCTCATCTCTTCTGCTCTCGCATTCCCAACTCTCAGAGGAAAACGTTTAATTGCAGCAGGTAATTCACCAATGTGTTCATCAGACATTTCTGATTAAATTTCAGGTCAACTGACTACGGAGCAACGTACCAGAAGCTGAACGACAAAGTGGGGGCAAAGACGATCCTCAGTTATCTGTATGTGAGTCCTAACAACAAGAGAAAGGTACGGTTCGTGGTTTGTATCCTGCTCTGAATTCAATAAATAAATGTTTGTCTGTATGAGCTGTTTGCTCCTCACAGCTTGTCTGACAGACTGTGAAATGTCATTTACAGCTGATTGTATTGATGTCCGACTCATTGTTCTGGCTTGTCAGGAAGATGCTCAGAACAGAGCTCCTCATTTGTTCATATGTAGAAGTCACCAAGACAGTTAAGACAAAATATTCATGTTGATGAAAGGATGTCAGTTGATTGGATTTCCAGGTTTGGGTCATTTAATGGTTAAAATCATTTGTTTTAGTTTGTTACTCATCTTATGGCTCCACATACATGAGCATAAGAAAAATCTATTTTCTTCTGTCAAACTAATGATCAGGAACACAAAAACCCACTGTCAACAGGAAGAAAACCAGAAGATCTGACAATGAGCTGAAATGGTGGTTACTAAATGAGTAGAGGCTGTCCAGATTGGACACAGGTGTGGAGGGCTGGAAGTTAGACCAATGAGGAGGTGACCAGGAAGAATACAAGACCAGAACCACTCAAAATACACAGAAATCTAACTAAAGCAAAACAAAATATGCAAATCCAATAGAAAACCTTAACATCATGATACATTGGTCTTTCTAGGACATTGATTCTGTAATATATGATGAATCATAATTTACTCTCTTAGTAAATTAATAACTGAAGTTAACTCTAAGGGTGAGAAAAGGAAACAAAAACTTTTGAGATTTGTCATTTCAAATATTTATTTAGAGATGAACAATAGAAAGGAAGTAGCCAAAGGTCAAAAGTAATCTACTCCATTGCCAGTTAAGGTAACTGGTAGATAGCTCTGCACTTTGCCAGTGGTTTGAAAAGATGGTATTACACAGAGTTGGATAAACCTAACCTAAAATGTTTGGCCTGCACAGATTCATATTGATAGCTCACCATTTTAAAATGTGGAACAGAATCACTGTTCTGAACACCAATGTTCTTCTTCCAAGTCGCTGTCTTATTTCTCTGATCTTTCCCATCCCTGGAAGATTAGATCTGGATTTTCTAAAGGGTGCATGCGGAAACAAAGCTTTCTGTTTTAAGAGTTATGATCTGAGCAGTATCAGACACATAGAAAGAACAAGGAGATGTTAAAGGCAATTTAACTTATTTAATTATTATTTGACTTTATACATTTGCACACTAAATAAAATATTCTCCCTTTAAACAGCTGCTTTCTGCATGATTTGCCAAGGTTTGCCCTAAAAGTCCAGTTATTGATTTTTTTCATTTCATGACAGTGCATCATGCTGTAGCAAAATCATAATAGGTGGGTAAATGTCATTCACATTAAAATCCTATTAGTCTAATTACAAACATATTTTCTCTGTCTTGAATCTTTAATATTCAGTTTGTCTAAAATCTAAATTCTCTTTGTCAGGGAGCCGAAATCACAGACATCAGGAAAGAAATGTGATCAAATACAGGTCCTTCTCAAAAAATTAGCATATTGTGATAAAGTTCATTATTTTCCATAATGTCATGATGAAAATGTAACATTCATATATTTTAGATTCATTGCACACTAACTGAAATATTTCAGGTCTTTTATTGTCTTAATACGGATGATTTTGGCATACAGCTCATGAAAACCCAAAATTCCTATCTCACAAAATTAGCATATCATTAAAAGGGTCTCTAAACGAGCTATGAACCTAATCATCTGAATCAACGAGTTAACTCTAAACACCTGCAAAAGATTTCTGAGGCCTTTAAAACTCCCAGCCTGGTTCATCACTCAAAACCCCAATCATGGGTAAGACTGCCGACCTGACTGCTGCCCAGAAGGCCACTATTGACACCCTCAAGCAAGAGGGTAAGACACAGAAAGACATTTCTGAACGAATAGGCTGTTCCCAGAGTGCTGTATCAAGGCACCTCAGTGGGAAGTCTGTGGGAAGGAAAAAGTGTGGCAGAAAACGCTGCACAACGAGAAGAGGTGACCGGACCCTGAGGAAGATTGTGGAGAAGGGCCGATTCCAGACCTTGGGGGACCTGCGGAAGCAGTGGACTGAGTCTGGAGTAGAAACATCCAGAGCCACCGTGCACAGGCGTGTGCAGGAAATGGGCTACAGGTGCTGCATTCCCCAGGTCAAGCCACTTTTGAACCAGAAACAGCGGCAGAAGCGCCTGACCTGGGCTACAGAGAAGCAGCACTGGACTGTTGCTCAATGGTCCAAAGTAGTTTTTTCAGATGAAAGCAAATTCTGCATGTCATTCAGAAATCAAGGTGCCAGAGTCTGGAGGAAGACTGGGGAGAAGGAAATGCCAAAATGCCAGAAGTCCAGTGTCAAGTACCCACAGTCAGTGATGGTCTGGGGTGCCGTGTCAGCTGCTGGTGTTGGTCCACTGTGTTTTATCAAGGGCAGGGTCAATGCAGCTAGCTATCAGGAGATTTTGGAGCACTTCATGCTTCCATCTGCTGAAAAGCTTTATGGAGATGAATATTTCATTTTTCAGCACGACCTGGCACCTGCTCACAGTGCCAAAACCACTGGTAAATGGTTTACTGACCATGGTATCACTGTGCTCAATTGGCCTGCCAACTCTCCTGACCTGAACCCCATAGAGAATCTGTGGGATATTGTGAAGAGATCGTTGAGAGACTCAAGACCCAACACTCTGGATGAGCTAAAGGCCGCTATCGAAGCATCCTGGGCCTCCATAAGACCTCAGCAGTGCCACAGGCTGATTGCAGCCTGTTATGCACAAGTATTGAGTGCATAACTGTACATGATTATTTGAAGGTTGACGTTTTTTGTATTAAAAACACTTTTCTTTTATTGGTCGGATGAAATATGCTAATTTTGTGAGATAGGAATTTTGGGTTTTCATGAGCTGGATGCCAAAATCATCCGTATTAAGACAATAAAAGACCTGAAATATTTCAGTTAGTGTGCAATGAATCTAAAATATATGAATGTTAAATTTTCATCATGACATTATGGAAAATAATTAACTTTATCACAATATGCTAATATTTTGAGAAGGACCTGTATAATTTTTCCCAGAATCACAATATTAACACCAAAATATTAATAATCACATTAATATAATAATTAATTAACTAATATGACTTAAACAAACAAACATTAAATCCACCTGCTTTCAGGGGAATCTAAAATAGTTTGAGAATTAACCTTCAGGGTTCCTGTAGCCGGGCTGCACAGTGGTGCAGTTTGTAGCACTGTTGCCTTGCAGCAAGAAGGTCCTGGGTTCGATTCTCAGCCGGCGGTCTTGCTGCATGGAGTTTGCATGTTCTCCCTGTGCATGCGTGGGTTCTCACCAGGTACTCCAGCTTCCTCCCACAGTCCAAAGACATGCCTGTTAGGATAATTGGTCACTCTAAATTGCTCTTAGGTGTATGAATGAGTGTGTTGTTGGTGTGTTGCCCTGCGATGGACTGGCGACCTCTCCAGGGTGTACCCTGCCTCTCGCCCATAGACTGCTGGAGATAGGCACCAGCTCCCCCACGACCCACTATGGAATAAGCGGTAGAAAATGACTGACTGATGACTGTTTCCTGTAGCTGATAAACATTTAATATCATATGATAAACTCACAGTTTACGTGGATAATTTGAATTTTCTAAACACCAAACCTAACTCTGGAAAAAGTTTTGAAAAGAAATGAAGAATTTACCAGAAGTAGGACTTCAAGGTCCAACAGGTTCTGATGCCTGAAAACAGCCTGCGATAAATTGATGAGACTCTTGGCCTCGGGTCACCTCTCAGTGAAACGGACTCGGCGCCTTTTCTGAATGTTCTGCTCCTCAGCTCAGTGGACGGAGACTCTCTGCACAACAGTTGTTGCCATTGGGTTTCTCCATATCTCCTTCATCACTTCATCGTCAAAGCTCTCAGAAGCCTCGGAATCAGAGTTTTTGCTACGTCTTTATTTAAAAAATACATTTAAAACCATCAGTGACATCTGGAGGTCTGCACAGAGATATTCTCAGCAGGAGAAAAAGACAATGGTTGACTTAAAAAAAATATTTTGACATGTTTTTTTACATGCATTAAATTTTTCACAAAATGTTTTCAACAACTTATCATAGCATCTTCATTGCATTTAGGACAATCTCACCAACAGAGTCTGTTTAATTAAAAGGTGATTTAGTTCAATGTCACCTGAAGTCTTGGTCAGAATAATGACATTTGTACAGAGGTCAGCTTTGGTGGGTTTGGTAACCCTACAAATGCTCATCTCAGTTTCCTCATCCAAAGCAAAAACCAACAATAACAAAAAGCATCCATGTTAAATTTAAAGCTCACTGAAATAATTACAGCCACTCTTCTGAATTAAAATACTGTCGCATATTTCTGACAGTCTTCATTGATGAGCTGAGTTTACAGAAGGTTTTCTGTTAGCTTTGACAGGCTTGAGTTAGTTCCCCCATTCATCTCAGATTAGAGCTAACTAGCCTTACTACCAATATAATACCATTATTTTAAGGTTCAGCTTTGTTTAAAAGGTCTATTTGGGAAGCATTTCACAGCTCATCTAAAAAAACAAAATGTTAGTGTATTACCACATTTTACCTGTTGTATGCAGACTAAACAAAAAGGGACATTTTTTGAGTTTTATATGTGCAGAATTTCCATCAAAACCTCCTGACGATTGCTGTTTTCCTCTTTCTCATCAATGATTTATTCAAAGTAAGGGAAAAAAATCCTCCATGCTGCTGTTGACACCTTCTCATCTACATCTGGATCATTTCTGTTCTGGCATATTTGATGTATTTGTTACATTAAACACTGTAATCAAATGGAGCCGGTGTTCACCGGACGCTCAGGCATGTTCCCCTCCCTGCTTCAGGATTCGGTTGTTTTGCCCAGAAACATTTTAAACAGGAAATGTCCAGATTTCTGGCTCAGGTTTGGTGGAAAAGGGTTTGAACTCCTCTCATTACATTCTGTCATGTGAATCAGGGAACAGAATGAGCGGTGTCCCAACAGAACCGTTTCTGTCCTGCAGCTGAAGTGACTTGGGTTTGGTGCCAGTTAAATGAGAATCCCTGTTTTTTTCAAGTAGGTCGGAAAAAGCTTTTTGTGCAAATCAGAGGCAGCACATCAGTACTGATGAATGTTAATTACTTTTTCTCAACTCAGGTCCATTTGGGAAAATTAACTCTGGTTCCATTATCATCCTGGACCATTACAATTCTTCACTAGATTTTATGCATGTCCATTTTCAGTACATATGAGCAGCAGTTTTATCTTGTCCAACCTTGCTGCATCCATTTAGACGTTATTACCTCTAGACAGTTGATCATAGGGTGAGAGTGATTGCAAGTTAAAATTTTCTTGTTCCCGGCATGGATGCAGATATGTTGTAGGAAAAGCTAAACAGATTGATTTGTTTTAAAAAAAAAACAACAGACCGATTTATTTAACAACATTACTGTTGTTTCATGAACTGAATTCAATCAAACTGAAAGCCACAGTAAAAACTACACATTTACAGGTTTAGGTTCATGTGCTTGTAGAGTGGTGGGACCTCAGCAAAGCCACTTAAAAGGTTCAGAAGCTTTGCTATTTAGGCAGCGCTGCAGAGGAACAACAGGAGATCACAACAGCTTCCAGTTCCAAAACCCAGCTTGCTGAGCAGCGCCAGACCTCAGTTTAAACCCAGAGCAGTGAGCAGATGAAGATCTGTAAACAGCTTGGCAGGTTTATAATCTCTCTCCAACACAAAAGGAAACTCTTGAATACACAAGCAGACAAATCCAAATAAATTGGGATAAAAACAGCATTTTATTTTATTTATCAGCACATTTGCTTTTGTCTCTTTTTTCGGCCACTGCACTGACTTCTTTCACACACAGACATGAATACTAATAATCTGTCTCACACAGGTCCAAACACCTTTCTTGCATCCTGATCCTGTTGGCGTGCTGCAGTAGCATGGCTTCTTGTTAGGACTTGAAGATAATAAAAACAACACTGAGTCACAGTAGCATCACCAGAAACCCCAGGAGGCTATCATCACTGTAGGTGTTGTCACAGTCAACAAATATAATCTAAACTGACAGCCAATTTAACAGCGAACCAAGTTAGGCCTCTGCCTGTCTCTAGGGTCCTGCATGTCTTACATGTTCCCCTGATTCCACACACCTAATGAAGTTTGATGAATAAATAACAAGCAACACCTAAAAATGATGATATCCTACTGAGGTAGTCCATTCATTTAAAAAGGTGTTTGAAGATGGAAGACATCTAAAAAAAACAGGACAATCTCCCTTGTGGAGGAAAGTCAGGAAACAGTGATCTGGTTCAAGGTAGACTGCTAAAACACAATCCAATGGCCACAGTATATTACTGTCCAATGTGACACCTTCTGTCTTTAAGTACATATTTACTAGAACCATTGCTTATTTTTGACCCAGATGCTACTTATGAAAGGGACTTGAAATTGTACTGCTGCAGAAATCAAAAATTTCCAAATCTGGAGACAGAACAGGTTGATCTGATCCAGCTTGGTCTCGTCTGTCTGGAGCTCATATTTTGGCTGGTTTTACTCTGGAAGTTTAGGCTTACAGACAGACCTGTCCTTCTTAGACTCAGCAGTGTTCATGCATATTTGGCAGCTCTGTAGCATACTGGTAATATAGGCATGAAAGAATCATTCAGAGGCCTGAATACAATTAATATCTGAATTGTACAACTGGCAGAAATGGAATAAAATAACCGATTTATTTTACCGAACAATTTTCTGCTAGCTGGAATTAATATTAACATTTTGGAGGGCCCAGCTAGCCAGATGACATTTTTGTCTAATATTTTGCATTGGCCCATGTACACCACAGATAAATCTGATAGTCATGATCTTTGTGTTTAAACTTTTTTAACTGGTCATTGGGGAGACATTTGTGCATTGTCTGGCACACCTGTGAAAATCTTTCCAGACCCAATTACATTGGAATCAGAAGTTTTTGTTGTTTATGTCCTATCCCCAATGATGCTTTAAGTAAATTTTATGAGAAATTTCTGCACTACTTTTTTACATTTAAAAAGTACAAAGATAGATTAAAAACACAAGAAGTTCAAATATATTATCAATATTGATAATAAAATCATAGCTGTACCTTCATCCCTCAAACACTGGGAGGATGACGTTGAGAAATGGATTCTGATTACATATACTAGTATATTAAGTTGATTTGTCAACTCCACTGCTCTGGACAAAAACGGACTTAGCTCTGAGACATTTCAGTGCTTACACAGTAAGCTCAGTCAGAGGCTTAACACATACATCACTGAGATTGGGTTCAACTGTCATCATCAGGAAATGTACAGAAACCAGGCTACTTCCTTTAAAGTGGGACCAGGGCGATCTGCAGCTATGCTGCTGCATTGTTATAAAGGTACAAACAGTATTTAAGTGAAAAGTGAAATGCATTTTCTATGCTTTTAGACCTACCGATGGTACATCAATTGTGTATGAGTATACTTTAAAAGGAGCAGTTTTCTGTTGTAGGTTAAGAATGAGGTCTGGAATGGGAATCATGCACTGATGAATGTTAATGCTTTGGTGTACGCTCGTAGCTCAATAACAATGTGGGGTAAGGAATTTTCTCCTTTAGGTTATGGTGAAAAAGTGAAAGGAGCATACAAACATGGTTTCTGGTAGTTGATCGCAGAAATAATTCTGCTAATTAATGGACACACCTTGCTCAACAAATACCTGAACTTCACAGAGATATGTTTGGAGGTGTGTGATTATCGAAACAAAGAAACTTAGTGAAACTGAAAAACTACAACTCGGTTCATAAGGTTTCCCACCAAAACAATAGCCGATGCACAAGCATCATGGTGGTTTTGCAGTTGTCTTTATCCGTTACTGCCACCTAATGGTAGACTTGTTTGCAGTCCATTTCCAGTGGAATGGAAAAAAGACAGCCACTTAAGTTTTTAAGTTTTTAAGTTCATTGTCATCATTGACTCTTGAAATACTCTATGTCTTGCAGCAGTTTGGAGACTCAAAAAAACCTAACTAACTCCCTTCTTCCACACAAGCCAGCAGACCTGAGAAGGAGGGTAGCGGACACCACAGGTTTGTGACCCCGGTTGCTGCCCCCATGGAGGGCGCCATGTGACTTCTGCAGGTGGAAAAACAAAAGCCTCTCTGTTTACTGCAGGAATGGGAGTAAATCAGACCTTTGAGGCTGCTAGAGATCGAGGTAGTAAAGCACCATGGAGGGAGCATCGGCAAATATACTGAGAGGGAGCAAGTAAGCAAGGAGGGGTTGAAAGGGGAGGAAAAGGGCAACAGAAAAATGGATAAATAGAGGCCTGGCCCCAGGGTCAGTCACATAGAAAACAGGCTGACAACACGGCAATTACATCAATTTTTATATTGTGGCTCCATACTGAGTCCATACATGTGAGATCAGAGCTCGAGCACACATAAAAGGAAATAATTTTGAGTTTTTGCCTGAGATTTTGTGTGAGAGCACACAATTATAGTAAATTGGCAAGGAAGCTGAGTGCTTGCTTTAAAAAAGAAGCTCACATTTTGCAGCCATACAAATGGGTATAGACTCAAATGGTTGGAAAACAAAAGTGAATTTTCTGGGGAAGCATTGAGTGACAGATGGATTCAACTTTTGCTTTGCTCTCAGCTTGAGTGTTCTCTGTGAGGAATGCATAATACAGCTCTTTTTCTCCAATTCACTGACTTGAACAACAGCAGCAGATCTCAGGCGTGTTCATCACAAAGGCCTTGGTTGCCTGCCTGTCCATGTGGGTGGACGCTTGTGTTTGCATGTTCACAAACATTAACCCCCCTGTGTGGCTGTGACAGCAATAACGGGCAGATGGGTGAAGCAAGAACTTCCCTGAGATCAGACCAAAAACACCTGTTTTTTTCCTGTTGCTCTTTAAGGAGTTTTCTTGATTTTCACGCTTTTGATCAGTATCTCAAAAATGTTTGATACATTTCAACTGTTTACATACTTATCAGAAAAACCCTAAATGGATAAAATCATTCCAGCACCTGCTTTGATTTTAATGTGTTTGGAAATATTAAACGTGAGATATCACACATGATAACCTGCAGCCAGCAGGGTCATCAAGCAAACTTTCCCAGTGCATTAAAAATGCTGGACTTATTACTTTATAATTATTTAAGTTTACTGCATCTCAGCTTTTAGGGTCAAACTGTTGATTATGAACAGTTGAGTTGATATAAATGTAGAGTTTCCTTGTCAGAAATGGATCACGTTGAATTTTTAGAACACTAAAAGGTTTTTGTCAGGTAATCTAGTGAAAACACATATCTTTCAAGGTAAGAGAGTAGAAGAACGGTGCACCAAGGTCACTTTTTTATTTCTCTGTCATTGTACTCTAATATTTTTTTTTTTTGTCAGGCATATTTCCTGAATAAAAACAAGTGTATTTAATTTCAGTGCTGCCAGCAATAGCAGCAGCCTAAATAATTCCCAACAAAGTAGCCAAATGGAAGTTAACCATAATTAATTTTACTTCTTCTTCCAAAGTACTTTAAACAAAAAAAGATAGCATACTTTGAAGGTCTGTGATACATCTTGCTTGAAATCCTAATTCTGATCTATTCTAACATAGTTTATTGTCCTCATTGTTTTCTGCAAGCCTTGTAATGTATTTAGAGAGTGAATACGTGCCTCTTCCTGCTTTTATAATAGCTGGTAGAGTCCTGCAATGGAATCAAGGAGCTTCACAGAAAATCATGCATAGTTTTAGTCTTGTCTAATTATATGCAGGTAACAACTACACCATTGCTTACTGTCTGGATATTTTATGAGATGTTCTGCCACTGCATGTGTTTGAAGTTCTTATTCAGTGCATGGATTATTATCACAATACTGCCCAGGATGCTCAGCAACAGCAGAAATTCATAGCACAGTAGACGAGACATTTTCTCAACCACTTATCCAAGTCTTCATATCGGTGGACTGAGGTTAAGTTCTGAAAAGGATCATGATCCTCATCATGTTTACCTCAGTCTTGGCTTCTGTGTTAGCTTCCATCATGGCTGTTGCAGTCATCAGAATCACATTCTGGCTCAAACATACAAACTTTTCAGAGTCAGGTGGTAAATTAGGAGGTAAATTAGGACTGATTTATTGGGCTTAAACTGCCATCTCATTTTAGTGTACTCATCTAGAGCTCCTCATCCCACCACTGACTGGATTCCACTTGGTTTAATATTACAGGTCATTATTGCACACAAACAATTAATTTAATTTTGACAACTAAGTGCTGGAAACATTAAATTCACAACTCAATTTGAGCCATTTTGTGCTTCACCAGTTGAGTGATTTTACTTTGAAAGCAGCAAGAAACTGTAAAAAAACCCTTTATTTATGAAGAATGAATATTCAAAAGGCCAGAGAGCAAAAATAACTTTATTACTTACTTTCAGCAGAATGTTGTGTAATCTCGCCTGCAGCACAATTACAAAGTTGTTGGTGATCACCCGGTCATTGCAGCACATGCTTACTTTCAGCAGACATACCTGGAGCTATACCACCTGCTGCAATCACGGCATACTCATTTTAACCCATGTAGGTTAAAACACAGAAAGGAGGTGAAGACTCTGTTAGACTGCCGGCTTTTTAAGGCCATGCCACCTGCTGGATGAATCACAGTGAATCAGCCATGCTCTGCTGGCTGACTGGCTGCAGAGCAACGGCTGCTAGCACAGTCGAGGAGAAGGTAACAGATGATGGTTTTGTTTTGAGGTGGTGTGTTGGTGGGTCTGTGAGGGGAGGTAACATCTGTCAGGCCTGAAGCAAGAATCTCCAAATGGCTGCAACAAGCAGAGCGGCAAAACATCCCAGAGCACGTGTGACTGAGGAGGAGAAGCAGGCTGGGAGTCACCATTCCAGATGGGCCGAGAGATGGAGGGACTCCAGCTGACAGAGAGAGGGGCACTGGGATAGGAGAGGGAGAGAATACAGGGTCTTCTACGTGTCTTTCTTTTTTGTCATTCACTCAGGAAGGTAAAGATGCACCGTTTAGTGCAGGGGTCCGCACCACAACCTGCGGCTCTGGATCCGCTTTTAATAACTTTGTTTTAAATGATAAAGAACAAAATAATGTTTTCAAACAAAGAATAACACATGTAGGTTTTAGCAGTTTTTCAGTTTTTTGTAATAATTGCATTGGATTTCTACAACAGAATGACACTAAAATTATCAATAATATATTTTTTTAGACCTAATATTCTTGTCATCAGGTTGGAAACTATCTGCAATTTTTGCATAATTTCATCCATCCTGTTTTGACAAAGGTTTTGTTTAAATTTATTTAAAAACCTAAAAATAGAAATATTATGGTGGTTCTTTAAAATGACAAATTACCTATAGTAGAAATTCATTAAAAAAATATTATAAGTTGTCTTTTTTTGTACAGACCAGGTAACATTAGCATGGTTGTAGACTCCTGGTTTAAAGTTTTATCTCTAAGGGACAGAAATGCTTTGCTGTAATTAGAAATGTTCTTCTGTTGGCAGATGATAACCTTTTCTGTTGGGAGTAATTTAAAAGTGATAATATTATGGTTTAATATGTTTTTTTAAGCTAAAATACGCATCAGTGCTAATGATTTTATGTAATTATTGATGATTTGGGATCCGGAGAATGCATTTATTTTTAATTGTAAAGAAAAAGGATACCTGATTTTCTAATTATTTACTAATAAAGTCGTAAAAGTGTGGTGTGCGTTTTTGTTTAGCCCCACTGAGTTAGTTTGTTTAAGAACTACATACGTGGACAAAATTGTTGGTACCCTTCGGTTAATGAAAGAAAAACCCACAGTGGTCACAGAAATAACTTGAATCTGACAAAGGTAATAATGGATACAAATTCTATGAAAATGAATAAATGAAAGTCAGACATTACTTTTCAAATATGCTTCAACAGAATTATTTAAAAAAATAAACTCATGAAACAGGCCTGGACAAAAATGATGGTACCTTAACTTAACATTTTGTTGCTCAACCTTTTGAGGCAATCACTGCAATCAAATGATTCCTATAACTGTCCATGAGACTTCTGCACCTCTCAGCAGGTATTCTGGACCACTCCTCATGAGCAAACAGCTCCAGTTGTCTCAGGTTTGAAGGGAGCCTTTTCCAGACGGCATGTTTCAGCTCCTTCCAAAGATGCTCAATAGGATTTAGGTCAGGGGTCATAAAGGCCACTTCAGAATAGTCCAATGTTTTCCTCTTAGCCATTCTTGGTGTTTTTAGCTGTGTGTTTTGGGTCATTATCCTGTTGCAAGACCCATGACCTGCGACTGAGACCAAGCTTTCTGACACTGGGCAGCACATTTCTCTCTAGAATCCCTTGATAGTCTTGAAATTTCATTATACCCTGGACAGATTCAAGACACGCTGTACCAGATGCAGCAAAGCAGCCCCAGAACATAACAGAACCTTCTCCATGTTTCACAGTAGGGCCCATGTTCTTTTCTTCATTTGCTTCATTTTTCCATCTGCGAACATAGAGCTGATGTGCGTTGCCAAAAAGTTCAATGTTTGTCTCATCTGTCCATAGGACATTCTCCTAGAAGCTTTGTGGCTTGTCAACATGTAGCTTGGCAAATTCCAGTCTGGCTGTTTTATGATTTGTTTTCAACAATGGTCTCCTTGGTCGTCTCCCATTAAGTCCACTTTGCCTCAAACAACGTCGGATGGTGAGATTTGACCCTGAAGTTCCTTGAGCTTGAAGTTCACCTTTAGTCTCTTTAGAAGTTTTTCTGGGCTCTTTTGTTAACGTTCGTTGTATCTGTCTCTTTGTTTTGTCATCAATGTTCCTCCTGTGGCCACGTCCAGGAAGGTTGGCTACAGTCCCATGGATCTTACATTTCTGAATAATATGTGCAACTGTAGTCACAGGAACATGAAGCTGCTTGGAGATGGTCTTATAACCTTTACCTTTAACATGCTTGTCTATAATTTTCTTTCTAATCTCCTGAGACTCTTTCCTTCGCTTCCTCTGGTCCATGTTGAGTGTGGTACCATGTCACCAAACAGCACAGTGACTACCTGTAGCTCTATATATAGGCCCACTGACTGATTACAGGAATGTAGACACCTGTGATGCTAATTAATGGACACACCTTGATTTAACACGTCCCTTTGGTCACATTATTTTCAGGGGTACCATCATTTTTGTCCAGGCCTGTTTCAGGAGTTTATTTTTTTTAATAATTCTGTTGAAGCATGTTTGAAAAGTAATGTCTGACTTTAATTTGTTCATTTTCATAGAATTTTTGTTTATTATTACCTTTGTCAGATTCAAGTTATTTCTGTTATGATTTGTGGGTATTTTTGGGTTGTTGTTGTTCTTCTTCTTATTATTATTATTAGTATTGATAGGTTTTGAATCATGCTTCTTTTATTTTCCTGGTCATGCTTTAGTTTTTGTCTTCTAGTTCATGTTTTGTCAAGTTAGGTTTTTTGGATCTGGTTATGCTTTAGTTTCATGGTTTACTAGTTGTGTTTAAGTTTGTATTCAAGAGTCTCTGTTTTGCTCCAGTCACGTTTTGTTCTCTCCTGTCTTCAATCATCTTCATTCAGTTCACCTGCACCTAGCATTCAGTCTCCTCGTTTCACCTGGTTCTTGCTCCATATATACACATCTTTTCTGTTCATTCCTCATAGAAACATTAAGGATCATGCCATGCCCGTCTCGCCTACCTGTTCACTGTTTTGTTCCTGCCTCCTCTAGTGAGTGAGTTTTTGTTTTTTCCCAAATTAAATCTTTACTTACTGTCATGCTGCCTGCTTGTCTGTATTCCGGGGTCCTCCGCTGCACAAACCCTGACACAGGACTTGAGTTCAAAGATTAGAGATGAATTCGTGGCTTACTGTTCTGGTTTGGATGGAATGCTCTGAGGTGGTGATTCTGGCGGTGAGTCTGGTAACATGTTGATGACTATGAGACTGAGCTGGTGGAGCTGGATAGCAGGCAAGCAAAGGCTGAAGCAGAATTAAGGAGCTGCCATGGACAGCCGTAGATGAAGGGTTTTCCAGGGTCAAACTGTCATGCATGAAGTAGCAGAGGGGGCCCATGAGCCAGGAGACAACTTCAACCTGGAGGACCATACAACTAGGAGGGAAGTGTTAGGAAGGTATATTCTAAAGTCTAGATTCTACTGAGAAGACTCTTTAGAAAGCTTGGAACTTGGAGGGCTTGATATTACCAACAAACGTGGACCATCAGGCGAAGAGTGCTTGTACAGCAGCTCCTTATGAATACTGCAGCAGATGAGTGATTTCTCACAGGTGCCCAGCTTACAGCTGATCCACCTCACCCTCCAGCAGAGATCTTCAGGAGAGAAAGAACTCACACCAGCACAAAAACACACACAGACTCATATACCTGGACACGTGGGGTAATAAATAAATAAAAATAATAAAGGTATGAATTAGTATTCCAATTTTCTGTGAAACTGAATTTTGTGTTTTCGTTAGCTGTAAGCCATGATCATAACTTTTTGAAATAAAATAATCTTTTTCATGATATCCTACTGCTCTCTTAGATTGCCCTTAGGTAATAGTCTGTGGGTGGATGCTTGTCTGTGTTGCCCTGAGATGCACTGGTGACCTCCCTAGGTTTTCCTCTACCTCTCACCCAATGACTGCTGAAGTTAGACAACAGCCTTCCTTTGATTCTGGATGAATAAATGGGTATGATGGATGGATGGATAGTTGGACAATATTCTAATTTAATGAAATGTACATGTATTTAGATTTCTGTATTATTAAAATATGAATACAAATACTCTGAAATTTGTGACATAGTTAAATTAAATAAAGGTGGCCTGAATTTTGCTCAGAAAGGCCTTATGTAAATTGGAAGGTAAATACCCACCAGAGGGCAAAGGTTATGTTATTAATTGACGACTACAGCTTAAAGAAGTCTTATTTCTCTGGATCAAAGCAGATTAGATTGGATGTCTAAAGAGGGTAACTTACTCTTGTTTGTCTTGTCTCAGATCATCTGAATGTAATGAACCTGCATCTCTGGGTTTCCATTCACGGCTCGTCAGCCTTCCAGCTTCAGCACTGCCACGAGGGGCGGCTAACCGAGCCAAGATGGAAACCCAATTAGACGGAAAGGCAGAAACTGACATGTTTGTCAGATCTGGCATGGTCTGAGTGAGCTAAAATGTCAGGCAGTGTTCAATTTGCAGCAGGCCTAAATGCCTCAGATCAAGAGTCAGGAGTTACGTTTAATAAGTCAGATCAAACAGTTTAAAGCACCTGGTCTATTTAGAGGAACAGGTGGAAGCATGGAGATAATAAGTATAGATATGTATATCAACTCTGTGCACTTTCAAGCCCTGTGCTGAGAGACACTGAGCTAGATGGGGTTTGATGGAGAGTGTTTGTCATGAATATTCATTGATTAAAAAGTAGTGAGAGTGATTTGATTTGCTCCGTGCTGTCATTGGAGACGCTCTGCAGTGTTAATACAGTTTCACATGGATACACACCGGCCCATCCAGGACTGCAGTGCTGTTAACTCATCAGTTATTTCAGTGGGTTCTACTGTGTTAGCATTAACTTACGAACTGTTCCTCTTCTCATTAAGCAACATACTAATGGGTCACCACTATAAAGGTTTTTCTTTTAGTTTAGAAATATCCTTTGGTGTTGTGTTTCGTATTAACATTTTACTATCTGGATAAAATCACCCCTCAGTCAGAGAAAAAAAACAACTACAGTCCCTTGCAAACTTCTCCAAAACCCATGACCTTTTTCACATTTTGTTACATTTCAACTGCAAAACTCAGGCCATAATAATATCATTAATTAGTGAAAGTATACATAAATACAAAAAGACAGCAAAAAGGATAAATGCTAAATCCAACTACACTCTATGTCCTTTGCTTCAAGTCTCTGGTAGTCATGGGAAACAAGCTGTTTAATAACCGTGCAGTCGTTGACGACATGCTCCTGTACCTCTAAACAAACCATTTTTTTTATTTTCACAAATTAGAGGACAGAAGGCATTTGAATTTAGCCACTTTCCTATGATACCTGTAAATAAAATCCTGCAACTAATTGCTTTCAGAAGTTCAATTTAATTTAAGTTCATCTGTGTGTAATGTAACCTTAATATACAATTCCTTTCAGTTTTACAATTCAGTTTACACATGTCGTCTCCAGGCACTTCACAAAACTCTCAGTTTTCATCTGAGGGTTTCGACATTCAGACTGGAAGAAGGGGTGTGGAGTTTAAGGTCTTTAACATGTACTTCCCTCTTCTTAATTCCTTGAACAATTGACTCAAAGAATATTTCATGGGAAGTTGTGGGAATTTCCTTTTGTTGATCTAATGTGTGGTGCTTGCATTTGGAAGACTTTGTGCTAAATAGACAACATGTGGTCAAAGGAGCTCTCCATGCAAGTGAAATAAGCCATCCTTAAGCAGCAAAAACAGGAAAAGCCTGTTCTACAATATGAGTGGCAAAATCTACAGTTTGGTACATCCTGAGAAAGAAATCCCCAGTGAACTCAGCAATGTCAAAAGACCTTGATTTCTAATGAAGACAACAGTGTTGGAGGATTCCAGAAACCCCTTCACAACAGCCAACCAAATGAACAACACTCTCCTGGAGGAAGGCATATAATTATCCAAGTCTGATATAGAAAGAAGTCTGCATGAAAGTAAATGCAGAGAGTTTACTGCAAGGTCATAAGCCTCAAGAATGGATAGGCTAGATGGAATTTAGCTAAAACAAATTCTAAAAATGCCAGCAGAGTTCTAAAAGAAACATTTTGGACCAACCAAGATGAAACCAACATCTACCTCTACCCTTTTCGCCATCTCTAAAACTAGATCAAACGTCCCCAGTTTTTTTTTCTTAGATATCTTATAAGAGGAGTCTTTAAGGTTCACAAAACAATTCTCCGAGTTTTGCACAAATACCTCATTTAAAGGTCATTTAGACATAGCTGTTTCTATTAACGCTCCTGTTGTCCTCATTTTCTGTATTCACCCTGTGTCTTCCGGGTCAAAATGACCCGTCTTCACTAAACCCCCAATATAAGCAGCTTAATTGAATTTTAAACATCAAATTTCATCTTGCATATTGTCATTGAGCTCAAAATGTGTGAATACTTGTGTTTTCCCTCTTCACTTGAATTTCTATAGCTTAAGAAAAAAATTTGCAAAAAGGAGTTTTGAATACATTTTTATTCATCCCAATGACTCCGTTTCATTTTTTTTCTCCAGTGAACAATTTAAGACAAGGTACAATACAAAACTATGAAAAATAACATAACCCATTCAACTAATTAGCACATGTAGGGCAGTATACAAGTGCACAGCCCTTGCAGATATATTTCTTGCACCTGCAGCACACAGTATGTGTTTTGCAGTCCTTCTTTTGAGGGCAGAACTGACATCTCTTCCTCTTACTTGCCCTAGCTGGGGAAGTGGCTGTGGTAGATGGTAGATCCTCAGGTTGATCAGGAGCTCCTGCACTCTGAATAGCTTTCAAAACTGCTGCTGAGAGTTCTGTGCAGGGACAAGCTTCCTTCTTTCAATGAGTCGAGTTACAAGTGCCTTACCTAGCTGCTCCAGGAACAACCTCCTCTTGTTCTGCTTATGAGACATCCAGGTTGGGGTGATCTCTCTCCAAATCACAAAGGCATTGTAGGAGGAAACATCAATGATGTTGTGGAAGATGACCCGGGGCCAGCGGGCAGTCATTCTTCTGCAGCTATATGTTCCAATCACTTTATCCAGGTTGTCCACACCTCCTTTGTTTTGTTGCGGTTGTAGCCTAGGATGATGATTGGCTTCCTGTCCTCACGATCGCTAATGTCACCGTCTGTGTGCTGTGTGCTCAGAATAACTACATTCTTGTTTTTCTTTGGGAGGTAGGAAACTAGAGAGGTGTTGGGCATGAAGGCAAACTTTGAGGAGAAGACCTTTCTCTCCTTTGATGCAAGCAGTGCAGATGGGAGCTCAGGCTTATTCTTTCAAACTGTACCAACCATGGTGATCTTCCTCTTCAGGAGCTGCTGTCCGAGTTCATAAGAGGTGCAGAAATTGTCACATGTCACATTGTGACCCCTCAGTCCCTCTGTCACATCAAGCACAACTCGCTTGATTCTTCTCTGGGCATCCACTGGTCGGCTTCCCAGTATAGACTTGCATTTTCCAAGCATAGCTTGATTTGGTATCGCAAGCCACCCATGACTTGATCCCATATTTTGCTGGCTTGCTGGGCATATACTACTGGAAAGGTCAACGACCTTCGGACAAAAGACATTAGCATCATTGATTAGTATCAGTGTCACAGAAAACAGTCAAAGAAATCAATAGTGAAAATCACTTTTATTAAAAATATGAAAACAGATTACCTCTAAATGGAACCAGTTGTTCATCCACTGTTATGTCAGGCCCTGGATTGTAGAGGAAGAGCAGCCGCTCCACCCACTTGTCCCATACCTCTCTTATGGCTGCAAGTTTGTCTGTCACATGTCTTGCTGGTCTTTACTCACAGTCATCAAATTGTAGCAGTCTTGAGTAGGTGTGAAAGACTTTGAGTGGCATTGTGGCTCGGAAAATTGGCCTTCCACTTTCAGCATCCTATAGACTAGCTGCAGCCTTGCCTCAGGACTTGTATACACCTGCGAAGATCAGCAGCCCTAAATTGGCCTGCAGGTCAATCTCATCCATCTTTTTCCAGCTGTCTCCATATTTGCAAAAACCCTCCAGATTTGTCATCCCCAGGATTATTTTTTCTATTGCTGGTGTGATAAACAGGTAGAATGTAGAGACAATATCATGGGCATGAGAAACGGCATACCTTGTTTTGTTCTGCTTGCCTGTTGTGTTGGTCATATGCTGAGGACCATGTTATTTTGCCATTTTTTGAAAGGAAAGTCTCTCTTTCAGCTTCAGGGTTTTCTTCTTCTTCTGAAGATGATTCATCATGCTCTGGGTTGTATTCCTCCCCATCTTCTTCTTTGGATACATCCTCCACTTCCTCTTTTGAATCAGAGTTGTCTTGCTGGACATCTGAGAAAATCAGCTCTACAGCGTTTTCAGCAGTATAACGCACACTCATGGCTTCAGCACAGACAGAATTCGGGGTCCTGTTATCTGCAGCACCTTTATAACCTCTGGAAATAAACAGGTGGTCTTCTGAAGCCTGTGAGAACACTACCTGATTTGCCTTGTTTACTTCTGCTACTGATTGATCTGAGACACATCTAAAACATTGTAACATTCTGTTGTTTGTAAATAACTCTGTGACCTTGATTTTAACTCTATCTGTCTCTCGGGTCATTTTGACCCGAAGACCACCTTTGTACCTTTTTTTGTACAGCTTATATGGAAATGTGAATAAAAGCAACATTTCACTTTTTCTATTGTTGGGGCCAATCTAGGAAAAGTCATAAAATTTAAAGTTAAAAAAATTGCATTTGTGGATTTTCTGGGGTGTTTTAACACAGTGGCGGGTATTTTGACCTGAGGACAACAGGAGGGTTAACCTAATGCTACAAAAAACACCTTTAAACCCCCCATGTCTAGTATCATTAGAAACTAGAGAAGCTTCCCTTTCCAACAAGCTGTAGCTCATCTTTGTATCACCTTCTCCAGTGATGTAATTTGTGTGCGTATCAGATACGATAGCTCTGCTCAAAATCACATGCCTATGCAGCTAGCTGCGCTCTGCTCCATTAGCTTCCAGTAGTGTGTTATTTATTTATTACTTATAATGGCACAGAAGAGGAAAATTACCAGTTTGGATGTTTTAGATTACATTTGGGGGACCAGTGACATCAAAATAGAAAATTCTTTGGACAGCAGCGTCAATTAGGACGAGGAATAGGATGGCGAAGTTAGTGAGTAAGCGCCAGTGTTTATTCTTGTTTTCATCAGATTTGCATTACATGTCGGATATTTCAACAATTTGTACCTATTTTACGAACGTGTAGGACATCTGTAAACAACAATCCTTCCCCCCTGACTGAAATATTAACCTTTGCTCGTCTCTCAATGAACCTCTGGGAAGTTCTTTCGAGACTCTTTGGAAAACCATTTCAGGTGACCCCCTCATGAAGCTCATGGAGAGAATGCCAAGAGAGCAAAGCAGTAATAAAAGCAAAGGGTGGCTATTATGAAGAATCTAAAATACAAAAATATTTAGACATAGTTTTTCATAGTATTCTTCTTACACATTGGTATAGTTTGTAATGATTTTTTTTAAATGTCTTTTTGGAGAAAAGTCGATTGATTGATTTTTCCAATAAAAGTTTGCATTTCATTCAATTTCTTTTCATCATATTGATTTTATGCGGTGGGTTGCATGGTGGCGCAGTTGTTAGCACTGTTGCCTTGGAGCAAAAAAGTCCTAGGTTTGACTCCCGGCCGGGGGTCTTTCTGCATGGAGTTTGCACCAGCTTCCCCGTGACCCCATATGGAAGAAGCGGTAGAAAATGACCGACTAACTGATTTTATGCTGTCCAAAATGGCACTTGGGGTACGTGTCATAAAACAAAGGCTATGTGCAGAAGGAGTCCTACAATGGAAATCAGCACTTTTATTTGATCAGATTCCCCGTCATGAGGTGAAAAACACATTCGGCACACTTTTAGTCACAGTTATAGTCAAAAAATCTGAGGCTTCTCCTAGAATTTCAAAAAGATTTTCATGGTGTTCATTTAGTGATTTTTTTATATGTGTTTAATCACAGATAAATCTGTCATAGTAACAGTAGTGGTTCCACTGGGGAAAAAAAATGAAATGAAGGGATGGTATTATAAAATGTTTTATCATATGTTCATGCAAACTTTCAGTTCAGCTCAATGAATTAAATCTGAAAGTGTGTACTTCAACTGTGTCTGAGTTGTTTTACTTAAAATAAATTGTGGTACAGAACCATAATTGGAAAAATGTCTCTGTCCAAATATTTGTTGATCTGACTGTAAGTGCAGCAGTTCTGTGAAGGTCCCAGAGGTTGTTAAAACATCAGTGAACAAGCGGCATCATGAAGACCAATGAACACGGCAGACAGGTCAGTGACAAAGTTGTTGAAAAGTTTAAAACAGGGTTTAGGCCCCCACAGAGTTAAACGTACTTGACTCCGAGGACGTCCATGTCTACCTGAGGTGGACTCAATGTGGACTCAAAGCGGACGTCCGCCTAACAATCCCATAAAAAGTAAATTGTTTACAGTATCACATCATAAACGTCTCAGCATCGAACTATTTTATATGTGACACTGAGCTGATAAGGATTACTTAGTGTCATGCAGCATCACTGCGACTCTGTGCCGAATTGACAGGTGTGTGGTGGGTGCCTTAGGGGAAAAGAAATGGTGCTGGGCGCCCAACTAGGTCATCAAACTTGTTATTATCCATTCTTATGAATTCAAAGTTTTTAACGCAGTTCATCATCTTCATGTCCTTCACAGTGTATTGCATTCCCCTTCTTTGTCCATAGTCTGGTTTAATGGCCTGATATACCACCGTCTATTCTTTTTTTTTTACAAAGCTGCAATTAGGGTTGCAGGGTTAGGGAAATGTAAGAATTTGTCATAAGAAATGGAGGAAATCGGTATGCTCAACTGTGAAATCTCAAACTTTCGCGGACAGTGTACATGGAGCCTATGCCGCTCACATTACACACACTGTACGCCCAACTCTGTGGGAGCCTTAAGGCTCTAAAACAATATCACTAGCTTTAAACATCTCACAGAGATCTGTTCAACTTGTCATCTAAGTAGAGAGGACGGCACATTTGCAGACCTACCATGACATGGCCACCCACCTACACTGACAGGCCAGATAGGAGAGCTCTAATCAGAGAAGCAGCCAAGTGGCCTATGGTAACTCTGGAGGAACTGCAGAAATCCACAGCTCTGGTGGAAGTAAAGCAAAGTCCAAGCTTAAAGACAACTGAGAGACTGTTGAAAGACATAGATAAATAGGCAATAATATCTAGATAGACAATAATGTGAGCCCCTAAATCTGTAAAAGTGGCAGATGCATAGGCCAAAAAAGTCTTGCAGTTCCACCTCCACCACACCATTAAATGCACAATTTATGTTGGTCTGTCACTTAAAATGGTAGTAAATACAGTGTGGTTTGTGTTGAAATGTGAAAAATCTATAAAAAGTGCATTGCATCTAGATGTCAGATTCAATAGGGACAGGAAAAGAAGGTATATTTTTCCATGGATAAACTGAACCTTTTCGGCTTTTCTGGGTTCCTACCTTACATTAGTGACAAAAGAGGGCTGGCATTGACAAGAGGAGGCTTTGAGACCTTTAGCCCTTCTGGCATGTTTACCGTTGACATTTAACAACCCCTTGTGACTACTTTACTCCCTCCTGGCTGAAGCTGCTCCCCTTTTACTGCCCTTTGGCTTCCATTATGAGACTTGGTTCCTCTGACTTAAGCACAACCTGCAGCTAACTTTAGCTTTTTCCCTCAGCCTGTGCTGATACAGGAAATAATCCCCTATTGCCTCCATTGCTTGCTGGTGCATTAACACAAAATAACTCAGAATTCAATCCGCTTACATACAGAGAAGCAATACAGAAAGTAGAGGTGATTTTGGAAAGTGTTCCGTGGTTTACTTCCTATCAGTGACAGTCTTTCTCTCAGTTGTTTTCTGAGGCATTGAAATATCTGAATTATTGAAGACAAAAACTCTGGGCCAAGGACATCCAGTGAAAAGAACAGCCTCTTTCTGTCGGAGTTCTCCTGTCATTAACCGAAGCCTGAATAAAAGGCTGCTCTTGGCAGGATGAGACATCTGCACAAACATTACAAACTCTAGAAGCTCTGAACTGGGCTGAAAGGCAAAGCCTTCAGTTTACTGGTCCAACTGTGTCAAAATGACAACCTGTAGTCATTGTATATTGATCACAACCAAAGAAAGAGCCTGGACACAAGTGCGTGAAATGAGGTTCCATGTGATGTTGGTCAAATAAGATAAGGTGAAGAGCTCCATTATCTGGGGGGTGGTGTGGTACTGTGTCAGGAGTCATTGAGGGCATCTGAGTTAGCATGCTCATTTTTAGGCACATTGACCTTGAAGGAGACTGGGGCAAATCCAGAACTCACTGGATGGACAATATAGTCTTCTGTGACTGACAAGACAGTCAGCACTAATCCCTTCCACAGTCCACTACAGAACCACCTTTAACAGCAGTAATTCTGGAAAGTAGTTTACACCCAGCTACATCAGTCTGTCACATCACTCTGGAAGATGTTCACTGTCACACTGCTGTTTCAACTCATTGAGGTTTGCACTCATTATTCGACCCATACTTACCCATTTTTATTTTTATTTTTAATCATGTATGTATATCCATATATATATATATATATGGATATACATACATGATTTTTGGTGGTCCTTCTTTTCTGTTTTTAGGAGAGCAACAACGAGAGAATGACAAGTGTCTCCATTTTTATTTATCATGATATTTCTACATCAAAATTCTTGTTCGATGAGTTTCTTTTTTAAGATTCAATGATTATGTATTGTTTTGTTTTCAAATTACATAATTAACAGTTCATTTAAACATCTGAGTCTAGGTGTGGAAACATTCAGCCCTTTGTCTGCATCACATTCGCTCTATCAACACAAACCGTTTTCTTTAGCCCAGTCTGCAGCTGTAACTACAGACTTTGGTAACAATAAGTGACTTGCAGCTGGAGACGAAGTAAAAGGTACTGTACCTTTGTTCCTGTAAAACCAAACCAATTAGCTGCAAAAGGCCAGTAAGCACAGCAGTGTTTTATAGGCTGAGTCACATCAGCCATTGCTTTTAATAAAATTATTGATCAGCTGGAGTTACTTGTTAAAATGGGTAAGAAGGAGAATCAGTGTCCCTGAAATGTATTTATGCAGCACATGGCTGTAGGTCACACTGTTGTTGTTTGGTTATTGGCAGGAAAAGCCCCAATGCTATACTTAGTTTTGCTTTGTTTGCTGTATACAGGAGGAACTCATTTAAACACAAACATGTAAGGATTTTATTTAGAGATTCGTTTGCATGCTGCAACACTGCTTCTGAAGCGAAGGAGGAGGCTGACTGTGAAATGCACGACAAGGCAAATCTTTTCTCACCATCATTTTTTGTGGAGCTGAAAAAGGAATTTTTACACAAATCTGGCTTGTGTCCTGCAGCTGGCTGCATCATTTAGGTTTGCAAAGGATAAGGTAAAATCCTGATCCAGTGGAACGTTTCAAAAATAAAGCAATGCACTAGGTTTTTTAAACTGCTTAAATACTTCACCAGAACGAAATGTTTTCTTCTTTCTGATGAATGCAAATGTCGGTAAGGATGCCAACATATTTAGTGTGGCATAATCTACAATTTAGCAGAAACACAGCAGCCGGGTAAAAAGCAGTCCGCAGTCTGGCTGTGGCTCAGAGTGAGAGGAACACTTTGGACTGGACTGTTCAACATGTTCCGCATGCATGTGGCATTATAAACGCCGTCTCTGATTGATGAACTGGTGCCACTGTGGCTGCTGTTGCAGAAATGAGTGCTGAGAAATGACTAAGCAGCATGAGAGATCAGAAACGTTCGTGCTGGACGGTGGCACACAGAGAAGGACGTTGACAGCGGGAGCAGTATGTATTCAAAATCTCTTTGCTGTCTGCTGACATAATGGCCACGTCTGATGACATTATGGCAGAAACAGTCATGCTAAGTGCCATTTTGAAACCAAATGCGAGTCTTGGTGGGCAATGCATGAACTTTACTTACACAACTTTCATCGGATTTTTGGCAGTGAAGTAGTCACAAGAGCCCCAGCTCTCATAATGGCCTGTAACTGACAAAATGAAACACTTTCACTACTATGGTGAAGAATCATAAATTAAGGTGAAGACTTCCAGTTTGCACGTTTTGTAATTTCCAACATAAATCTAAAATGTGTAGATTCCTAAAATAATAAATTGAATGTGGTTCCTTTCAATAATTACCCCATGTCTTTTTTGCTTTATTTTATTTAATTCATGTTAAATAAATTCATCATTAATTCTTGTGTTTAGATTATTTCATTCGATTCCTGTGTTGGATGTGTCATAATGTAGCGTTTCTTTAAACTCTGAAGAGAACACAACCACACATTCAGGACAGCGTTTTAACAGATTTATTTTGTGAAGAAAAAGGAACAAGGCGAGACAGGGACCCAGGCAATGACGGCAGGAGACTGGGTCTTCTCTGGAAGCGAAGGTGACAAGGTTATGGATATCCCAGGAGAATTTCAAGGTGTTTTCTTTTAGAAGGGTTTGTTCAGGAACTTACAGCCACAGCGGTTGTGGTTTAGATTGGCAGGATGAGTGTGGTAGGCGGCAGTTTCCTTTAGCTCTCAAGTAATGACTCAGTTTAAGCGTTCCCACGTAGGAGGGTGGACAGGCAGGTGACAACAGAAGTAAGGTTCTCCAAAAAACCTCATCCAAGCCAGGGCCAGAATCTGAGAAGGCAGGGAGACTCACGGTGGGAGATGAGGAACAAAACCTTAAGCTCGCTCAGAAAACAGATCACAGGAATAGGAGCCTTAAAAACCCTTCAGGCAAGGTCTGGGGAAAAAGACAAGAGAATATTCCGATTAGGTTCAGCAAAAATGTATGCACAAGCATTGCACATCACGGTCAGTTCCACAAAAATGTAGCAACAGGCTGACGTCTCCCTCCTGGTCTCAGCTCCTTAAGAAGGCCAGTGATTAGGCTCTGATCAGCAGCACCTGCCTGGAAATGCTCTAGAGCTGAGGGTGGAAAGAAATATACACACACATACACTGCGCACCAACACAGAGCCCTGACATTACCTGACATTACCTCCCCCTCAACGGGCACCTCCTGGCAGCCTACTGGTGGAAGGAGCAGACAATCTCTCAAAATCCGTGATGAGAGAGGGGTCCAAAATGAAACTGCAAGGGACCCGAAGATGAGCTTCAGGACCGTACCCTTCCCAGTCCACCAAATACTGGACGCCACGACCCCTGCGCCGGGAGTTAACAATGCGGCGGACAGTAAAGGCAGGTTGGCCATCAAAGTCCCGGGCGGGTCGAGGGGTCTGAAAGGAGGGCACAAAGGACTAGACACGACTGGTTTTATCTGGGACACATAAAATATGGGGTGGACACGATAATGGGATGGTAACTGCAAACGGACGGTGGTGGGACTGATGATAGAGTCAACCTTGAAGAGACCCAAAAATCTGGGAGCCAACTTCTTGGAATAAGCCTTCAAGAGAAAATTTTGAGAAGACAACCAGACCTCATGTCCCGGGGAATAAGTGGGGGCAAGTCTTCTCTTCTTATTGGCATACTTCTTGTTTTGAGCAGCAGTGCATTGGAGGAAGTCTTGGTTTGGTCCCAGATTCTTCTACAGGACAACATGTGACTACGGACAGATGGAAGAATGGGGTCAGGCAAAGAAGCATGGAGGAGAGAAGGCTGGAAGCCAATAGAAGCCTCAAAAGGCGAGAAGCCAGATGCAGCAGATATGTGACTGTTGTGTGCAAATTCAACCCAAGGTAGATGTTGATTCCAAGAGGTGGAATTATTATTACACAAGCAACGAAGGGTGCTCTCAAGCTCTTGGTTGAGCCTCTCGCACTGCCCATTGGTCTGGGGGTGATATCCAAGAGAGGTTTGGGATCTAGCCCCAAAAGATGCACAGAAGTCCCTCCAGACCTGTGTGATAAACTGAGGACCTCGATCAGAGAGAATCTCTGTGGGGATACCATGTAACCTGAAAACATGGTTTACCTGGAGTCTAGCTGTCTTGGAGGCAGAGGGGAGCTTAGTGAGAGCTACTTAGGGGCAAGCCTTAGAGAACTGCTCAGTGATTGACAGAATGACTGTCTTATTTCTGGATGGAGGAAGTCCAGTAACAAAGTCCAAGGCTATGTGTGACCATGGACGATTAGGAACAGCTAAGGGTTGAAGAAGACCTGCCGGGGGTTGGTGAGAAGGTTTGTTTCTAGCGCAGATAGCACAGGCAGACACAAACTCAGTGGTGTCTTTATTTAAAGAAGGCCACCAGAAATAACGGCGAAGGAAACCAATTGGCTAGTTCCTGGGTGACCCAAAAACTTAGAAGAATGGCCCCATTGTAATACTCTGGATCTAACAGTCTCAGGAACAAATAGACGGCCAGGCGGGCCTCCACCTGGGTCAGGTTCAACCAGTTGTACTTGGTGGATAAGGTCTTCAAGTTACCAAGACAACGCTCCCACTACACAGGATGGAGGAATGATGGGCTCAGGTTTCACCTCTTCCTCAGAGGCAGAGAACTGTCTGGACAAAGCATCAGGTTTTAAATTCTTAGAACCTGGGCGGTAGGTGATAGAAAAGTTGAACTGAGAAAAGAATAGTGACCAACGTGACTGACGGGGGTTAAGGCGTTTGGCTTTCTGGATTTAAGCCAGGTTCTTGTGGTCTGTCCAGATAACAATGGTTTGTGAAGTTCCCTCTAACCAATATCTCCATTCCTCAAGCGACATTTTAATGGCGAGTAGTTCTCTGTCTCCAACATCATAATTTATTTCAGCGGGAGAGAACCACTTAGAGAAAAAAGCACATGGGTGCAACTTGCCATCTGTCGGGGAGCGTTGAGAGAGGACAGCTCCAACTCCAGTGTTAGCTGCATCAACCTCCAGAATAAACTGTTCCTTGAGGTTGGGATGGGTAAGAACTGGAGCTGATGCAAAATGCTGCTTGAGCGTAGCAAAAGCCTTATCAGCCTGAGGAGACCATAAAAAGGATTGTTTAATGGATGTCAGGGCAGTAAGAGGAGAAGCAATTTGGCTGAAATCCTGGACAAAACATCTGTAAAAATTGGCGAAGCCTAGGAAACGTTGAAGCTGTTTACGACTTGTGGGGGTCGACCATTCTTGAACTGCAGAAATTTTACTGGGGTCTGGCTTCACCTGTCCACCCTCAAAAATAAATTCAAGTAAGGTTACAGTGGGGACATGAAATTCACATTTCTCGGCTTTAGTGAACAGACTGATCTCTAAAAGTCTCTGCAGCACTGACCGGACATGATTGTGGTGATCCCTTGGGTCCTTTGAAAAAATGAGTATGTCATCCAGATAAACAAAAACGAAGACATTCAGGAAATCCCTCAGGACGTCATTTACAAGAGCTGTGTCATGATGTAGGGTTGTCTGGTTTTTGTTTTCGGGGTTTTTCCATATGTTTTTCACTGTTCAAGTTTTGAATCATGTTTCTGTTTATTTTCCTGGTCATGCTTTTGTTTTGTCGTCTTGTTCATGTTTTGTCAAGTTTGGTTTTCGAATCTGGTTATGCTTTTGCTTCATGTTTTTCTAGTTTGTGTTCAAGAGTCTCTGTTTTGCTCCAGTCACGTTTTGTTCTGTTAATTAAGTTTATTCAGTTCACCTGCTTCAAGTTAATCTGTCTCCTTACTCCATCTGGTTTTCACGCCATATATTCACACCTGTTCTGTTAGTCTCCGCGGAAACATCTTTCATTCTCATGCTCATGTCTTGTTCTAAAACCAAGTCTTGTCTTTTTGATCATGCCATGCCTGTCTTGCCTGCCCGTTTGTTTTGTTCCTGCCTCCTGCTAAGTGTGAGTTTTCGTAATTAAACTTTTTTTTCTTTTACCATCACGTTGCCTGCTCGTCTGCATTCTGGGGTCCAATTCCAAGTAAACCGTGACAGAACCATGACAGTATGTTTCCGCCAAACACGGACCTCGCGGACAGTAGGCAGGAGAGCGCCAGGGATCGCTGGGTTAAGCATTAAATGAAGGAAGCGATGAGGCTTCTGCCGACTGATTTGGAGGTTCTGCCGTCTCCTCTGCTGCTGGAACAGATGGAGCGTGAGGTGGCCCAGCTCCAGAGAGTTCGGGAGGGCTGTTCTGTCTCTCCGCCTCAGCTCCAACGTTCCCCACCTGCTTCCGTACCAGAAACAAAGCCGTCATCTTCCTCCCGCCGCAAGAATCACCGTCATGCAGGGATTCCCAGCCAGTCGCCTGGTGAGGAGGTGGTTTCCCTGTCAGCTGATGTGAGGGCTGCAGCAAGTAAACCCGCATCTTCATCTGCCACAGCACTGTCTCCCAGGCTCGCTGCACCTCCGCCCATGCCATCTGCGCTTGCTCCAGCACGGTGTTCTGGGGCAACACCTGCCGAGCTGGAGCAGCGCTTGAGGTTCACTGCAAGCCAAATAAAGATCCTCAGGACGACAGGTCTTCTGTATTCCTGTCCTGAGCTGATGGAGAGGATAAGGCAGATCGAGATGGAGTATGAAGCGACAGTAAGGCTGTTTTACTGCCATCCTCCATCGCCCACGTCAAGTCTCCAGGGCGCTGTCAGACACACCACAGCCTAACTCCAGGCCAGACACAGCCTGAGCCTCAGCCTGACCCCAGGCCAGACACGCCACAGCCTCAGCCTGACTCCAGGCCAGACACGCCACAGCCTCAGCCTGACTCCAGGCCAGACATGCCACAGCCTCAGCCTGAGTCCAGGCCAGACACAGCCTCAGCCTGACTCCAGGCCAGACACACCACAGCCTCAGCCTAACTCCAGGCCAGACACACCACAGCCTCAGCCTGACTCCAGGCCAGACACACCACAGCCTCAGCCTGACTCCAGGCCAGACACACCACAGCCTCAGCCTGACTCCAGGCCAGACACGCCACAGCTTCAGCCTAAGTCCAGGCCAGACACACCACAGCCTCAGCCTGACTCCAGGCCAGACACACCACAGCCTGACTCCAGGCCAGACACACCACAGCCTGACTCCAGGCCAGACACACCACAGCCTGACTCCAGGCCAGACACACCACAGCCTGACTCCAGGCCAGACACACCACAGCCTCAGCCTGACTCCAGGCCAGACACACCACAGCCTCAGCCTGACTCCAGGCCAGACACACCACAGCCTCAGCCTGACTCCAGGCCAGACACACCACAGCCTCAGCCTGACTCCAGGCCAGACACACCACAGCCTCAGCCTGACTCCAGGCCAGACACACCACAGCCTCAGCCTGACTCCAGGCCAGACACAGCCTCAGCCTGACTCCAGGCCAGACACACCACAGCCTCAGCCTGACTCCAGGCCAGACACACCACAGCCTCAGCCTCACTCCAGGCCAGACACACCACAGCCTCAGCCTGACTCCAGGCCAGACACACCACAGCCTCAGCCTGACTCCAGGCCAGACACACCACAGCCTCAGCCTGACTCCAGGCCAGACACACCACAGCCTCAGCCTGACTCCAGGCCAGACACACCACAGCCTCAGCCTGACTCCAGGCCAGACACGCCACAGCCTCAGCCTGACTCCAGGCCAGACACGCAACAGCCCCAGCCTGACTCCAGGCCAGACACGCCACAGCCTCAGCCTGACTCCAGGCCAGACACACCACAGCCTGACCATAAGTCAGCCTCAACCCCCTCCACACGGTGCAGAAGACGTAGTAAGAGGGACACCCCGGATCAAGTCATCGGGGGCCCCGGCGACGCCTCTGCTCACGCCACTGAGGGTCTGGCTGACGCCTCAGCCTCTGCTCACGTCACTGAGGGTCCGGCCGCCGCCTCAGCTCCTGCTCACGTTACTGAGGGTCCGGTCGACGCCTCAGCTCCTGCTCACGTCATTGAGGGTCCGGCCGACGCCTCAGCTCCTGCTCACGTCACTGAGGGTCTCGCCGACGCCTCAGCTCCTGCTCACGTCACGGAGGATCCCGTCGACGCCTCAGCTCCTGTTCCTAGGATGCAGGAGTTTAAGGAACGTTTTGTCCTCGTTCGGGCTTTTGAACCCAGAGCTGAGGGTTCGCCAGGCTCTGCTTCAGCCTCTGAGGGTTCGCCAGGCTCCACGCCTCTGGAGTTCCACAGAGTGTCTGGGAAGTCCTCTACTCTGCTCAGTCGGCCTCCACGTCTATGGTGCAGGCCTGGTCGCCCGCCTGAACTTTGTGCCTGCTCGGGATGACCTCCTGGTCGCCCGCCTGAACTCTGTGCCTGCTCGGGACGACCTCCTGGTCGCCCGCCTCAACTCTGTTTTTGTTTTTGCCTCCGCAATACAGACAAAGACCTGAACTGCAGCGTCTCTGTTTCTCCTCCAAAGAGAGACTAGTTCTGCCTATCTCCATGGGTTCGGGCTGCTAGTTGTTTACATTAGGAGGCTTGTCGAAAACTGATGACGTCATGTTATGCGACTGACTAGGGCATCTGGCATGTGGAGTACTAAACTCCTTCTTTATTCGATTTCTTTCTCTTCTCCGATTATCAATTCGAATGGATAGTTCGATCAATTCTTCTAGAGAGCTCGTTTCGTCTCGACATGCTAGTTCATCCTTTAGGCTTTCATTTACTGAATTTAGGAAAGTGCTTTTTAGGGCCGAGGAATTCCATTTTGACTCAGCCACAAGTGTGCAGAACTCAATGGCCAAGTCAGCTATCAACCTTGAGCCAAACGTTTTTTAGCTGCCTCTTCCTTACTTATCATGGGGGTGAAAGTTAAGTTGAATAAATCCAAAAACTCCTGAAAAGAATAATACTGAATGGAAATTTCATCAACAAGAGCCTCCGCCCATTGTAGTGCCCTGTCTCTGAGTAACCCGACTATATAAGATATTTTACTGACGTCGTCAGGAAAATAGCATGGGGATCGGTGGAAAACAAGTGTGCATTGAAGAAGAAACCCTCTACTTTTACTCAAATCTCCAGAAAAAGGCTCAGGAGGAGGTGGGACAATTTCCCGGCTTACCGCTCGTGACTGGACCGGAGTGGGTGGCGCCGGAGCTGGAGGAAGAGCAGAGGGAGCACTGTTAACGGAGAGCGAGGAAAACACTGCTTGAAGCTGTTGAGCCATGAGATTTACTGTCTGTTGAATATCGGATTGCTGTTGGGACAATGATTGTAGTGTAGCCTGATGCTGCCCTAAAAGAATGCCCTGATGGGAAACAGCTGTCCGTATTTTTGCCTCAGAGTTTTCTTGGTCAGCTCGTTCTGTCATAATGTAGCGTTTCTTTAAACTCTGAAGAGAACACAACCACATATTCAGGACAGCGTTTTAACAGATTTATTTTGTGAAGAAAAAGGAACAAGGCGAGACAGGGACCCCGGCAATGACAGCAGGAGACTGGTTCTTCTCTGGAAGGGAAGGTGACAAGGTTATGGATATCCCAGGAGAATTTCAAGGTGTTTTCTTTTAGAAGGGTTTGTTCAGGAACTTACAGCCACAGCGGTTGTGGTTTAGCTGGGGAGGTAAGTCTCTCCTCTGAGATGGAGGTTGGCAGGATGAGTGTGGTAGGCGGCAGTTTCCTTTCTATCCTTTAGCTCTCAAGTAATGACTAAGTTTAACCGTTCCCACGTAGGAGGGTGGACAGGCAGGTGACAACAGAAGTAAGGTTCTCCAAAAAACCTCACCCAAGCCAGGACCAGAAGCTGAGAAGGCAGGGAGACTCACGTTGGGAGATGAGGAACGAAACCTTAAAGCTTGCTCAGAAAACAGATCATAGGACTAGGAGCCTTAAAAACCCATCAGGCAAGGTCTGGGGAAATAGAAAAGAGAATATTCCAATTAGGTTCAGCATAAATGTATTCACAAGCATTGCACATCATGGTCAGTTCCACAAAAATGTAGCAACGGGCTGACATCTCCCTCCTGGTCTCAGCTCCTTAAGAAGACCAGTGATTAGGCCCTGATCAGCAGCACCTGCCAGTAAATGCTCTAGAGCAGAGGGTGGAATGAAACACACACACACATACAATGCGCACCAACACAGAACCCTGACAGGATGTTTAAGTAGAAACAGAGCTTCTAGCGAATTAGCGGTTATTATGGAAATGTATACCCCATTTGTCACAGTATTTTAGACCAGAAGGTCGAAGCTTTGATTTGTGGATTTGTATTCATGTTTTTGCATACATCCATATGGTCTGCTTATCCAAGGCTGGGTCATTGAGGCGACAGGTTCAGGAATGAAAATGAGACATCCATTAGCTCAGGCCGGAAGGCCTGAGAACTGCTTTTGAAATACAGACTTTGTGTGCAAACTCAGAAATGTTATGGACACCACTATTTTGTAAGGTGAAGGAACATTACCTGTACGTAAAATATTTTCTGCACAACCAAGAATAAAAGTTGTCACCAAAACTTTGTTAATTTACTCACTGCATATTTCCTGCTGCTCCTCATGCTTTTAGCTTTGAGCGATGAAGACAATACTGCTAAGTGTATCAGCGTTTTCATATAATTTTTTCTCCAGTCTTCATATTGATGCAGGACAAAAGCAGCACTGAGATTGGAGGCCCATCCCCAATGGAAATCACATCATTGAGTGAGAGCAGCAATTCAATGTGCTTACCTTGCAGTTTGTCTTATTATGAGCTGGCGGCTAAACATTTACAGTATTGGACTGTAAGTCAATGTGTGGTCGTTAACGAGGATTACAAGCAAAGTATTTTCCAGGCCAGAAAATATTGGTTATGGACTTTGATCTTGCAGTATGACTTGCACACATTGAAAAGAGCCTGAGCAGCCTGCTGGGTTACTAAAAATCACCTGTTTTGTGGTCAACTAAATCATGTCTTTGTGCATCTCTAGCCATCTGGCATTCTTTGTGTGTGTTTGGTGTTTTCCTCTCTAGATATTGAGCTACATTTGGAGCAGGCCGTAGTCTTAAACTGAGCCATTTCTGTCGAATATTTATTTAAATATATTCTGCTGCAGACAGTACACAGGTCCTTCTCAAAATATTAGCATATTGTGATAAAGTTCATTATTTTCCATAATGTCATGATGAAAATTTAACATTCATATATTTTAGATTCATTGCACACTAACTGAAATATTTCAGGTCTTTTATTGTCTTAATACGGATGATTTTGGCATACAGCTCATGAAAACCCAAAATTCCTATCTCACAAAATTAGCATATCATTAAAAGGGTCTCTAAACGAGCTATGAACCTAATCATCTGAATCAACGAGTTAACTCTAAACACCTGCAAAAGATTCCTGAGGCCTTTAAAACTCCCAGCCTGGTTCATCACTCAAAACCCCAATCATGGGTAAGACTGCCGACCTGACTGCTGTCCAGAAGGCCACTATTGACACCCTCAAGCAAGAGGGTAAGACACAGAAATAAATTTCTGAATGAATAGGCTATTCCCAGAATGCTGTATCAAGGCACCTCAGTGGGAAGTCTGTGGGAAGGAAAAAGTGTGGCAGAAAACGCTGCACAACGAGAAGAGGTGACCGGACACTGAGGAAGATTGTGGAGAAGGGCCGATTCCAGACCTTGGGGGACCTGCGGAAGCAGTGGACTGAGTCTGGAGTAGAAACATCCAGAGCCACCGTGCACAGGCGTGTGCAGGAAATGGGCTACAGGTGCCGCATTCCCCAGGTCAAGCCACTTTTGAACCAGAAAAAATGGCAGAAGCGCCTGACCTGGGCTACAGAGAAGCAGCACTGGACTGTTGCTCAGTGGTCCAAAGTACTTTTTTCGGATGAAAGCAAATTCTGCATGTCATTCGGAAATCAAGGTGCCAGAGTCTGGAGGAAGACTGGGGAGAAGGAAATGCCAAAATGCCAGAAGTCCAGTGTCAAGTACCCACAGTCAGTGATGGTCTGGGGTGCCGTGTCAGCTGCTGGTGTTGGTCCACTGTGTTTTATCAAGGGCAGGGTCAATGCAGCTAGCTATCAGGAGATTTTGGAGCACTTCATGCTTCCATCTGCTTGCTGAAAAGCTTTATGGAGATGAAGATTTCATTTTTCAGCATGACCTGGCACCTGCTCACAGTGCCAAAACCACTGGTAAATGGTTTACTGACCATGGTATCACTGTGCTCAATTGGCCTGCCAACTCTCCTGACCTGAACCCCATAGAGAATCTGTGGGATATTGTGAAGAGAACGTTGAGAGACTCAAGACCCAACACTGGATGAGATAAAGGCCGCTATCGAAGCATCCTGGGCCTCCATAAGACCCCAGCAGTGCCACAGGCTGATTGCCTCCATGCCACGCCGCATTGAAGCAGTCATTTCTGCAAAAGGATTCCCGACCAAGTATTGAGTGCATAACTGTACATGATTATTTGAAGGTTGACGTTTTTTGTATTAAAAACACTTTTCTTTTATTGGTCGGATGAAATATGCTAATTTTGTGAGATAGGAATTTTGGGTTTTCATGAGCTGTATGCCACAATCATCCGTATTAAGACAATAAAAGACCTGAAATATTTCAGTTAGTCTGCAATGAATCTAAAATATATGAATGTTAAATTTTCATCATGACATTATGGAAAATAATGAACTTCATCACAATATGCTAATATTTTGAGAAGGACCTGTACAACAAAACAACACAACACAGTGTTTATCTAAAAGGTATGGCAGATAGGAAGATAGTAATCCAAATATAAAACAAACAGAGAGCATGTTGTCTTCATCTGAAGGCTGTTGACTTCAGATATAACAGTTCACTCCAATACTCTTGAACAGAGAAGCCCTGATCTGATATGGCTGAAAAACAATCACTGCCCTCAAAAGCTCCACAGCCAAAGATGGACACCTTGGTTCTTATTCACCATAAATAGTCTCTCATTGACCATTCAATTATTAGTTACTCTCTTAAAAAGTAGATTTTTTCAGAAATTATTAAATTCATCATGGTCATGAATGTCATATTATTTAGGACTTTTAATGATTTATTTGAACCATACATTTTCCAGGGTGAAGTAAATATGCTACATATAACTACTGTGTCTCTAAGAAACAAACATTTGCTGCAAAACTTCAAATTTATTTTTGAAATTTTGTTCATAGAAATTAGAACTGTTTGCCTTGAGATAACGCTTGCTGTAAATCAGCGCTTCATAAATAAACTGAATTTAATTTACTTAATGTACTTCAGATCAGGATAATAAAATAGTTTCACGAGGTTTGGCCCGCTTTCATCTAGCCTCTACATAAATGATAAATCAAGCTGCTGTTTGCAGATGATACAGTTCTGTTTATTCATGCCAAAGTTAGAGAAAACTGCTGCACAATAACTAACAGCTGTCAAAAGTAAGGGTTAAAAAAAACTCTCATCCACTTTTTTGTAATTCTAGGACTATTTGTGTGTTTTAATTCAAAAGGTCAAAAATTTAACCATACCCTATTGGGTCCTTAAAACACACCCTGGTTTAAATGTAATGGAAATTCAATAAGATTTGTTTAAATAATTTTAATACTTTTTATGTTATGCAAATAAGGGAAAAACAAACACATTCATTTGTGGAAAACTATAAAAAAAAGAAAAAAGCTGCAGTAACTTGTTTGTGTAAGTTAGCACACCCTTAAACAATTACTTTGTTGAAACACCTTTTGATTCAGTTTAAGTATTTATTCTTTTCAAGTTCACACTACGCATCAGTTACACACGATCATCTAGAGCCCTGGAGAATGTGGGGATGCTGGTAGGGGGTAGTTGTTGTTTCATGTTCTCTGTGGTCTTCTTAGGCCAGGTGAGGTGATTAGATGTGCACTTGAAGAAAGTTAATGTGATGCTGATGCTGTTGGGGGGGTTCATTCTTAAGACCAAATACTAAAACACCAAATACCAAATACAAATATTTTTGTGTTCTGTACTGCCTGACAAAACCTTCTTATGTGACCAAAAAGGCTTTGAGGTTTCTCTTTAATTTCTTCATATTTTGCTCTTTTAAGATTATGCTGCTGACGGATCCAGAGGTAGAGAGCAGCCTTCTGATTAGCTCTGATGAAGGAGCTACATACCAGAAGTACCGGCTGAACTTCTACATCCTGAGCCTGCTCTTCCATCCGGAACAGGAGGACTGGATTCTGGCATACAGTCACGACCAAAAGGTGAGAGAATGGCATGCCTATAGTTTCATCAAAAGGGGTAGAGCATCGAGAGCCACTGAAGTAATACAAGGTCAGGATCCCATTGTCTCTTAGCTGGAGGATAATCCTCCACAGGGGACCACCGACATTTCACCTGGACAACAGGTGGAGCACTGATAAAAGGAAAAGTGGTGTCTTACAGTCACTGCAGGAGGATGAAAAAGTGCAGCAACTTGTTCCCTAAAGCTGTAAATCATCTTGATATTTCAGAATTTACTAACTGTGTCATTGAAACACAAGTAAGCACATCAAAAACATATATATGCCTCTCCACAATCCTACAGGAATGTCAATCTTTGATCTAAAACTGAGGGGAATATAATCTGCAACCTGAAAAAAAATCAGACAATGAAGTTTAAAGAAACAAAAAGATTCCATCAAAGAGCTCTAAACATGCATTTACTGTTCTTATTGTCAGAAAAGACCATCTTTTCATCCAAATTGGTTGTTTTTCTTGCTTTTTTCAAAGGAAGTCACAAAGTCTGAGAAAAAATATTTATAGTCTGAACTTTTCACATTTTCTTATGTTAAAACTACAAAGTTAAATGTGTTCTTTTGGGATTAAACAACACAAAGTAGTTAATAACTGTCAAGTTGAAAGTAAATGATGGTTTTTAAATTTCTTACAAATAAAACCTTTAAAGTGTGGCGTGCATTTGTATTCAGCCCCCCCATTCAATACTTTGTACAACACTCTTTCACTGCAATCACAGCTGTGAGTTTTTTGGCATCTGTCTGTACAAACCTTTACAAATTTTACCCATTTTCCTTTGTAGAATTGTTCAACTTAGACTGGCTGGAGAGTCTGTAAACATCTGTTATTAAGTCTTACCATACATTTTTAATTGAATTAAAGACTAGTTTTGACTGGGCCATTCTAACACATGAATCTGCTTTGATCTAATCCATTCCACTGTATCTCTGGCTGTATGTTTAGGGTTGTTGTTCTGCAGGAAAGTGAACTTCAACCCCAGACTCAAGATTCTATAATTGCGCCGCTCAAGGTGGCAGCAGGTTGGAGTAGCTCTATTACTTTTTATTCTGATTTATTCTTTTTTGGGAACTATTCCTCTTGTGGTGGATACAGTTGATTTTTTTTTGGATGACTGTCCACTCCAGTGTCGGATGCTGTGCAGCTTGGAGGATTTTTCTTAATACTTTCTATTTTTGGACATTTGTTATGATGCATTGCCATGGCAACGGGGTTGTTTCTTACAACCGGGAGCAGCTGATTAATATCTCAAAAGTTCAAATAATACTTCAGCTACAACCCCAAATCCCTGATGAGTTGAAAAGGAGATGCCGTGGATGCAGAGCAGGAGCTAAGAGAAGAGAGAGAAGGAGGAAGTTCAAACCATCTCTTCCGTCGATTTTGATGGGCAATGTGAGATCGTTGGGAAACAAGTTGGATGAACTCCAAGCCCTACAAAGGACGCAGCCAGAGTACCGGGCATGCAGTATTATGTGTTTTACTGAGACATGGCTGCAGGATCATATCCCTGACTCCAGTGTCTCTCTGCCGGGCTTTTTAACCATACGAGCAGACATAGATTTAAGGAGGAGCGGCAAATGTAAAGGAGGTGAACTGACAGTACTTGTGAACAACAGATGGTGTAATCCAGAACATGTCACTGTGAAGTGTCATCTGTGCAGTCCAGATATTGAACTGTTGGCAGTAGGTTTTTGTCCATATTATTTACCCAGAGAGTTCACCAGTGTTATTTTGGCAACAATTTACAGTCCACCTTTAGCTGTTACTGACACTGCATATGATGCCATCACTTCAGTTGTTGCTCAGCTACAGACACAACACCCTAATGCGTTTGTGGCAATATCTGGTGATTTCAACCATGCTTCACTCTCTGCTACACTTCCAATGTTTTAACAGTTTGTCAGCTGCTCTACCAGAGAAAACAAAACATTGGATTTGTTTTATGCAAATGTCAAGGACTCGTACATCTCTACAGCAAGACCTCCTCCAGGCAAATCAGATCACAATCTTGTTTTACTCTGCTCGAAATATAAGCCCCTTGTTCAGAGGCAACCTGTAATAAAGAGGACTGTGAGAAAATGGTCACAGGAAGCTGAAGAAGCTCTGCAAGGTTGCTTTGAGGCTACAGACTGAGACGCACGGTGCCAGCCACATGGAGAGGACATCAATGCCATGACTGAGTGTGTAACCGACTATATAAACTTCTGTGTGGATAACATCATCCCCACCAGAACCGTGAGATGCTTCCCCAATAACAAACCTTGGATCACCAGTGACCTGAAGGACCTGCTTAACAAGAAACAAAGAGCCTTCAGAGAGGGAGACAGAGAATTATTGAGGAGTATACAGAAGCAACTTAAACTCAAAATAGGAGACAGCAAGGAGGTGTACAAGAAGAAGCTGGAGAGCAAGCTCCAGCAAAACAATATCAGAGATGTGTGGACAGGGATGAAGAAGATCACAGGCTTCAAGCAGAAGGATGATCAGACTGATGGAGGTCTGGACAGAGCCAATGAATTGAACACATTCTTCAATAGGTTCAGTTCAGAAACAAGCTTCACATCCTCCTCTCCTGCTCACAAGCAGACAAAGTGCTCTGTTAGGAACGTATGGAACAATGAGATCTCTTATGTATGATGGAGCTAGATCATTAAGGGCTTTATATGTGAGGAGGAGAATTTTAAATTCTGTTCTGAATTTAACAGGGAGCCAATGAAGGGAAGCTAAAGTAGGGGAAATATGATCTCTCTTTTTAATTTTCATTAGAACTCTTACTGCAGCATTTTGAATCAGCTGGAGGCTTTTAACTGCATTTTGTGGACATCCTGATAGTAAAGAATTACAATAGTCCAGCCTTGAAGTAACAAATGCATGGACTAGTTTTTCAGTGTCACTCCTGGATAGGATATTTCTAATTTTGGCAATGTTCCGGAGATGAAAGAAGGAAATCCTAGAAACCTGTTTAATATGGGATTTAAATTACATGTCCTGGTCAAAAATAACACCAAGGTTTTTTACTTTATAATCGGAGGTCAATTTAATGCCATCCAGGTTAAGTGATTGACTAAGCAGTTTTCTTTTTAAAGACTCCGGTCCAAAGATGACAACTTCTGTCTTGTCTGAGGTTAGAAGCAGAAAATTTAAAGTCATCCAAGTTTTTATGTCTTCAAGACATGCTTGTAGTCTATCTAACTGGTTGGGCTCATCAGGATTTATGGATAAGTAAAGCTGAGTGTCATCAGTGCTGGAATAATTTAATATAGATTTATCTTATATTTTCTCCTATTCTTTAACTTGACTATTTGATATTATAACCTTTCATAATGTATGTGTGAGTAAGGATGTGATGAGTTGTCTGCAGGCAAAGATCATAAATGGAGCTGAGCTTGCAGAGAAGGAAGCAGTCCAGTTGAGCAGGTCATAAAGATGAAGGCTTATTAAACTGAACGGACAACACACTGATCCTAAGATGGAAAGACTGTGGAAGTGTGTTGTTAAACGATAAATGGGTTTATGACCTGTTCCCATCCTTTAGAGAACAATGTTTTTGTAAATAGGGACCCCCAAATATAATAAAAAGAAAGGTACAGGCAGTTGCTGTTCAGAGCCGTGCGAGATTTGTAACTGAACACATCTTGACCGTTCTCCTCGCTGCGAGTATATAACTAATTCTTTGTCTCTCTCTCTTCTTTTTGTGTTGTTATAAGTATTTTAGGTTGTTTAAACCTGACAATCAGCGTAACAGTGAAAATGTATTCTATGCTTTCTGATAATTTGACCTATTGGAAGCATATATATAGTAAAGAGAATTGGCCCAAGTACTGAACCCTGTGGTACTCCACAATTAACCCTGGAGTTTAAAGATGATTTATCATTTACATGAACAAACTGGAATCTGTCAGACAGATAAGATTTAAACCAGCCTAGCGCTGTTCCCCTGATCCCTACAACATATTCCAGCCTTTCTAAGAGAATATTATGGTCGACTGGATCAAATGCAGCACTGAGATCTAACAGAACCAGAACAGACACAAGTCCATTATCTGAGACCATAAGAATATCATTAGTGACTTTCAGCAGAGCTGTTTCAGTGCTATGATGAGCTCTGAAACCTGACTGAAACTCTTCAAACAGGTCATTGCTGTGTAAATGCTCACACATTTGATTAGCAACTATTTTCTCAAGAATTTTAGATAAGAATAGAAGATTGGATATAGGTCTGTAATTTTTCAAGTCATCTCGATCAAGCATGGTTTCTTTAGCAAATGTTTAATTACAACTACCTTAAAAGCTTGTGGTACATATCCATTTACTAAGGATAGATTAATCATATCTAAAATGTGGCTGGTAATCAGAGGGAACACTTCCTTAAATAATTTGGTTGGGATTGGATCTAACATACAAGTTGAAAGTTTAGGTGAAGCTAATATTTCTGATAACTCAGGAAGCTCCACTGGATCAAAACAGTCCAAACACAGATCAGGTTCTACAGTTACCTCCAATGTTGTCTCACCTGCTGAGGATGACGTAATCATCTTCGGGAGTATATGAAAGATTTTCTTTTTAATATAATCAATTTTATTTTGGATGAATCCCATAAAGTCATTACTGCTGAGAGCTAAGGGAATGGATGGCTCAACAGAGCTATGACTCTGTGTAAGTTTAGCAACTGTACTAAAGAGAAACCTAGGATTAGTCATGTTATCTTCTAATGATGAGAAATAAGCTGTTCTAGCTTGGTGAAGTGTCTTTTTATACAACAGTAGGCTATTTTTCCAGATTAAGTAGGAATCCTCTAGATGTGTAGAGCGCCATTTTCTCTCCAATTTTCTAACATTGTGCTTTAAAGTACGCAGCTCTGAATTAAACCAGGAAGCTAGCCTCCTATGAATGATTACCTTCTTTTTCAAGGGGGCTGCATTGTCTAATGCACCACGCAATGATGAAGTAACACTATGAACAAGAGAATCAATTTGTGAAGGGGAAGAAACAAAATTATTGACCTGCACTGTGTTTTTCTGTGATAATGAGGAAATCAAAAGTGGAACAGATTCTTTAAAGGTTGTTACAGCATCGCCTGATAATGATCTACTATAATGAAATTTTCTTTCAGGTGTGGAGTACTCGGTTAAATTAAACTCAAAGGTTATTAAAAAATGGTCAGACAGGACAGGGTTATGAGAAAATATTTTTGTCTTTACACTCAATACCATATGTCAGCACAAGATCCTGAGAATGAAGACAAAGGTGGGTGGGTTTGTTAATGTTCTGAGCAAAGCCAATTGAGTCTAAGATAGCATTAAAGGCTATATTTAAGCTATCACTTTCAGTGTCAACATGAATGTTAAAATTCCTCACTCTAATAACCTTATCTGTGTTTAACACTAAATCAGATAAAAGGTCTGAAAACTGATCGAAAAATTGAGAGTAAGGGCCTGGTGGACGGTACAAAACAATAAACAGAAGTGGTTTTAGTGCTTTGCAGTTTGGATGAGGAAAACTAAGGATTAAATATTCAAAAGAGTTGTAGCTATTTATTGGTCTGGGGCTAGTCAATAAATCGGACTGAAAGATGGTTGCTACTCCTCCTCCTTGCCCAGTATTTCGAGGAATGTGAAAATTTTAATAATTAGTAGGAGTTGACTCATTTATAGTAACATAATCCTCTTGCTGCAGCCAGGTTTCTGTGAGGCAAAATAAATCAATCGTATTGTCACAAATCAGGTCACTAATTAGCAAAGTCTTTGAAGAGAGAGATCTTATGTTCAGTAAGCCACAGTTAATTGTTTTATTTTTGTTTTTAGTCTGAGTTGTGTTTATTTTTATGAGACTTTCCTGATTTCTTCGTTTTAGATTATTTTTTAATCTATTCAATTTTGGCTATGGGCAAGACACTGTCTTAATAGGGTAATGGGTGGGTAGCAGTACAGAAGCTGCAGAGAAGAGTATTAAACTATGACCCTGCTTCCTGGTCTGGACCCTGGATTGTCAGAGGTTTGGAGAACTAATAAATTTGGCCAGATTTCTAGAAAGAAGAGCTGCTCCATCTCTCTGAATGCCGTCTCTCCGGATCAGACCAGATTTTCCCCAAAATGTTCGGCAATTATGAATGTATCCCACATCGTTTTCTGGACACCACCTAGACAGCCAGCGGTTGAATGACAGCATGCGGCAAAACATGTCGTCACTGGTCAGATCGGAGAGGGGACCAGAGAAAATTACGGAGTCCGACATTGTTTTGGCAAACTTACACACCGAAGCAACACTAACTTTGGTGACCTCCGATTGACGTAACCGGGTGTCATTACCGCCAGGGTGAATTACAATCTTACTGTATTTACGCTTATCCTTACCCAGCAGTTTCAGGTAGGATTTCATGTCGCCCGTTCTGGCCCCTGGCAGACATTTGACTTTGGTCGCTGGTGTCTCTAGTGCCACGTTTCTGACTATGGAGCTGCCAATTACCAGAGTTGGCTTCTCAGTGGGTGTGTCGCTGAGCGGGGAAAATCTGTTAGAAACCCAGACGGGTTGGTGGTGACCTGTGGGCTGGGATGTAGGACTATGCTTTCTACGTACCGTCACCTAGCCGGCCTGAGGCCTCGGCTGCGCGGGCTCTGCTGGAGGACTCCTATGGGGATCTACCCTCGGTGGCTCCGAGCTGGCTAAGGGGCCTCAGCTATCTGCTGGTTTTTCAACAGCGTGGACACCCTCGCCTCCAAAGCAACAAAAATGCTACATTTATTACACGTACCATTATCACTAAAGGAGGCAGACGACTAACTGAACATCTGACTGAGAGAGCAGGAGAGGAGACTCAGAGAGAGAAACAGCAGAACGGGTAGCCATGATGGAGCTAAAGTTAACGCTAAGCTAGCGACCCCTTACCACTACTAGAAAATCCATGTAAAACATGGACAATCCCCAAACGTTAAAAGCAGCAACAGAAAGTATGTATTTTAACGTGCTTATGTATTATAACAAGTAAGAGGTATCACAGTAGAGATAAATCAGATCAAACGAGAGAGCCTTCATACACCCAGTGTTGCCAGGTGAGAAATGTAGGATTATCGTACCAGAGACATAAAATTATTGTATTTTGAGATAAATTATCGTACACTCGTCATAACCAAAATAACAAGACTGTTGATGTGTTGAATAGCATCTAACAGGCACTCGCAACTTTGTGGGGTCAGAACGGAATGGATTTATCAACATCTGCAGCCCTACAGTGCCGAGCTATGCTTCTTCTTCTTTTCTTTTTTAATTTTCCTCAATCATAGGCGGGCGCAGTGAACTATTCAGCCAATCATGGCCATTGTTCTGAGGCCAACGCATCACGTCACTCATAGGTCACATTTAGAAAAGCACGATTGGCTGGAATTTCCAGCATTTGTTTCCGAATCCGGACACAGATGCCTTCAAGGTTCACAAAAAAACTCCAACAGACTTTGGCAATAGGCTGATGACAACTGATTACAACCACACATTCACGGAATGGTAAAATTATCGTACATTTGGCATTTTGTAGGAATATTGATCGTACATCGTACAGAGAGCAAAATTATCGTACAAATACGATAATTATTGTACACCTGGCAACACTGCACACACCAAACAATCCACCGAGTACAACAGCGAAAACAGGAAGTGACGAATACGCATTACCACGCTTGTCCAGCAGAGGTTATGGGTTCGATCCAGCATAGAATCGGTGTCATTCTCCTCTAACTCCGCCCTGAATGGAGGAAACGTTTGGAGTTAGCAATAAATTGTTAGTTCTGAACCAACCTGTTAATGCTAGCCTTTTTTTATATATCCCAGAACCAGTCTGGATATTTGTTTGGGAACATCTTCCTCTTCCAACAGAAACATGGGCCATCTAGGTTTTACTTTAACGTATTGCTAAAGCATTTTTAGGTGGTATTCTCTCTTCATTGTTCCACCGGCAGCAAAACAGAATGATGGTGCCAACATCATGCTTAACAGTCGGTACAGTGTTCTTAGGGTTGATTTTGGAGCATAGGTATTTACTTGATCAGCACCCTATTAGGCCATGTTGATGGAAGACTTGCTTCTAGTTTATGGTGGACCCAAGTCCTGAGTGTTCCTGGATGGTTCTTAAATATTTAAAGTAATTTTCTTTTATCTGAGTGGGGAGGTTTACGTCAGATGGTTGAATCCTGGATACAGCTGGTTGCCCCTAGGAGAAAGTGTGTGGTCAAGGTACAACTTTCTAACAGATATTTAACCAGGAGGGGGGGGAGTTATTTTTTGTATAATCATGGAAAAAGATCAATTCAAACTACGAACAAATGCCCACAGTTATTGTGACAATTATGTTCATATAAAGTGTATGTAAACTTCTGACCAAAACTGCATATATATACTACTAAGTACTGGTGTGAACATTTACTAATCCAACGGAATGGATTCTTTCCTTTATCGTCCGCCCCCCCACCAACTCAAGCGCTTCCTTTGTTGCATGGATCCTCTCCACCCCAAAAGTGCTTCTCTTTCACTTTCCCTGCCTTTTTTTGGCAGTGCTGCCACATTTGTTGATTGAGAGACCTTTCAGAGGCTGTAAAGGGTGCACCGCCCCCTCCGCCCCACCACCAGTAGGCCCTTCACCTCCTCTGTTTCCTGTTCGCTTCTTCCTTGCTCTCTTACTGGGCTACACACTAACTCGTTTTAGAAGGGTAATTAGTCAAAGTGATTTCCTCCTGCCCCAGTTCTCTGCTCTTCTCCTTTCTCTTGCATCTGTTGAGCCCAGCGTAACACAAGCATATTGACAGCAATTAGTGATATTTGTCTTTTTTATGCAAATAGTAAAATCAGAACATTTTACAAACATATATACACATGTGGATATTTAGTAGTAATTTTAACAATACCAATAAATTGAAGTTGTATAAATAAAAACTAAAAACAGATATTTGAAATTTGCCTATTAAATGTAAAAAAAATAAATTTCGGCTGAGGAATACATTCAGACACCGCCACATTCACTAAATGGCTAAAATTACACCACATCAGATGTCTATGTTTAGAACATCATTACTCAGGAGTTTAAAGGAGGATTTCCTCTGCTTAAACCTCAGACATTTAGAATAGATTTGTGTGTGCCAGAATGTTGAAGGGAAAGTAAATGCTGTGGTCAGACTTTCTGGAAAATAATCCTAAAACCAGACTTAAATTTGTTAAAAGACATATCAATCAATCGTAAATAACCATCAGGAGACCTATAGCAGACCCTTGATCCTATTAATATGAAAGTGAATTGCAAACCATTACATATAGGCTGCACAGGTTTAACTTTTCTGGCATCTAGATGAAGTGTCATGTTTTGGAAACGTTTTCATGCAATTCCTGGCCAGCTTCCCGTCATAGCGGGGGACTTGAGGAAAATCTGCATGGACAGTATGTCCATATCCTGTACAGTATGAGCATCCAGTACTTGGTAGCGGCTCACTTAGCATGAGTTCCTGCATCATTGTAGAGTGGTATGGAGGAGATCAGTCTGGTTCTGCTGGGGTGGTGCCGCTGTTTTCTTTGTTCCTAACTGAATGGCTACATCTGGATTTGACATCACCGTGCCATCTGTCCATTCGTCTGCCATCTTATGAGTCCATGGATGGTTTTTCTGCTATCTTGGTAGTCCCTAACTCCATTCACTCAGTCATTGTGATGGCTAGTTAACACAAAATTAAGAATAAAATGTTATTGAGTTTTTATTTATAAATTAATTTTTGAAACATTATTTTATTAAAATTGTGTTTTACTTCTCCTCTTGCTTTAGATTGTGAACTGGTTTTTGAACATATGGCAACTGTTTTTCTCTGTTAGCCCTGCTTTAGCCTCATTCCAAATTCCTCAAAACAAACATTGTCCTTAGTTGTTTTTTTTTTAAACAGATTACTTAACAGATTTGTTGAATGTATTAGCCTAATTAAAGAGTTTATTGACTATAATATTTTACCTGGTAGTGTTTTGTTATTAGATTCTTGAATTTTGGAGAAATGTGTTTAATCTGTATGTGTGTGCAGGGCTTGCTGTTTGAGAACACCTGTGCAAGAATTCTCAGTTGAATTCCATTCAGTTTATTTATATTGCACCAATTTACAACATGTCTCAAGGTACCTGAGACACCAAAAAAAGTCAATTCAATCCCAACATACAAATTGTGAGTCTAGTTCATCCATTCATAATTGATCGTTGTTACCAAACAATGCAGTCAAGTCAGGTTATTTATTTAAATTCACTTTAAAAGTCCTGTCCCCTCCTTGAACTGCCACCTTAACGTGGTGGAGGGGTTTGAGTGCTCAAATGATCCTAGAGGCTATGTTGTCTGGAGCCTAAATGCCCCTGGTAGGGTCTCCCATGGCAAACAGGCTCCCCCAGGTCTGGGGTCGGGACTCGCTGGAGAGCGCCTGGTGACCGGGTCGCTCCTCGTGGGACCCGGCCGGGCCAAGCCCGAAGGAGAGACATGAGGCCATCCCCGAGTGGGCCCACCATCTGCAGGGGGAACCGTGAGGGACCTGTGCAAAGAGGATTGGGTGGCGGACGAAGGTGGAGACCTCAGAGGCCCGATCCCCGGATGCTTAGGCTGGCTGTAGGGACGTGGAATGTCACCTCGCTGGAGGGGAAGGAGCCTGAGCTTGTGCGGGAGGTCGAGAGATATCGACTAGAAATAGTCGGGCTCTGGAACCCATCTCCTTGAGAGGGGTTGGACTCTCTTCTACTCTGGAGTGGCCCACGGGGAGAGGCGGCGGGCTGGTGTGGGTTTGCTTGTTGCCCCCCAGCTCAGCCGTCTCGTGTTGGGGTTTACCCCAGTGGATGAGAGGGTCGTATCCCTGCGCCTTCGGGTTGGGGATAGGTCTCTGACTGTCGTCTCGGCCAACGGGCCGAGCGGTAGTGCGGAGTACCCCGCCTTCTTGGTGACACTGTCGGGGGTGCTGGATAGTGCCCCTCCCGGGGACTCCATTATTCTGCTGGGGGACTTCAACGCCCACGTGGGAAATGACAGTGACACCTGGAGAGGCGTGATCGGGAGGAATGGCCTCCCCGATCTGAATCCGAGTGGTGTTTTGTTATTGGACTTATGTGCTAGTCACGGATTGTCCATAATGAACACCATGTTCAAACATAAGGGTGTCCATCAGTGCACTTGGCACCAGGACACCCTAGGCAGGAGGTCGATGATCAACTTTGTTGTCGTATCATCAGACCTTCGGCCGCATGTTATGGACACTCGGGTGAAGAGAGGGGATGAGCTGTCCACTGATCACCACCTGGTGGTGAGTTGGATCCGCTGGAGGAGGAGAAAGCCGGACAGACTTGGCAGGCCCAAGCGCATAGTGAGGTTCTGCTGGGAACGCCTGGCGGAGCCCTCGGCCAGGGATGTATTCAACTCCCACCTCCGGGAGAGCTTTGACCAGATCAGGGATGTTGGAGACATAGAGTCTGAGTGGACTATGTTCTCCGCATCTATTGTCGATGCTGCTGCACGTAGCTGCGGCCGTAAGGTCTGCGGTGCCAATCCCAGAACCCGGTGGTGGACATCGGCAGTAAGGGATGCTGTCAAGCTGAAGAAGGAGTCCTATCGGCTGTGGTTGGCTTGTGGGATTCCTGAGGCGGCTGACGGGTACCGTGAGGCCAAGCGTGATGCGGCCCGGGCTGTGGCAGAGGCAAAAACTCGGGCCTGGGAGGAGTTTGGTGAGGCCATGGAGAAGGACTACCGGTTGGCCTCGAAGTGATTCTGGCAAACCGTCCGGCGCCTCAGGAGGGGGAAGCAGTGATTCGCCAACACTGTTTATAGTGGGGGTGGGAGGCTGCGGACCTCAACTGAGGACATTATCGGGCGGTGGATGGAGTACTTCGAGGATCTCCTCAATCCTGCCATCACAAATTCCCTGGTGGAAGCAGAGGCTGGGGACTTGGGGCTTGACTCTTTCATCACCCAGGCTGAAGTCACCGAGGTGGTTAAAAAGCTCCGCGGTGGCAAGGCTTTGGGGGTGGATGAGATCCGCCCTGAGTACCTCAAATCTCTGGATGTTGTTGGGCTGTCATGGTTGACACACCTCTTCAACATTGAGTGGCCTCTTGACTCGCAGACTGGGGTGGTGGTCCCCCTTCATAAGAAGGAACTACAGGGGGGATCACACTCCTCAGCCTCCCTGGTAAGGCCTACGCCAGGGTATTGGAGAGGAGAGTCCGGCCAATAGTCGAACCTCGGCTTCAGGAGGAGCAGTGTGGTTTTCGTCCCGGCCGTGGAACACTGGACCAGCTCTATACCCTCTACAGGGTGCTCGAGGGTTCATGGGAGTTTGCCCAACCGGTTCACATGTGTTTTGAGGACCTGGAGAAGGCATTCGACTGTGTCCCTCGTGATGCCCTGTGGGGGGTGCTCCACGAGTATGGAATCGGGGTCCCTTTATTAGGGGCCATCCGGTCCCTATACGAGCGGAGAAGGAGTTTGGTCCGCATTGCCGGCACTAAGTCGGACCTGTTCCCAGTGCATGTTGGACTCCGGCAGGGCTGCCCTTTGTCACCGGTCCTGTTCATAACTTTTATGGACAGGATTTCTAGACGCAGCGAAGGGCCGGAGGGTTCTGGTTTGGGGACCAGTGGATTTCGTCTCTTCTTTTTGCAGATGACGTGGTCCTGCTGGCCCCCTCTAGCCAAGACCTACAGCATGCGCTGTGGCGGTTCGCAGCCGAGTGTGAAGCAGCTGGGATGAAGATCAGCTCCTCCAAGTCCGAGGCCATGGTACTCGACCGGAAAAGGGTGGCTTGTCCTCTTCAGGTTGGAGGGGAGTTCCTGCCTCAAGTGGAGGTGTTTAAGTATCTCGGGTTCTTGTTCACGAGTGGGGGAAAAATAGAGCAGGAGATTGACAGACGGATCGGTGCGGCTGCCGCCGTAATGGGGGCACTGTGCCGGTCCGTTGTGGTGAAGAGAGAGCTGAGCCGAAAAGCAAAGCTCTCAATTTACTGGTCGGTCTATGTTCCTACCCTCACCTATGGGCATGAACCTTGGGTCATGACCGAAAGAACGAGATCCCGGATACAAGCGGCTGAAATGAGCTTCCTCCGTAGGGTGTCCGGGCACTCCCTTAGAGATAGTGTGAGGAGCTCGGCCATCCGGGAGTGGCTCGGAGTAGAGCCGCTGCTCCTCCACATCGAGAGGAGGCAGTTGAGGTGGCTCGGGCATCTATACCGGATGCCTCCTGGAAGCCTTCCTCGGGAGGTGTTCCAGGCACGTCCCACTGGGAGGAGGCCCAGGGCATGCTGGAGGGAATAGGTCTCTCGGCTGGCCTGGGAACGCCTTGGGCTCCACCCGGAGGTGCTGGAGGAGGTGTCTGGGGAGAGGGACGTCTGGGCGTCTCTGCTGAGTCTGCTGCCCCCGCGACCCGGTCCCGGATAAGCGGAAGACGACGAGTACGAGTACGCACTTCAAAAGTTTTCTAAGGAAAGCCAGCAGATTTTATCAAGTCTCTGTCTTGCAGCATTCACTCCTCCAGGACTGTGGACAATCCTTTGGATTGTGTTGTTGACTTGAGCAATTCCTCAAATGGACCATGCATGTAGCAACAGCGGAAAGGAAAACTCCCCTTTAACAGGATGAAACCTCCAGCAGAACCAGAACCTGGCTCAGTGTGAGTGACCATCTGCCATGACCATCTGGTGGCTTGAGAAGACACAGCATAAAAGCAAAAAAAAAGATGAACTGATCCAGTTCTTTCTACTGTCATCACTGACTGTGGAAATGTTTCACTAGACTTCAAGCAGCGTGGATTATGTGCATCTCCACCCTTTTCACCAAACTCTAGGACCTTGATTTCCTAATAAAATGCAAACTTTATTTTCATCTGAAAAAGGACATTGGACCACTGAGCAACATTTCAGTCTGTTTCTCCTTTGCTCAGGTAAGATGGTTCTGACACATCTGGTTGAATAGTAACATAATGTGACAGTTGTAGCCCATATTCTGGATACCTCTGTATATAGTGGCTCTTGGGGATCGGACTCCGTCTGTAGTCCACACTCTGTGAACTGACTTTGCTTTACAATCTTTTCAAGGCTGCAGCTATGGTAGTAGGTTCTATATGTTCTTTTACCACACTTTTTTCTTCCTCTCAACTTTCCATTAATATGCTAGTATAAAGCACTCTGTGAAAAGCCAGCTCTTTAGCAATGGCCTTTTTGTGGCTTATCTACCTTGTGCAGAGGGTCAGTGACGGTCTGCTGAACAACTGTCAGTGCAGGAGTTTTCCCAGTACTTATGTAGGACAGAATAGAACATGTGCGTGTTAAAAATCATTTTTTGGTCTGATTTAATTTGTATTTATTTAAGGAATAGAGTTTTTGTTTCTCATTAGTTGTAAGCTATAATTTTAGAAAACAGATAGAAATACTGGTATTTGTGTAATGAATCTATAGAATATAGGAGTTTGACTTTTTAAATGTATTACTGAAATAAAAAAAAATACTTTAATTTTAAACATTACTTATTAGAGTTTGATTTCTATAATTTAAAAGGTAGTTTTATTAGAATTATCTATCATGTTCTGTAGCTGCAGTGAGCATTTAGTCTATACCATAAGGGGTAAATAGCAGATTTTTCAGCATGATAATCCATGTGGGATGATGCTGTTCTGGAAGCAGAGTAAAGAGGTGTAACTAGAAAACAAATTATTACAAACAAACATTCTGGTTATCCACTGATAAATATGTGTTTACATGCCACGCATTGCTGCTCACGCTTAAAATGGAAAATGTCTGAGTTTAACATTGAAAGTTTTGAGCTTCATTAGATTCCATCAGTAAGCTGCAGAGCAAACAGATTTGTCTTTGTGCTTCATCACAAAATACACGTTTTCAGAAAAAAATACTTTTATTTTAGTTTCTAAAGGTTACAGTTTACAGATCATCCAGGAGAAGAGATGAGACAAAATCTCAATTCAGGATTTATTTAAACACTAATCAAAGTATGACAAAAAGTAAGAATAATTTCTCATTTTGATGAGTTGTTTGGTAAAGATAACAGAAAACCCATAAAGAAAACTACAGTAGTACAATATAATTTAATGTCCTACGAAAATAAATTACAAAATGCTCAACATGTAATTATGAAATGTTTTTTCTTATATTCATCATATTTATCTTTTACATTCTATTTTACATCATATTTAATTAGTAATTGGTATTTTATTATAAAAATGATTGGGATTCCAATTTCATATTTTGTCATGTTTGTGATTTTACATGTTTTTTCATGTTTTATTCTTCAACAGCTTTCTGAGAAAATTCACAAACCTCTACATGTAGGCACGGGACGGTAGACACATTTCCATTTGCTCCTCCTGCATCTACATCTGCCAAGCAGAAAACACAAAACCAAACTGATAAAGCCCTTAATGATCTAGCTCCATTATACATCAGAGATCTGATTGTTCCATATGTTCCTAACAGAGCACTTCGTTCTCAGACTGCAGGTTTACTGGTGGTTCCTAGAGTCTCTAGAAGTAGAATGGGAGGCAGATCCTTTAGTTATCAGGCTCCTCTCTTGTGGAACCAGCTCCCAGTTTTAGTCCATGAGGCAGACACCCTGTCTACTTTTAAGGCTAGGCTTAAAACTTTCCTTTTTGATAAAGCTTATAGTTAGAGTGGCTTAGTTTATCCTGAGCTATCTTCCTTATTTTTTACCTCCGTCTTCTTCCCTCCCTGTTGGTTGGAGTAAAGGGGAGTCAGGTTTAGCCTAAACCGGCTCAGTTATGGTTGAGGTGGAAACACAGCCTCCATTTCTGCTACCTGTATGACCCCTTCTCTTTTCCTGTTGTGGTTTTTAGTATAACAATGACCATCAGTGGGACCCTTTGTGAGGTGCCTTGAGATGACATTGTTGTAAATAAGTGCCGTTTAACTAAATAATCTGAACTGAAACTATCTGTGTAGTTATGCTGCTATAGGCTTAGGCTGCTGGAGGACATAACGACCACTTTCACCCTCTTTGCTACATTCTCACACTACTCTCCAATTTTGCATTGTTTGCTGTTATTTCAGCTTTTAACCTTGTTCTCTCTTTTCTCTTCCTAGAAGCTACACCTGGCCTGGCTCTGTGTCTACCTGTGACAACTTTCTGGAGAGGGGAATTGTCCGAGCTTCTGCTGGCAACAACTTAATGCTCACCCTCTACCGATGATCCACATAGCCCTGTTTTTTTGTGTTTAACCCTTTCTCTCTCCTAGACATGGAAATTGACTGAGCTTCTACTGTGACTAACTCTATGTGCTCTCTTTCAGACTCTAACCTTGAAAACTGGCTCAGAGTTTATCTGTTCTTTCTTTCTAGGTGAAACGACTAAAGGAGCTACATCCATTAACATTTACTTTTCCTTCCCATAGAAAGTACTTCTGGATCAGTGCTTCTGTGTTCTTTTTGTGTCTCTGCTCTGTTCTCTCAAACCCCCAGTGAGTCGTGGCAAATGGCCGCTCACACTGAGCCTGGTTCTGCTGGAGGTTTCTTCCTGTTAAAAGGCAGTTTTTCCTCTCCACTGTTGCTACATGCATGCTCAGTATGAGGGATTGCTGCAAAGTCAACGCCAGTGACTGTCCACTGTCTCTACATACTCATCCGGGAGGAGGGAATGCTGCAAGTCACTGACTGGATGCAATCTGCTGGGTTTCCTTAGATAGAAAAGCTTTTTATCCAATTTGAATAAAAAGCTAACTCCCACTGCACTGTTCAATTGTTAGGATTAATTGGAATGTATGTACCTGACTGTTGTGAAGTGCCTTGAGACAACATGTGTTGTGAATTGGCGCTATATAAATAAAACTGAATTGAATTGAATTGAATAAATTAAATGTAATTTTAAAACATTTGTTCAAATACAAGTTAGTTTGGGAATCTGAATAAAAGTAAAATCACATATTTTTAGGACTGAAAATGGGCTTTAAAATCTGCTTTTGGTGAATTGTCAGAAGAAAGATCAGAGGAACAAAACAAGGGTTCCTCTAGTTTCCTCATCTCATCATCAGTGTCATTTATTCTCTTCATAACTGGGTCTAATTAAAGAATAGTGACATCATGGCTAATTACTTTTGTACAAGAAATTCTGAATCCTGGAAATATTTGTTTTGATGATGCTGATGCCTGTGCACTGTTCTCCTCTGTACGCTAAGGTGATGAAACAATGTTAAAGCCTTGTACACTTTGGGTCTTATTGTGGTCCACAGTGATTGTCAAAAAGTTGATTTCTCTGTAAATCTTACCTGTCACTAAAATATTAAATATGATGTATATAATACCTCTGTTTCTTTTCATTCACAGCTTTACAGCTCTGTTGAGTTTGGAAGAAGGTGGCAGGTGGTCCATGAGAAGGTGGCTCCTAATCGTTTCTATTGGTAAGTGCATATTAGGATAAACTGTAATTTTTGTGAAATCCTTCTTTCATCACTGTAGCTACTATTTCTGAACATTTACTGTATTCACTTTCTGTGTTTTTACTCATTTAACATGATGATTTATTGTCAACCATAACAACATTAACCAACAGAAAGCACAAGTTCAATTTGAATATGTCAGATCAATTACTTTTCTTTCCTAACAACACCATAAACACTTTATAGTATGCAGAGAAATATTGTGAATGTAAAAATGTTTATGGGATGTGCATGACAGCAAATCACCACATTGATTAGCAGTATTAGCTCAAGCTAACACTAACATATAGCTGGAATCAGTGACATGCAGTCAGGGGCGGCAGGTGAGGCGGTGCCTCGTCTGTCATCATGAGAAGTAAAATACTAGCAATGATGAGAGAAATCAGTTTGTCCACCTGACTTTTCTATAAACTTGTTTCCTGTATGATTACAACATTTTTATGGTCACAATCGCTGAATTTACTCGTACTTGTACTCGTTGTCTTCCGCTTTATCCGGGACCGGGTTGCGGGGGCAGTAGACCCAGCAGAGACGCCCAGATGTCCCTCTCCCCAGACACCTCCTCCAGCTCCTCCAGGGGGAGCCCAAGGTGTTCCCAGGCCAGCCGAGAGACATAGTCCCTCCAGCGTGTCCTGGGTCGTCCCCTGGGCCTCCTCCCGTTGGGACGTGCCTGGAACACCTCCCAAGGAAGGCGTCCCGTTCGCTGAATTTACGCATTGCCATTTCAGTTGCCATTTACATGGGAGAAAGTCAAGGTGAGGCAGTGAATATTTGTGCCTCACCGCCGATAATGTTGTGTCACAAACACTGACTGATGCAGGCACTTGGTTGCTGTCTCTCTATGTGGACAATATACAGGCTGGATTGCACAGGTTCAACTGACCTTCCACAGTCTCTCTAATATATTTAATGAATGTGTGTGAAATATTTAATCTTTCTAATTGGCCGTAAATACGCAGTGAAAATGGACAAGGTGAGGCAAAAAGTACTATACATCACTGATATGGGGCAGTGTTGAGCCCCATAGGCACAGACAGCACATCACTAAATACTTTTCAGCTATACACAGGGTGGCGGTGTTTTCAACGACAATTTCTATAACCCTACACTTACTTAAATTTGGTCTGACAAAATGGAAGGTTACTTCTCTACACTGGAAAAGGACTTTTCAAAACTGGATTTTCAGTCAAAACAGGAAGTTTTAGAGAGAGAAAAATCAACTCCGGAGCTGAAAGATCTGCTTCAAACAAGCGGGAGAAAGATAACCCACTCTCTTTAACAGAGTTGTTGTGATTATGAATATGAATATATTATTTAATATTTAATATTAATACTTCAATATTTATTAAATAATAATTCAGCCTGTTAAGGGTTGTCCTGTGAATACCAGCCCAATAAGGACAAAATTGAAAGGGATGAGCCAAGCTCTGACATTATTGAACAGCATAAACTCTGCACACACACTGATGAATTCACACAATTTCTTAAAATACAAGAATTTATTAACCAAAATATGACAACTCAAGGTCAAACATATTTCAATCAACAAACTCTTTACTATGCTAAAACATTCCAACTAAACCACCAAGCAGAATGAAACAATAAGGAAGACTAATGGCTATGTACAATATAAACAAGATGATCAAAGATGGTTGAAAACCATGACCGATAGAGTGATGCAACATTACCATGCAATGTTATTTATGTTTGAGAACCAAGGATTATCTAGAAGAATCTGGAAATTAAGGTAAGTTAGTCTTGGAACAAACTTAGGCAATAATCAGCATACCTTTAGACAGCCATTCACAATGCAAGATCAGATAAAATATTTTAACAAAACAACATTTTAAAGAATGATTTGCTGAATAAAACCAACCTTCTGGATGACGAATTCTCAACTGTGTTTATTTAGTAAAATAATCTTTAAAGCAATATTATTTTGAAAAAGAACCAAACCTTTCGGAGTAAATGATCTGTAGCTGTTTAGTTAGTCATAACGTTTAGTAAAATAATATTTAGGGAAACATTATTTCCGAAATTGGAAACTAACAACCGTTCTGGGTAAATGATCTTCACCTGACTCAAAATGGGTGAGCACGTGTTCTTAGCCGTTAGCGGTTGAAGCTAACAAAAGAAGCTTATAGTTGTTACCAGAATCAAACACATACCTTTAAAATACCACTAATAAAAGGGTTGAAAAACCACCCTTTAAATAAAGTTTGTCTTAACTTTAAAAACACAACACAGAACACATCCTTAGCTGAGTGCTAGTCTGCTAGCATTGCTGTACCTGAGTTTGTCAACACAAACAAAAAACAAACGTTATTAAAAGAACATTATTTACATTATTTACCCTCGTACTTGTACTCGTCGTTTTCCGCTTTATCCAGGACCGGGTCGCGGGGGCAGCAGACTCAGCAGAGATGCCCAGACGTCCCTCTCCCCAGACACCTCCTCCAGCTCCTCCGGGGGGAGCCCAAGGCGTTCCCAAGCCAGCCGAGAGACATAGTCCCTCCAGCGTGTCCTGGGCCGTCCCCTGGGCCTCGTCCCAGTGGGACATGCCTGGAACACCTCCCGAGGAAGGTGCCGGTATAGATGCCCGAGCCACCTCAACTGCCTCCACTCGATGTGGAGGAGCAGCGGCTCTCCAATACCCTGGCGTAGGCCTTACCAGGGAGGCTGAGGAGTGTGATCCCCCCTGTAGTTCCTTCTTATGAAGGGGGACCACCCACCACCCCAGTCTGCCAGTCCAGAGGCACTGTCCCTGACCGCCACGCAATGTTGAAGAGGCGTGTCAACCATGACAGCCCAACAACACCCAGAGATTTTAGGTACTCAGGGCGGATCTCATCCACCCCCGAGGCCTTGCCACCGCGGAGCTTTTTAACCACCTCGGTGACTTCAGCCTGGGTGATGAAAGAGTCCAACCCCGAGTCCCCAGCCTCTGTTTCCACCACGGAATGCGTGATGGCAGGATTGAGGAGATCCTCGAAGTACTCCTTCCACCGCCCGATAATGTCCTCAGTCGAGGTCAGCAACCTCCCACCCCCACTATAAACAGTGTTGGCGAATCACTGCTTTCCCCTCCTGAGGCGCCGGACGGTTTGCCAGAATCGCTTTGAGGCCAACCGGTAGTCCTTCTCCATGGCCTCACCGAACTCCTCCCAGGCCCGAGTTTTTGCCTCTGCCACAGCCCGGGCGGCAGCACGCTTGGCCCACAAGCCATCCACAGCCGATAGGACTCCGTCTTCAGCTTGACAGCATCCCTTACTGCCGGTGTCCACCACCTGGTTCTGGGATTGCCGCCGCGACAGGCACCGCAGACCTTACGGCCGCAGCTACCAGGTGGTGATCAGTGGACAGCTCATCCCCTCTCTTCACCCGAGTGTCCATAACATGCGGCCGAAGGTCTGATGATACGACAACAAAGTTGATCATCGACCTCCTGCCTAGGGTGTCCTGGTGCCAAGTGCACTGATGGACACCCTTATGTTTGAACATGGTGTTCATTATGGACAATCCGTGACTAGCACATAAGTCCAATAACAAAACACTGCTCGGATTCAAATCGGGGAGCCCATTCCTCCCGATCACGCCTCTCCAGGTGTCACTGTTGTTTCCCACGTGGGCGTTGAAGTCCCCCAGCAGAATAATGGAGTCCCTGGGAGGGGCACTATCCAGCACCCCCGACAGGAACACCACGAAGGCCGGGTACTCCGCACTACCCCTCGGCCCGTAGGCCGAGACGACAGTCAGAGACCTATCCCCAACCCGAAGGCGCAGGGATACGACCCTCTCATCCACTGGGGTAAACCCCAACACGAGACAGCTGAGCTGGGGGGCAACAAGCAAACCCACACCAGCCCGCCGCCTCTCCCCGTGGGCCACTCCAGAGTAGAAGAGAGTCCAACCCCTCTCAAGGAGATGGGTTCCATAGCCCATGCTGTGCGTGGAGGCGAGCCCGACTATTTCTAGTTGATATCTCTTGACCTCCCGCACAAGCTCAGGCTCCTTCCCCTCCAGCGAGGTGACATTCCACGTCCCTAGAGCCAGCCTAAGCATCCGGGGATCGGGCCGCTGAGGTCTCCACCTTCGTCCGCCGCGCAATCCTCTTTGCACCGGTCCCTAACGGTTCCCCCTGCAGATGGTGGGTCCACTGGGGGATGGCCTCGCGTCTCTCTTTCGGACTTGGCTCTTAATAATGATAATTTCAAAATCCTAAATAAAAGAAATATCAAACATTTGCACATAATGGGAAGATATACATAAACCCACCATTACCCTCCTTCTGCATTATTCATCCAAACATGCATCATTTTAGATAAATCCAACATAATTTAGGTATTAGTGATTATAATCCCACAAGTAATAATAAACTTTCAAATGTTACCTTCTTACAGTTAGCTTCATGGACACTCAAAGCTGTCCTGAGTAACAGCTTAAAACAGCTAAAATGTCAATGCTGCCTTCTCACAGTCCTGCACTCAATTTGCCTGGCTATTTCTACTGAAACCCCAAAAAACCTTTTTTTATGTATCATCATCACCAGAGATGAAACTTTGAACCTGATGGTAACTCCTCTTTCCTCCTCCCTTTATCCAAACAAATGTCAAGAAAATAACTTACACGTTCTACCTGAACTTTTAACAGGTGAGCCTAACAGGCCTCCTATGTGTGCATTTACTTGTACGTTGTACGTTAAGAGTTTGCACATACTCAAAGAAGCAGCCAGAACACTGGCTGATTCATTTTGGCAGCCAGTCACTTGCCAGACCAGAAGGGAGCAATGTTATTTCTAGTTATTTATGGCTAACTCCAAGGTCAGTTATTCTGAGATGTCCAAAATAAAATCAGTAGACATTCTCTGTTGTTGAAAATTACTTTTTGCAAAATCTGAGTGCAGGAAGTTCCTTCCAATTCCTACACATCGTGTTGGAGGATGAGGACAAAGATCACTTTTGAAGTGCATCATTCGGAACAACAGGACTCAGGATCAATCACTTTCAGTCAAGTTTTGACACTGCTTGATAGATCTCCTCTGTGGTTGTTAGGGAGAATCAATGGCTGCCTTCTTTCACCCTGCACAACCACTGATTTAATCTCAGGGCTAAAGTTCCTTAGAAAATTTTAACAATGAAACATTTTGTACACTTGGTCAAACTTTGTTTGATGCATGTTTTTTATTTTTTTTTTATTTCAATTTTATTTAAAATAAACAAATAAACTAGTTTTTTTTATATATTTTTCTTGCAGTGTTTTAAATTGATCACTAGTGAGAAGGAAAATCAAGACAAAGTGAGCAAGACTTAAAAATAAAAAACCAAAGACTAGATGCTTTATTCTCACCTACAGGCATCTCCGTCTGGATGGAGATATTTACAGTGGATAAAAAAATATTTGTACAAAATATCTGATGTAGCATATCTGGGGACTTAACCTTGAGCAGCTAGCTTGGGACTAGCTTGTTAACTTATACAGGTCCTTCTCAAAATATTAGCATATTGTGATAAAGTTTATTATTTTCCATAATGTCATGATGAAAATTTAACATTCATATATTTTAGATTCATTGCACACTAACTGATATATTTCAGGTCTTTTATTATCTTAATACGGATGATTGTGGCATACAGCTCATGAAAACGCAAAATTCCTATCTCACAAAATTAGCATATTTCATCCGACCAATAAAAGAAAAGTGTTTTTAATACAAAAAACGTCAACCTTCAAATAATCATGTACAGTTATGCACTCAATACTTGGTCGGGAATCCTTTTGCAGAAATGACTGCTTCAATGCGGCGTGGCATGGAGGCAATCAGCCTGTGGCACTGCTGGGGTCTTATGGAGGCCCAGGATGCTTCGATAGCGGCCTTTAGCTCATCCAGAGTGTTGGGTCTTGAGTCTCTCAACGATCTCTTCACAATATCCCACAGATTCTCTATGGGGTTCAGGTCGGGAGAGTTGGCAGGCCAATTGAGCACAGTGATACCATGGTCCATTTACCCATGGTTTTGGCACTGTGAGCAGGTGCCAGGTCGTGCTGAAAAATGAAATCTTCATCTCCATAAAGCTTTTCAGCAGATGGAAGCATGAAGTGCTCCAAAATCTCCTAATAGCTAGCTGCATTGACCCTGCCCTTGATAAAACACAGTGGACCAACACCAGCAGCTGACACGGCACCCCAGACCATCACTGACTGTGGGTACTTGACACTGGACTTCTGGCATTTTGGCATTTCCTTCTCCCCAGTCTTCCTCCAGACTCTGGCACCTTGATTTCCGAATGACATGCAGAATTTGCTTTCATCCGAAAAAAGTACTTTGGACCACTGAGCAACAGTCCAGTGCTGCTTCTCTGTAGCCCAGGTCAGGCGCTTCTGCCGCTTTTTCTGGTTCAAAAGTGGCTTGACCTGGGGATTGCGGCACCTGTAGCCCATTTCCTGCACACGCCTGTGCACGGTGGCTCTGGATGTTTCTACTCCAGACTCAGTCCACTGCTTCTGCAGGTCCCCCAAGGTCTGGAATCGGCCCTTCTCCACAATCTTCCTCAGGGTCCGGTCACCTCTTCTCGTTGTGCAGCGTTTTCTGCCACACTTTTTCCTTCCCACAGACTTCCCACTGAGGTGCCTTGATACAGCACTCTGGGAACAGCCTATTCATTCAGAAATTTCTTTCTGTGTCTTACCCTCTTGCTTGAGAGTGTCAATAGTGGCCTTCTGGACAGCAGTCAGGTCGGCAGTCTTACCCATGATTGGGGTTTTGAGTGATGAACCAGGCTGGGAGTTTTAAAGGCCTCAGGAATCTTTTGCAGGTGTTTAGAGTTAACTCGTTGATTCAGATGATTAGGTTCATAGCTCGTTTAGAGACCCTTTTAATGATATGCTAATTTTGTGAGATAGGAATTTTGGGTTTTCATGAGCTGTATGCCAAAATCATCCGTATTAAGACAATAAAAGACCTGAAATATTTCAGTTAGTGTGCAATGAATCTAAAATATAGGAATGCTAAATTTTCATCATGACATTATGGAAAATAATGAACTTTATCACAATATGCTAATATTTTGAGAAGGACCTGTAAAGTACAACTCTGTGGATTTGTAGAAACATGAATTAACATCATTCAATTCAGTTCATAAATGCTTTAATGATCCCAAAGGAAATTTAAATGTCGTTATAGCTCATATTAGGCAGGTTCCTTCAAAGAGCCGTTGTAGATGCTGATGGCTGTGGGCAGGGAAGATCTCCTGTAGCGCTCTGTCTTACAGAAGATCTGAAGAAGCCTCTGACTGAAGACACTCTGTTGTTGTAGGACAGTCTGATGAAGAGGATGGTCAGGGTTCTCCATAACGTTCTTCATTTTATGAAGAATCCTTCTTTCCACAATGATCTCCAGAGGTTCCAGAGGAGTTCCCAGAACAGAACCAGCTATCTTTATCAGCTTTTTGAGCTTTTTTAAGCCCCTGGCTCTGATGCTGCTTCCCCAGCAGATGATGGCAGAAGAGATCACACTTTCCACAACAGACTTATCGAAGATATGCAGCATCTTGCTGCAAACACCAAAGGACCTAAGCTTCCTCAAGAAGTACAGTCTGCTCTGTCCCTTCTTGTAGATGGCTTCACAGTTGCATCTCCACTCTAGTCTGTTGTCCAGGTGAACACCGAGGTATTTATACTCCTCCACCACCTCCACTTCTTCTCCCAGAAATAGTGTTTGACCTATTTCTGATTCTCTTTAAAATCTACAATCACCTCCTTTATTTTATTCACTTTCAAGATGAGATGGTTGTTTCCACACCATGCCACAAATCGCTCCACCAGCTCCCTGTACTCATCTTCTTGTCCATCTCTGATCCATGATAATGTACTTCAGTAAATTAGCCAATTGCTAGTTAGCCGTCTGCGTACAAATCTGTTTCAAATATCAAAAGAGTCAGGAAACAACATATGAATGTATGATAAATGTCCCAGGATTCAGAGCATATCAGCTGAACAACCTCTAATTCACTTAAAGTCTAATCAAAAGCTCACTGCCTTTATGTTGGTCAGCTGTAGCAGACAAAATTTGTGTCACATTATTTTCACAGCTTTTAACTTCAAACATTAGTTCCAATAAATAATGATAAATTGCACATTCGGAAATTCACATTTCATTATAGAACAGATTAATCGGGTGGCTCTAATTGATGTTAATTGAAGTTAGACTGGTCTGTGCCAATTAAATTTGATCAATTGTTCCGAAGAGAGTGGGATTGAGCTGAAAATGATTATTATTAAACTATAAGAAACTATAAGAATCTTTTATTTTATGTGAGTGAAAATGAAAGGGACAATCCTATTAAGGTGGAAATAGATGCTTTTAAGATTATTTTTATTCATGTGTTAGACTCATCATCGATGTCTTGGATGGTTGCTTTGTGCAGGTGCATTTTAATATATTAGAATATAATAAAAATGTTAATTTGTTCCAGTAACTAACTTGAACAACTGAAGCTCATGTAAATTAATTGCACACAAATTGACTTATTCAAGTGTTATGTTTGTGTGAATAAAAAACTACAATTGACTTTCTTAGAAAGTTTTTATGTTACATAAAAAGTGTTAATACCAATGAGAAAGAATGTTTCATAAATAAATGTTATGTAATAGCCTACACAATCATGGGGAACATGGTTTGTAGACAGTATACAGTTAGACAGTTAATGACACCCTCCACGAGGACAGTTAGCCACAAAAGGTCATAACTATGGCACGAAATGTTGGTCACAACCCAGTTTATGTGCCGGTTAACTCAGGCTATCTTTATCTGATATTAAAATTAGTTTGATGATTTGAAACATTTAAGTGTAAATTAAAAAAAAGTAAAACAAAGGAAGTTTGTAAGGAGGTAAATACTTTTTCAGGGCAAAAAAACTGTTGTTGTTGCTTTACTTTGTTGCGTTCTCTCCTCCCAGGTTGTGTCAAAGTTAGTTGATTTCTTCATGTCTTCATCCAATAACTAACGCATGACCAATGGCCTTCGCCTCAACAAACTGCATCAGATCGGTTGGGTAGTAACAAGCCGCGCTGCCTCGAGTTAGACGAGCCTGAGGGCTGATGCTGCAGATGCTGTCACAGTTCTATTTTAGGCTGAACGCTGCGCAGTTGGAGTTGTGTTAGCCCTAGTAATGAAGCTGCACAGGGAGCTTATGTCTGCTGTACATGTAGCCACGGAACATGTGTAAGTTCATTTGTGATTCAGAGAACCTGAGAGGCACTCAGTGACAACCTCCATAGGGTTCAACTATAAAGAGTTTGGGAGCGTGATATGTGGATGCACTTACATATGACTAAAGATTTCTGCAATAACATGTGGGACTGCATGTGTGGGACAACAGCTCCCTCTCATGACACCAGCTCTATTGGTCTTAGTTGGTCTGACCTCAGCTCAGATATTAACACCTACAGAGATGCTGCTGTTGGTCTTTTTTTAAACTCACTGTGCTTGAAAAAAGTATTTCACCCCCTAACTGATTTCCTTTGTTCTTGCTTTTTTTGTCAGACTGAAAGATTTCAAATCTTCTAATAAAGATCATTTGAGTACAGTATATAAAATGTAATTTTCAAATGATTTCATTTATTAAGGGAAAACATATTCCAAGCCGACCTGGCCACATGCACACGTAACACCCCACTCCACTCTTGTTAAATCAGGAAAAGATTTTGATTTACTCTCTACATCCAGGCCTGATAACTGCTAGATCTGAAAGATCAAGAATATACTGAAACTTCTCTGACTACATGAATTAGGCTAAAAGCTCTCAATAAGCAACACATAGTGCCCCAGTCTAAAGGTATTCAAGAACAGAAGAGAAACAGAGTTATTGACATCTATCAGCCTGGAAACAGCAGAAAGCCATTTCCAAGGCTTTAGGACTCCAGCAAAACACAGTGAGAGACATTTTCTGTCCCTCTCCTGCAACTTGGAAGTAGGTGAAGTGGTGCCAGAAACATTTGGATCCAAAGGAAAGCTGCAAGACCAAACCTAATGGTGATTAAAGAACACAGGAACTTAAAGATCCATCTCATATTTGTCCAAAAAACATCTTGACTGAAGGAGGAAGATGACAGTTCAGCAGCAGCTTGCGCCCCAGCCCAACAGATGGAACTCATCCCGTGCTACACGAGAATGAGGATACTGGTATGGCCCACTGATGTTAAACAAATTCTCAATGGAATCAGAAACATCTATTCCACAATGACTGATGTGGTCTTGAAGGACATCCAAGACATTAAAAGGGATGTGCTGGACTTCTCGGCTCGCATGAATGAAGCAGAAGAGTGCATTAGTAACATAGAAGGCACAGTTAACTCAGAGAAAGTCAAGGCTGCTACAGTGGATAAACAAGTGAATCTCCTCAAAAACAACCTCGATGAGCTTGAAAACCACCAGTTTAACCTGTGATTCATCAATGTGCCTGAGAAAAAAGGAGATGATGCAGTGGCTTTCTTGGAGGAGTGGCTGCCTGAGGCGATGGGTTCGATGACATTCCCAATAACTCTTCTCATTGAAAATGTGCAGAAGCTGCCAGTCAAACACACAGAGTCCTCATTGTGACATTTTTAAACATTCAGGACACAATTGGAGTAATGCAAGCAGCCAGGACCAAAGGCAATGTTATATCTGGGTATCAAGAGATCCTGTTTTCCCCAGTTCTTTCGACGGAGCTTTTCGAGGGGCTTCGACTAGGAAAAACAACAGCTAAGAGTTATGCACATTGCTAGGATGTAGTTTATCCAAGCTTCGAGTGTCGTCTGATGGACACACATGTGAGTTTGAATCCCCAGCAGATGCGGAAAGGTTATTAAAAATTTGCAAATCACAGTGGGCCTAAGTAAACTGAGCTGCTGAATCCTTCAGTGTAACGTCTAAAGTTTGAGTAACAAGCACATAAAAATGTCATGATTGTTCTTGTTGTTTTTTTTTGTTTATATTATTTTATCGCTCCTCTAATTCCCTCAGAAGAATATGAGGGAAATGATTGGAATGGGCAGACATGTTCAGATTGACAGCTAAAGGATTTGGTTACGGCAGATATTAAGTTTTAAGTTTTTATGAATACTCTCCACAACTTAAAACTGTTTTTTACTGCTACACCTCCAATATGTCTGCGTTTTTATTAACCTCCAACTATACTGGCACATATAAATACATTTAATTATTTCATGACATTTTTCTGATGTATCTAGGCTAAAATGACACACTTTCATGTTTTGTTTTTATTAGGACCCTTACACATACACACTGATTCATAACTCAATCATTAAGAAAAAGATAACATTTACAAAAAGCAATAAATCTTCCAATCATTCAAATTCTTTCTGATTCCTGTCTGAATGAGGTCCATCGGTTATTAACATTTTCCCTGTGTAAAGCCTTTACTACCAATATTCTAGCCGCAATGAAAACTGAAGAAAATAGTCGCTATACTGTGGCACTGTACATCCCATAGAAACTATGCACCAAAATTCTCCGAATATATATATAGGATGCATGTCAAATTAAAAAAATATGGCACATTTGAGAGTAAAATAATTGAATTAATATTTTAATATTGTACATGTATAAAATGTAAGAGTCAAAATAAGTGAAAGTGTGAGAGTAACCATTTCTAGTTTATACACGTCTGGGCAAATTATCCTCTAGAATACAGACATTTGATGCTTTGTTGTTGGAGCTGTTTAAATGTAATTGATATTTTTTTTCACAAATATAAATGTTTTCATCATAAAAAAATCAGATTTTTACTAAATCAAATCCTCTCAGATGAGTATGTATTTGAAAAATAACAATCTGCCTCTTTCTCTATGAAATCTGCCATGTTATGTTAATGAAACAGCTTATTTTTGAATGTTGATATAAGGTCACAAAACAGCCTCGACAAACCCCCACCACCACCCCAACCCCCACCCGGGCTTGCCAAGAGGTATCGTTCCTCCAGCGTGTCCTGGGCCATACCTTGGGCCTACTCCTGGTGGGAGGCATCCAAGGGACATCAGGAACTGAAGCCTAAGCCACCTCAGATGACTCCTTTCGATGTAAAGGAGCAGTGGCTCCACTCGCTCCTTCTGGGTGGCTGAGCTCCTCGCCCTATCTCTGAGGGAGTGCCCGGCCACTCTGCAGAGGAAGCTAAATTCAATTTTTGCTGAGGTCTCTCTTCAACACAACAGACCAATGCAGTATCCACAATACTATGGCGGCTGCAGTAATGTCGATCTCCCGCTCCATTTTCCTGACACTCGTGAACAAGACCCTGAGATACTTGAACTCCTCTGCTTGAGGCAGGTCCTCCCACAGGGCACCACGAGGGACACAGTCAAATGCCTTCTCCAGGTCCACAAAATACACGGGGACCAGTTAGGCAAACTCCCATGAACCCTCAATTACCCTGCAGAGGGTGTAGAGCTGGTCCAGTGTTCCATGGGCCGAGACAAAATCCGCACTGCTCCTCCAGAAGCTGAGGTTCGACTATCGGCCGGACTCTCCTCTCCAATACCCTGGCGTAGGACTTACCAGGGAGGCTGAGGAGTGTGATCCCCCTATATTTGGAACACATCCTCCGATCACCCTTCTTATGAAGGGGGACCACCACCCCAGTCTGTCAGACCAGAGGCACTGTTCATGTAATGTTGAAGAGGTGTGTCAGTCACGACAGCCCCACAACATCCAGAGACTTGAGGTACTCAAGGTGGATCTCATCCACCTCTGAATCCCTGCCACCGTGGAGCTTTTTAACCACCTCGGTGATTTCAGCCTGGGTGATGAAAGAGTCTAAACCCGAGTCCCCAGCCTCTGCTTCCACCAGGGAATGTGTGATGGCAGGATTGAGGAGATCCTTGAGGTACTCCTTCCACTGCCCCATAATGTCCCGAGTCGAGGTCAACAGCTTCCCACCCACACTGTGAACAGTGCTGGCGAAGCACTGCTTCCCCCTCCTGAGGCGCCTGACGGTTTGCCAGAATCACTTCGAAACCAACCGGTAGTCATTCTCCATTGCCTCACCGAACTACTCCCAAGCCCTATCCAGCACCCCCGACAGGGACTCCAAGAAGACCAGGTACTCCGCACTACCGCTTAGCCCGTAGGCCAAAATGACCATCAGAGACCTGTCCCCAACCCAAAGGCACAGGGAAGCAACCCCAACATGAGACGGCTGAGCTGGGGGGCAACAGGCAAACCCAACCCAGCCTGCCGCCTCTCCCTGTTGGCCACCCCAGAGTAGAAGAGAGTCCAGCCCATCTCGAGGAGATGGGTTTCAGAGCCCACGCTGTGCGCGAAGGCACTATTTCTAGTCAATTTCTCTCTACCCTTGGGTAATAATTAAAAAACTGGACACTAAAGATTGACACAAAACAGCTATCTATACTCAGAATCACTGAAGAAATTAAGGAATAGTAATACTAATCCTTTTGTTAAAAACTCAGTTATCATTTGGCATGCAGTACCAAACAGGTTGGGTGACTCTCTTAAACTATCCTGTTTCTCTTCTATCTAGAGTAATGATTCCTTCATCCCGGCAAAAATGACATGGGTTTTAAAGCATCTCTGAACAAGACCATAATAATTATAATCTAATGTTATTGAATAAGTTAAAGGCAAAGTTTGATATTCCACAGAAACACTTTAAATATAAAATTTCCCTGCATCAGATGGTTCTTTGGATTATTTAATAAAAAATGTAAACATGGATTGGGGACGTAGGCCATTCTGTTCAAATTTTATTTTGTTGTAAAAAAAACATTGAGTTTTGGTGATCTCTTGTTGCTGCCAGTTTTTCCAACCCCTCACAGAGACTTCTATAAATTTTCTCCCCTTTCAGTGTCTGTCTGATCCATCGGAACATTATCTTCCTCACTGAAGCATCTCTTTCCACCTTCTCCTGTCAATTCCACATCTAAGCTGCCTTTGACTCCTGTCTCTGATCCCCCAGTCTTTTTTATACATTTGTAATGCCGTGATGGTTATATGCTATTCCATCTGCAGACATTCCCACTGTAGCAGGAAAACCAATGGAGTTTCCTCCTCTAATAATTGGAGGAAACATGTTCCCGTCTCTCTCATGGCGGGTGGAAAAGGACCTTCAAGATCCTCTGAACATTTAGATCACTCATTCAACCCGAGGCTCTCTATGTTAAACACAGATCATCATATTGAAGACAGTAAATCCTACATCGAGTTCCTGCTGATGTTTACCACAGCTGTCGTTGCAGTTCGCTGAACCTCCCTGTTGTTATTAATTTGTCTGAATTTACAGCAGGGAATCTCTCAGGTCAGACAGCAGCTTCGGAAGGGGGTATCCGCCTGATGGGAAAAGAGCAATTGTGATGTTCCTGAAACGTATTTGTCTGCCTTTCAGGTCCAAGATGGGTTTGGACAAAGAACCGGGCTTAATTCACCTGGAAACCAGCATCTCTGAAGGACGTGAGTAATTGAATTCTGAGTTCAGAACTCTATTCTCCTCATGTCTTTGTACTCTGTTGGAAGCATTGTGCTAAAGTAGGGAGCAATTGAGGGTTGTTTGGACAATTCCTCTGCAGGATAATGTAAAGGGACGGCAGGAACAGCCGGGTCCAGGAATCAACAGTAACAATGGAAGGAAAAGTAATGCACATATTTGTAAAGCTATTACAGGCCAGTGGTTTAGTACAGTGGTGCACATGTAGATTATTTTCACTCATCCACCTGAATGATGTTAATATTAACCATTACATTTATACAATGTTCTGCACAATTTTGCACAGAAATCCTTGTAGTACATAAAACTTTATTGACCTGTGTTGCATTTGTATCCTTTATCAAGTGCAAGTATGTAGTTACATTATTATATATTATTTTTGCTTTGCTCATCCAGTTAGCCACTAAAAGTATAGAATGCCCTGAATGCTTTATGCACCCTGAGGAAAGATTCGTTCTACGCATTCTGATGAACAGTGAAGTTGTTAGACTTTCATCTTGTCATCTGCTAAGGCTCACAAGGGTCACCCGTTGTTCATGGATGGTCATTTACAGACCATATTTCTGTGCTGATCATGGGGAAATGCAAAAATACCAAAAACTCCCATCCAACTGGTGGTGCCAAACTGGAAAACAAGAAAAAACAAAATACAAAGTTAAACTGATCCTGCGATCTTTTTGTACTCAGAATGAAATTCCTTTAAATTTCCAGTTGGAAATACGAAAGCATACCGTCTGCTGAAATTGTAGGTTGTCCAGGAGTCCCAAGTTCAACATCCAATATGACCGCCAAGCAAGTAAAACTTGGTGAAATGTGCATTAAATATTAAGCAAAACTTCAGGTAGTTTGATTCTCATTCACACAGTGGTACAAACATCACTGTACAACATCATCCTCCACAGAATGAAAATAAATACCTCATTGGTTTGTATTTCTGGCTGTTGTTGGCATCAGTGTTCGAACCCAAGACTTGTCTTCCAAGGCACACGCATCCAACATATTTACCAACAGAGAGTACAGTTGGTTGTTATCCATTTTCATTCCTGTATCAAGTAAGAGATGTTAATTGGTAAGGTTTCCCCCTTTATTACTGTTAATTGTTTTTTTTTGTTTTTTTTAATTACAAAATTCAATACATATTTACGGTATTAGCATCTACTTAGATGTGAGATATTCAATGTTGAATAATTCAATTAAAACACTACAACATTTCTCATCAAACTGAGGTCTGTCTCAAAAACAACGCTATCCAGTTAGTGTCATGACTTTCTGGTGAGGTAAATGTGAGCTACTATGTGCCCGGGATATGCTTCTGGAGTGCATCAGTTTCACAACTATTGTAGTTATATTTGAGTCTTATTTTGAAGTACGAAAGGAAGTACTTGTAGAATTACTGTGCTGTGACAGCATAGTCCACTAATAAAGACTGCATATAACCTAAGGTCTTTTATGGGAAGAAAACCTATTTTCAGTTGTGAAAACCTGAAAAACTAAGTGTGACATATTGGAGATAATATCTTAGATTAATCCAGTAAACCAAGGTAGTTGTAATCTTAACATTATTTAGTGAGTTGTCAGTTCTTCTATCTCTAAGTGGTAGGTCATACCAACAGGTGAAAGGTTTGCTAACTTTCGTACTTTTGTTGTGAAATGCGGGAAAAACAACTTTTGGAGTTGGCTTTTGAGTTAGAGTGTTGTTGTAATGTTCTGTTTTAACAATAAAAATACTGCTAAAGAAATGCTGCCAAACTGAATAAATAAAGCTTGTTATTTAAGTCATAATGACTCAGTTAGGTTGCCCGCAGTCAGGACTCATAACTGTTAGATGGTGGCTGAGTGGTTAGAGAGCAGGGCATTTGCATTCAGCAGTTGCAGCCATGGTTGCTGGTTCAAAACTCAGACTATAACTCTGAGTCCCTAAGCCAGACCCTTTACCACAGAAGGCTTCCTGGGTGCCACTGGTGTATGTTGCTCCACGGGATAAAAAGGAATGGGTTCTTTTAGGATTCGAAGGTTAGCCTAGCATTATCAGTCTCTACAACCTTTGGTTGTGTTACAAAACGTAGAAATCAAGGTTTTGCAAACTTTAAAGCAACACTTAAGTGGTTAAGTTCAGAATAGAATCAACATTCACAAGATGAAAATTGTAGATGAAAAAGTCCCTAAAGGAAGCATTTCCATTGGGACCATCTTTGAATTAGAAAAGCATAAAAAGTGCAACATGTGGACTGGCCAAATCTGCACGGGATTGTTTTACACTCAGATTCTTCAAAAGGCAGTTTGATAAAAACCTTTATGTTGTGAAAACAAAAATAGAGAAGTTGATCCTTAGTTTCCCTCAACATATTACTGAACAATTTCATTTTTACTGAAGCCTGTTTTGTGCATCATGCCATGTTATGAGGAGGATGGATCACTTTACCCTTAGCATTTGTGCAAAACTAAATTAGAAACCTAGCGTTATTGAAAAATGTGATGAGCTGAAATTTAACGAATCATTAAAGAATCATATTCTGTAGGTTTCATGTTGTTAGTTTGTGCTGCGATCAGATTTCAAACAGATTCATAGTTTGTCTCGTCAACAGAAACTAAGTAAAGACACAGAAAAGCATTTCTCACTGTAGCAGAGTCATCTACTTTATTGTGAACAGGAAGAATGCATTTCTGCTATGAGCTGCCATCAGCAAGAATCAGAATGAGCCAGCGGGACCCAACAGCAATCAGCAAAGGACACATGACAACCTGAGAGGATATGTAAGAAGAAGTAACTTTGGGAATAAAATTCATTGTGAAAGAGCTTAAAATACAGTTAGTAGAATAGGAAAGACCAAATTAAACCTAGAACAAGAAGCTCACAGAAACAAAAATAAAAATAAACTTAAATGATCTAAAGCAGGACCTGGCAGATACTCAAATGAAATGCTACAAGGTGCATTTGATGCATTTAATCAAGACAGAAAAAAAAAAAAAATGCATTTTATGCTGTTTGACTTGCTTGACTAATCAGCAATCAGAGCTCATTAAAGAAAAATTGACCAATTCCGATTTTAGCTAATTGATTGGTGCTTTTCCATTGAAAGTGAAAGAACTAATGACTCAAATAAATATTGACTTATTTTTCAATGTTGCTCCTTGCTTCCAAACTACCATCTTTTTTTGTTATTTGAGTCTGATGTGACAGAGGAAAGCCAATCAAATGCATACCCTACACAGTGTTACAGTGACACAGCCAGAGACCATCACCATTGATCATGCTAGTATGGAGGAAGCTGACACATTTTTGGCAGAGACTGGCATTGGGGGACAGGCTGTGTGGCCACAGAGCCATGATTGAAGGCAAAGAAAGCAATCGGCCTCTCGGTTCATCTGTCATCCATCTCCTTACTTACCGGGGCCAATTTACTGACACAAGTGATGCACGGGGGCTAAAAGAGAGCACTTAGCTGTGGGTGAAGGCTGCTTTTCTTCATTGGCTAAAACCATATGTGAAGCAACAGCCTGACATTTTGTGTGTCTCTGTGTATGTCGGTATATGTGTGTGGGAGTAGAAGCGCTGTATGTCACCTGCAAGCTGCAAAACTGCACAGACGCCAACAAGGGCAAACCATTCCCCGGATACATTGACCCCAATTCCCTGGTGGTGCAAGATGAGTATGTGTTTGTCCAGGTTAGTAATCGTCCAGTTTGCTCAGTGCGAAATATTAAAAAGCAGTGTGTGGTTTTGGGAGATTTATCAAGGATATTTAGTTATGCTCTGTTGTTTGGTGTGATAACATGTTGTCTGTTATTTTTCTGCCTGAAGGTGTCCACTGCAGGGAGACCGGTCTACTACGTTTCTGCAAAACGAGATGTCTTTACTCCAATGAAACTGCCAAAGTACACTCTGCCCAAGGTAACAAAACACACTTACAGCTTAGATAAAACAAATGAACAGATGCTCCTGAGACTTTGACCATTAAAAAGCAATTTGTTTAAAAAGCAGCAGTTTGTGGAAGCTTGTAGATTTAATAAGGCAGATAAAAATTGGCTTCCGGCTCATTTTGGGATCCAATCCATCGCTGGTTTCCTGTGATGGTCTGTTTCATATTTCTGGGCAAATCAAGGCCAAAAGTATCACTTGCTGAGTTTCCAGAATTTTTATTCAGCTTATCACATCCCTACTGACAATTAAACATGTTCTATTCAATCAGGCCCCATGCGCCCGGGTTGCTGCAGGCTGGCTGCAAGGTATTATTGGCACAGTCAGAGGTAGATGAAGCACACAACCAAACAGCACGAACTGAGCTGAATAGTTTCTGCCCAATAACTCTTACCAACTACTTATGATTGCTGCATCCTCTTAAAACACAGACGACAAAACTGTTCAGATGACTGTGATTAACCCCAGCAGGAGCACAGGAACAATAATATAAAAGTCTTTACATTTATAATTGGAACAGAATGAATCAGGAGTTTGATTGAAGGAGCAAATTAAAACTAAGCTGAGGTGCACCCATTCTCGGTGCGTTTTATGTTTCATTTTCAGAGGAATGCTGAAACTCTCATCATTCAGTTAAGGTTAAGGTTTAAACTCTACAGGTTATGTGCATGATGTAGAAAAGCCCAGATCATCATCTGAACATAAAATGAGGATGGACCAACTGCAGACCTACCAAGTCATGGACGTCCATCTAAACTGACAGGACGGGCTGGGAGAGCATTAATCAGAGAAGCAGCTAAGAGGTCCATGGTAACTCTGGCGGAGCTGCGTCATAAGAATCAATATTAGCTCAGAAAAAATGCACCCCAAACATTCATGCGTTTTTGGGTTAATATGTAAAATAAATTCTAATCTTTGAAATCACAAATATGAATTGGAGTCTTTTGATTCTTTATCCAGGAACTGCATGTGATCAGCACAGATGAAAACCGTGTGGTGGCTGCCGTTCAGGAGTGGAACCAGAACGAAACTTACAACCTGTACGTGTCGGACACTTCCGGAGTCTACTACACTCTGGCTCTGGAAAATGTGGTCAGCAGCATGGGACTCGAGGGCAACATCATGGTGGACCTCTATGAGGTAAACAAACATCAATCAGACCGTTCCTGCAGGCAGAGCAGAAAGCTGGATGGCTCAGTTGGAGTTTGGTTTACATTCCAGGAACAAGTCTTTGATTTAAGTAAGAGGTGGATGTTAAAAGCAGATGGCCTGTAGCTTTATTATAACTTTGATCAACATAGAGTGCCTTGCGAAAGTATTCGGCCCCCTTTAACTTTTCAACCTCTTGCCACATTTCAGGCTTCAAACATGAAGATTTAAAATTCAAGTTTTTTGTGAAGAATCAACAACAAGTGGGACACAATCGTGAAGTGGAATGAAATTTATTGGATGTGTCAAACTTGTTTAACAAATAAAAAACTGAAAAGTGGGGCGTGCAATATTATTCAGCCCATTGCGTTAATACTTTGTAGCGCCACCCTTTGCTGCAATTACAGCTGCAAGTCGCTTGGAGTTTGTCTCTATCAGTTTTGCACATCGAGAGACTGAAATTCTTGCCCATTCTTCCATGCAAAACAGCTGGAGCTCAGTGAGGTTGGATGGAGAGCATTCGTGAGCAGCAGTCTTCAGCTCTTTCCACAGATTCTCGATTGGATTCAGGTCTGGACTTTTACTAGGCCATTCCAACACCTGGATACGTTTATTTGTGAACCATTCCATTGTAGATTTGGCTTTATGTTTTGGATCATTGTCTTGTTGGAAGATAAATCTCTGTCCCAGTCTCAGGTCTCTTTCAGACTCCAACAGGTTTTCTTCCAGAATGGTCCTGTGTTTGGCCCCATCCATCTTCCCATCAATTTTGACCATCTTCCCTGTCCCTGCTGATGAAAAGCAGGCCCATACCATGATGCTGCCACCACCATGTTTGACAGTGGGGATGGTGTGTTCAGGGTGATGAGCTGTGTTGCTTTTACGCCAAACATATCGTTTTGCATTGTGGCCAAACAGTTGGATTTTGGTTTCATCTGACCAGAGCACCTTCTTCCACATGTTTGGTGTGTCTCCCAGGTGGCTTGTGGCAAACTTTAAACGAGACTCTTTATGGATATCTTTGAGAAATGGCTTTCTTCTTGCCACTCTTCCATAAAGGCCAGATTTGTGCAGTGTACAACTGATTGTTGTCCTATGGACAGACTCTCCCACCTCAGCTGTAGATCTCTGCAGTTCATCCAGAGTGATCATGGGCCTCTTGGCTGCATCTCTGATCAGTCTTCTCCTTGTTCCAGATGAAGGTTTAGAGGGACGGCCGGGTCTTGGTAGATTTGCAGTGGTCTGATACTCCTTCCATTTCAATATGATTGCTTGCACAGTGCTCCTTGGGATGTTTAAAGCTTGGGAAATCTTTTTGTATCCAAATCCAGCTTGAAACTTCTCCACAACAGTATCTCGGACCTGCCTGGTGTGTTCCTTGGTCTTCATGATGCTCTCTGTGCTTTGAACAGAACCCTGAGACTATCACAGAGCAGGTGCATTTATACGGAGACTTGATGACACACAGGTGGATTCTATTTATCATCATCAGTCATTTAGGACAACATTGGATCATTCAGAGATCCTCACTGAACTTCTGGAGTGAGTTTGCTGCACTGAAAGTAAAGGGGCCAAATAATATTGCACGCCCCACTTTTCAGTTTTTTATTTGTTAAAGAGGTTTGACACATCCAATAAATTTCATTCCACTTCACGATTGTGTCCCACTTGTTGTTGATTCTTCACAATAAACTTGAATTTTAAATCTTCATGTTTGAAGCCTGAAATGTGGCAAGAGGTTGAAAAGTTCAAGGGGGCCGAATACTTTCGCAAGGCACTGTATAAGAGCTCAAAGCCAGAGACGGTGAAATAAACCAGCTTTTAAAGTTAGAAAGGAACTTTTCTCTGAAGCCACTTCGAAGTATCCACATCAACCGGTGGGAGAATTCATCCTGGAATATTAGTTTTCCTGAAGCTACGATTATCTCTTCTTTCCATTAAAAAAGCAGCCAATATTCTATGAAACCTACCTAATCTTTATGATATTTTATAATCATTTAGCCACTTACCATTATAAGAAACTTTATCTGTGGATCTGATAATTAAGCCTGTGATGATGCGGCTCATGTCTTCCTGCGGCCGCGCAGATAGAATCAAATCTGCCGTCCTGATTGGGGTTGCCACCCAGGACGCAAGTTATGCTAAATCTCCACTCCAAGGGAGACTGAAGTATCTGCCAATTACCAAAGTGGAGTTTCATGGGCTGATGCAACCGTCAGAGACTCGGTTCAGTCCGGCTGCGGCGACCCATGGGCCTCCAGCGGGGAGTCAGATTCATTTAAGGCACACATTGATTACTCACAAGCCTCCAGACAGTCGATCATTTTCCACTCAGCGTTTGTCGCTGTGTTTGGTTTCGTTAGGAATACAGAACAGGTTTGTGTGTTCCAGACTGTTTTTGTGCTGCAATCAAACTGAGGCGTCCAATTTTCTTTGCAGTGAGCTGTGCTTATTTGCTTCTTAGAAACTTTAAGATACAGTTGAAACCAGATGTCTGCATACACTGTATCCAAAAATGCATTCAGTCTGAGTAAGATTGTCCTGTTTTAGGTCAATTACAATTCATTTTTATGAATAAAAATGAGAAAGAGAGAGAGAATTTCTCTGTTCTTCAAATTTATGATTTTACATACACTTCTGTGTTTTTTGCTAGAATTCCCTTTAAACTTAAGGACTTGGCTAAAATGTTTTGGATTTTTTTCACAAGTTTCTCACAATAGTTCGCTGATATTATGACCCCATTCCTGGTGGAACTGGTGGAACCAGGTCAGGTTTGTAGGCCGCTTTGCTCACACACAGCTTTTCAGCTCTGCACACAAACTCTTCATTCCTCATGATACCATCGATTTGTAAAGTACATCAGTCCATCTAGCAACCAACATTTTTCCTCTAAATGTAACCATGGCCATTATGGCCAAAAATTTAGTTTTAGCTGACTGTAGGACATGTCTACAAAAGTTAAACTCTTTGTCCCCGTGTCAATCTACAATCTGTAATATGGCATTTTTATGCTGTTTTTGGAGTAATGGTTTCTTCTTGTCTGAGTGGCCTTTCAGCACATGAGGTACTGGACTCATTTCACTGTAGCTAATTATGCTCGGACACCAGCACCTTTACAGACAACATCTTTTCAGGGTCTTCAGCTTTCATTCTGGATTTGATTCTCACTTTTTGGACCAAAACGTGTTCATCTCTGCGAGAAAGAACCCGTTTCTTTCCTGAGCAGTATGATAGCTGGAAATTCCCTGTTTGCATGTAATTGTTTAAGCAGACGAAACACAATTCTCTTCGTCATATCCTTCTCCACATTTCATTTAGATGTTTCAATTAGCCTATCAGGCCACGACATGATCCTCTAGGCTTTTCCAAAGTATTTTAAGGCATCAATATTTAAGTGTATTCAGAATTCTGTCTTTGAAATAGCAAACTAGCAAATAGAAATATCTTAGGTAATCATAACTGACCTAAAACAGGAAAGGTTTTTTCTGATTTTAAATTAAACATGGATCAAAAAAGTCTTTGTGTACAGTGTATGTAAATATCTGGATTTAACTTTATGAACTCGATTATATTCTGTGGATCTAAGATCACTCAAAGCTGTTTTTTGTGTAATTTTCCAGGTGGCAGGAATAAAAGGAATGTTCCTCGCCAACAAAAAGACAGATAGCCAAGTAAAGACGTACATCACTTACAACCGAGGCCGAGACTGGAGGTTGCTGCAGGCCCCAAGCAGAGACCTGAGAGGCAATAGTATCCACTGTGTGTTGGTGAGCAATCCTGCTGTTATTTTTTATCAGTGTGTGTGTGTGTGTGTGTGTGTGTGTGTCCATCTAAGAGACAGAAGTCGGCTGATTCCAGCAGCAAAGAGAGGCTGATCTCAGAGAGAGCAGCAGCCGTCAAATCTGAGTTCTCCGAGGCAGCTGAGCTGAAAGGTCAGTCATTTTGATTCAGTCCATTAAGCTGACCTCCCATTTAAGCAACTGGAAGAAGAAGAGGTGTCAGACAGAGAAGCACGCTCCCCCTCTTCATCTTACCGTCTTCCTGCGAGCTCCTGAAAGTTAGGGCAACTCATAGTTTACTTGAGATTTCCCTCGGACGCTAAAGTTCAACAATCCAGGCAAACAATCTGACTAATCCAAAACATTTCCCAACATTTATCTGAACCTGAGTGTAAGACCAGAAATAATCACTTAAAAAAAACAGACCAATTAGATATTCTGTGGCATTTTTCGCTTTCTTCTCATATTATCCAGTCATTTGTCAGCAAATGTCAAAGTTTTAATAAACCTCCAAACAGCCCGTCGCAACATGGCCTCCTCCACTGGCATTTCACCGCCTCGTAATGAGAATTGTGTCGGTAAAGGTTAACCCAATCAAAATTAATGGTAAGGCCGGCCAATGGGGAGGCCGTGTTTGTGATGAAGCTTATGACTTGGGAGGGTTGCGGATCCAAGTCGATGCAACAGCCAAGGCGTTCGCCCGTGTCTCTTAGTGATCCCGCCGGCTCAGCCTGAAGGTTTCGCTAATTGAGATTTTGATTTCTCCCTCTGCAGCCGTACTGCTCATTACATCTCCATCTTCATGTGTCTGCTAATCCCTACACATCTGGAAACATCGCCAGCAGGGAGTCGGCTCCAGGAATCATTGTCGCCTCAGGTGGGTGTGAGGAAGTCTGCTGCTCCTCAGCGCTAAAGGTCTGTCGAGTTTCTATGTTTTTAAACCCTTTAGAATTTTTATACTAATTACTCAACGACCTCTTTAACAGTGTCCAGAAGAGTTTTTAACCACTTTATTTACTGTTCTTTTTGTATATTAATTAGCAGGGTTTGCAGCCAAAAAAAATCAAATGAAGCAGCAAATGAATGACTTTGTTTTTTGTTGTTGAATGTGGGTCGATAACAAAGCCTTGTGCTTTTATGGGAAGACATTTACCTACATGAAAATGAAAACTCTGCAGTCAGATTTTCTCTGCAGAGATGTTACTGACATAAAGTAACTGACCACCCCCCAACAAGTCCTTTTAGGTTTGCATCTCCCAGATTCCAACATCTACATTTGGTTTTTATTTTGGCCCATTTGTTTATACAAAATATCTGAAGCTAAATCAGACTGCATGGAGATCAATGTAATTTAGGTTTGGACTTTGACTGGGCCAATTTAGTGTTTTCTTTATCTACTTCCTCTCGCCGCCAGTCAACAGCAGTCAGCAAAATATCAAGAATAATACTGGCCTGATCGTAGAGTGAAGGAAAGCAAAATGAAGGAATATGACTTCAGTTGCCCTCCAGGTGGATTCACACCTTGTTGATATTTTCTCCCATATGGACCGACACTGTCAATAACTCATCAGCACACGTCTCAGGTGTCTGCAGAAGCCCAAGCTTGCACTCCAAGCGTGAAGCAGTGAATTAAACAGCTCTCAGTGCAACAATCGACCCATTTGGTTTGATCTGTCATTATTCCAGCTGCGGTCATGAAGAAGGAAAATAACTGTAAAATAACTTCTTCCCCTCCATCCAGGATTCTAATTTTAGAACAATTTTAGCCATCATGATTAAATTTCCACAGATAAGGTCTTCGGAGGTTATGGACCACATGAAGTAGTGACAGTCTGACTGATAAAACAGCGATCTGTTCGCTGTAAACTGAACCTCAACTGCTGCTGGGGTTGTTATTACCCTCGTGATACAAAATGAGAAATAAAAGGATGCACATAATCTCAAATTCAACCTTTAATGGTCACGTTTCATAGATCACCTCTCTCAATATAGAGAGAGAAATTTGATCAGAGTTCTGACTTCCAGCCTGTTGTGTGCAACAGAGATTGTTGCTCAAGGAGGGTTCATTCCTGTGGAACAATCACGCCTGTGAAAATCTGCCACCTGGCACCAATTATAGGCTGAATTAAAGCAATTACAGCCGTTTGCACTGGATTAGGAAAGCTTGTCTTAATGTGGTCCGAAGTGCCGAAAGATGAATACAGTAATCAGGATTTATTGGTTAATTTGGGAGCCTGTGCAAATGTCACAGTGCAGCATAGATCTGTTGAAGCACTGTAATTATAGCCCGGTGTGCAGCTGCAAAGTAGACCACCGCTGGCTGGAATTTTATATTGTATAAAGTTAGATTTAATCTGAAACAGGCTGTACTTCCTGCATACACATCATGCGGCTCCCGTCATCAAATGCCATTTGTTTTTCTCTGCAGGCTCCATTGGTTCAGAGCTGACCACCAGCAATGTCAGTGTGTTCATCACCTCTGATGCAGGAAACACATGGAGACAGGTGAGTGCTCTTTTCATTGCTGAAATGTCATGCTGCTGAAATGTATTCATTGAAGTAATTCTAGTTTACCTGTGACATGTGGAATTGTGATACAATATGACACTACTTCTATTGGGAATGTATTCTTTGATTTTCCTTTCTGAAGGAAGTTAAAATGTTTTTGGAGTCTACAATCCTCTCAGAGACATTTCCCCATGGCAGCAGCTGACTGACATTTGGTTCCCTTTATTTTGCAAACCGTACAAGCTACCTGTCTTTCTTTCAGCTGATGTTGAGTTACCAGACATTGAAGACTTTGTTATTAGATAGAAAATACTCCTACCACGTTTTATAGGATGTTCCATATTCAAACTATTTATGTCTGGTATATCTCATTGTAGTTTCCCTGTTAAGTGTCCTTAGATGGTTCTGACTTTGTAAAAAGCTAACAAACCTAAATATATATTTGTTTCACATGCCCCATCTCTATGAAGAAACTGGTTGCCCACATGTGCCAGGACAGTTTTGCTTTACAAAAAGAACATCTCAAAACACTCTCCTAATTACATGATTGACTTTATTATATCAAGACTCTATTTGGATTTAAAGTAGACAGGCCACATTGATGAAAAACCTGCATTTGTATGACCTTCAGTCATCTGGATTATTTGTATGAGTGCGTAGATGTGTGGTTTTGTGTGTGTGTATGTGTGTGTGTGTGTCTGTGTGTGTGTGTGTATTTTTGTCATGTCAAAAAGGTTCAGGGAGAGATTCAGGAAAAGAAACCCACAGGTCAAGTCAAGTCAAGTTTATTTATATAGTGCTTTTCAGCAATTAGGCACTCAAAGCGCTGTACATGAGGAAAAACATTACAATGATACAGAAACTCAAACATAGAAAAACAAATCAAATGACATTAATAATCCTTGGGGGTTTACTGGTAAGAGCTGGTTCTAATCCAGTCTTTCTAATAGATGTAATTAGCTCATTGTCCTCTGTGGTAAGGAATTAATCCGGTGCTAGAAGAAAAATTATAATATTAATGAGGTCACTGGTATGAGGCAGTTGTGGTCCCATCCTTCAAATAATAACAGTCATGGGCACTCACTGAAGTCTAAGTAGAGACTGGGTCACTGGTATAAAACAGTTTTAGTCCAAACTTTCAAATACTAATTATGTTTGGCTTTCACTGGTATGAAATAGTTGTAATACAATCCTTCTAAGAAATCAAAAAATCTATGAATCCTTCTAGGCAATCTAAAATTCTATGAAGCCACATTTAGGTAAAAAGAGGATAAGAAGAAAGACCACATTAGGTAAGAGGAGGGGAAAAAAATCACATTTCACACTTTATCCTTACCAGAATACAGTTTGAGATGTCAAAAAAAAAACAAAAAAAAACTCAGCATAAATAAGCAACACATATACAAGACAACATATTGCAGGGATAGGCTGTATGTCAGGGGTGGGTATGTTTATATGAGCATGTGTGTGTGTGTCTGTGAGTGTGTGCAAAGTAAGTTCATAAAGCACTGACAAAGAGGCCATTTTCCTTGATGGTACGATGGAAGGTTCATCAACCGGTCACACAGTTCTGAGCAGGTCCAATGGGAAGGGAGGAGGCAGAGGGAGCAGAGCGTCATGTTTACAATTCAATTCAATTCAGTTTTATTTATATAGCGCCAATTCACAACACATGTTGTTTCGAGACACTTCACAACAGTCAGGTACATACATTCCAGTTAGCCCCTACATAACTTCTAGGAGAAGTTGACAATAGCCAGCCATCAAGGCTGTGCAGGGGAGCCAGATTCAGAAAAACAATTTTTGGGTCGGGCTGACTCCTAATTTTCCGTTAGCCTTGAGAGTCTCGCTGGTGCTTCTCAATGGCTAATCTACACAGCCAAATTCCTGGTCTTTCGCCAGATCCGAGCAAACAACTTCTCCAAGATTTATCCCATTTCACCTCTGAGTCCAGGAACCGCAGCCAGCCTGCGATCTTGTAGGGTCACATCCAGTTTGCGATTCTGCTCCCTCAACATTTCAGTCTGAATGTTGATAGCTCTGCAGATCCTTTCACATAAGCCGGGCAACCTTGCAATGGCCAGAACTGCTGCCGATGTTTTCCCAAGTTCACGATATGCCAGGTAACCACAAACTCCGAAAAGCAGCAATCCTGTTATCAGAAATACAATTATGTCCATCCAATTATGAACAATTAGGTTCAGCACCACTGCCAGATCCCCCAGCACGGGCCATGACCAGACCCCAAGCACCCTGGTGGCAAAGCGCCTGCACAAGCCCCTAGCAGTGAGACCACCCAGCCCCATGGAAGAGAGTACTCTCAGAGCCTTCAAATGGTCTGGCAAGCATCAGTCTGACACAGCGATCAGAAGTCAAAAGCACCAAGGAATGAAATAGCCTTATGAAATAGCCACAGGGAAGTCAAGTGGAAGGGATTTCCACCAGAATCAATCCCGGTCCCTGTGGCCCAAAGACAGCTCGAAACATCCTGGAGAGCCAAAGTCCAGCAGCCAGGAACCAACCACATCCAAAGTGGTCCAAGACTCCATTACCCCCCAGTCCCCGTTGAACCGAACCAGGTGCAGAGGCAGGACCAAAGGGGCAGGATGCCACACCCTCATTGCCCAAATATGTTAAATATAATCACATAGCAGCATCTGTATGTATTTAGGTGTCTATGCACTGTGAGGATTTGAAAATGGAAAAGAATGGAGATCTAAGTGACTTTTAATGTAGTATTGTCGTTGGTGGCAGACCACCTGCTTTAAGTAGTAGGGTCTAGAAGAAGAGTGGAGAAACAGAGAATCCAAGCCACTTGAAGTGCAGTGTAAAGTTTCTACAGTTAGTGATGATTTGGGGAGCCATATCATGCTGGTGTTGGCCCACTGTGTTTTATCAAGTGCAAAATCAGTGTGGGTTTCAACAAGGACTTGTTAGAGCACTATGCGTTTCCGTCTACTGGCGAGCTTATCGGAGTTGCTGATTTCATTCCAGCACAAATAGTTAACTACCAATCACATGACAACAATTCACTGCATTTAGGCATGTAGACGTGCTGAAGATTACTTGCTGAAGTTTAACCTGACCATCACAATCTGGAAGAAAGGGAATTTAGGTGACTTTGAACATGGTATGGTTGTTGGTACCAGACCTGCCTGGTTGATGTTCAAGATGAGAAAAAAATGGCTGATACCATGTCTGATCCTGTCAGCTGAGAACTGGAAGCTGAAGACAATAGCAGATGGAACAGTGTTACCTGATCTGATGAGTCTAGATTTCAACTGCAACATTTAGATGGTATGGTCAGAATTAAACCACATCAAAGCATCCTGCCTTGAATTGTCATTTTGGGCTGGGGGTGGGGGAGTTGTGATGTAAGCATTATTTTCTTTGCACACTTTGGGCCCACCACAGCATACCTGAGTATTGTTCCCGTCCCGTAACTAATCCTCAGAAAGATTATATCAACCTAAACTTCTTGAACATAACAATGAACCTTCACAGTCAGCAGATCAGATCAGTTAAATTCCAATTGTGCACCTTTGGGATGAGTAGTAAAGGAGATTTTCATCATGGATGTGGAGCTGATTAGTGGACATCAAAGTCTAAACAATGGTTTGACCAAACCTGGAATAGAACTGAGCCTTTGAAATAAATGTTTCTAAAACAGAAACCCAAATATTAATTGAAAAGCATATACTAAAAAACAGGTTGTTGCTCCTCTCAGGTGGACCCTGGTTCCAAGAAATAGTTACTGAACTGAACTAAATATAAGATCATCCTCATAATAGTCCTCAGTGTGTTAAATTACATGTCTGGTTCATAATAAGTTTGCTCTTATTAATGATAGGAAGAATATTGGTTGAAAATAGACACACATTTCCATTTAAGTTTAGTTTCAAATGAAGTAAAAAGACCTTGAAAGCAGGTGTGTCAATGGAAAACTCTTCTTCGAACCTTTTAAAGGATATTGATGAAAATGGGCAACTGAGTTTTATTATATTATATTTCTTACATTTTTTGTTTTATGTCATAAAGTATTCTGTCCTTCAGCTCCCTAGAGTAATATTCAAGACACAATAAACAATACTGGATTTGATTCAATCCAGTAACACAATGAACAATAACAACCACATTATTAAATACATCAAGGCCAAATAAAGTTGTCTTCCTGTTTAAATATCTTGTCCTCGGATTTACAGAAAACATCCGTGAATAAAACCAAAAACAAATTCTCTGTTTATTATTGGCTTCTATTAAACATATGACGTACCTGCTGCAGCATATATGTAATCATACTTTCATCAGAAAATAATTTTCCAGCCCATAGCCACTTCCCACGTTGAACAAAAAAAAGTGATGACCTGTCACTCTCTCAGTGAACGCATTCTCCTCACTCAGGTTTTATCTTACAAGTCAAAACAGACCAGATGTCTTTTATGCATCTAGTCCACAGGGGCTTTGAGTGCAGGTTTTTTAAACTTTAGTAGATCATATGTCAGGTTCAAACAACCTAAAATACTTATAACATCACAAAAAGAAGAGAAAGACAAAGAATTAGTTATTTTACTCGCTGCGAGGAGAACGGACAGAGATGTGCTTCAGTTACAAATCTCCTACCGCTCTGAAAACCATCTGTCCGGACCTCTCTTTTTATTATTTTTGGGGGTTCCCTAGTTACAATGAATGTCGCTCTCTAAAGGATGGGAAAAACAGCTGCATCGTAAACAGGTCATAAACACCATTATCTTGTAACAACACACTTCCACAGTCTCCCCCATCTTAAGATCAGTGTGTCTTCTGTTCAACACAATCAGCCACCATCTTCATGACATCCTCAACTGTGACTGCTTCCTTTCCAGCTCCACCTTTGATCCTTGCCTGCAGACAAACTCATCACATCCTTACTCACACATACATCATGAAAGGTTATAAAGATCAAATAGTCAAGTTAAAGAAAAGGAAAAAATATAAGATAAAAAGAAAAAGAAAAAAGAAAAACTACAGGTCCTTCTCAAAATATTAGCATATTGTGATAAAGTTCATTATTTTCTATAATGTAATGATGAAAATTTAACATTCATATATTTTAGATTCATTGCACACTAACTGAAATATTTCAGGTCTTTTATTGTCTTAATACGGATGATTTTGGCATACAGCTCATGAAAACCCAAAATTCCTATCTCACACAATTAGCATATTTCATCCGACCAATAAAAGAAAAGTGTTTTTAATACAAAAAACGTCAACCTTCAAATAATCATGTACAGTTATGCACTCAATACTTGGTCGGGAATCCTTTTGCAGAAATGACTGTTTCAATGCGGCGTGGCATGGAGGCAATCAGCCTGTGGCACTGCTGAGGTCTTATGGGGGCCCAGGATGCTTCGATAGCGGTCTTTAGCTCATCCAGAGTGTTGGGTCTTGAGTCGCTCAACGTTCTCTTCACAATATCCCACAGATTCTCTATGGGGTTCAGGTCAGGAGAGTTGGCAGGCCACTTGAGCACAGTGATACCATGGTCAGTAAACCATTTACCAGTGGTTTTGGCACTGTGAGCAGGTGCCAGGCCGTGCTGAAAAATGAAATCTTCATCTCCATAAAGCTTTTCAGCAAGCAGATGGAAGCATGAAGTGCTCCAAAATCTCCTGATAGCTAGCTGCATTGACCCTGCCCTTGATAAAACACAGTGGACCAACACCAGCAGCTGACACGGCACCCCAGACCATCACTGACTGTGGGTACTTGACACTGGACTTCTGGCATTTTGGCATTTCCTTCTCCCCAGTCTTCCTCCAGACTGTGGCACCTTGATTTCCGGATGATATGCAGAATTTGCTTTCATCCGAAAAAAGTACTTTGGACCACTGAGCAACAGTCCATTGCTGCTTCTCTGTAGCCCAGGTCAGGCGCTTCTGCCGCTGTTTCTGGTTCAAAAGTGGCTTGACCTGGGGAATGCGGCACCTGTAGCCCATTTCCTGCACACGCCTGTGCACGGTGGCTCTGGATGTTTCTACTCCAGACTCAGTCCACTGCTTCCCCCAATGTCTGGAATCGGCCCTTCTCCACAATCTTCCTCAGGGTCCGGTCACCTCTTCTCGTTGTGCAGCATTTTCTGCCACACTTTTTCCTTCCCACAGACTTCCCACTGAGGTGCCTTGATACAGCACTCTGGGAACAGCCTATTCGTTCAGAAATGTCTTTCTGTGTCTTACCCTCTTGCTTGAGGGTGTCAATAGTGGCCTTCTGGACAGCAGTCAGGTCGGCCGTCTTACCCATGATTCGGGTTTTGAGTGATGAACCAGGATGGGAGTTTTAAAGGCCTCAGGAATCTTTTGCAGGTGTTTAGAGTTAACTCGTTGATTCAGATTATTAGGTTCATAGCTCGTTTAGAGACCCTTTTAATGATATGCTAATTTTGTGAGATAGGAATTTTGGGTTTTCATGAGCTGTATGCCAAAATCATCCGTATTAAGACAATAAAAGACCTGAAATATTTCAGTTAGTGTGCAATGAATCTAAAATATATGAATGTTAAATTTTCATCATGACATTATGGAAAATAATGAACTTTATCACAATATGCTAATATTTTGAGAAGGACCTGTATATACAATTATTCCAACATCATATTTGCTTCCAAATCAGTGGACATGTTAAGAATTACTTTTCATTAAAACCCTTTAATTCATTTGTTTATTTACAGTCATATGAGTCAATTAGGACTCCATTTAGTGTATATGTCTTTTCCATATAAATATGAATATTTAATATATGTCAAGATTTACCTGTGTTTGAGTTGTTGAGTTGCTTGTTTGTTTTTCCCTGTTTATGTTCTTTATTCGCTGTTATTTTATTTTGTCCTATTGTTTCTTGTACAGTTAGAGTTCTGTTAGACTCTGTCCAGTGTTCCTGATTGTCTCTGTTAATTACCCTTTTATATCAGGTACAACTTCTGTAAGTAAGTTGTTGAAGTACCACCACCATAACTAATATTTTTTTTTTTTAAAACATCTTAATTTGCCATCCATTGACTGTTTAGCATCCATGACTATGTTTATACATCATTACAACACTTTCAAAAATGTTTCAATTTCATCCATTTTAGCCTGGACTGCCATGAACAACTGATGTATTTCTACGTCTACATGCACATGAACCTTGATGACACCCTCAGATTTGTTAATGGCCCCACCGTTGCTAGCAACAGCAACAGCAACTTTAACTATTCTGTTAACATCTTCCACAAGGTTTAGGAGTGAGTTCATTGATGAGAAAACCAGAACAGCAGCCTCGGTTCTAATTCATCCCAAATGTGTTCAAGAAGTTTGAGGTCAAGACTCTTTTCAGTCGAAAAATGTTTTTTTCAAGTGAGGCAGAAAGTGTGACTGTTGCTTTCTGAAAGTGAATAGAAAATGTTGTCTTTCAGCTTCAAAACAAATAAACTCCCTAAGGAATTTAAAAGCAGCCCATAAAACACAACCTCACTTTTCTCACTTTTATTTTATGTAAATTCAGTATGGAAAATTGACAAGGTTGTCGGAATATCTTTTAGTGAACATCCCTCCACCCTTTGCCAGGAAACTGCAGTCAATGGCAATAAAGATCCTTCTGTAGACAGAAAACAAATCATTACAAGTTTGTCTTGAAGATAGATCTTAATGGAGACAGTCGGGCATGGGACAAGGCTCAAACTATACAGAAGCCTCAGGGACACAAAGGCAAACGAAGACTTTGCCACCTTTTGGGCCAGAATAAATTGGAATAAAGTTGATGCTTGAACAACATAGTTTAAGGATAGAAAGGTCAGAGAACTCTGAATGTATGCATCATCCAAAGTTAGAATGTAGACACTCTCAGCCTTCACTGGCAATGCGACACTGGATGTCTGAAACGTTGGAGGTAAACTGTCTGCTAAGGTTCTCACAAATGTAACTACGCTAAATGAAAGATGGTTCATAAACAGATGAGCATTTCATGAACAAAATCTTAACATGTAGAGGCTTTGGTAGCAAAACAGTCACTGTCATGAAAATGGCCCAAGTCAATGTTCTGCAACTATAACCTCTTCAGCAGCATTGGGCTTTGTTCAGTATGTTTTTTTTTAGATGTCCTAATAGTCTCCCAGATCATTGTGGTGGATTTATGGCCCAATTATATTTATGTTACTTCGTTGCCTGCATATGTCAGTTTAGACCAAGCTTCATTTGTCAGAGGGCCTTCACTCTTGAGTACTCTGATATAAACAGGAGTTCATGGTTAGCTCAGTAACTGCAAGGTGCACAGGTTCTCCAACATACTTGACAGGTGGTATGAGAAGTTTGCAATAACATGCTGTGCTTTCTTTTCTCTAAACATGGTGTGCATCATGATCAAATGTCTCTACTTTGGTCTTATCAGTCCAGAGGCCGTTACTGCACAAGTCTTGTGGGCCATATTCCTTTTAGAGAGAAAAAACGTCCTCATTCAACCTGTTTCAAACAAATTGTTCCTTATTTAGTATTTTTATGAATGTCCATCATGAATGTTGACCTTTAGCATGCTACCTGATGCCTGTGTAGTCTAAAAGTAGGCTCTTGGGGGGTTATTTTTTTGAAAAAAAAGCCCAAACTCAGTCAGATTGCTTGGCGAATGTCTGTAAACACCAAATTCCATGTTGTGGTAAAACATCGGATTTAGGTCTGGAATTTGACTAGGCCAGTCTAACAAATGATTAGGCTTTAGACTAAACCAATCTGTGAAGCTCTGACTGTATGTTAAGAGCCAGAGCTGCAACACACTTTCTTCCAGGATTGTCCTGTAATTGACTTATCAATCTGCACATCAATTTTAAAAAATTGTCTTTATTCTTACTGAGGAAAACAAGCTCTGCATTCTGATGCTGCCACCACCATGCTTTACTGTTCAGGGTGTTGTGTAGTATTTATTTTCCTCTACAAATAATGTTTTATTTTATTCATGAAATCAAGTTCAGTATATATAGAACAGTTGCCCTGTCAACAGATTTCCTAACTTGAGCTACAATTTACTGTTGCTCCTCCAGAGGTACCATGGGCCTCTTTGCTTCTTCCAAGTATGGCTTGAACAGAGCTTTGTGAGATGTTCAACAACAACTTTCTCCCTGACCTGTCCGCTGTGTTCCTTGTTCTTCATGATGCTGGTTGTTCTCTGATGTTCTCTAACAAACCTCTGAGGCCAGAAGCAGAACAGCTGGAGTTAGACTCAGATGTAGCTACAGAAAGACAGACTCTGTTGGGGCTAGGGTTAAGATGACCTCTAAAGGCATTTGGTTGCAGTGGATTTTATTTAGGGGTATTAAAATAAAGAAGGCTGAATACAAATGCATGGCATGACTGTTACCTTAACATCATGTATCACTGTTTTTCCCCTTCACAACTATACAATACTTTGTTTTGGTCTATTGCTATAGGAATAAAGTACAATTCAATTCCATTCAGTTTATTTATATAGCGCCAATTCACAAGACATGTCGTCTCAAGCCACTTCACAAAGTTAGGTTCATACATTCCAATTAATCCTAACCATTGAACAGTGCAGTCGGATTCAGTTATTTATTCAAATTGGATAAAACGTTTTTCTGTCTAAGGAAACCCAGCAGATTGCATCCAGTCACTGACTTGCAGCATTCACTCCTCCTGGATGAGCATGTAGAGACAGTGGACAGTCACTGGCGTTGACTTTGCAGCAATCCCTCATACTGAGCATGCATGTAGCAACAGTGGAGAGGAAAAACTCCCTTTTAACAGGAAGAAACCTGCAGCAGAACCAGAACCAGGCTCAGTGTGAGTGGCCATGTTAGGGTTTTTATGACTTTTTGTATTGTTTATCACTCATCTAAGTGCTTTTCCCTCCTTACATGTTACAGGAAGGGAGATGGTCACAAGAATGAGTTATGCTTTTATTATTTTATTATTTTACTAGCAGCATCTGGGGGCTAAACACCAGTGCCCACTTCCCACTTCCTCAAGACAAATGAACCCTAACCTTTCTGAACCCACCCACACACACACACACACACACACACACACACACACACACCCACCCTGAATGTTTGTCGAACTGTGTGTGACCAAGCATGTATAAATCAAGAGAGAGGGGTGCCAACACTTTGTAGTTTTACACTGCAGAGTGTGACCTACCCTTGCCGCAAGTATAACTGACTGTGTCGTTTCCTTACCTCTGAGTTGACTAAATAATACCTATCAGGCCATCTGCCACGACCGACTGGGGGTTTGAGAGAACAGAGCAGAGTCACAAAGAGAAAAAAGAAGCACTGATCCAGGAGTACTTTCTATGGGAAGGAAAAGTAAATGTTAATGGATGTAGCTCTTTAGTCATTTTACCTAGAAAGAAAGAACATATAAACTCTGAGCCAGTTTTCAAGGTTAGAGTCTGAAAGAGAGCACATAGAGTTAGTCACAGTAGAAGCTCAGTCAATCGCCATGTCTACGAGAGAGAAAGGGTTAAACACTGAAAACAGGGACATGTGGATCATCTGTAGAAGATGAGCATTAAGTTGTTGCCAGCAGAAGCTCGGACGATGCCCTCCTTCAGAAAGGTGTCACAGGTAGAGACAGAGTCAGGCCAGGTGTAGCTTCTAGGAAAAGAAAAGAGAGAGAACAAAGTTAAAAGCTGAAATAACAGCAAATAATGCAAAATTGGAGAGTAGTGTGAGAATGTAGCGAAGAGGGTGAAAGTGGTCATTATGTCCTCCATCAGCCTAAGCCTATAGCAGCATAACTACAGAGATAGCTCAGGATAACCTAAGCCACTCTAACTATAAGCTTTATCAAAAAGGAAAGTTTTAAGCCTAGCCTTAAAAGTAGACAGTTTGTCCATCTAGAGCCCACTGATGGCCATTGTTATACTAAAAACCACAACGATTGGGATACCTCTCTCTGTCAGATTGACCATATCCATTGGAAAAGAGAAGGGGTCATACAGGTAGCAGAAATGGAGGGTGTGTTTGGACCTCAACCATAACTGAGCCGGTTTAGGCTAAACCTGACTCACCCTTACTTCATCCAACAGGGATGGAAGAAGATGGAGGTAAAAAATAAGGAAGATAGCTCAGGAAAACCTAAGCCACTCTAACTATAAGCTTTATCAAAAAGGAACGTTTAAAGCCTACCCTTAAAAGTAGACAGGGTGTCTGCCTCACGGACCAAAACCGGGAGCTGGTTCCACAGGAGAGGAGCCTGATAACTAAAAGATCTGCCTCCCATTCTACTTCTAGAGACTCTAGGAACCACCAGTAAACCTGCAGTCTGAGAACGAAGTGCTCTGTTAGGAACATATGGAACAATCAGATCTCTGATATATGATGGAGCTAAATCATTATGGGCTTTATATTTGAGGAGGAGAATTTTAAATTCTATTCTGGATTTAACAGGGAGCCAATGAAGGGAAGCTAAAGTAGGAGAAATATGATCTCTCTTTTTAATTTTCATCAGAACTCTTGCTGCAGCATTTTGAATCAGCTGGAGGCTTTTAACTGCATTTTGTGGACACCCTGAAAGTAAAGAATTACAATAGTCCAGCTTTGAAGTAACAAATGCATGGACTAGTTTTTCAGCGTCACTCCTGGACAGGATATTTCTAATTTTGTTCCGGAGGTGAATGAAGGAAATCCTAGAAACCTGTTTAGTATGGGATTTAAATGACATGTCCTAGTCAAAGATAACACCAAGGTTTTTTACTTTATTATCGGAGGTCAGTTTAATGCCATCCAGGTTAAGTGATTGACTAAGCAGTTTCTTTTTTAAAGACTCCGGTCCAAAGACGACAACTTCTGTCTTGTCTGAATTTAGAAGCAGAAAATTTAAAGTCATCCAAGTTTTTATGACTTCAAGACATGCTTGTAGTCTTTCTAACTGGTTGAGTTCATCAAGATTTTTATTGATAAGTAAAGCTGAGTATCATCAGCGTAATAGTGAAAATGTATTCTATGCTGCCTGATAATTTGACCTATTGGAAGCATATATATAGTAAAGAGAATTGGCTCAAGTACTGAACCCTGTGGTACTCCACAATTAACCCTGGAGTTTAAAGATTATTTATCATTTACATGAACAAACTGGAATCTGTCAGACAAATAATATTTAAACCAGCCTAGCGCTGTTCTCCTGATCCCTACAGCATATTCCAGCCTTTCTAAGAGAACAAAATACATCAAAAACACATAAAAGTTAGTTGTTGTAACATGACAAGATGTGAAACAATACAAGGCTCTGTAAATGTTATGTTGAAGCACAGGGGTCAATCAAACTGACCATATGCCAATTCCCAAAACTCAGGACAAAAGAACCTGCAAACATAAAATAGCTTGAGGTGTAAAAAGTGACCGCATGGGATATGTTGATGCAGATTAAAAAAGCAAAGGAAAAAGATTCAGCATAATTTATAAATATTTACATTTTTTTTCCACAGTGTAAATGTGAATATCCCCTCATCTGTTGCTTCATTGCGAACTTTTCCTTTCATGAGGCTTTTTTAGTGAAACACACTGATGAAAGATCATTTGGAAGCTGCCTTGAAACTAGAGGGCCAAGACGTAAATTTTGTCCGTGCCGTTATATGAAATCACTTTCATTAGATATTAACTTTACATATCATTTTACAACCTCTAAGGTCACTTTAGTCTGTATGGTCAACAATACTGTATGTTGCATTCCAGAGAAATGCTCAGAGTTCTTACTTGAACAGCGACGGCTGCTTGGTGGGTGCAGACGCACAGACATTACACTTCGCTGAGTTAAACCCTGCCTTTTTCTTTCTCCTGCAGATCTTTGATGAGGAGTATGCCGTGCTTTATCTCGACCAAGGTGGAGCCTTGGTGGCAATAAGACACACTCCACTTCCCATCCGACACCTGTGGTGAGTCATTACGACGGAACTGCCATTTGTCACAGCATGACTAATTCCCTCAGAGGGAGCTCCAAGTCTTAAGTTACTCAAACAAGAAAGCAAATGAGTTTGTCTCAAACCAGGGGATGATATGATTCCTGTTAGAGGAGTCAGCAGCCGTGGAAAATGACTGCTCTTACAACTGTCATTCGATTTCCCCCGCTGTTTGAAGTCATAATGAGTGTAGCTCTCACTGATCGCTGTTCACTGAGCAGAGTCCCTCAGTTCTGTGCAGAATATGAAATAAAGTTGTTAGACACCTCTAAGGGTCATTAGCTTGTGCACACAGTCGGGGATTAGCATGGGTCCCTTTTGCAGCAGCTGTTTGTGTTCTCAGGTTGAGCTTCGATGAAGGACGGCAGTGGAACAAGTACAGCTTCACCAACACGCCCCTGTTTGTGGACGGGGTGCTTGGGGAGCCGGGGGAGGAGACGCTCATCATGACGTGAGTAGCAAATATCGGTCTCCAATAAAATGCATCAATATGAGGAAAAACGTGAAGAAATAAAACTAAGTGCTAATGTGTTTAGGATTGTGTGCACCACTTGGACATGGATATTCAGTTTTTAAATGGAAAGAGCGTGGGAGGATTTATCAAGGTAGAAACAAGATGCAACTACTCAGAGCTGCAACAAAAAAACAACACATTTCCTCTAAAGCAGGGATCTGCAAATGTTTTTAAACTTATTCACCAAACACAAAAGATCAAAATATCCCTAAAATGTAGATTCATCAGCTACTTTATGCAGTACCCTTTGCAAGTACCTGGTTTAACCCCTTTTGGCCTTCAGAACTGCCTTAATTCTTAGAAGCAGACAAGGTGTTTGAAAACAATCCTCTGATTTCGGTCCACATTAACAGGATAGCGTCACCCTGTTGTTGAATATCCACTGACTCCATGAATAAAAATACATATTTTCCCTTTTCATTTGACTGATTAGAGCATGAGATGCTAATCGGTGTCTGACCTGCACCTTTCCACATGGTGCCATTCGCTCTTTGAGGACATTTCAGTACCACTGTAGTACAGCAACACCACTCAGTGTTTTACAACCAAAACCAGTACAAAATGTAGTGAAACATGTACTGTTACTCCGATCAAGTAACCTGCTTTTAGCGGGAACATAGACTCCTTCAGATGCAGGAGGGACAGACATCTTGATAATATGGGGGTGGAACGGACAGCACTGTGACAAGAACAAACAAAAGCACTATTATTTACAACAAAACTGAGTGAATGCTAAAGCAAAGAAGAGACAATATGAGGATATCTGTTTTAACCAGATTACAGAACTCAAACTGTTGAATAGAAAAGTACAAACAGTCCTGGTGGACTTGGCTGGTCTGCAGCAGGGTGAGCTTATGTTTTGTAGCAACTCAAACGTGGAGTGTCTGAGACAATTGTGAAAAAAAACTGCTTTGCATGGTTGTGAGCTTGATGCCTCAAAGTAATTCTTTGATTCTCCAAACATTGATTTCTCTGGCTGCAGACTGCTGTAGGTAAGATACTGACAACATCGTTTTAATCTACATTGACAAAAGAACAGATGATTTCCTTTAACCTGAGCGTTGCCTTGCTTCTGAGCCATTCAGCATTCCTCTCTTTCTGATTTCTACTTCATGAATAAAAAAAGGTTTCTCTCATGGTCTAGCCGACATCAAAACTGGCTGTCTCCAGATTGTGATCACAGGAGATCAATGCTTTGGCAGCCGGCGACAGCACAAGTGTCCATTTGAAAAGCATGAAGGCAAATGATCAAAAGACAGGAAAAAAAAACTTAGGAAAACAGAAAAGAAAGTTTAGTTTTGAAAACTTTTAACTGGATTAGAAATTGGGGAAAGTGGCGAGCATGAATCAGTGTGCCCTCAGAGAGCAGAGTTATGAAGATTCCCTCCACATTTATTATTAGAATAGCCACAAGCTGGGGAGCATTCATATGACGCAGCACCACCACTTTATTGCAGCAGAGATTTAGGCCTATAGGGCATGTTTCCAAAGGGTCTCCATAGACGCATCAATGTTTCATGACACCTGCCATTAATGACAGAGTGACGGCGGGTTATGGTGCTGCTCGGTGGGAGAGTGATGGGGCGCAACAGGAGAACTGAGTGGAAAAAGGGAATATGATGACAGCAGTCTGCAGTCTTAAGAAGAACAAGGGATATTTTCTTTATTTGTGTAAGTTTGAAGTTTTATAAAGACAATGCTGATACTGGCGCTCTGAGAATAAGCCTCAAACATTAAGCCTCTTGGCCATCAGTTTTCATAAGACCATCATGCACCACTTTCTTATCAATTTGTACTAATTTCTGCAGTAAGTGCCTGTCATGGTCGGATTCCTCTGGCGCTAATTGACAGATTGTGATTAATATGTAGCTGTATGGTCTCATACACACACACAAAGCCACTTGATTCAGCTGAAGATGGAATATTGTCCTAGTCAGTCTAATAACCTTGAATTGTATTTAGATTGTGGTCAGTGAAAAACAAGAAAATATATTCCTAATTAGAATAAAGTTGTCTGATTTTTATTTGGTTTATATTAGCTGATTTTAATATTGTAAAAGAAATAACAGAAATTAGTGATGTATGTCTGGTCGGTCAACTTTGTGGATGGAAGACATCGTCTGTGTAGACAGTCTTTGTTTCTGGTTGAGGGTCTCATTTGTATTTCAAGCAGACATATTTTCTTCATTCCTGCTGTGCAGAAACCAAAGGAAGTTGACTGAAAAGGAACAACTCCTTATCACTTTTTTTCTCTCAGACCAGGCAACAAATCTTACAAACTTTTAGGAAGATATAGAGTTTTCTGACGCTTTATTCTAGCAGCCTCTTTACACTGGAAGAAGACCCCACTATGCTCTCCACAACCTGTCCCAAATATTTCTGGATCACTTCAAAGCTGGAAAACATCCTTCAGTGTAAAGTCAGAGGTGCTTCCAGGCCTATTATACTGGGCCACCTTCTCTGCCGGGGAAAACGTTCTGATCAAATTTTAACCAAGGTTTGTGGCTCAAACAAAGGATTACAAGGAAGTCTGAACGCTCAGAAGAAAATTCAAAGGAAAGACTAAACAATTGACCGTAGCCTGGGGATTTTGTAAGTGAGATTACATTGTGAAGCCATTTGCGGTTAAATTGCACTCTAGAAGCAGAAAACACTTAAGAATTGTTAAAAGTTAGAACGTGTTTGTTTAAACTGTTGTGTACTGAAGACTTAAAGATAGATCTTACAATCCAGTTTTGCTTTGTGTTAATTGTCTTGGTTTTAATGCAGTCCTATTGACCCTACCATGTTATTGCTCACTCTGTGGGATTTTCCGTGCTCTGAACATGATCTCTTCCCACAACGATCCGATCTCTTACATGCAACTCTATGACTTTCCTGGACCACATCAGGACGTAGCAACTAAATGTGCAAGGAGAAAAATGCTGTGTTAACACAACACTACCCTTAAAACAATCACTTTGGTTGGTGGCGTTTTTTATCGTTAAGATATGGCTTCCTGCCCAGGGTGGCATGACCAGGGGAGCACCACAAGGCAGGTTCAGTTACACCCCAACTGAGATTTCTCCTGTTTATTTGCACCTTCTATCAGTGGGAATGGGCATCACCTGAGGTTTACACACTGTAAGCACTCTAATAATGGAATGCTATGCATCCTAGGCAGCTGAAGATTTTATTTGATCCTTATTATTCCGCTACTTTAGGGATTATGTAGAAGTCTCGACTGCATCTCCTATCTAAAGGTTTCCATACTGAAATTCGCCTGACTTCTGTTTGATTCGTCTGCATTCAGTAGGGATTATTTAAAACATTTTATGAAACTTTTATTCTGTTTTTGAAAGAACACAAAGAGAACATACCTTAATTCCATTTTTTATTTTACAGAAATAGAGTCAGCAGTAGAAAGTGGTACAAAGACCCAACAAATCCAATATTCTTGCAATTAAAACTGCTGAAATTTGTATTTCCTGAACTATTGTGTCTTGCAAATTAAATTCATGATCTCGAATAATAAACTAGCAGTTAATGTACAGAAAACAGTTATTAAGCGAGGTAATATCTGTCATTTGAGAGGGACGCAGATTTATGCAAAACCTAAATTCATAACAAAAGTAATAGAACGTTGCATCTCTGTTCATGGGATTAATCTATGGAAATAAAAAGAAATAAAATAACCCAGAATACATTTTTTATATTTTAAAGGTAATCATATCAAATATGTTGACTAAATGTTAAGAAAATCTGTGAATGACCACAAGTTTCATACATGTAATATAAAGTTAGTTAGATATTTATTGTTCTTCTGCCAATTGTTGGTCGATGGAAAGATAAAAAACTAATGTTTATCATATTTTTCTATTTGTATGATTTTTTGAGGAAAGGAGGCAACTATATAAAAATGTTCTTTTTTCTACCACCTTCATTCATTGTTCTGTTGAAATATGAAATACTCATTTTATTTATGAATGAAAGAAATGCATAAAATCAACTTTTCAGTGCTTTCTTGGCATTAGGATCACTTTAGAATATAACGAAAAGAAAATGATAACATGTAGACTCACATATACATTACAGATACATTAGAACAAAGCTTGGGATTTATGCAAAAAGACAAAATATTTACAAGTAATCTTATTGTTGTGGTGAAGGGTGTTTTGATTTTTTGCAGAATGGGCTTCATCAGAATAGGCAATGGGTGTGTTTTTTTCAGTTGGGGGTTCAATTCTTGCCAGAACTGCTGGTTCTGGTCTGGGCTTAGGTGTTTCCCTGATGCTCAATCTGCAGAACTTTTATTTTTCATGCATAAAGATGAATCATGGCAGACTTCGCCAAATCATTTACTGGCATGTGGAGGGAAGTGTGGTGAGTGAGTGGTGAAAATGTTTTGTTTGTAGCCAAAGGAGCAGTGGCATGCCATAACCCCTGCAGTCGTGCAGCCAGTAGTGATGCATTACCTCACCTTGAATGCTGTCACCACAGTGTGGGAGTGACATGATCGTAGCCTTGGTATTTAGCCAACATGGCCACCTCTGCATTCAGTTCTCGATGCCCGAGCTATACCAGTCACCTTCCACCATGATGGGAAGACCACTGCATTCATCATGACCTCACCAAGACCCTGCATAACTCAAGTTTTTAACCAGTGTCCAGAGGGTTTCAGTACTTCTAGCTTTTTTTAAACACTAACCTCTTCTAGATACAATGGAGCTTTGCTCTAAAAATATGTCACAAATGTAACAGAATGTTAAATATCAAGATAAAGTTAGGATTTTTCTTTGATCCATTTAATCCATGGATCAATTGCCTTTAATATCCTAACATGTGATGTTAGGTCAACCTTATTATGCCAATTAGCTCACTGAATTGGATTATGGCAGGTTTAGATCTTTTATGGTGAATTATTAAAAATAACTGAGGTACAGAGCATAGCCAGCCTTATCTGTCAACAGCTTGCTCCATCAATCACCATCTCACACTTGTTTTTTTTTTTTTTTTTTAAATAACTTATTTCCAGGATCTTTGGACACTTCAGTCATCGCTCTGAGTGGCAGCTGGTAAAAATAGATTTCAGGTCCATCTTCAACAGGAGGTGCACTGAGGCGGACTACCAGACATGGCACCTACACAACCAGGTATTATGGCTGCCAGCACAGAAATAAAGATATCTGTGGATAAAATGGATACTAGAAGCAGTTTCTGTAGTTTTACTTGTTACAATGTGATCGAAGAGCTAAACTTGAGGTGAACAACTATTTGACGTGTTCTTTAGTTTGCTTCATTGTAGGTCACAGTGTGTTTTTGAAAATATAGATTGGATTGTGGAAAAAACAAAATATCTCTGCTTGAAGAGTGAAAATTGGCAGATTTCTGTCTGATTCCTCTCTTGTTCAGCTGCACTCTCCTAAGGCAGCTTCTAATTTCAGTGCTAACTGTTTAGCTGGGGAAGTGCTGCTGGACATTGTAGACAATGTACAATTAAATCACAGAGGAACGGGACATGGACCAGGGAGAGACAACACATGTAGACTCCTCTATTCTGCGCTTATACCAAAAACAAAAAGGGGGATTGAAAAACAAATAAAAAGATGGCCTAAAATTGTGAAAAATAATTATGAAAAAATGGAAAAATATACAAATAATTGCCAAACCTTTCAGAGCAGCTGATCAGCAATGCTCTGTGTGTCATAAACTGAACGTCTCTCTGCACCAGGGCCTGATTTATTAGGATGTGGTCCCCTGGACTACAGGCAACTTTCTGCTTAAGTTAGTGAAGGAGGCATATTCCTGTTATGAGCAGATGTTCTGGAGCAACATGCAGCTGACTGGATGCTCCAACTTTACACAGGATCACTGGCTCAAGTTTTCAGCTGGTTGGTCTCATTTCCACAACTGAAATGAGTTTTTCTTCAATAGTTTTGTTAATAAAACGGTACAAGTTGAGCGAAACTAAAATATACCTTTGGACCTCTGTCAGAACTTGTGCATCATTTAATGATCTATGGGTCTAAAAACAGGGTGACAGAAAGTAAATACAGGTATCTGGTGGGTTAAAATGAGTAAATACGGATGCAGTTTAAATATTTACTGTCATAACTTTAAGCTTATTAAAAGATCTTCATCCTTCTGAATAACAATGGGTTTTAAAGAGGATTAGGGTTTGTTTTAAATGAGCTTTTAGATGTTTGCTTTTAACCAGATCCCCATCTTAACCCCCCTCACCCATTCCGCTGTGCATTCAGTAAACCTGCCCATCAACCTGGTTAGTCCTGAAACTGAGCCAGATACTCAAAGCAAGCCTTTATTCATGGCTTTCTTCTGTAAGTGGATCAGGCACCCATATGCTCAGAGAAGGCTAATGATCAAACCATGAGGCATGGAAGATGACAAGAGTCCGAGCCAATTACAGAGCCAAACTGGCTGAAAGTAGCGGTGAAGTCCTCTGCAGAGAAAACAAACACACTGGAACAGAAGAGGAACTAGGAAAGTTTCAGCTTTTCAGTTTCAGAAGCTGGAAGTCTATTTGTGGATAAATCAGGTTTCTTCAGCATCTCACTACTGACACCTACTGTAGGAAGGCAGAATGTCCCGAGAAACGGTTTAAGGCTTTTTAAACTGATTCACTCAGTCACAAAGAAACAAATCTAAAAATGGATGGCACATTAAGTTCCAATAGCAGGTTATGTTAATATTAGAAATAATAATAATGAATAATTTTAAAAAAAACAGCCTCACCAGGGAAGCCTGAAAGCTGATGCATTTCTGTTTGAACCATAAAAAATAATTTCAGAAAGTTTGAAGATTTTCCTTTTACTCTGAAAATGTATTTTTGTGTGACTTTCCTGTAATCTATGTGCTGGAAGGGTGAGCCGTGTCTCATGGGTGTGAAAAGAATCTACCGGAAGCTGAAGCCCACTTCCAGGTGCGTCATGGGAAAGACGTACTCCGTGACGATGACCTCAGCTCCATGTGACTGCACCGAGGCTGACTTTGAGTGGTCAGTGCTGACTTCTAAATTTCTTCTAAATCTAATAATCCTTCCATATTCTAAATACAAGTTTTATTTGTGATTTTTTTATAGCTTAAAGGAAGATTTTGTCAAATTTAACAGAAGTGATCTCATGCACAACACAAACTCATGTATGTTTTAGATACTTTTAGTGTCTCATGAGACCCATTTGATCTCATTGATTTACATTTTAAAAACTGTTTATCAAATGTTTCAATAAATAATGCTACTAGCAGAAATTATTTCTGTATTGATACAAAGAATATACAATTAGTTAACAATTTAAATCATTACTTTATTGTCATGCACTGCAACACATCATAAATATATATTTTGTCACCCTAACAAATCAAAGCCTGGGGGCGGAATTAAGACTGATCTGGCTTTCACAATTGGTCTGAAGTGGACTTGCTTTGCAGGTCAAACAATCAGAGGTTTTGGTTGAACTGAGGTGACATAGTGACAGTTAATTAATTAATTTCTTTAATTAATTTCTTTATTTTGATTCACATTTTTATAACCCATTAGCCATTTCTCCATGCAGGGTCCTGGTGTCTGTCTCCAGCATCCAGTCTGTCTGTGGACAGGTCACCAGTCCATCATAGGACAACATAGAGATACTGGACAATCAACTATGCACGCACACACTCATAACTAAGGACAACTTAGAAAGAAACCAAGCAAAACAAGAAAATAACATAAGGATAAATACAGCTAAAGTGCCTTAAACTGCAATTTATTAGGGAAGCAATAAAATCCCTTAAACTCTGATACTTAAAACATCTTCTCTCATTAAGTAATAGGGGAATACCTTTTGACCTGAATCATGTGTCCATATTAGTTTCTATTATAGTCCTTCTGGCATTAGATCATTAGATAGCTCCCTCATGCTGTCGTGTTTTGAAATAAAGAACATTAACACTGCAGCTGCAGTTGATATTTTTATTAATGTTTTAGACATTTATTTTATTTTTCCTTGAACAGAAAAGCTCAAACAGGGATGACAGATTAGCTGGAGACTACAGGTCCTTCTAAAAAAATTAGCATATTGTGATAAAGTTCATTATTTTCCATAATGTCATGATGAAAATTTCACATTCATATATTTTAGATTCATTGCACACTAACTGAAATATTTCAGGTCTTTTATTGTCTTAATACGGATGATTTTGGCATACAGCTCATGAAAACCCAAAATTCCTATCTCACAAAATTAGCATATCATTAAAAGGGTCTCTAAACGAGCTATGAACCTAATCATCTGAATCAACGAGTTAACTCTAAACACCTGCAAAAGATTCCTGAGGCCTTTAAAACTCCCAGCCTGGTTCATCACTCAAAACCCCAATCATGGGTAAGACTGCCGACCTGACTGCTGTCCAGAAGGCCACTATTGACACCCTCAAGCAAGAGGGTAAGACACAGAAAGAAATTTCTGAACGAATAGGCTGTTCCCAGAGTGCTGTATCAAGGCACCTCAGTGGGAAGTCTGTGGGAAGGAAAAAGTGTGTCAGAAAACGCTGCACAACGAGAAGAGGTGACCGGACCCCGAGGAAGATTGTGGAGAAGGGCCGATTCCAGACCTTGGGGGACCTGCGGAAGCAGTGGACTGAGTCTGGAGTAGAAACATCCAGAGCCACCGTGCACAGGCGTGTGCAGGAAATGGGCTACAGGTGCCGCATTCCCCAGACCTGGGCTACAGAGAAGCAGCACTGGACTGTTGCTCAGTGGTCCAAAGTACTTTTTTCGGATGAAAGCAAATTCTGCATGTCATTCGGAAATCAAGGTGCCAGAGTCTGGAGGAAGACTGGGGAAAAGGAAATGCCAAAATGCCAGAAGTCCAGTGTCAAGTACACACAGTCAGTGATGGTCTGGGGTGCCGTGTCAGCTGCTGGTGTTGGTCCACTGTGTTTTATCAAGGGCAGGGTCAATGCAGCTAGCTATCAGGAGATTTTGGACCACTTCATGCTTCCATCTGCTGAAAAGCTTTATGGAAATGAAGATTTCATTTTTCAGCACGACCTGGCACCTGCTCACAGTGCCAAAACCACTGGTAAATGGTTTACTGACCATGGTATCACTGTGCTCAATTGGCCTGCCAACTCTCCTGACCTGAACCCCATAGAGAATCTGTGGGATATTGTGAAGAGAACGTTGAGAGACTCAAGACCCAACACTCTGGATGAGCTAAAGGCCGCTATTGAAGCATCCTGGGCCTCCATAAGACCTCAGCAGTGCCACAGGCTGATTGCCTCCATGCCACGCTGCATTGAAGCAGTCATTTCTGCAAAAGGATTCCTGACCAAGTATTGAGTGCATAACTGTACATGATTATTTGAAGGTTGACGTTTTTGTAGAAAAAACACTTTTCTTTTATTGGTCGGATGAAATATGCTAATTTTGTGAGATAGGAATTTTGGGTTTTCATGAGCTGTATGCCACAATCATCCATATTTAGACAATAAAAGACCTGAAATATTTCAGTTAGTGTGCAATGAATCTAAAATATATGAATATAAAATTTTCATCATTACATTATAGAAAATAATGAACTTTATCACAATATGCTAATTTTTTGAGAAGGACCTGTATATGACCTCTATATGACCGATGACTTGGTGTCGTCTCTGACCAAATTACCATGAAGGGATCAGAGTAAATGAATAAATATAAGTATAGTTGACTGTTTCATCAAGCTTTAGTTAAAAATATGATACCATAATAAAATCTGACAATAATCTTATTTAAAGGTCCACTTCAAACTTTAGATAAGTTGCAGAATGCATAACCTACAGGGTTTGGACAATGAAACTGAAACACCTGTCATTTTAGTGTGGGAAGATTCATGGCTAAATTGGACCAGCCTGGTAACCAGTCTTCATTGATTGCACATTGCACCAGTAAGAGCAGAGTGTGAAGGTTCAATTAGCAGGGTAAGAAAACAGTTTTGCTCAAAATATTGAAATGCACACAACATTATGGGTGACATACCAGAGTTCAAAAGAGGACAAATTGTTGGTGCACGTCTTGCTGGCGCATCTGTGACCAAGACAGCAAGTCTTTGTGATGTATCAAGAGCCACGGTATCCAGGGTAATGTCAGCATACCACCAAGAAGGATGAACCACATCCAAATAACGGCAGAATTAAATGTGCACCTCAACTCTCCTGTTTCCACCAGAACTGTCCGTCAGGAGCTCCACAGGGTCAATATACACGGCCGGGCTGCTATAGCCAAACCTTTGGTCACTCATGCCAATGCCAAACGTCGGTTTCAATGGTGCAAGGAGCGCAAATCTTGGGCTGTGGACAATGTGAAACATGTATTGTTCTCTGATGAGTCCACCTTTACTGTTTTCCCCACATCCAAGAAAGTTACGGTGTGGAGAAGCCCCGAAGAAGCGTACCACCCAGATTGTTGCATGTCCAGAGTGAAGCATGGGGGTGGATCAGTGATGGTTTGGGCTGCCATATCATGGCATTCCCTTGGCCCAATACATGTGCTAGATGGGCGCGTCACTTCCAAGGACTACCGAACCATTCTTGAGGACCATGTGCATCCAATGGTTCAAACATTGTATCCTGAAGGCGGTGCCGTGTATCAGGATGTCTCTCTTCTTCAGATCCAATGTGCAACCAGTCTTTTTCTAAACCCTCTAGATTCTGTTCAGGGTCACCAATGGGCCAGGCCTAGAGTCACTAGGGGAAAGAAGGGACATTGAACAGATTGCTGTTCCATCACAGACCTGAACATTTGCCCACACCTAAAAATATGTTGCTAGATCACAATCTGTTCTCATAAATTGTTGCACCCTATCACATGACAACTATTCACTCTCCAAACTTATAGATTTTAAAATAATGTGCGATATCCAACTCATATGGTAGATATCTCAGACATTTTATTGGTTCTATCTTAATGTGCACCATTGTTAACGTCTTGAAGGACAGTGTTCAGAGGTAAAATGATTATTCACAACTGTTTTTAAAGCAGCGAAATGTCAGTTTTTCTGCACCCAGATAAAAAACTGTTTTCTTTCAATACTTAATTGTTTTAATTTTTTCAAGTTTTGGTCCCAAAACTGCAGGCCTCTGGGAGGGAGGCAGCTCATGCAATAAGCTTCATCAAAACCATAAATCACGGCACCTAATAGGTTTCATTAACAATCACAACACTTCTGCATCTGTGTGCATGTCGCTCTAATTGGGGCAATTTGTCCCTATCAGTTTGGGGACAGAGTGCTGCTCTGCCTTTTAATTTGTAGCACAAACAACTAATAGACTGGGTATATAAAACCTTAAACACAGAGGGGATTCTGTACTGATGTCAAAGCAGCAAAATTCAGAGTCATGTCTAGAATCCAACAACTACTAGAACCATATCTATTAGCAACAATACTCAGAAGCTTCAACTTAATCTGTCTCTTATAATGTTGGCCCACGTTGGACAACTCTGGACAACATTCAGTTCACTGAGAAATGCAGACTTCTATTTCTGCAACAATCTCTGTTCATGTTGAGATCTGGACTTTGACTAGTCTATTGCATCTGCTTTATTTTTTTTTCAGTTGTTTTGTTGTCAATTTGCGGCTGTGTTTGGAATCATTGTCCTGTTGATGACCCAGTTTAGACAAAGCTTCAGCTGTTGGACAGAAGTCCTCACATTTGACACTAGAATATGTTGATAAATACAGGAGTTCATGGTCCACCCAATGGTAGCCATGGGACCAGGTCCTATGGCTGCAGAACTAGCCCCAATCACCACCCTTCCACCACCATGCCAGAGAGTTGGTGTAAGTGTTGCTGAAGATGTAAATAGGCTCTTTCAAAGCCTGAAAAGGCTTCAGGACCTGAGGGCCTGCGTCGACCAACTGGCACCCATCTTTACTGAGATCTTCAACAAGTCACTGGAGCTGTGTGAGGTTCCCTCCTGCTTCAAACCCTCCACCATCATCCCAGTACCCAAGAAACCCACTATCACAGGAATTACCAACAGTTGTCACGCTGATGTCTGTGGTCATGAAATCTTTTGAGCGACTGATGTTGAAGCACCTGAAGGACATCAAAGGCCCCCTGCTGTGGACCCCCTGCAGTTTGCCTACTGGGCAAACAGGTCGGCAGATGATGCAGGCAACTTGGGTCTACACTTCATCCTGCAACACCTCGACCACCTAGGGATATACGCCAGGATCCTGTTTGTGTTGAAGACCGAGCTGAGGACTTCAGCTCGGTCTTCAACACCATCAACCAACATCCTCCACCAGAATATCATCCAGCTCAAAGTCCCGGCCTCCACCTGTCAGTGGATCACCAGCTTCCTGAAGGAATGGCAGCAACAGGTGAGGTGGGGAGCATCTTCTCCTGCACAAGAACCATTAGCACCTGCTCCCCTCAGGTGTGTTCTCTCCACATTCCTCTTCATCCTCTACACAAATGACTGCACCTCAGCAGACCAGTCTGTGAAACTCCTGAAGTTTGCAGATGACACCACTGTTATTGGACTGATCCAGGACAGTGATGAGTCTGCATGCAGACAAGAGGTGGGTCAGCTGGTTCACTGGTGTGGTCAGAACCACCTGGTTAACCCACTCAAGACTGGGAAGATGATGGTGGACTACCCCCACATACCCCCTCACCAACCTCAACAACACTGTGTCTTCTGTGGACCACTTCTGGTTCCTAAGAACCACCATTTCTCACAACTTGAGATGGTCTTCACACATAGACACTGTTCGGAAGAAGGTCCAGCAGAGACTGTACTTCCTGAGGCAATTCAAGAAGTACAACCTTCCACAGGAGCTGCTGGTCATCTTCTACACTGCCATCATTCAGTCTGTCCTGTCTTCATCCATCTCAGTGTGGTTTGGCTCATCCACCAAACAGGACAGGTCCAGACTGCAATGAATAATCAGGAATGCAGAGAGAATAATCAGGGCTGACCTTCCCTCCATCCAGGACTTATACAGGCCGAGGGTCAGGAAAAGGGCAGCTAAAATCTTTGCAGACCCCACACACCCTGCACACAAACTGTTTAGGCTTTTACCTTCAAGTGGCGCCACAGAGCACTGTCTGCTAAAACCAGTTGCCACATAGACTGTTTCTTCCCCCAGGCTGTTTCTTTGATGAACACTTGACAGTCAAAGTGTACCAGAGTGAAATTCCTAATTCTGATTCTGATTCTGAAGATGTTTTCACTGATATGCTAATCAGATATCTTGTCGAGGTGAGCTGTATCTGTCCAAAGCACAACAAAATAGGTCTCGGGGTTCATTAAGATACAACTTTTCAAACTTAAGCCTTGCCAATCTCCTATTTTTAGAGGCTTTCTCCTCCAACGCTGTTTGTCTTTTTCTAAGTATCCTATCATGATATTTAAATATTTAACATGAAAACTGAGGCCTGTAAAGCCTGAGGTATTTTACCCTAGATTTATAATTTATCTGAACATCGCAGGGTTGGGCCTCAGGTCGAATTTGTGGGACATCCACTTCTGTGAAGACTGGGAGCTGTCTTAAATATTTTGTACTTGTGAACAATCTTTCTGTCTGTATAATGATCTACTTGGAATGGTTTGGAAATGGTCTACGTATTACTGGATTATGTCATATATTCTTCTTTTTCTCTTTTTATGAACTGAAAATTTCAGAAATTTTCTGATATGGAAATATGTATGTTTAAAAGAAATGATAAATAGTTTTTACTTGAATGCAAACTTCACAAAGGCCTTAAGGGTGTTTTAGAAGTATCATTTCCAATTGTTGTCGGCTCTTTGGCTTCTGATTGGATCGCTGTCTGTTCCTTGTTTCGTTACAGCGATTATGGCTATGAGAGACGGACTGATGGAAAGTGCAGTCCCGCCTTCTGGTTCCATCCCTCGTCCATGTCCCGGAGCTGCACAACAGGAATTACGTTTCTCAACAGCACGGGGTAAACACATGTCAGGATGGGAGCAGAATCAGCATCAAATCAGAATCAAGGACTTAATTAGTTTCCTGGTCACATCAGAGCTGAAGTTTTACAAACAGTCATGTCTTAACAGGGAAACATGAACTACAGCTAGGGTATAAATGATTTTTTAAAGTTCAGTTTGCGGTGGAAGTCTTCGATGTGCTACAAGATAAACATTAGTTCCAGCACTCGTGAGGACTACTGATGCAACTGAACACTCTAGAATAGTAACTGATCTTCAGAAGAGCTGGTTAAACCTATGAGCCATCCTAGGACGTAGCTGGCCTTCCAGATGATCCGCTTTCTCTCAGCTGTAGATAAACTGCTGCTCCAACAACCTACACCATAGAAGATGGCTGATACCACTACAGAGTCCAAAAAGGTATTCAGGAGCGCCCCCTGGACTCCAAAAGATCTCAGTCTCCTCAGCAGGTGGAGTCTGCTCTGGCTTTTCCTATAAAGAGCATCAGTGTGAGTCCAGTCCAGTTTATTGTCCAGGTGAACACTCAGGTTTTTTGGTAGAGTCCACTACATCAACGTCAGTTCCCTGGATGTCCACTGCTGTCAGTGTGGTGGGTCTGCACCTGCCAAAATCCACCACCAGATCCTTGGTTTTCCCTGCGTTGTTGAGGAGGTTTTTAACTAAGCTAGCTGATGGTTTAATAAGAGTTAGTTAGTGATCAAATAAGAACTAGTCAATGGTTGAATGAGAGCTAGGTGACAGGGACAGGGACTTTCTGACGGCGGCTCCTGAACTGTGGAACAGTTTGATCCTGCACCTTGGCTTAGCTGACTGTGGACTTCTGGTTGCTGGGAGCACCGATAAAGTAAAAGTTTATGGAAATTGATTATTAGTTATTTAATAAAATATAATAGTAGTTATTTGTTAACTAATTGTTACTCATTGGTTCCTTCCTCATCACTGCCCTTTCTTTTAAAACCCGTCTCAATAAAACAGGAATTAGTTAAACAAAATAAAAACATCCCATCATTGAACTGTATGTTAATAGTCCGTTTACAGTCTGTCTATAAAATTTGAATCAGTCTGTATGAATGAGGTTTTTCTTTTTCCAAGTTTAATGAATAATTGCTGATATTAAATAAGCAGTTCTTATACTGGAGACATCATAAGTTAAAACATTTGAATGAAAATGTTTCTGCCCAGTAAAGAGAATTTGAATAGATAAACACAATAAACATCAACACATATAGATACACATTTTGATTATTATGTGCACATGGTTAGATGACTTTGTGCTCTCCTGGCATCAGCTACAGGAAAGTGGTGTCCAATAACTGCACAGCCGGAGTGATTGCAGAGTACACGGCCAGGCGACAGCACTGTCCCATCCAGGCTCCTAAAGGACTCCACCTGGTCACCAGTGAGGGCAGGCTGACAGCCATGCTTGGCGCCAACGTCACCTTCCTTGTTTTCCTGGAGGAGGTGAGCAGGTTTCCAGACACACCAGCTGTTGTTGAGTCATTTAATTCAACAGAAATTATTTTAAAATGAATCTTTTACAATTATAAAATCAATATGTGAATGTCAACCACGGTCTCCACTTCTTCACGACATCTAAGAAAATGTTCCCTGGCTAAGCTGTTTCCATGGAGACCAAAAATCTTTGGTCTAACTGAAGCGCTGTTATTTTCACACTTGTCATGTATTCAATTTGTTTCTGGATTTAACTGCTTTTAGATCTAATTCATCACTCAGAAAGAACTCCACGTGGAAAGAGTAGAGGACATCCATGTCATGAAGCGACATCTTTGGTCATGGCTGTGGTCTCGTGTTTTCAATCTTTCATTTAGTTTGGGTTTTGTCTAAGTTCCTTTAGTGGTTTCTTTTCTATTACTTGTTATGGTTTTCTTATGACTATTATTATATTTGTTGTTATTCTAGCTCTTTTGTCTTCCTTGTAGTTTCTACTTTAGTTTCCCATTTATTATATCTGTGTTTATTTATGTTTTGGTATTTGTTCACCTGCGCTCTTTGTTTACTAGTTTATTTTCTCTGTTCCTCCTCATCCTGGTTCACTTTCTGTGGTTTAGGTTTTGTTTATTTATGGTCAGGCTTTCTTTATGGGTTCTTTGTTAATTATTAGGTTTTGGTGTTTCTATTCCCTCTAGTTTCTCAGTTTACTTTAGTTAATGATTATTCTAGGTTCTTATGTTTCTTTTGGTCTATTATCTTCATCTGTAGTTTTGCTTAGTTCTGTTTCCCTGAGTCTTGTTATTTATAGTTTTGTTTTTGTAGTCAGGTTCCTTTGGTTATGTTATTGCCTGGCTTCCCTTTGTATTCTAGTTCGGTCACCTTAGTAACCATCCAGATTCCCTCAGTTCTCTATAGCCTGGTCCACACCTGATTTCCATTCTCATCTAATTACCTGCCTCAGTATCTCATTGGTCCATACTCCACTTCCCTCTGTTCATAAGCTCTCTGTTTTTGTCTGTTCTTCGCTGGTTCCTTGGTTCGTTCACCTACCCTCGTCTAAAGCTTTGACTACTATGTTCCTGCAGAGTCAACTCTGTACGTTTTTGGAGTTTCGACTTGTGTTTTTGTACCTGCAGTGATATTTGCTACGTTCTTGCTATGTTTGGAAAACCTTTTGAACTTATCTTTGAATAAAAGAAGAAGACTCCTTTAAACATGCAGCTGCCGAGCTCTTGTCTGTGCTTTGGTCACTCTAAACCTCCGAACGCGACAATCCATTTATTTTATTTTTTAAGCTTAGAAATTTTAATTAAATGACAACCATAGTCAAGTAAACCAAAAAAAAGAATAAGTCACTTGAATTTAGTTAGGGGGAAACTAAAAAACTCAGTCTTCTTTCTTATTTTTCACTGAGTAGGGCCACTTAAACCTTACAGAAAAGTGAATTTCATGAAACAAATTAAATCCAGAAGAGTTCAGGGCAGGCAGTCCAATTCTTCCATAAAAACGAGAACTTATAATCATCTTGTTCAGGAAGTGAACAGAATACATTTAATTATTTAGATCGGATTTTTTGTTCTCTAAACACATTTTATTGGATTGGAAAAGGTAATATTTTGCAAAGTAGAGACGGGATTTCATAAAGATAAAAAAAACAAAACTGTTTTATCAAAGGTGATTTTCAGAAATCTGCATTAAATGTCTTATCATTTAATTATTTATCCTAAATATTTCTGTTTAAATTAAAGTTGTATCTTCTACAGTCAGAAGCCTCTGAGTTTACAGAACATAATTTTTTTACAGCTCAGACTCACATATGCCTTATAGAATTTTGCTGATTTTGCTAATTTGCAGAAAAATGGTTTTAAACCAACATCTGTAGCACAGCTTCACACAGAAAAAGAGTCCAAAGATCTTGGATTGTGCTTCTCACTCTGTGGTCAGGCCTGCAGGAAAACGTAAGGTTGTTACTGAACTTAAATGTAACTCAGCTCTCATTTTCCTGAAATCAAACAAACCTCAACATCCACATTAAAGGATGTAAAACTTGTTTACTGGGGTCACTGCTGCTAAAAGCGGTTTAAACAAGAAAGTGTTGGTTTAGACAGCAGATTTCTTCTGTAGTGATTTGCATTTCTATTGTGTGTTTTCGATGTTAATGGTTAATTTTGGTAAATCCAATTTTGGTTTGAAACAAGTTCACATTTATTACCAAATTGAAGGTAAAACAGTAAATAAAAATGAACAACCTGAAAACTTGTTTGTTCTCTATTTATAATAAAGTTTTATCAGGGTTCCTATTCTCTGAAAGTTCCGTCTATCCAGTCATTTAGGTTCTGTACTTAAAGGAAAGTAAGTCCAATCTGGCTGGAGTCACCAGATGTGTTTGTACCTTGAAGAAAACATGCAGTTCTGCAGATTAAACTTTAAGGTGTTTGTCCTGTGCAGGGAGATGGAGCAAGGACAAGCATCACTGTGGACTTTGGAGATGGTCATGCTCTGACCTACTCAAACGTGAGCTCCATCGAGGATGGCATCAAACACATCTACAAATCCATAGGAATCTACAGGGTGACGGCCACTGGAGAGAACAGCCTTGGCTCTGAGACCACCATGCTCTTCCTACATGTCACATGTGAGGTTTTATAAAAAAAAAAAAAAAAACTCTGCTTTCTTTCAGGGAGAACTGTCCTCCATTTTTCTAATCTTCCTCTTTTTAGGCTTTTCCACTCTTTATCACCTTCTGTGGAATTGCTGCTGTCACTTCACCGCGTTCTGGGCTTTATCTCCTCACAGAACATGTCCAGAAGCAAACAAACAAACAGAGATAGAACAAACCTCATTACACTTCCTCTGAAGTAAACTGCTGTCTAGTATGTATGAAGTCTGACAGCTTCTGCTCCATTCAGGGACTGACAGATGTAAAAGGAGCTGACATATTGATCAAGGAACCCGTTTCCCCCAACAAGCTGCCAATCGTGTGTGCCAGCCATGCACACAGTCACCGCAGACTTCATAGGGCCACAGATGAAAAATGATGCACAGATAGCAGCTATTGGTTCAGATGCAGCAGAGTTCTGGGCTTGTTTTTTTTTCTCGCCATCTGAGCTAATAAATTTGTTTCTGTTAGTTTTTGCATGAAGTAGAGAGCGTGGAGTTCAGTCTGTGATGTATGTGTGTGTCTGAGCAGGTCAGCTGGAGCATATCCATCTCTCTGCTCCCTTTGTGGCGGTGAGGAACAAGGAAGTGAACCTGACCGCAGTTCTGCATCCCAGCCAAGTGGGAACAGTCACCTACATCTGGTGGATTGGAAATAACTCCGAGGTATGGTTAACGTGCTCCCACCATTTCTTTCCATGTCCGTTTGTAATTAAGAAGTAGGTTGCTGACTCTTATATTCTGTGGAGCTATATTTGTTTGTGCTGGCTGCAGCAAATCTTGGCCATGTTAATCAATGCTAATAACGATTGCAGAATGTGCTGATGAACCATAAACACAAAGTGTCTCGATTACTTAGTTATGGAGAATCTTTACGCCTTCTGCAGCCAGGCAGAGCAGAGTGGTCCACTCAGTCAAAAGCAACAAGTGTTGCTGTTATGTCTTGCACTTTAGCCTGTTCCATAGATTTTCTTTTAGTCTTACCCAAAAATAAAATCCAAATCAAATCATGTACAAAGTTCTTCAGCATCTGAGCATGATGTGGATCTTTTTTTAACTATCAACTGGGGTTTGTTAAGGGTGGACAGAATAGACAGAATATAAACCTGTAAAATGCCTACTTCACTGAGACATAAATGTGTTTTTAGGGGCCGAATGTTTATGTTTTTCAACCAGGAAGAAAAAGTAAAATTGCTGCTGCATTAAGTGATGCAGACACACAAGATATTTGCAGAAACAGAATGTGTCAGTCTGGCCCAACCCATGCAGAGTGCTCTAGCTGACTGGCTCTCAGTTATGTGAAAGTGTTTGTGTATGGATAAGGACCGCCCGTTGTGTCAGCTGGTGACAAGCCGTGGCCGTTTTAGCATCTGAAAGAAGTCTGAAGAATAAATGGAGATGTGGGTTATGACAGTCAGGAGCCGCTGTCTGCTCCCTGCAGACCTGCACGCTGTGCATAATCTCTGGTGTTTGTGTGTTGTTTACAGGCTGACACCTCTGCAGTGTAAACAGCAGCCATGTTAACCAGCTGCTGATAGCTGTCTCTCAGGGGAACGCTCAGACTCTGACTGACTCTGTCTCCATCCTCCCCTCCCTTTCTGTGTGTGTGTGTGTGTGTGTGTGTGTGTGTCCTCCAGCAGCCAGTTATCACCCTGGGGGGAAGTGTGTCGTGCACGTTCTCCAGGGAGGGGATCAATACAGTCACGGTGCAGGTGTCTGCTGGGAATACCATCCTGCAGGACAGAAAAACTATCGCGGTCCATGGTGAGTTAGCTTAGTAACTTTGTGGATACGCTGACAAGATGTCACAACAAAGAGCTGCCTATCTGTCATTAGGAGGCAACACCACCGAGGCATATCCACTGTCTCTTTGGATAAGTTCTTTTAAAATGTGCTTTATTATTATTATTCCCTCTGCATTTACTGATCAACACATAGAAGTTGTGTTGATTGTAATAAAAATTGGAAAAAGCAGGAACGATCAAAGTTTTTTCCAGCTGTACGGAGCACTGAGTAACACAGCTCTTCCCCCCCCTCACTTGTTGCACAAACTGGTTAGCTGGCTAAATAGAGGCTCCTGCGCTTTTCGTCACTTACAATAAAAACAGAAATATTTCTGGCTGCAAAGAAACATAAAATCATCATTAAGGTTTTACCCTAATCATTCTCATTTAAAACTGTTATTAAACCACAGATGGTTAAACAGCTGACTGCAGCTAGCCCAACTATTGATGATCAATGGTAAACTGTTAATATACCAGCTATAGGGAGTTAGATCATGTTAGTGTTTGAACCTGAAGGATCTTACATACTTTAATTTAATTTTTGTCTTGTTGGCTCAGTAATTGTTTTTCTTTATTAATTTATTCAAAATCATGTTCTATTCTTAAGATCGTGGGCTTTAATTTGAGTTTTTCACAAAACAAATTTCAGGCATAAAGTAACTTTAGCTCTATCAGAAGCCTTTTGGGAAAATAGCTTCTTTATAATTTAACACCTTCTGTTTCCTATTTTGTTGTGACAAGAAACTGTGACACTAAGACCTGAGTTTAAAAGGCAAAACTGATGATTTCCTTTAAGAAAATCTTGAATAATGTGCGACTGCGGCTAAAAACATCGACTCCAGTCTTGATGAATGACAAAAAAATGCTCATATTTTCTTTGCTTCCTGCAGAATACTTCAGATCCCATCTGCTAGCCTTTTCATCAAACCTGGACGAACACAACCCAGACGTTGCTGAGTGGAGGCTGGATGTGAGCCGAGTGATCAGGAGCTCTCTGATCCAGGTGAAGCTCACTCACTGTAAACTGTTCCACTGAGGAACCATGACCTCCTCAAAGCTCTCAGATATGACTGCCTTCACTGCCAGCGATAAATGATCAGAAGAAGGAGGTTGCGGGTGGGGGTAGTACTGGAGCAGCTTATTGCTATGACACACTCTGAGAGTTCAGGGCCCAGAACTGTGTGAGAATAAATGTCATACCGCTTGCTCTGTGGTGACCCGAGGAGACGTCGGGAGATGATCGCAATGCAAGCTGTCATGTTGAAGAAATGATTTCAACCCACACACGACATGTTGGTTACAGAGTCGGACTCATTAACTAGTTGTTGACATTTCCTCAGAGTGCCAATTCATTTCTGATTCCCAGGAAAAGGCAGCCTGCCTCTTGCATCATGTTCTTACACTTTTTTGAACCTTCATAACCCACACTGATGCCAGAAATACATCCATCTTTCCAATCTTCACTGAGCAAGTTTGGCTTGTTATTTGTTTCTGACATGATTCATTTTTTCTTTTTCTTATTTGTCGTGACAGACCCAGCCTTGAAGGCAGAACGTAGCGAAAGGCAAAACTCAGATGAAAATCTGATTTGATAGTTTAAAACCTCCTCAACTCTCACTCAGGTTGAAGCTCATAAAAAGAAGTGGAAGAAGAAGAAGCAGCAACTCCTGCAGGAGGCTGTGGAAGCTCATAGCATAGTTCCTCAGTGCTTTGTATTAATTTATTTTACACTGGCAGAAAAATAGTCGCTAAATTTTGCATGATTTAAATTGTACAGAGCTGCTTTTGGTTAAAAACGTGATATGAAACTTTCTGAATAAACGTATCTTTGATTGCAGCACCATATTCTGACCTTCTCAGGGAAGAAAAGGTCCCACATTAAGAAATAATTGTTTTAATTGAGTAATTGTTGCGAAACCAGACTTATTATTATCAACCCTGCTGTCAATAAAAACCTCCTATTTACCAGGATGATAGCACTTAGTCTGTTGATTTGCCCATATGTTTCCTAGAGCATTTGGAAGAGAAACAGGCCCACAGCATCACAGATCCTCAATCTTGGTCTCATCTGACTAAAGCATTTTAAAGAGTGGTTAAGAGAAATGGTGCTCTGTGTCCCATTCATAAATGGGGTTTGGCAGTCGGCTTTGGGTCTTTTTAAATAATCAGTCTCATGAGTACTCGATGAAACTCAACCAAAACCTATTGCTGGTCTGCTGTCTGTGGTTTTGTCAGCTGTATCCCTAACAAGCGATGCAGCTGCATTTTTCTTGCTAGTTTTTAACAACCACAGCCCATTGTCATGTGGACAGCTTTCAGATATGTTTAGCTAGTCTGGAATTTGGTTCCCAGCATCACAGTTTGCAGTGAGATTTAAAGCCAACACTAGGTCTCCAGACCGGGAGAAATTTATTTCTGTAAGTTTTATTCCCAGAGGATAAACTGGAACCACAATAAAATATCCTGCCAGTTAAATTATCAATGAATTGCATGTTAAGATAAAAAGCAATGTTAACTCTATTTAACTCTATTTAACATGCATTTTATCTTAACATAGCCTGCCTTCCTTTAAGTTAATGTTTCATTTTTCACTACTAGCTGTTACGTTGCATCTTATATTTGTCCACTAGATGGCCCTACGTTTTCTCACTGCAAAGCATGCAGCAAAGTTCACAACAAAAACACATAAATGATAAGTATGTGTCGCTGTGATGTTGGAAAATACTGTGTGTAAAACTGTGTGTTTGAGTGGATATTGTATTTTATTGATTTATATTATGTTACATTTAAATTATGTGTTTTTGTTTAAAAAAACAAGGAACTTTGAAAAATGTCAGTATAATATATTTACAGCAGATTTTAGGAAGACATTTTTTGTGGTTAATAATTAGTCTTTAAATATGATATTGAGACATTTAAATCCATGTTGCTGCCAATCAACGACTCATCTAAGGTTGTTGAAATGTATTTTATAGAAATGTTTTTTGTAGATGAATAGACTGATGGTTGTGCTTGGTTTCAACAATGAAAGATTGTACCGAGCAGAAGTTGTCTTCTGTGGAAAATTGATGAACTCAGAACGTTATTCTCAACATCTCTAAGACCAAGGAGAAGGTTGCTGACTACCATAACATCAAACTGACCTTCAAGCTCTCAAAATCATGAATAAATCTGTAGAGTCGACCATTTTAAATTCTTAGTTTCTTTGTCTTTAATCATAAATAACATTAAAACAACCTTATAGTGAAAAACAAACAACAAACATAGCTATTATTTCCAGCAGCTTATTAAATTTGGACTTCTACAGGAATGTTCTACCTTCTTCATAGCAGCATGGTTTAACAGCTGTACAACTAAGGACTTGTCAGAAATAAACAAAATGTTATCAAAAAGACATGAAAAATGATTAGCCAAAAACTTCCTAAGATAAATGACACAAACATAACTCAAGAACAATCTTACGCTGCTGATTAAATGTTCTATCCTTCACCATCAAGCAAATAGTAAAAAAGCATTTGTTCCAGTTCAACCTGGTTCTTCTATTGTACATCTTCTCAAGCAGTGAGAGCTCTCAACTCACATAAACTCTCATTATCTGATTGGTGTTTCCTAATGCACTTCACTATTTTAATCTAACTGCTTCTTTCCTTATATGATCATATTTCTTTAAATAACTTTGTCTTCTATATCATTTATTGTATGTTTTGAGAACCAAACCTTATTATGGGTGACGCTTTTCACATTGGTAATAAATCATGAACCTAACCTGAATTTTATGTCATTTAATAATTGTTACCGAATATTTTAGGAAGCAAACTATTTACTCTCAAGCTTAAATAGTTTGCAAGTTTAAAACCACTGAAATCCCAATTTTATATAAATATTTAAGGTTGAAGTAGTTTTAAAAGACTGACATGAAAAACATTTCTGTAGCAGTTTTTGGGAAGCAGACATTTTTTTTATTATTAGGGATGAATAAGTTATAAGGATAGTAAAGGACCTTGTAAAGATTTGGGACTGACGTTAGCTCCTACTCTGGTTCCTACATGTCCTTCCGTCAAGGATTGCCAGATTTTTTTCCCCCCTTCAGCAGATAATAAAGAATGCACTGACGTTCCTTTCTTTGCATTTTGGAAATAGATACTTTTAGGGCTAGACATTTCCAAAGGGCAACACTCTATTCAGTGGGATGTAATGCAATCATTTGACTCTGTGCCAGCAGATTGTTGAGGTTCGGATCTGAAACAGCTTCTTCACAAATGTCCTAACTTTCCTCTCCTTCCTGTTTTCCCCTTCCAGGCTACAGGCGTGCGAGAGGATCTGCTGCTGGTCACTGTCCTCCCAGGTTTACCTACAGCAGCTGAGTTTTTCCTCCTGCCTGACAAACAACTCACTGAGGGGAAACCAGAGAAGAGCTCAGCTCATTTAGATCAGGTGAGGCAGTAGCATCTTTCCACATCCTCCTCCTCCAGACCGCTGAACATTTTTCCTTTTCTGTGTGGGTGGATGTATGTCACCTTGTTATACTCACTCTAATTTTAACACAATACATAGCTTCGTATCGTTTGTTTCTGCTTTGTGACTCACAGAGTCTTTTCATAGCAGCAGCTTGTCCCGTAATTTGAATTCCAGCTTCAAGTTCGTATTTTCCACCAGCAGATGTCACTATTAATCTGCTGGAGAATAGTTATTCCAGGAGTCTAATTTTGGAAAACGCCTGAGGAATCTGAGCAATAGTCTCATCAATAAGCCTGACAAGTATTATGAGTGAAAGGACTGACTTTTAAACCTACACGATGTTGGGGGGGGCAGAAAATGAGCTAGAGAAAAAATTTTTCACCATTAATCAACATGAACCAGACCTGCTCATAGTAATCTAACAGATGATGATCAATGTTAATGCCGGGAAGAGTCCATGGATAGAAATCCTCCACTTTTTTCTTTTTCCTCTCTTCTGCTTGATTTTCTGGAAAGTTCCTCCTCCCTCCTAGCCGTCCATAAATCTTAATTCAATGCTGCCGAAGTTGGCTCCGCTTGTTTGAATGTAAAACAGATTTCACTGACCCTGGTATGCAAACGGTGAGAATGTAATTAATCTAAGCTTGGACTAAATTTAAACAGTACAAAGGGGAGCATGGAGGAGTACAGGAATTACTCATATCACAATTAATTTAGTAAATGAGGCTGATAAGATAAATGAAGTCTCTGCAGCAGAGAGAGAGAAGGTATTTGCTTTAATTATGCAGCTCTGTATTGACTTCTGTTATGAATATGATTTAAAACGTTTGATTTTTAGATTGTGTTAGAGCATCAATGAAGAGGTTTTTGTTTGTGTGAATAAAGGCAGAGGAAGTCAGAACGGATCTTTCTCCAGTTTAGCTCTGGGTCACAGTAATCTTTCCAGATTGTAACCCAGATAGGTGTCCTCGGTGCAGAAGATTGTTCAGCTGCCTGAAAGCAGAGATCAAGTGAGAGTGCATGGTTTGCATTATGCATCATGGTGGAAAAGGTCCCACAGACAAACACTGTTACATAAACAGGATGTGTGGGCAGGAAGGGTTCTTTGGGTCAGGGCTGCGCTGATAAGGCTCAGGTTTTAAAGTGCATTCAGTTTTATGGTAATTTCAGAGGCTCAATAACATTCATTGGGTCAGATCTGATGAAAGTTTTCTGCACAGTTTTATCTCCTTTATTTGACTTTTTCAGAAACAAAAGTTTGTAGAAGCTGTTTAATTTGTTTTTAGGTTATTTACACAATGAGTCATTACTTTAACATCAACAGGCCAAATGTCATGCAAAATGAAATATATTTTTCTTTACAATGAGAAAAAAGATTATACAACTCTTTTTTTTAGTGCCTTTGCTTTTTAATTACCGGATCATTTTTTGACCATTGGCGGAACCCAGAGCAAGCTCATGTTTTTTTTTAGGTGGCCAGTTTAAGTATGAACAATAATTAAAAAGAGATAATAAGGTCGCAGCAAAAGTAGCATACCCCTTCCTGACGCAGCAGAACACTGTTAATTCCACACACTTCATCCCAAAACATGAGCAGTATTCAGAAAGGAAATACATCAAAAGTGATCCACATACTTCAGAGATGTAGCCAAAACTCTCCTTCATTTTCTCAGGTTTAGAACCTCCATACAAACGTTTTTTAAAACTCTAGCAAACATAACAAGATAATAAAAAAGTGTGAAAGCAGCTTCAGCTCTAACAGACTGATTCCTATGCTGTTTGCAAATGTTGTGACTTTACAGTTGAAGAAACTGGACAAGTGAAGGAGAATTAAATGTCCTGGTATTTGAGCATTCATGATGTCATGGACTTTCCCGCATACTGCACATTGGTTTTAATGACAAACCCTAATATTTGTTAAAGAAGGGCCTGGTAACCTGGCAGCACTTACATATGTTGCTTTCAATTACTGGAAAAAGGGAACATTTTTCAGTTTAAAACCAGTTGTGCACAGATCAGGGAAGATCAGGCTGAACATCCTGTTAATTAAAGAATCTCCATTCAATGTGGGATTATCCATTCCAGATTTTGCGAAGTGTTATGGATGTGTACACAAAACCGATCTGTGTTTGAACTTTACCACACCAACTTCAAGATTATGCTGTTTCATGACATGTAAAAAACAAGCAATTAAATCTAAAAACTGAACTAGGTAAACCTTGTGTCTTCAAAGCTCAAGAATGTTAATAAGCCTGATAGAAAAATTCAATTCAGTTCAGCCAGGAGAAGTTCAGACTTTTACCAGAGCTGTTTCAGTGCTATGATGAGCTCTGAAACCCAACTGAAACTCTTCAAACAGATCATAACCATGTAAATGCTAACATACTTGATTAATAACTCTTTTCTTATAAATTTTAGATAAAAACGGAAGTTTGGATTAAGGTCTGTAATTTATTAAATCATCTTTATTAGTGAATGTTTCTTAAGTAAAGGTTTAATTACAGCTACCTTAAAAGCCTGTGGTACATATCCGTTTACTAAAGATAGATTAATCATATCTAAAATGGGGCTGGTAATCAGAGGGAACACTTCCTTAAATCATTTGGTTGGGATTGGATCTAACATATAAGTTGAAGGTTTAGATGAAGCTAATATTTCTGATAACTCAGGAAGCTCCACAGGATCAGAACAGTCCAAACACAAATCAGGTTCTACAGTTACTTCCAATGTTGTCTGACTTGCTGAGGATAAAGTAATCATCTTCGGGAGTATGTCAAAGATTTTCTTTTTAATAGAATCAATTTCATTTAAGAAGAATCCCATAAAGTTATGACTGCTAAGAGCTAAGGGAATGGATGGCTCAACAGAGCTATGACTCTGTGTAAGTTTAGCAACTGTACTAAAGAGAAAACTTGGATTATTCTTGTTCTCTTCTATTAATGATGAGAAATAAGCTGTTCTAGCTTGGTGAAGTGTCTTTTTATACAACAGTAGGCTATTTTTCCAGATTAAGTAGGAATCCTCTAGATGTGTAGAGCGCCATTTTCTCTCCAATTTTCTAACATTGTGCTTTAAAGTATGCAGCTCTGAATTAAACCAGGGAGCCAGTCTCCTATGAATAATTACCTTCTTTTTCAAGGGGGCTGCATTGTCTAATGCATCACGCAATGATGAAGAAACACTATGAACAAAATAATCAATTTGTGAAGGGACAGAAACAAACTTATTGCCCTCCACTGTGTTTTTCTGTGATAATGAAGAAATTAAAAATGGAACAGATTCTTTAAAAGTTGTTACAGAATTGTGTCATAATGATCTACTATAAGAACAAAAATAGTCCGATAGGACAGGTTTATGAGAAATATACTGTTATTTCTTTACATTCAATGTCTTATGTCAGTACAAGGTCCAGAGTAGGAAGAGAAAGGTAGGTAGGTTTGTTGATGTTTTGAGAGAAGGCAAATTAGTCTAAGATAACATTAAAACAATATTTAGGCTTTCACTTTGAGTGTTTTCTTAAATGTTAAAATCCCACGCTACCTTATTTGCATTTAACACTAAATGAGGTAAGAAGTCTGAGAACTGATCTAAAAAATGTCCTGGACAGGACAGGGATGAGGAAAACTAAGGGTTATACATTAAAAAGAATTGTAGCTTTTAATTGGTCTGGGACTAATCAATTATTGGACTGACAGATGGTTGCTACTCCTCATCCTTACCCAGTATTTTGAGGTATGTAAGTTTTTGAAGAGAGAGATCTTACATTCAATAACCCACATTATTTTTTTATTTTTCTGTTTAGTCAGAGTTGTATTTTTTTCAACAAGTTTTATGGTTTTCTCCTTTTAGATTCATATTTAATCTATTTGGGTGGGTAGCAGTACAGACGCTGCAGAGAGGAGTGTTAGGTTATGACCTTGCTTCCTGGTCTGAACCCTGGGTTGTCAGAGTTTTAGAGAACTAAGAAATTCGTCCAGATTCCTAGAAAGAAGTGCAGTTCCTTTTCAATGTGGGATCGATGCCGTCTCTCCGAATTAGACCAGGTTTTATCCAAAATGTTCGCAAATTAGCAGTGTAGCCCACATCACTTTCAATGGTATCATTTTACATAGACTCATCTAAATAAATGGGGACACGTTGTCTCTTAGCAACATGCTGTTGGTTACAAAGAACCTTAAGATCACACTTTAAATGCCATTTCGATAGAACCCTGCCTCACCACTTGAAGTGAAATGTGTGAATATCCATCCATCTACCACTGTGGTCGAGTGGAGAACAGGCAAAAACAATATAAATGCTTGTTTTAGAGAAGATGCTATGTGAGGGTATTTGCTTTTATCTAAAACTGTACAATTTATATCTCAGGTATTGAAGGGACACAAACAATTTCATCATATGTCTGTGGAGAAATACCTAAATTTCTTATCTACTCAGTTGTCGGTGGATTGTTACAGCCTAATGGACTCAAGTGCGGAGCTACAGACTAATAATCAAATGCTATGGTGCAGCTAACTTAATTGTAATTTGGATTTGGGTGAGCTGTCTCATTGGGTTAGTCAGTTCTACGCTAGAGCCTGGCAGAAGACTTTAGGGATCTTCTATGTGTAAATTAGTTTTTTGAGCCATGCAAAGCCTCATCAACCTCATACACCTTGAACTATTTCCAATCTTCTTACATAATTACCACAAACCTCTACATATTTTATCAGGATTTTATGTGATAGAGCAACACAAAGCAGTTACAGTTGCAGGTCTTTTGGGTTATGCCTCTACCAGCTTTGGATCTTTAAAAACTTAACATTTTGACCATTCTACTCTCTAATAAGCGTAGGCTCAGTCAGGTTGGATGGAGAATATCTATAGACATAGTAGTAGTTTTCAAGTCTTGCAGGATATTCTCACTTGAATTTGGGTCTGATCGTTGATTGGGCTGTTCTAACACATTAATATGGTTTGATCTGAACCAGATTGGTTCGATTGTAGCTCTTGCTGTACGTGGAAGCTCATAGTCCGGCTGGAAAAAAGCCTCCCTACAGCACGATGCTGTTATCACAGTCTTTTTCTGCGAGGATGGTGTGTTCAGGGTGCAGTGTTAGTTTTCTGCCACATGGTGTTTTTCATGTAGACCAAACATATTAGAATTTGGTCTCATCTGAGCAGAGCGCCTTCTTCCACACGCTATCTTCTGTCCATGGCCTGTAGCAAACTGCAAACAGGACTTTTTATGGCTTCATTTCACTAATGGCTTCCTTCTTGCTGCTCTTCCATAAAGGCCTGGGCTGTGGATTTCTGCTGCCCCTCTTTTCTGTCAGTTTAGGGGATGTCCATGTCTTGGTTGGTCTGCTGTTGTTCCATCTTCTCCTCATGTTTACATGATGGATTGATCAGAGTTCTGTGAAATGTTCAAGACTTGGGATGTTGTTTTAGAACCCAACCCGGCTTTAAACCTCTCCACAACTTTCTCCTTGGCCAGTCTGCTCAGTCCCTTGGTCTTCATGATGCTGGTTGTTCTTTAATCTTCTCTAATAAACCTCTGTTTCACTGCACCATGACTTTGGTCTGAATAAATGTGATGTCACTGAAATGGTCCAATTTTTTTGTGACAGAGATGTTAAACGATTCCAGATACAAATATGTACTTTTCTGTCTCAACAGCTCTCTGAGCTTCTGCTAAATGCCTTGAATCAAAACCTTGTCCAGTTCACGTTGCGGCCAGGAGTCCAAGTCACCGTGTATGCAGCTCACCTGTCGGCAGGTAAGCCAGCACACAGGTGTCTGTTAGCTCAGGTGTACCTTCAGCACAAACATAAAGCATGTGGCCTTTTTAAAACATGCAGGCTCAGTGGGCAGTCAGGTTTATATTTCATATTTTTATTGCCCCACCCCTTCTCGACTAATAACTCCACCCCTTTGTCTGATTGGCTCCCACCATGTAGCTACACAGAGACATTCAGAGACGTATGTGTGCCTCTTCCTTTTGGGGATGCTGCTACTGTCCTAAAGGGGCTTTTAAGCTAAAGAGTAAGAGAAGTCCATATATTAAACAGATTCATCACATGGGTCTCATTTCTGTTCACTGCTCATTGCATGAGTCAGCAGGCTGCAAATACAGGTCGTATAACTTTGTTGTGTTGTTTACTCCATGTGGTGCTTGTCTCCCTGTCTCTGCAGCGCCCCTGGTGGACACCAGCGAAAACCACAGTGGCTCTGCCATGCTAATGCTGCTCTCAGTTGTGGTTGTGGGTTTAGCTGTGTTTGTCATCTACAAATTTAAGAGGTAAAGCTTTCCTGAAGCTCTCTGACAGCTTATAAAACAAAGGTTTGAGAGCTGCCTGTCAAAAAACGCCTTTCCCTCGAACATCTGACGGATCCTAGATAAACTCTTATCAGGTCATCCTTCACAAAAAGAAATGTCAGTCAGCTTTCAGCTGCTATCAATATTAGGGATTTTAAATGGAGGCAGCTGACCTTTCTGAAATGTTAAATCGTGTTGCCTTGCTAAGATAGAGTTCTGAGGGAAAATCATGTGAAGGGTCATGAAGATTTATAGACGAGCAGAGGCAGAATGAAACATTTATTAGCCTTAACAGTTCAGTCTTTTCATATCTGTTGAATTACATCCAAATGTTTGTTGACATGGAGAAAAACATTCAGTTAAAGGCTAAAAATAATCCAATCCATCATACTCTATCCGGGGGTTCCTCTGCCCTCATTTTGTAGTCTAGGCTTCTCCCTCTACCTGTTAGCCTCACTGTAAATCTTTCCTCAAGGAAGATCCCAGGCCTCAACGTCTATGCGCAGATGCAGAACGACAAAGAACCAGAAATGATGAGTCCAGCCAATCCCTCGGAGGCCACGCCCAGCTCACAGCAGGACTTGGTGCCTTCTCTGGAGATTCTGGACACCGAGTGTAACTTGCGGCCCATTGGTAAGATGCCATTGGTCTTTTCTGTACCTCCCATCTCATTGTATACCCTCCACTGTCTGTTTCACACCATTCTGCCATTCTGTTGTTGTTTCATGACCCTCATACTGTGCTTTCTGTTGTTTCTCAGTAAAATGGTCCAGACTACAGGAGAACTAAACAGATACAGTGCAGTGGGCTCTTAGTGGTACGGTTAACACACTGTCCTATCCTTTCCACACTACAAACAGGTTAACATCCTGGCGTCAGGTGTGAGGGATGACAAAAATGTCTTTAGGTTCTGAACCTCACATGCACACATAAATATAGAATTAGGAAAGTGCCAAAAAATCTCTTGCACACTTGGATAATTCCTAAAGAAATTAAATACTGTTAACTAGGAAAATTGCCAAATGAGAAAACACTAAACATAATTTTTTGAAGTAAATTATTATTCATTTATTTATTTATTTCAATGTTTAAATGTAAAGTTCAATTTCTTAATTTTTTGGACTTTTATCCTTTAATTATATATTCAATAATTAAGTAATTGTATTTTATTTAGTTTTATTTCTTGTTAATCATTTGATAATTTGCCTTTAAATTTTTTATTTTGGCTTTTCTTATAATATTTGAGTTATGCTGCAGCCCTACTGTTATTCCATAGTTACAATAATTATTAATACAGCCTTCACACTGTCCTCCTCTGTACAGTTTCAGCAAGTTGATCTGCAGTTGATTCACAAGTTCCCTGCAGAACTTTAATGGTTCTGGTGTTTTGAGGACCATATTATGAGTAGTTTAAAATTTGATGCCTCATCTTTCCAAGTTTGTTCTCATTTATCATCCATCAATTCTTCCTGAGATGATATTCTTCTATCTGTCCGTTACAGTCATGAGCAAGAGTTCTGGCAGACCCGTAAAATGGTCTGTTTTTTGTGTTCAATTTTACTGTTGAAAGTTCATGTTTCTTAGATGGCCGTGCAGAGTTATCAGACACATATTTTATCGAAATAAAGAAAAAAACACTTTTCACTGTATCTTGGCCCAAAATCAGTTAACTTCACATTATATCATCACTATCGGCAAAGCTGTAAAGACTGAAATCAGTCTTTCAATCTAATCAGCAGACCGACTGGTATAAAGGAGGGGCAGAAGTGCTGACATCATTGTGTTCATGTGTTGGCAATGGTTACCTCCAAAGTCGGATCAAAATGTCTTACAATCCAGGAAACTGCTGCTGAGAAAATGGCAGCTCAAAGAGCAGTTTTCAGGATCATCTAGAACTTCTAGTTAGAGAGAAGAAGCTTGAGGACATCTGAGAGAGTTCAGGAAGATCCAGGACCATATCTGAGGGAGTTTGATGCCCCAAGTGCAGAGCTCGTCCAGTAAGCTACAGAACTGGAGTGCCACCAGTGCAGAGCTTGGCCATGCTGGCAGCAGGTGGGTTTAAGCGCATGTACGTGTACACTGACACGAAGACTTGTGGACAACAGCTTTGTGACAAGAAGGGCATCACAGAAGAAAAATATCCAAGACAAATTGAAGCTTTAGAGGAAGTACAAAGACAGACAGCAGAAGACTGGTGCAATGTTCACTTCTCTGATGAATCCTCCCTCTGATTGTTTGGGACATTTAAAACAAAGATGAGCGCACAATGAATCCTATCTGGAGCCAACAGTGGTGCATCCTGATGCAATTTATGTGTGGGGTTGCTTCTTCTCAAAGAAAGTGGGCTTCCTCCCATAGGCAGAACTGGACATGGACAGAGTGGAGTTATAATGTCCCTCCAGAGCAATTTTCAACAATTGTTCAACAATCTTATGATGATCTATGGATTTTCCAACACAATGGAGGAGCATGTCACTCGGTTAAAATCATAACCAAGTTTCTCCAAACAACAATGGTTATTATACTCAAAGACTTAATAGTAGCTTCATGAGACCACAGGACGTGGCTCCAAACTTTGTCGCTCACTACATGTGCAAATCGTAATCTGGCTTGTTGTTTGTTGAGTAATGGCTTTACCTCTCTGAGAGACCTTTAAGCTCATGCTGGTACCAGACTTGTTTCCCTGTGGAAAATGGCACCAGCATCTCGACGAAGTATTTTGTTTTTGTTCTGGGCCACATTTCACAGCAAAATCCGTTCATCTCTGAACCTGTCTCCTTTCTGAAAGGTATGATGTCTGGACATTCCCAAGCTTTTTATGCTTGCATCTACTTGTTTGAACAGCTATGCGTGAGGGCTTCAGGTGTCTGGTAATAACACCCAAGAATGAACCAGGCTTTTGGAGGTCCACAGTTCTCTTCCTCATTTTTAACATGATTTCTATTGATTTTATTTCATGATGTCACACAAGGAAGCATCTATTTTAGGTGATGCCTTAAAGCAGGGGTCCCCAACTAAACACCAGCTGGCTTGGAGTGTTGATCAGAATGTCGCTGACCCACATAGTTGCCCATCACGCCTGGTCACATTAGATGCGGCAGCCAGTAGGAATACCTCTATATCTATATAGTAAATGAGAAACTCTTTTGTGGTCCGAGCAAAACACTCTCTGGGTCTGCATTTGGACAGGAGTCTGGGGTTTTGGGGACCCCTGCCTTAGTATATCAACGGATGTGCCTCTGTTTAGCTCAGATGTTGTGAATTAATCTTCCAGAAGTTTACAAAGCTGTGACATCATCATCTGGGCTTTCCTAAATTGCCTGAAGGCCCACTAATCTTACAGTATGAAACATATCAGTTTGAAGAAGGTAGTAAAACAGAACTTTGGTAATGTGGGAATATCTGATTACTGAATGGTCCAAAACTATTTTAGTGTTCAAAGCAGCACAACCCTGCTCAGATAAACTCATAGCACTGTGTTATAGAGTCATATTCAGTTAGGTAGAATATTATTGAAAAGTGAATTTATTTCAGCTTAATAAGTGAATCGCATTATATAGATTAATTTCACACGGATTGATGTTTTCAAGGCTTTAAGTTATAATATTTTTCTGTTTACAGCCAATAAAACTCGACTTTTAAGATGAGAATATTTCATCAGACCAATACAAAATGTTTTACTGCGGAAAAATATGGGCTTAATGAAAAGTATGTTTAATACCTGCTGAGGTTATTTTCTAAAGGTACTTTTCAAATGACAAACGAGGGTCATCAGAATGCATATACAAATTTGTTGAATATGATTGTGTATGATGTTGGTTTTCAGGATTTTTTAACCATATGTTTTAATTTTGTTAGATTCCTACTAAAAGCAGCTTTTGATCCTTGCTTGTCTTGGTCTGGTCTCTCCTCAGGATGTAAGAAACCACATGTACATGTGAAATTCTCCACAGAACACCCCACATATATCGTCTGAACTCTGAACTTCATCAAAACTTCAGTTTCCATCATGGATCAAGGATTTATTTTTGTTTTTCCATTTGCAACACAATGGTTTGGAGCTTTATACCTGTGCATGTTGGAGCCGGCTGACACATACTGTGCTCTGCTGAAAGCAGAAGTAACTGTACAGGTTTTTTTTCCATTTCTCCTTCAGCTTTGTCTTTTTAAAGAAACATTTTCAGACTTCAGTTTCGAGGAGGACGGCCAGCATGAACGAGTCAGAGGAAACGACATGTCACGCTGAAAGATTTTGGATTTTCTCACACATCCCGGATCTGTTGGCTGTTTTATGATGCAAACAGCAAACAGTGTAATATTTATTCATATAAAAATACTTTTATGACATAAATTACATGTATTTTGTAAATCCTGAATGTCTATGTTAGAACTTTGTGTATTTTATTAACAAATGTACTAAAAAAAGAAGCTGTTATATAATACGAGTAAGCTATTTCAAAGCTTTTGATCTATTGTCCTCAAAAAGCTGATTTATGGCACAAAGCAGGTTTTCTACTGAAATATTCTGCTTTTATTTCAGGTTTTAATTTCCCTATAACAACCTTCAGTTTTCAAGATTAATTTGAACCTTCATTTATTGCCTCTGCTAATATTTGTGATACCTGCCAGTTTGTAAAGCTGTGTGCTTCAGAACTATTTTACCCCCTGATGGCACCTTCCCACAACAAGCCACCCCAGTTATCAGCAGAGCTTTCAGGAACTAAAGAAGACATTTGTTGGGACGCACAAAGGCCATCAGATCCTCAGCCGCAGCCTGGAATGACTGCAGGAGGCCAAGTGGAGCTTATCGAGGTTCTCATTGAAAGCAGGACCTGGAATGAGATACAGCTGCTTTAGGATAATTCAAAGACCATGGCAGCTGGAGAAAAGATACAGATGGAGGAGATGGAAGGGAGCTTTTTGGGGACACAAGGCATTAGGGGCGTTCCAGTGGGCAGAATAAGAGCAGAGTGATTTCTTGAATACTTAATGTGGCCTGTCGAGCTCAAGGCCCGCTAAGGTTGGTGACACATTTAGGTTAATGTTCTGACCCACTGTAGTGAAGCACCCATCTTCATCTTGGCTCATTATAAGATGCTGCAGGAGCAGGAGAACTGGAGCGCAGAAGCTCCAGGGCTGAACGGTTGGTTTGAACCAGACATGGAAATGCCTGATTGATGCTTTTCACAGCTTCTGAGGAAATTCTGCAGGATCTGGTTTTCCTGTTTTTTAATTTAAGATGAAATTTAGATCCAAGCAAAGCTGTTTTTGATTTCAATTTACAGTGCCTTGCAAAAGCTTTCATCCCTTTGAACTTTCCTATTTGTTGTCACATTACAACCATAATGTTCAATACTTTTTTCTGATTTATTTGATAGATCAACACCATGACTCTTCCAGCTTTATGCATTGACAGACAAAATGTTTTGCAGGTTCCTCTTTGCAAATTAGCTCAAACTTAGTCAGATTAGTTGAAAGGCTTATGTGAACATCAATTTTCAAGTTTGCCAGAGATTCTTGGCAGGATATTGGTTTGGGCTTTGACTAGGTCACTTTGTCCTGCTGGATGATGAACTCCAGTCTCAAGTCTTCTGCAGCTCCTAAGAGGTTCACTTCCAGTATTGTGCTGAATTTAGATCTTCTTATCCACTCATCAGCTCTGATCAGCTTCTCTGTCACTGCTAATAAAAAACATCCTCAAAGCATGAGACTGCCACCTCTATCTTTCATGGTGGGGATCATATGTTCATGGTGATGTGACTTTTGTGTATTGGCCAAAATGTTACATTTTGGTCTCATTTGACCAGAACACCTTCTTCCACATATTCACTATAGCCTATTTTCCACCAATAGCCCCAGAATTTGTTTTACCCGGGTAATAGAAATCCCAGGAAATCTCCTGTGTTCTTTTTCCATTGCCAATGACCATTTATTTAAATCTGCCTAATGACATATGAGGAGGTTGTGTACAAAAACTGCAATACACATTCATTCTAGCAGATGGCATTACTCCTTTACTCTGTTTAAAAGCTATTAAATCATTTTTTGTGTCAACTATTAAATAATAGATTTTGAGCAGCTTTAGAGTTATTCAGTTGATTTATGCCTTCCAATATTCCTTAAGTTGCTCTGGCTCCATAAGCAGGAAAAGTTTTAATCATTATTTTAGGTCTACATCTTAAAACTACTTTTTGTGACAAATTAATGATGTTAAAAATATTAATTTGTATAGTAACCACCAGCACTACTGAAGCTGCTGGTGCCAAGCCCGCTGCTCACAGCTCCGCCCCTTTAACAAATCCGGGGAAAGCTGAAAAGACCTTCTCCAGAGTAGGACAATTTACCCGTGAAAGTAATGCCCCGGGAAAGTGAAATTACCCGGGTAAATTGTATCGAAATGTGACTTGGGCTTTCAGAAGCCTGGGGCTTTCCACAAGCAATGGAAAAGGGGCTTATGTCTCCAGCATGGCTTGTTGCAAACTGAAAACTCAACTCCCTATGGGTTTCTTCTTGCTCATGTTCTCTAAAAGTACAATTGCTGGAGTGTACAACTAATAGTTGTCCTGTTAACAGATTCTCCCACCTGAGCTGTGGATCTCTGCAGATCCTCCAGAGATACGACAAGCATCTTGGCTGCTTCCCTGATAAATGCTCTTGATGCTCAGCCTGTAGGTTCAGGTGGATGGCTTATTGGCCAGTTAAGATTGCAATCTCTATGGGTTCAATCGATTTACTAATTAGGTGATGTCTGAAGGCGGTCAGTTGCACTACAGCTTTTAGAATTTTATTCGCATTAAGTTTTAAAAATTTATAAATTTCCATCCACTTCACAATTAAACAACATGTGTTGGTCTGTCACATAAAGTCACAATAACAGACTAATGTTTGTGTTTGTAACACACCAAAATGTTGATATGCTGTGGTATGAAGTTTGCAAAGCACTGTAGATGAAGAAACGTAAAGGATTTCTCAGTGGGGATGTTACAGAAGTTAGACATTAGCGCCTTTTGATTCCTGTCTGTGAAGACTTGACGATGTTTGGCCCTGCTATTCAGGAAATCTGCAAAAGAAGTTCTAAATCTGGTAAAATTTATTTTATCTAAAACAAAGAGAAAGTGAGATTGCTTGTACCTACAGGCAAGGGTGAAAGTGAGCCGGTACGGTCCGGTACTGTGTACCAATAAAATATTCTGCGCCGGTACACAGTACCGGGAAGAGGGAAGAACGGCTGTCTGCTATGAAGCCATCATCCAGAACCAGTTACGGCAGCAAAAATTCACGAGCACACAAAGAAGATCCGCTACCAATAGTCAGTCTAAAACACGACTTAATGTGTTTATACATATTTTCCCCCTCATTCCACATTGTTTCTGAACTTTTCTGCAATGCTGGAGCCTCAATGCTCTTACTTTGCTTTTCTCTCCTCGGAGCTCGAGGCTTTTGTGAACGGCCAGCCTTTAAAACGAGCACCGCTACATTCAATGTCGGTCTGCTCGCTGCTAAATACCCCAGTTAAAAGCAAAGGGAGAGTAACTAGTTGTGGTTCATGTTATTTTACTGAATTACAACACAGTGCAGCCTGGAAACACCGCTTATAACCAGAGATTTCACATACTACACGAGAGCGCATGCAGCGCCTGTGAGTGGGCAGCAAAGCCTCGGTGACCCGTCCCCCCCTGCTGAGGTTTTTTGCAATCTCAAACTGTATCCTGCTAAGGATAAAGTGTGAAATATGATTTTTTCCCTCTACTTTTGGATGGGTTGTACTGGAATTCTAATTTCCCCTCGGGGATCAATGAAGTATCTTTGAATTGAATTGAATGCACGTTTACCTCATAAACAGAGCGGTTGCCAAGGAGATCGGTGCGTTCGATTTAACGGACTGGGAGATTTTACACAGGTGGTGCACAGACATAAAAAAACTGCTGCTTGCGTTAGGACAGAACAATAAATCCCTTACCATCTACAGACTTTTATATAAAAACCGCGAAAACAGCCGAACTGTCAATTTTTTTATTTAAATGAAATCAAAACTTCACAATGCAGAGAACAAAAACGTCTTTGTTCAAAAGAAAAGACGGAAACTGAAGATGAAAAGTTATGCATCAGAAAATGGTTTATCATTGTTTCATACATGGCAGTTCTTTAACAATTGAAATACATATAAATATATATATATATATATATATATATATATATATATATATATATATATATATATATATATAAATATATATATACACACACATATACAGGGGTTGGGCAATGAAACTGAAACGCCTGTCATTTTAGTGTGGGAGGTTTCAAGGCTAAATTGGACCAGCCTGGTAACCAGTCTTCATTGATTGCACATTGCACCAGTAAGAGCAGAGTGTGAAGGTTCAATTTGCAGGGTAAGAGCACAGTTTTGTTCAAAATATTGAAATGCACACAACATTATGGGTGACATACCAGAGTTCAAAAGAGGACAAATTGTTGGTGCACGTATTGCTGGCGCATCTGTGACCAAAACAGCAAGTCTTTGTGATGTATCAAGAGCCATGGTATCCATGGTAATGTCAGCATACCACCAAGAAGGACGAACTACATCCAACAGGATTAACTGTGGACGCAAGAGGAAGCTGTCTGAAAGGGATGTTCGGGTGCTAACCCAGATTGTATCCAAAAAACATAAAACCACGGCTGCCCAAATCACGGCAGAATTAAATGTGCACCTCAACTCTCCTGTTTCCACCAGAACTGTCCGTCGGGAGCTCCACAGGGTCAATATACACGGCCGGGCTGCTATAGCCAAACCTTTGGTCACTCATGCCAATGCCAAACGTCGCTTTCAATGGTGCAAGGAGCGCAAATCTTAGGCTGTGGACAATGTGAAACATGTATTGTTCTCTGATGAGTCCACCTTTACTGTTTTTCCCACATCCGGGAGAGTTACGGTGTGGAGAAGCCCCAAAGAAGCGTACCACCCAGACTGTTGCATGTCCAGAGTGAAGCATGGGGGTGGATCAGTGATGGTTTGGGCTGCCATATCATGGCATTCCCTTGGCCAAATACTTGTGCTAGATGGGCGCGTCACTGCCAAGGACTACCGAACCATTCTTGAGGACCATGTGCATCCAATGGTTCAAACATTGTATCCTGAAGGCGGTGCCGTGTATCAGGATGACAATGCACCAATACACACAGCAAGACTGGTGAAATATTAGTTTGATGAACATTAAAATGAAGTTGAACATCTCCCATGGCCTGCACAGTCACCAGATCTAAATATTATTGAGCCACTTTGGGGTGTTTTGGAGGAGCGAGTCAGGAAACGTTTTCCTCCACCAGTATCACGTAGTGACCTGGCCACTATCCTGCAAGAAGAATGGCTTAAAATCCCTCTGACCACTGTACAGGACTTGTATATGTCATTCCCAAGACGAATTGACGCTGTATTGGCCGCAAAAGGAGACCCTACACCATACTAATAAATAATTGTGGTCTAAAACCAGGTGTTTCAGTTTCATTGTCCAACCGCTGTATACTCTACATTGTCAAGAGATTCTAATTTCTGCCTTATACAAACAGCCTACAGTAAAGTAAAACATTGATACGTTTTAATTAGTTTGAGTTTGGACTTTAGGAGAGAGAGTAACAATTAACACACACACACACACACAAACATTATATATATATATAACTACTACTACTGTAGTAGTAGTAGTTATATATACTACTGTTAACCCTGCCTACAGGGTCTGTTTAAGCTAGACAGATGTCTAGTTGCTTGTTAACGATGGATGATCGTTAACAAGCAAGCAGTTTTCAGGCAGAGTATCTATCTATCTATCTATCTATCTATCTATCTATCTATCTATCTATCTATCTATCTATCTATCTATCTATCTATCTATCTATCTATCTATCTATCTATCTATCTATCTATCTATCTATCTATCTATCTATCTATCTATCTATCTATCTATCTATCTATCTATCTATCTATCTATCATCTGTCTGTCTGTTGAAGTTCAAACTAAACAGAAATGTTGATTTGATGTCACAAAATAAGGTGCAAATGGTAAATTACTGCAGATGACTGAGCTTGCCCTTCTGATGCTGAGTATGATTTCTCTTTAAAAACTATAATGTGAGAAGATACAAGTACAGCATTCAAAATATTTTTCTAGCCTTCCTGCCATGAACAGGAAGGCTCCTGATATTTTAATTAGGAGCAGAAGCAATGTCATGCACCATACAACTGGACTCTTACAATTTTAAAACAAGGAAAAATTCCAGAGTTTAAATTTTTAAACTGTCTTCAGCAAACGAAGCAACTTGTTTGGCTGAAGTCTTGCTCTCTCTTGCTCTCTTACAGCCTGGTTGGACAGCAGATATGTCTTCACATGTAGAAATAGTTTCTCACATCTCTGTACTTTGATTTTTTTCTTAACACCTCACTGATGCGGGAAAGACTGAGTAATCTTCACCCAGTACTAGCTTCCACAAGGTATGAATATATTTCCAATATTCTGTTTCCTGTTCATATTCTTCTTGTCAATATTTCTGTTTGTGAAGTTTTTCTCCAACCTTTGAAGGAGTGGTTTTCTCTAACACCTCAAAAAGTTCTAATGATGACATTATTGAAATTATGGTGCTTGTTTTGGCATCTGTGGCAATTTTATGATTGAATGTGGAAAAATGGATCAGTAGGTGTTGTAAAATATTGCCATCTCTAATACTACATTATAAAATGTGCAGAAAACAAAGAGTGTGACATTTAACACTGATGTGATCTTTCCAAGAAAACGTTCATACTTTAGAAATGCATACTAGGCTCAGTTTACATCCAGACTCACTTTTTAATCTGAGGTTCAAGGACCAGATCTGTTGTTATTTTTGCCTGGTGGCTTGATGTGTTTGAGAAATTTATTCACATGTATTTTGTTTAGTTTAATTTTTGTTAAAATTGATCAGAACAAACTGGCATTTTGTTTTCCTGCAATTTAGGTCATTTTAGAGTTAATGTTCAAGTTTTGCAAAACAGGAATGTAAAAGGTTTCTGATTCTTTATGTCCAGCCTTTATTTTGATGTCAAGCAGTGTATCAGCGGAGACCAGTGGTAAGCACCAGAAAAGTCTGAATCCGAACTTTAATCCTAGTAAAGGACTCAGAAGAGACGATCAGTCAGTAAATCTGATTGATCTCCTGCTTTCTGGTTCAGATGAGCTGGGATGTGACAGCCTCTGAATGCTGTGAGAAACATCATGGAGCTTTAGACCGTTTCCTCACCATCTCCTTGCAAATTTAGCAAGATTATTATTTTTGTAGAGAAATATGAATAATAATCCAAAAAATAAAGTTTTATTACTGTACAGCTTTTGTATGAGAACAGACGGTAAGGTGTTCAAGTGTTTCTGTTTGACCTCAACTGTGCTGTGTGTAATTGTTTTATGCATTTACAATCATATTTATTAAATGGAAAGAAGTATGTTAACTGTTCCTGTTTTCATTTGTAAAAAATGTATTTGTATTCTCTCTTTGCAGCTTTAAAATATCATTTATTGTCCCACACATGGGAAATTCGGGTATACCAGCAGGAAAGTAAAAGGCAAACAGAAGCATGCAGAACAAAAAAGATAAAAACTATTAAAAAGACAGCAAACAAAAAATAAGAACTGACTGTACAGTAAGTGAATAAATAACAAGAAAAAATCCTGCATCTGTTTTCTGGTTTAATTGAAACAAACTTGTAGAATAACATATCGCATAATTGTTCTGTTTTTTAGGACCTAAAGTTACCAAACTACAGCAAAATTTCACATTAGCATACTGAGTGCCAGTGTATGTCAGCAGGTGGCGGATTTGTACCATTTAAATATTTTTAACGAAACTTTTTTGCAAAAGAGTGACATGCCTCAACCTTTGATAATCTATTGCATCTGATCAAAAAAGTATGTATTCACAGAAAATATTCACTATTTACCTTAAGACTTAAATGTAGGACAATGCTAATAAATCACCTGGTGTGGAGGTGATACCAAAAATTGAGAATAATCCTCCTAGATTTGTATGGGAATGAGATACTATGCAGCCCAGTCATGTGATCTGGTCAGAACACTAACATAAATATTTAATGAGTTAGAGGCTGAAATGCAAGCATGAATTGACATTCCTTTTCATTTGGAAGCACGTCTGCCTTAAAGCAAAAAAAGTCTTGCGGTAAAATCCTGGCCATGCCCTTCTAGTGTGCAGTGTGTATGTTACATGTAAATGTATTTCTACAGCTTTGTCCCAATTTCCAAAAACATGCATGTTAGGTTAACTAAGATACAAATCAAATAATCTTCGTTCATAGTGTGTGCAAGCAAGCTTTTGACCGTGTCTGCCTGTGCTAAGCTGAGAACATGTGGAAAGTCTACTCTGCCTCCAGCCCACTGACCGCTGAGGACAGTCACCAGCTAACCACAAGATCCTGCAAGAGGGCATAGCTGATGTATGGATTAGAATAAAATAAAAGTGTTGTATACATTAGTTCCCATAGAGTTTAATTCATGCTAGGAGAAAATTCCAAACAGCATCTTGTATTACTACAATAGGTGCTTGTTTTAAGATCTATTCTTTAAAGTATGTAAACACTTGTATTTCCTTTAGACTTAATTAGGACACACTAAGCTGTTATATGACTGAAATAAATTGGATAGTTGTGCACTCTCTCCTCTCTGCTGAGAGTCTTTTAAACCAGTTTGTTAACCTGAGAAGATCCTGCTGAAATTAGGGAAGAGGAACTGAGAGGGAGTCATTAAAGATGAAGATGCTAATTTCAGCTGGGATATAACCTTAACAAGTACCAGTGCAGAGTATAATGATGCTGAAATGAGTAATAGTGCATTAAGGATGGAGGTTATTATAGCTGCCTCTTTTACTCTTATTTATGCAGCTCCTGGAATAGCTGTGCTCTGAGCAGCAGTCATGCTAATGATGGTGGAAAATGGCTAAAATTGCAGAGTGGTAGTGTCAATGTACAGTAGATGTCTTGAACTAAATCAGATCTGAATAACAATGACGAGTGAGTCAGCAGAAAACCACGATGCACATCTTTAAAGGCTTTTGTTAACTTTAATAAAAGAAAGAGTGCCCTGTGGGCAGTATCAAGCTCTTGCTGCAGATGAGAGTCAAGGAGATGGGGCTTCAGAAAGAGTGGATGGGGACGGAGGGAGAGCACAAAGTCTTTCAGATGTTCAAACTCCTCGGGGGGGGGGGGGCGTGTTACAGGCAATGCAGACATCTTGGGAAATATGCAGTAAACAGTATGATATGTCTGTTAATGCAGGCTCCAATAAGTCCCACTTTATGAATGAAAGTCCAATAGAGGCTTTTGCAGGAGATGAACAGATGCAAAAATGTTAAGACAACCAAGCAGGACTTGTTACATAGACTGGAGTTAAAAACTGCATTCAAACTACCAGTAAAAGGTAGCATTTAGAGATGTACCAGTTAGATTGTTGAGGCCGATCCCTAATCTCCAGTTTTTGGCAAAGCTTTAACCTACTATTCCTGATTGTAGCTGATTGCAAATTAGGAACTGATTGCCAACTTTCCAATTTTTTTTTTCTAGTCAAACTGCGGCACGATGGCAGTTTTTCAAAATGTATTTATTTTTTTTTTATATTTATTAATTATTTATATTAGGAGCAGAGGTGATGTCACATTGTGTGCAACTTGGTAAAAGATGGGTTTTCCAAATATTTTAAAACAGATAAAATGATTTCAGAGTTGACATTTTAACCCATTTTTAGCATCTTATATTAGCGCTTAACGCACTGTTAGCATTACTAACACTGTAAACATGTTATGACTTGCGAGAAATAGGACCCCAGAATGCAGACCAGAAGGCAGCATGACGGTAAGTGCAAAAGATTTAATAACAAAAAAACTCACTCACTACAGGAGGAAGGAACAAAACAAACAGGCAGGCAAGACAGGCATGGCTCTGCAGCAGCACTCTGGAGACTTGACGTGTGCAAAGGTGGGCGGCAGTAAACCAGCCTTACTGCAGTCTCATAGTCCCTCTCCACCTGCCTGATTCTCTCCATCAGCTCCGGAGAAGAATACATGAGGCTGGTCTTCCTTAAGCTCTTATTATGGCGAGCAAAAAACCTTAAGCGAGCGAAGACGAAATGGGCGGAGCTGCAGCGAACCTGGCAGACAGTGCTGTGGCAGACAGTGCTGTGGCAGACAGTGCTGTGGCAGACAGTCCTGTGACAGTGCTGTGGCAGACAGTGCTGTGGCAGACAGTGCTGTGGCAGACAGTGCTGTGGCAGACAGACAGTGCTGTGGCAGACAGTGCTGTGGCAGACAGTGCTGTGGCAGACAGTGCTGTGGCAGACAGTGCTGTGGCAGACAGTCCTGTGACAGTGCTGTGGCAGACAGTGCTGTGGCAGACAGTGCTGTGGCAGACAGACAGTGCTGTGGCAGACAGTGCTGTGGCAGACAGTGCTGTGGCAGACAGTGCTGTGGCAGACAGACAGTGCTGTGGCAGACAGTGCTGTGGCAGACAGTGCTGTGGCAGACAGTGCTGTGGCAGACAGTGCTGTGGCAGACAGTGCTGTGGCAGACAGTGCTGTGGCAGACAGTGGCAGACAGTGCTGTGGCAGACAGTGCTGTGGCAGACAGTGCTGTGGCAGACAGTCCTGTGACAGTGCTGTGGCAGACAGTGCTGTGGCAGACAGTGCTGTGGCAGACAGTGCTGTGGCAGACAGACAGTGCTGTGGCAGACAGTGCTGTGGCAGACAGTGCTGTGGCAGACAGTGCTGTGGCAGACAGTGCTGTGGCAGACAGTCCTGTGACAGTGCTGTGGCAGACAGTGCTGTGGCAGACAGTGCTGTGGCAGACAGACAGTGCTGTGGCAGACAGTGCTGTGGCAGACAGTGCTGTGGCAGACAGTGCTGTGGCAGACAGACAGTGCTGTGGCAGACAGTGCTGTGGCAGACAGTGCTGTGGCAGACAGTGCTGTGGCAGACAGTGCTGTGGCAGACAGTGCAGTGGCAGACAGTGCTGTGGCAGACAGTGGCAGACAGTGCTGTGGCAGACGAAGATGCGGGCTTACCAGCCGCAGCCCTCACGTCGGGAAACCATGGCTGCCGAACGACAGGAAGGTGCTCCACGCCGACGTCTCTTGCGGCGAGAGGAGGGCGAGGGCTTCACTGCCGGACCAGAGTGCGCAGCCAGGGGAGCAGGCGGAGAACGGCGACGAAGGGGACCTGTCCCCGGAACTGAAATCGCCAACCTGGATCCACCATAAGCCGACTGCGGCACAGACAGCCCTATAGACCGGCGCAATGACTTCTCTGCCTCCCGAGACAGGAAGGTAAAGAGGTCCACCGCATCGCGGCCAGACCCAGGACCAGCAGGTGCGAGCTCCATCTCCTCCTGCAGAAGTGGAGAGGGCACAACCTCCAGGTTCGTCGGCAGATTCCTCGTAGCCTCCTCATTCTGCCGTTCAACCCAGCGATCCAAGGCTTCTGCCTTCAGCGTGTCCGCAGGGTCCGTGGTTGGCGGAAACATTCTGTTACGGTTTGTGAGATATAGGACCCCAGAATGCAGACCAGAAGGCATCGTGATGGTAAGTGCAAAAGATTTAATAAAAAAAAAAACTCACTCACTACAGGAGGAAGGAAGTCATAATATCTTTAATATAGCTAGGTCCAGATATTACTAGACAGTGTGCTTTTCACAACCTGTGAGAAAGTTATGGATTTTATATGGTTTCTTGATTTTACTGTATTGCATGTGTTTTTACCACTGGATAGAATTGGTTGATTGTAGGGATGGGTACTGATTCAAATTTCAAGAATCGATTCATTTGCCCAGGACACGCTGGAGGGACTATGTCTCTCGGCTGGCCTGGGAACGCCTTGGGCTCCCCCTGGAGGAACTGGAGGAGGTGTCTGGAGAGAGGGACGTCTGGGCGTCTCTGCTGAGTCTGCTGCCCCCGCGACCCGGTCCTGGATAAGCGGAAGACGACGAACGAACGAACGATTCATTTGCAATTCTCAACATTTAGAATTGGATTGCTGGTATTAAAAACATTTGTTTAGCTGCTACCTGAATTACATGACTGTGTAGTTATGCAACATATTGATACTAGTATTATATTAACATTCAACAACAAACTATGAAAGAAACAGTAGTTAATGGTGGCTGGAAGGGCAGCAGATAATTTCTTTTTTTTTTTTTTTGCAATCTTTGATTTTAAGAATCAATCTTCAGGAATTAATATAAAAAACATTTCAGAATTGGAAAATGTATTTTCTTTAACACAGCCCTAGCTGATTGACCTTTTTTCATCATTCAGTGTCACTTTGGAGAGGATCTGCTGTGTTCAGTGTGACACCTAAAGGTATATTCTTGGTTTGGTGTTTGTCTGACTATCAGATCAGTTTAACCCACCCATTCCTAGCACTGGATCATGTCCTAGTATGCGACCAGAGTACTAACAGTGGCATTTTTATATCCATCTTCTAGTCTAGGAAAAAGCAGTAGCTTGAAGTTTCACTTTCATTTGTCCAATAATTTATCCTATATTGGGTTGTAGTGTGCACTGCAGGCCTTTGTTTCGTGTTGCATATATATTTTTTAACACAAGTTCAAGTGAAAGTTCACATCTACTGTACCCATTTTTTCTTTTAACAGAATAGAAAGTCTATGGCAAGATGCTTGGATGACTGTTTCTAATGTGCACTACAAGGTTCTTCACAGCCTTGGGGATGAAGGTGTTCTAGATTCCTCTGACAGCATCCATCTGTTCTGTGCCCAGCATGTGTTTCTCCCACGTCTGCAGAGGGATCTTGATGTCTTCAGAGTGGGGTGGGATAATCATCCTCTGAAAACAGAGCAGAATTGGTCCTCACAACAACTGTGGATGATGGGGCTCGCCCAGAATCCTGTTGATGCTCCAGACCTGACAGAGGTATTAATTATATTTTACTTGTACTGATTATTACAGTTGTTTCATATAACTAATATATTTAAAACACAATGTGTCTTAAACACTTGTAAAACATTGTATAGAAATCCCTGAAACATATTTTCATGATAAAGCTTGTAAATAACATTTTTCATGTTGTATTACATTACTGATGAAAATTTGGTACAAGAAAATGTAAAGATAATTTCGTAGCAAAATTATTGTCTCATTTATCCAAACTGACATTATGTGGTTTCCAATCATCAGTATCAAATTAAAGCAACACTGCATAACTTTTTGACCCAAGTATTAGCTTAATTTGAGATATATATTTGAGATAGATTTGAAAAAGATTTCTCAGGTCGATATACAGCATTTGACATGCATCGATGCTCCATGTGGGCTGCCCTTCGCAAAAACTCAACAATGTACAGGTCCTTCTCAAAATATTAGCATATTGTGATAAAGTTCATTATTTTCCATAATGTAATGATGAAAATTTAACATTCATATATTTTAGATTCATTGCACACTAACTGAAATATTTCAGGTCTTTTATTGTCTTAATACGGATGATTTTGGCATACAGCTCATGAAAACCCAAAATTCCTATCTCACAAAAGTAGCATATTTCATCCGACCAATAAAAGAAAAGTGTTTTTAATACAAAAAACGTCAACCTTCAAATAATCATGTACAGTTATGCACTCAGTACTTGGTCTGGAATCCTTTTGCAGAAATGACTGCTTCAATGCGGCGTGGCATGGAGGCAATCAGCCTGTGGCACTGCTGAGGTCTTATGGAGGCCCAGGATGCTTCGATAGCAGCCTTTAGCTCATCCAGAGTGTTGGGTCTTGAGTCTCTCAACGTTCTCTTCACAATATCCCACAGATTCTCCATGGGGTTCAGGTCAGGAGAGTTGGCAGGCCAATTAAGCACAGTGATACCATGGTCAGTAAACCATTTACCAGTGGTTTTGGCACTGTGAGCAGGTGCCAGGTCGTGGTGAAAAATGAAATCCTCATCTCCATAAAGCTTTTCAGCAAGCAGATGGAAGCATGAAGTGCTCCAAAATCTCCTGATAGCTAGCTGCATTGACCCTGCCCTTGATAAAACACAGTGGACCAACACCAGCAGCTGACACGGCACCCCAGACCATCACTGACTGCGGGCACTTGACACTGGACTTCTGGCATTTTGGCATTTCCTTCTCCCCAGTCTTCCTCCAGACTCTGGCACCTTGATTTCCGAATGACATGCAGAATTTGCTTTCATCCGAAAAAAGTATTTTGGACCACTGAGCAACAGTCCAGTGCTGCTTCTCTGTAGCCCAGGTCAGGCGCTTCTGCCGCTGTTTCTGGTTCAAAAGTGGCTTGACCTGGGGAATGCGGCACCTGTAGCCCATTTCCTGCACACGCCTGTGCACGGTGGCTCTGGATGTTTCTACTCCAGACTCAGTCCACTGCTTCTGCAGGTCCCCCAAGGTCTGGAATCGGCCCTTCTCCACAATCTTCCTCAGGGTCCGGTCACCTCTTCTCGTTGTGCAGCGTTTTCTGCCACACTTTTTCCTTCCCACAGACTTCCCACTGAGGTGCCTTGATACAGCACTCTGGGAACAGCCTATTTGTTCAGAAATTTCTTTCTGTGTCTTACCCTCTTGCTTGAGGGTGTCAATAGTATCCTTCTGGACAGCAGTCAGGTCGGCAGTCTTACCCATGATTGGGGTTTTGAGTGATGAACCAGGCTGGGAGTTTTAAAGGCCCCAGGAATCTTTTGCAGGTGTTTAGAGTTAACTCGTTGATTCAGATGATTAGGTTCATAGCTCGTTTAGAGACCCTTTTAATGATATGCTAATTTTGTGAGATAGGAATTTTGGGTTTTCATGAGCTGTATGCCAAAATCATCCGTATTAAGACAATAAAAGACCTGAAATATTTCAGTTAGTGTGCAATGAATCTAAAATATATGAATCTTAAATTATCATCATGACATTATGGAAAATACTGAACTTTATCACAATATGCTAATATTTTGAGAAGGACCTGTAGATTCCAAAACACAGAGGGAGACAGTTTCATTTTGCAACGGTGCAGTGCTGCTAGTCACCTTCAGGGGGGCTAAACCTGGAAGTTACAGTTTAAGCGCTGCCTGGTGGCTAAAAGTTAGTGTTGTTTTAATGAAAGTTATAGGGTTAATTTGAGCTAAAAATGATCGGTTTAAAAGCTGAATAACAGCTTATGTCGCATTAAAAAAAATACAAAAGTGCTGATACTATATTGATACTGGCATCAGGATGGTATCCGTTCTGTTCACATTAGTCTTCTTAATCTTCTAAATAATTTATACATTTATTTATAAATTCTTATTACTTATTACTTGATGTTCCCTGATTTCTAAATTGATCTCTTCTTTATAAATTCAGGAAACTGAGGATGTGGATCTTCATTTCGATGCTGCCCGTGAGCAAGAAGGGAGCAGTCATGGAGTGATTCTCCCACCCATTAAATGTCCCCTCTCTGAATAGGACATGACAGGCCTGAGGGACACTATTGATGTTACAAGACCTTTAGATTCCTATGGGCGAGACATTTATTTGGCTGTATTGGACTATGTGCTAAATCACATACTCTAGATGCAAACATTTTGTTTCAAAAACCAGTTTAACACAAATATTTTACAAAAACTGAACAATTAACCTGTTATAAATGTTTATTGTGACTGACAGCAGTGAAGCTACACAGCACAAACATTATTGAACTGCTTCTCAGAATGCTCGGTAGCAACATAACGCCAATTAGCCATACATCTAGATGAGATGTAAACAAATTACTTTTATGAAATCTTGTTGCAAGATTACATTCTTAACCTTAACATGTTTGTATGAAATGTTCAACAGTACTACTATTAAACAATAATGTTCAATCTTGACTAATTTCGCTTACAAAATATTGATATTGGAACGCTGGAGCACAAAGTCTGCACTAGCCATGGTTAAACTTGACCGTTACAGCAAAATCCTTCTTCTCTAAGGGAAGAAGTGGGATGTGACCTTGGCCTTAGATCCACTGGAGAAACCATGCCCCTGTTCTTCAGCTATAAAAACAAGTGTTATGTGACAATTGAAAATGTATTTCCTTACTACATACAATGCAGTTCTTTCAATTAAAAGAGTGAAGTAGAGAGATATACTCAGCCACAGAAAAACAGCTGATCAAAACGTAAACTTTTACAATGATTTGAACTTTTTCAGTGTTTTCATTTAGAACAATGGCTTTAGGAAAACAATCATTTGTATCCATGTTCTCTGTATGTATGCTGATTGTCATTACAGCCTAGCATTCCAAAAAACTGACAACTGTCTTGAAATACAAATCACCCTGGTCCATCATACTGATTACCATTATTAAACATTTTTCAGGTAGAAAATAACATGTTCAAAAACAGTATAAGTGGGACAGAATACTTTCAAAGCGCCAAATATTACAAAATAAACATTCACATTTTACTGAGCTTTCAAATATTTGATCTGCAGGACATAAACAACTATCTACCCTCAGCTTCATAAAAACGTCCTGAATAAAGTTGATCATCTCCAGCTCCATCTGATGTCTGGAAGTCCCTTTGTCACTCAGTTGATGAAGAATGGATGCCATGACGAACTCTGCATTAACCTATGATGACATAAAATCAACATATGTATCTTTTCACTATTATGAAATGTTATAGCAGTTAGGCATTTCTTCATATAATAATAATTCTAAATGGTCTTGTCTTGCTTACATTTACATCTTCAACAGGAACAAACAGGGGCTGGCAGATATTTGGCTACTACCTGATTAGGAAAAGAAGGTCATACAGCTGCAGGCCTTCTCTCAGTTGTTCCAACATAGGCTGCAGCCTCGGCACTGCATGGAGTACAATGGCACTACAATGGTAGACAGAAAAACAATTGCTACAAAAAATACTTTTAAGTGAATTGTAGTGTACAGACGAAAATCTGTCCAAGCACACCGAACAATGGAATCCTTGTTTTTCACTGAGAAAGCTCCAGTATATCCACAATTTATAATTTTGTCAGAAAGGCCTTCAATTGAATCTTCAGTTGAATTTTCAACCTGGAAAGACTCACATAATGGAGAAACAACGAGAAGATGATTAGGTACATCTTCCCCCCTGGGATCCGATCCTAGTGGTGGCGTAGGCCTTGGTATATTTGGAAGGAGATGGGAGCCTATGGTGAAGAAGGGGTGGAGGAGGGTCGAATCTCAGCAGAAGAGCGGTGTCTTCTATGCAGAACGTCTTTAAAAGTGATGCCCTGTAAGATGATTGGCCGAGGAGGAGTATGGACCTGCCGTTGATTGGAGCAGCAAGTGAGGAGGGATTGGACACAGCAGGGGTGATGAGTCTTCCATGTTGAATTTTGATGTAAACTCCATAACAACCTGACAATAAAAATTTAATTAACAGTAAGAAAATGTTTTTTCCCATGTAAACATGAACATATTTTACAAGGGATGCATGATAAAACACAGCTTTTCAATTCAGTTCAATTCAATTCAGCTTTATTTATATAGCGCCAATTCACAACACATGTTGTCTCAAGGCTCTTCACAAAGGTCAGGTACATACATTCCAATTAATCCAAATCATTGAACAGTAAAGTCAGATTGAGTTATTTATTCAAATTGGATAAAATGTTTTTCTGTCTAAGGAAACCCAGCAGATTGCATCGAGTCAGAGATTTGTAGCATTCATTCCTCCTGGATGAGCATGTAGCGACAGTGGACAGTCACTGGCGTTGACTTTTCAGCAATCCTTCATACTGAGCATGCATGTAGCGACAGTGGAGAGGAAAAACTCCCTTTTAACAGGAAGAAACCTCCAGCAGAACCAGGCTCAGTGTGAGCGGCCATCTGGCACGACCAACTGGGGGTTTGAGAGAACAGAGCAGAGACACAAAGAGAACAAAGAAGCTCTGATTCAGGAGTCCTTTCTATAGGAAGGAAAAGTAAAGGTTAATGGATGTAGCTCCTTTAGTTGTTTCGCCTAGAAAGAATGAACAGATAAACTTAGAGCTAGTTTTCAAAGTTAGAGTCTGAAAGAGAGCACATATAGTTAGTCACAGTAAAAGCTCAGTCAATCACCATGTCTAGGAGAGAGAAAGGGTTAAACACTGAAAGACAGGGCCATGTGGATCATCTGTAGAAGGTGAGTATTAAGTTGTTGCCAGCAGAAGCTCGGACGATTCCCCTCTCCAGAAAGGTGTCACAGGTAGGCACAGAACCAGTCCAGGTGTAGCTTCTAGGAAGAGAAAATAGAGAACAAGGTTAAAAGCTGAAATAACAGCAAATAATCCAAAATTGGAGAGTAGTGAGAGAATGTAGCGAAGAGGGTGAAAGTGGTCATTATGTCCTCCAGCAGCCTAAGCCTATAGCAGCATAACTACAGAGATAGCTCAGGATAATCTAAGCCACTCTAACTATAAGCTTTATCAAAAAGGAAAGTTTTAAGCCTAACTTTAAAAGTAGACAGGGTGTCTGCCTCACGGATTAAAACTGGGAGCTGGTTCCACAGGAGAGGAGCCTGATAACTAAAGGATCTGCCTCCCATTCTACTTCTAGAGACTCTAGGAACCACCAGTAAACCTGCAGTCTGAGAACGAAGTGCTCTGTTAGGAACATATGGAACAATCAGATCTCTGATGTATGATGGAGCTAGATCATTAAGGGCTTTATATGTGAGGAGGAGAATTTTAAATTCTATTCTGGATTTAACAGGGAGCCAATGAAGGGAAGCTAAAATAGGAGAAATATGATCTCTCTTTTTAATTTTCATCAGAACTCTTGCTGCAGCATTTTGAATCAGCTGAAGGCTTTTAACTGCATTTTGTGGACACCCTGAAAGTAAATAATTACAATAGTCCAGCCTTGAAGTAACAAATGCATGGACTAGTTTTTCAGCGTCATTCCTGGATAAGATATTTCTAATTTTGGCAATGTTCCGGAGATGAAAGAAGGAAATCCTAGAAACCTGTTTAATATGGGATTTAAATGACATGTCCTGGTCAAAAATAACACCAAGGTTTTTTACTTTATTATCGGAGGTCAATTTAATGCCATCCAAGTTAAGTGATTGAATAAGCGGGTTTCTTTTTTAAATACTCAGGTCCAAAGACGACAACTTCTGTCTTGTCTGAATTTAGAAACAGAAAATTTTAAATCATCCAAGTTTTTATGACTTCAAGACATGCTTGTAGTCTTTCTAACTGGTTGAGTTCATCAGGATTTATGGATAAGTAAAGCTGAGTATCATCAGTGTAATAGTGAAAATTTATTCTATGCTGCCTGATAATTTGACCTATTGGAAGCATATATATAGTAAAGTGAATTGGCTCAAGTACTGAACCCTGTGGTACTCCACAATTAACCCTGGAGTTTAAAGATGATTTATCATTTACATGAACAAATTGGAATCTGTCAGACAGACAAGATTTAAACCAGACTAGCGCTGTTCCCCTAGGGGTGTAGCGTGCCATTTTCTCTCCAATTATCTAACATTGTACTTTAAAGTATGCAGCTCTGAATTAAACCAGGGAGCTAGCCTCCTATGAATAATTACCTTCTTTTTCAAGGGGGCTGCATTGTCTAATGCATCACGCAATGATGAAGAAACACTATGAACAAAAGAATCGATTTGTGAACGGGAAGAAACAAAGTTATTGCCCTCCACTGTGCTTTTTTGTGATAATGAGGAAATCAAAAGTGGAACTGATTCTTTAAAGGTTGTTACAGCATTGTCTGATAATGATCTACTATAATGAAATTTTCTTTCAGGTGTGGAGTACTCGGTTAAATTAAACTCAAAGGGTATTAAAAAATCATCAGACCGGACCGGGTTATGAGAAAATATTGTTATGTCTTTACACTCAATGTCATATGTCAGCACAAGGTCCAGAGAATGAAGACAAAGGTAGGTAGGTTTGTTAATGTTTTGAGCAAAGCCAATTGACTCTAAGATAGCATTAAAGGCTATATTCAACCTATCACTTTCAGTGTCAACATGAATGTTAAAATCCCTCACTCTAATAACCTTATCTATATTTAACACTATATCAGATAAAAGGTCTGAAAACTGATCTAAAAATTGAGAGTAAGGGCCTTGTTGGATGGTACAAAACAACAAACAGAAGTGGTTTTAGTGCTTTGCAATTTGGATGAGGAAAACTAAGGATTAAATATTCAAAAGAGTTGTAGCTATTGATTGGTCTAGGACTAATCAATAAATTGGACTGAAAGATGGTTGCCACCCCTCGTCCTCACCCAGTATTTCCAGGAATGTGACAATTTAAATAATTAGTAGGAGTTGACTCATTTATAGTAACATAATCCTCTTGCTGCAGCCAGGTTTCTATGAGGCAAAATAAATCAATCTGATTGTCACAAATCAGGTCACTAACTAGCAAAGTCTTTGAAGAGAGAGATCTTATTTTCAGTAAGCCACATTTAATTGTTTTATTTTTCTTTTTAGTCTAAGTTGTGTTTATTTTTATTAGATTTTCCTGATTTCCTCGTTTGAGATTTTTGTTTTTTCTCTTTTTTACCGTGTCCTGTCCGGCAGAGTAGCACTCAGAATTGTTATCTGAGTGCCAAAAAATTGCCCAACAGATTTACTTTCACAAGCATAGCATCACAGCTAATGCTTTAAAACTCTGCTTGATATTTAAAAAAAAACTTTATTATAAACTTCTTTGGGAAGTGTTACGGACACGGAGACTGGAATGAAAAGGAGAAAAGAAGCTCAAAAAAGAGAAAGATGGGGCAAAAGGGAAAAAGGGGAGAAAAGGAGGAAAGAGTGGTGGAGAGAAAGGAGGATGAAAAGAACATAAAATTACACCCTGCTTGCTTATACACCTGTAGGTGTTTTTTATTGTTGTTTTTTTTTAACAAAATATCACAGAATAAATGTACTTAGTGAGAGGTGCAGCCCAATATAGAACATCTGTGTATCTGTCAACACCTGAAGCTTAACACCTGTGAGTATGAGTGTGGACGTGCTTTTGTATACAAGGTTTCTCCACAAAAATATGCAATAGCGAGTGTCAGGACCCACAGACCTGCCCCATGGTCCCACGACGGACACTGAGGTGATCCGAGCCACAGACATCCAAAGGTCCCCCAAAGCACAGGAACCCCTGGAGGACCACCACCGGGACCCCAAGAGAAGAGCAGTGGAGAGTCCCAGGGGAACCACCCAGCAGCGACAGTGCAGAAGCCACAGGGAGCCGCAGCGACGAGCCCACAGGCCCCGCTGGCCGCCACCACACCCGAGCAGATCCAGCCATGGACCCAGAGGCCCAAGATCCCGGGACCCACCACCCCCCAAGCAGAGGCCCAACAGAGTCCAGTGGGCCAGGCCCTGGCAAGCAGCCACCGGGAGTGAGCCAGCACACACCAAAGCACCCAGTCCCGGACACCGAGAACCACAAGTACACCAGCGGGCAGAGACTCCAACCACCGGCAGGTAGTGTGGAGGGGAGGAAATAGGCCCCCCCTAATATGGTGGGCATAAGCTGATCCAGGAGTGGGAGCATTCCAAGACCCAACCTGTTGCAAAAACAAAACAAAAAAAACAGGCACACACAGTCACTGTTGGAATAATTGAATAAAGATTTGTCTTATAGTTTCTCAAATTTTTTAACATAACCATTTAATCTTATAATCATTCAAGATGTGTGTAAGTAAAGAATGTGATGAGTTGTCTGCAGGCAAAGATCATAAATGGAGCTGAGCTTGCGGGAAAGGAAGCAGTCCAGTTGAGGAGGTCATAAAGATGAAGGCTGATTACACTGAACAAAAGGCACAATTGACCCTGGAAGCTGAAAGAGGACTGTGGAAATGTGTTGTTAATGGATAAAGCTGTTTATGACCTGTTTACGATGCAGCTGTTGTTTTCCCATCCTTTAGAGAACAATGTTTTTGTAAATAGGGACCCCCAAAGATAATAAAAAGAGAGGTGCGGGCAGATGCTGTTCAGAGCGGTGCGAGATCTGTAACTGAGCACATCTTGACCGTTTCTCCTCGCAGCAAGTAAAATAACTAATTCTTTGTCTCTCTCTCTTCTTTTTTGTGATGTTATAAATATTGTTAGGTGGTTTGAACCTGACAGTCACAATCACCCACTCCCATCACCCACTCCCACCCTCATGCATACACATAACATTACTCGCACCCAACGTAAAGACAAACAACAATGGACGTCATACACTCACTCACACTCCCCATGCATACTCTATACTCCCAGGTCCAGGCGCCGGTACCCCCCAGGGGCAACAAGCCCCTGGACCCAGGAAGTGGTCCCTTTCCCTCCTGGGGCAGAGACAGTCAGACAACGCTGGCACCGCCCATACCCGGGTGACCTCGGCCGGGCTCCTGCCCCCCCGCCCCGAACCCAATCCCCAACAATCTCCATCCACCTATGGAGAGGGGGCTATGTACAAAAGAGGGGTCCACATGGCTCAAAGCAGCCCACCAACTGGAGCCGCCCTAGGACGGAACAGTCCCGACCCCCCAATGAGCGCCGATCCCAACCACATAAGTCTCCCACCCCCAGTGAACCCCAACAAGAACCTCCCCACAGGGCCAGCCTCAACAAGGACACCGATATCGAACACATCCCCCCGAACCCAAACGGCACGAATCCCCTCCCCCACAGTGGCACACCCCCTGCAGGTGAACTCCATGGCCGAGAAGCCGATGAAGCCACACCCAAGAACCATACAGCGCAAGCTCCACACACAGCCCTGCTCTAAGAACCCCCGCCGCACCCTGCTCCCCCACCACACAGCGCGCCGCAACGGCAAGGCAAGTGCCCTGCGCAATGCCACCCCGCCCACTGGCGCAACAGGGCAGATCCAACCGAGCACCGCACCCACAACACAACACCTGACCCCGCACCAAGACGGGACAAACTCATATGCCAAGACGTCCCGGGCCAGTGTTCCCCACCACGCCCCCCTCAACCACAAAAAACCACTACATCACTGTCACTGCAATGACTGCCCAGGGAGAAACACTATCCAGCTCAGCTCCACCATTGCCGCCCAGCCGATCCAAACGCCGGTGACCCCACGCCCTAGAAGTGGACACAACCCCTCCACCCCACAGGCTGCAGCCCCTCCACGCCACCCCCTAGCCCACCGCCCCGATCCCCCCTCGGACATGACAGCCAGCAGTGCAGCACACATCCAAGCCCGCCCAACCCCCCCAGACAGCGCCAGCAGCCCCAGCCCACCAGTCCACGAGAGGGATACATGCACCGGCCGGGTACCTGGGCCATGCAGGCCAACTGCAAGCCCCAGCATCAGACAATCCCCAAGACCCGACCCCCAGCCCCCCCCCCCGGAACCACCCAGCCCCTCAGACCTCAAGCGCGAGAAGCGCCCAAGCGGCCAAGAATGCCGCCCCACTCCAAACAAAGGAGCAGACCAGCCGGCCCAGCCCAACCAAAATACGCCACACAAAGGAGGGCACATGACCAGCACGCCCAGCCACCCCCGAAACCCAAGGGGCAGAGCCAACAGAGCGCCCAGCCCCCGAAGCCCGGCACCAGACAGCAGCCACAACCAGGCAAGCAGGGCAACAAAACACATCCCACTCTAACACCAAGGCCACCACCAAACTGCACCCGACCCAAAATGGCAGGCCCACCCAAATGCAAGCTCCAGGCCAGGATAGGTACATGCACCCCCCCATAGACAGGCGAACCGAGACCATCAGGCCAGTTGGGCAGTCAAGCAGACCCCACGATGCACCACCCCGCCCACTACCATGCCCAAGGGAATGACGCCGGCACAGCAAGCCGAAGGGTGCCACAGAAAGGCCCTAGCACATGCAGCAAAGAGGCCACACCCCCATCCAGAGACTCAGACCCACCTACATCCAGGTCAGCCAAGCAAAAACAATAGAGCCAAGCCAGACTGCAGATTCCCCCGAGCCAGCGCCACAGCAACACCACATATCTTTCTGTGCATTCGTGGAGGCACGGCGAAGACCACTAACCCCAAGCACACACAACCAAACCAGGAACCATTCAGCAAACGAGCAAACCCTACCCCAGTACGAGGCCGAGAAGCCCAACGCAAGCGCAGAGCTCAGCGACGCCCGCCCTGCCGCACCCACACCCAGAGGTCAGAGCCGCCGCGCACAGGACCACCGCCCCAACACCACAGCACGCCATACAGCGGAGGACGGAATGTAGCAAAGAGCACCCAAAGCTAAAGCTGCACACAAAGCTCACACTGCGCAAATGCGCCCCCACCAGCCCCCCAAAAACAAAGCCCCGCATGAAAGTGCACCCCCATGAAAAGAAGACCCACAGCATCCAGGTCCTAGAACATGCCCGATACCCATACCCCTACGAGAAGCAGCCCCGCAACAAGACCCACCCCGAGGCCCACAAAAGGCAAGAGAGGCCACAGAGCCAAAACCAAAACCCATCTGGTAGCCGAGACCAATCCCGGCCAGCCCGCACACTCGAACCATGCAGACCCCTACGAGCCCCCACCCCCAGACAGAAAAGGGACCGGCGTCAGTAACCGGAACCAAGACAAGGAACCAGAAACCGAGCCGGAACCACCCAAGACCAAACGATGCCCACAACCATCCAAGGCCAACCACCCATCCCCACCCCAGAAGGAAACCTACACCCACCCCAGCATTCAAACAACTCCCAGAGCACATAAGACATTGGACACCCAGGTTGACCCTGCCCCACCCCCTCCCGCAGACCCTCTGCCCCGCCAGCAGAATGTGCTCCTTGAAGGAAGGAGCACCTGCAATGAGATGGGACCTACCCGCCAGTTTCGGGGGCCCTTATGCCCAACGATACACCAAAGGTCCCCAAGCCAGGGCCAGGCGCCCGGAAATGCACCAGCCCAAAATCCCGGCGACATACCCGCCAGGACCCAAGACCCCCAAGGCCCAGCCAGGACCTCAGCCCGGGGGCGATACGCCCCAGAAACCCCGAGCCACCAAGCCCACCCCAGACCCACCCAGGAGCAGCACGGGCACCAGGCCAGTGACCTATGTCCGTCGGCACAGGCCCCCCGAAAGCACCGCATGCAGCTACCAGATGTCTCCCCCAAGAGCCACCAAAGCCCCACCCCGGCCGGCACAACAGCCCCCAGCGTCAGACCCCCCAGCGATCCCAGCCCAGGGACACCCCAAATGCCCCAACCGAGACACCCTCCCAAATCCGCCACAGCGCCCCAAAGGATGAAGCCAAGGGCGCCCCACCCCCACTAGGTGATGGAGCCGATTAAAGGAGCCCAGATAGATTGATCTGACGTGGAGGCAGAGGCTGTCTCAAGGCTTATTTAATCCAACAGACAATTTCTATACTGATTAATATTAAGAAGGTTTTTATTTTTTCAGTTCATGAGGATAGTTTTCTTAGCGATGCATAAGGCAGTGAAAACCATGTGAACTGAATTTGTCTCTATGATGACATCATTTAAGTTGCCCAAGAAGCAAACTGAAGGGGAAGGTATTACATCTCAGACACTTTGATAAGTCTTCACATATCAGGCACAAGAACCTCTGAACGGGTGTACATAACCATAGTGCATGGATGTAATTATCTGGTATATTGCTTGTGCAGTGTAAGCAAGTATTGGAAGGCGCCAAGCCCATCCTGAACATCTGTTGACCTGTATAGTATACTCTATGAAGGATTTTATATTGTATTAATTGCAAACTGGGGTTACTTGTCAGTTTAAAAGTTCTGGAACATATCTGAGACCAGAATGTTTGGTCAAAGTTAACTGATAAGTCCACCTCCCATTTTGTAATAGGAAGGGAAATTGATTCATCTATATTAGACAGTGTCCTGTATATTTTAGACATTAATTTGAGGGGGTTGAGTTTTAGGAACTCTAGTAGACTTGATGGGATTTGTAACCCAACATTATTACATCTAAATTAATTTTTTATTATAGATGTCATTTGTTGATATTCTAAAAATGTATTCTTGTCCATCCCGTATTGTATAATTAATCTGTTAAATGGGATGAACTGAATTCCTTCAAATATATGTTCCATGTATTCAATTCCTTTACTCCTCCAATATGGAAAATTTATCATATTATTTTTTTGTAGGATGTCAGGGTTGTTCCAGATGGGTGTACGTCTGCATGGGATTAGTGAAGACCCTGTCATTTTTAGATATTCCCACTATGCTGTCAGAGAGGTGCTGACGTTGAGGCTTTTGAAGCATACATGCCATTTTATATTTGAGCTAATAAATGGTAGATCGCAAATCTTTATATTATTGCATAATGTCTGTTCTACGTCTAGCCAGGGTTCATCTAGAGGACTGTGTTTAAACCATTTTGAGATGTAATGTAGCCTGTTAGCTAAGAAGTAAAGATGAAAGTTAGGCAGATCTAGTCCTCCTTTATCTTTGGTCTTTTGTAGTGTTTTTAGGTTGATATGTGAGGGCTTATCTTTCCAGAGAAATTTAGTGATGGAGGAGTCCAGAGATCTAAACCAGTCAGATGACGGTTTATTCGGAATCATTGAGAATAAGTAATTGATTTTTGGCAAGACCATCATTTTTATTGAAGCAACCCTGCCAAAGAGTGATATGGGTAGAGATTTCCATCTGGCGAGATCATCTTCCACTTTTTTTAAGAGCGAGATGTGGTTTAGTTTTGTTAAATCTGCCAATCCAGGAAACACATGAATGCCCAAATATGTAATATTCCCTGATTGTAGTTGTATATTAGGAAAATTGTTGAAAGAACAATTTATTGGAAGAACTGTCGATTTTAACCAATTTATAGAATAGTCTGAAATTCTTGAGAAATAATTTATCAATCCAATTACCTGAGTGACAGATGTTTGCGAATGCTGGAGAAAGAGTAATACATCATCTGCATAAAGACATATTTTATGTTCAATATTCGTGCATTTTATGCCTTTAATATCTTTAGTTTGTCTGATTGCTGCTGCTAGTGGTTCAATAAAAATAGGAAATAATGAGGGGGAAAGTGGGCATCCCTGCCTGGTGCCCCTCTGAAGACAGAAGTGGGAAGATCTTTGGTTATTTGTTCTGATACATGCCGCTGGGGAACTGTATAATATTTTTATCCAGTTTATGAAAGAGCTTCCAAAACCAAATTTAGTCAAGGTTGCAAACAAGAATTTCCAGTTAACTCTATCAAATGCTTTTTCTGCATCTAGAGATAATATATTGGTCTCAATATTTTTACTGTAGGAATAATCCATTAAATTAAGTAATCTACGTGAATTAGTGGATGAATGCCTACCTTTAATAAAACCAGTTTGGTCAGGATGTATTATGAAAGGAGTAACCTTTTCTAGTCTTTTTGGAAGGGCTTTACAAATTATTTTGAGATCGACGTTAATAAGCGATATGGGTCGGTAGCTGGAAGGGAGTACTGTGTCTTTTCCTAGTTTTAACAAGAGAGTGATGTTGGCAGAATTTATATTTGGCAGAAGTCTGCCATTTGTTTCGGTTTCCTGCACCATTCTTTGGAATATTGGGGCCAAAATATTCCAGAATTCTTTGTAAAACTGTTGGGAATCCATCTGGGCCTGGAGCCTTTTTATTGGGTATGCTTTTTAGAGCTTCTTGGATTTTGGCTGAAGTCAGTGGTACATCCAGGGCCATCGCTTGATTATGTGATAGTTTAGGAATTGTTACTTTATCCAGAAATTGATCAATGTCATTATCTGACGGGTCTATCTGTGGTGAGTATAAAGCTTGGTAGAAATCTCTGAAAATGCTGTTTATTCTTTCGGGATCATAAACTGTATTCCCTGTCGAGTCTTTTACAGCAAATATTGTTGTTCATTCTTTCTTTCTTTATTTTTAGTTGGTTAGCGAAAAAGCTACCTGATTTATTGCCATGTTTAAAGTTTTGTATATGAAGTCTTTGTACAAAGAATTTGTTTTTTTTGTCAATGATTTCATTCAATTCTAGTTTGGCTTTACATAGTTTGCCCAACTTTTCCTCTTCTTGGGAAGCATCTAACAGTTTAATGGTTTCTTCTAATTCCTGTATATGTTTGTGTTCTTTTTTCTTCTTATGTGATGAAAATGAGATTATTTTACCTCTCATCACTGCTTTCCCAGCCTCCCAGAGAACAGATGTTGATGTCCCCGGGATATCATTAAATTCCAAATATGAAGTCCACTCTTTTTTTAAATATTTAATAAATTCTTCGTCCTTCAGCAATGATGTATTAAACCTCCAGTTTTTGCTTTGTGGGTTTTCTTTCTTATTTACTAGAGTTAAGGAGACAGGTGCATGATCACTGAGAGCTATAGGGTGTATCTCAGTGTCTGAAACGTCAGTCAACAATGAGCTGCTGACTAAGAAATAATCCAGATGAGAGTAAGATTGATGGACATGTGAGAAGAATGTATATTCTCTGTGATTAGGGTGGAGAGATCACCATGCATTGCAAAGTCGGTAATCACTCATGTACTGTCTAACTATATTTATTGATTGCCAACTGCGCTGAGTCCCTGTTGTACTCCGCCTGTCTATTTCTTCATTTAGACCAAAGTTGAGATCGCCCCCAAGAAGAAGTGAGCAATCCTAGTGTTTAGACAGTGCAGAAAAAAAAAATGGAAGAATGGCGGCTCATCAACATTTGAGGCATATATACTGACAATACATATATTTTGGTTATGTATAGATATTTTTATTATAATAAATCTACCTTCTGGATTTGTAACTGTGTCTAATACTGTAAAGTTTATTTTTTAATCTATTCAATTTTGGCCGTGGGTGAGACACTGTCTTAATAGGGTAATGGGTGGGTAGCAGTACAGAAGCTGCAGAGGGGAGTGTGAAACCACAACCCCGCTTCCTGGTCTGAACCCTGGGTTGTCAGAGGTTTGGAGAACTAATAAATTCGGCCAGATTGTTTCTAGAAAGAAGAGCTGCTCCATCCAAAGTGGGATGGATGCCGTCTCTACGGATCAGACCAGGTTTTCCCCAAAATGTTCGCCAATTATCAATGTGGGCTACATTGATAATAATTGTATATTCATACAGAGCTCATACCTGGTCAATTAACCCTCACAACTGGACATCTGCAACTGCATCAACAATGAGAGTTGCCGGGTTTATTTAGGCACTACAAAGGTAACTGTCATGATTTGGGGTTGTTTGGTTTTTGGTTTCAGGTTTTTTCCTTATGTTTTTCACTGTTCAAGTTTTGAATCATGTTTCTCTCTATTTTCCTGGTCATGCATTTGTTTTGTCGTCTTGTTCATGTTTTGTCAAGTTTGGTTTTCGCATCTGGTTATGCTTTTACTTCATGTTTTTCTAGTTTGTGTTCAAGAGTCTCTGTTTTGCTCCAGTCACGTTTTGTTCAGTTAATTAAGTTTATTCGGTTCACCTGCTTCAAGTTAATCTGTCTCCTTGCTCCACTTGGTTTTCATGCCATATATTCACACCTGTTCTGTTAGTCGTGGCGGAGACATTTCTCATGCTCATGTCTTGTTCTCTAACCAAGTCTTGTCTTTTTGATCATGCCATGCCTGTCTTGCCTGCCCCTTTGTTTTGTTCCTGCCTCCTGCTGAGTGTGAGTTTTTGTTATTAAACCTTTTTTCACTTACCATCACGCTGCCTGCTCGTCTGCATTGTGGGGTCCAATATCAAGTAAACCGTGACAGGTAACTATAAGTCCATGGGCTGAAAAAAGCAGGGGCCGCCTTGTGCCAAACTTACTACCAAAATCTCTCCAACAGTCCTATTTCCACAAATTTTGGATAAATGTCTTTAAAGACATATTACAGAAATAAACTGTTTTGACTTCCATAAAAATAAACTCACTTGTACAGGTTGCTGTCAATGTCAGTCAGAGAGTATCATTGGTGCTTTGGCCCCTCAAAGAAACAGGTCTCAATTCCTGTCATCATTTCTATTTACACGTACCAACACAATAACTTTGTTGGTCTAGTTTTCCAATATCAACTCATATATTATTGTGTGACAGAAATAAATTACTACCACCCACTTACTTTAGACCATTGTCGAAGCCGTCTCTGCTTCCCCAGGTCCGTTGTTTTGGGCACAGGTTTCAAAAGAGTGAAATAAACACAATCAGCTTAAATTCGCCTCTGCGCAGAGGGAGAGAGATGCCCCAGCCAACACCTGCGAGCAATAACTCTGCTCTCTCTCCGATTCCAGCTCGTTTTATTAGATCTCCAGGGCGTGTTCAACATTTCCTTTTTTACATATATCATATCACTTAGTTGTACAACATAACAGTTCCTTGTGTCCAAATAAGGAGTGCTTCCTGTTATTACTTCCAGCAGGCTCCTAACTTGTCTCCTTCACTCCCTCTCCGCTGCTCTCCTGTCCTTCACCAATTTATGACCTCTGTCAGCACATTCCAGTTACACACATTGATAGTTTATATTCTACAACCCCCCCGTTTGAATTCTCATAAGAGTTCACACCCTAAAATGTCCTTCAACCAAGTACTTCTAAGAATAAGTAGAAATAAGTAAAAATATTATTGTACCACCTGTAAAACGAGAAAATCATTAAGAAAACTTGCATCCATCTTATTATGCGTCCATGAATTCACACTCTAAGTCCTCATCCTTGTTATGGTCAAATTGCAACAGTGGCATCGTTGTCTTTGGATCCCTCCCCTCAATTGTTGAGGTGATGAGGCGCACCATCAGAGAACGAATGCATGGTACACAACAACATCCACAGGTCACCATTATCGCTACAAATACTGCAATAGAAATCATCAAAGACATTATCAAACTTTTCCACTGTACTCATTTTTTTTTAAACTTATGAAACTTAAAACATAAACATATAGAGTTAAATCATAACCTGAAAAAGATACAGAAAAATCAAAATGTAGTATAAAATATCAAATGTTCGCCGAACAGTGTCTTCTGGGGTGGGAGGGAAGCTCTACCACTCCTAGTGAGAGGGAAACTCAATCACTTCCGCCTCTTCTTCTGCTGTTCTTCTCCTGTCTTCAGCTCTCAGGGCAGACTGACCTTGGGCTAATTTCTCTCACCTGGGTATTGTTCTGCCCCTTCTTGGGTGGGAGAAGTGAGATTGTCTTTTCCTGTGTTTTCGCTCAGATCTTCTTGGACCTGAGAAAGAGATCGTTGAGGTGGTTCTGCTCCTGCACACTGGCTCCAGTGATACCAAGTGTCACCTTTGCCCTTCAGCCTGACTGCATGGGTTGTCCTCTCTGTGACCTGAAATGGACCGGCCCACCTTGGCTCTGACCACTTTCTTTTGATGACTTTCAGGAGGACCCACTCGGCGTCCGAGGTGGTGGTTCAGACCTGGTCTCTGGTTCTGCTTGGATCTGTTTGGAGAAAGCTGTAACAAGACTGTGGAGAGATCTGTAATAATCACGATGAGACATAGATTGTCAAAACAAACGCCAAAACAAATTCCTTGTATGTCCAAAAACGTACTTGGCAATAAAGCTTTTCTGATTCTGATTCTGATTCTGATTGTTCACACTCAGTGAGAAAAGGTAACCTTGTTTGGGGGCCTGGAAATGGCCTCCCTGTTTGCAGCTCATATGGGGTCAAACCATGTTTCTGATTTATAGAACTCCGTACAGACATCAGAGCTAATGATAAGGCAGTAACCCAATTCATTTTGGTCTGTGCACAGATTTTAGCCAATTTGGTTTTAAGGGTTTGATTCATTCTTTCAACCTTCCCCTGTGACTGTGGATGGTACACAGTACCAAATGAGTGTTTCAGTCCCAGGAATTTTTCCACTTCTTTGAGTTCCTCGTTTTTGAAATGTGTTCCGTTGTCAGAAATTATTTTAGCTGGAAAACCGTGTCTAGGGATATAATGATTTATCAAACACTTCACCACAGATTTGCTGTCTTTTTTGTAGGCCATGCCTCCGGCCATCCAGTAAATGCATCCACACACACCAACAGATATGGTCTAACATTGAACTGCCTGCACATCTCACATAAATTAATCCAATGCACTGCCATTGGTTTCAAAAAAGGGTGCCAACAGTGTTCGAAATTTTTCAACATTTGCGTTGTTCCCACATGTCCTACTCCGTGTGCTTCTTCTAGGGCTACTTTGGTAAGACCTGGTGGCAAGATGGGACGTCAGTCTGGGCTTCTCCAGAGACCACTCTGATCCTCTGAGCCTCCTCGGGCCTTCCAAACTAATTTTTCCTCGGGAGAGGCCCCCTTTTGTAATTTCATTACTTCTTCCAGGGTGGGTTCTGGTGTCCACCTTGCTTCTGAACACAGCAGTATGTGCCTGGGCTAATATCCTGCACACTGTTTAGCTGCCTGGTCAGCTGCCTGGTTCCCTTGTGCTACTCTGGTGTTGCTGCTGTCATGTCCTCTGCATTTAATGACGGCTACTTCTTGAGGGAGCAACAAAGCTTCAGCCAACATTCTCATTTCCTGTTCATGTTTAATGGTTTCTGTCCTGCAGTTCTGAATCCTGTCCTCAGCCACTGTTTGAGTTCTACATGTACCGCTCCTGTAGCGTATGCGGAATCTGTGTAGATGTTAACCTTCTGTCCTGCTCCTAGTTCCAGAGCAGCTATTACTGCCAAAACTTCTGCTCTCTGCGCTGATTGTGCGTCTGTCAGTTCCTCTGCCTGTACTGTGACAAAATCTGTCCCTGTGTCTTCCACCACCGCATATGCTGCCTTAAGTCCTTCTGTGTCATGTCTGAAGCAGCACCCGTCTGTGTACAGATTTCGGGCGTCTCTTAAGGATGTACTTTGTAAATCTGGTCTGATTTTTTCATTGAACTCCACTTTTTCTGCGCAGACATGTGGTGTACCGGCAATTATTCTATCTGCCATGTTTATTCCTTCATGTGTGTATGTGATGTTTGGGGCCTCCAGCACCTTACTCAGCCTCTGTTGTCTCAGTGGTGAGAGTGTGAAAGCCTGAGAGTTCACAAAGGCCACCACACCATGTGATGTCAATATGTTAAGAGGATGTCCCATCACTACATGAGCTGTTTTTTGGATTATTTTAGCCATCCCTGCTGCGTGTCGGGTGCACTCATGATGTCTTTGTTCCATATTGTCCGACATTACACTTATGTACATTAGCACTGTTCTTATTCCCCCTTTTTTCTGGAACAGCACACCATTTGCCATGTGTGCTGTGACAGAAATATCCAACTGGAAGGGCAACGTGTAATCTGAGGATGCCAAATGTGCAGCTTGCAAGAGGCTGGTTTTCAAGTTAATGAACGCTTCTTCGGCTTCTCTGGTCCATTCAAGCGTGGCAGTGAGGTTTCTCATGCCCTGTTTTTTTACAAGATCTCTAAGGGGTGCTGTGAGGTCGGTGTAGCCGGGCACAAAAGATCGGCTATACCCTGTGAGTCCTAGGAAAGACAACATGCCCTTAACCAGGAGTGGTTTTGGGTGGGACAAAACTGCAGATTGGTGAGCTGGGGACATCCCCGTGCCAGGTTGGGAAACAACTCTGCCCAGAAAGTCAACCCGGCGTCTGCAGATTTGGAGTTTGGCTTTGCTAACCTTGTAGCCTTTTTTGGCCAAATGCGACAGGACAATTTATGTTGCCTCAAGGCATTCAGCCACAGTGGGTGTTGCGAGGAGAATGTCATCCACGTACTGAATCAGAGTGGTGTTTGGTGGTAATGGGCAATCTTGGAGAGAGTCTTTCAGAACCCGATTGAAGATTCCTGGAGAAAGCGCGAATCCCTGCGGCAAACGAGTGTATATATACCTATGGGATTTATAGGTAAATGCGAAAATGTCCCTGCATTCCTCAGCTAAAAGGAAGGCAGAAAAATGCGTTGGCCAGGTCAATGCAGGTAAACCAGCAATGGTCAGGGTTAAGATTTGTCAGAGCAACATTGGGATTGGGCACGGGACCGGTAGGGGTGGCCAAAGCTGCATTTATGGCCCGTCAATCATGTGCCATGCACCATTTACCTGTCCCTTTTTTCTCCACTGGCAGAATGGGTGTATTCCATGAAGAGGAATGTGCGGACTCTAAAACACCTGAATTCCAGAGGCCTTCCACTGTATCTTTAATGCCTAGTTCTGCTGCTGGTTTGTGAGGGTATTGAGGCTTCCATATTGGTTGGTCGGTGGTCAACTAAAAGGTAATGGGGGAACATTGAATCAGGCCTACATCTGTGGGTCCCTCTGCCCAGAGGGTGGAAGGCATTTTTTCCACAATAGCAGCTGCCAGCGGATGGTCTGTTTTTTCCCAACCATGGTGTCTGTCTAACTGAACATGCTCCAGTGTGCCCACATCCGTGGAGTGGTTGAATATGCGATAAGTGTTACCTGAGGGCGAATAACAAAGGTAGGGGGTTGCCAAAGGCTGCCAATCCTGTAGGTTCAGGGAACGTTTTAACACACCTCCAAATTCACGTGCTTCATGACCTGGGTGCAGAGCCAAAGAGACATGAGGCACGCCATCAGACCACATCCTAAACCACACTTCCTGCTCTTCAGCCAAGTGGACCTCGGCCACCACTCCTTCTGGTGCTACATAAATGTCTGTGGTAACAATGTCCCAGTGCGTACCCTCTAACTCGTCAGCAAAGCTTTCCTGGTAGCATTCACAATTGTTTCTATCGTAAAACAAGGTGACGTGCGGGGGTCAGGAGGAGGTACATAGGGCGCCAGAGTGGAGACCCAGGATTTCCACTGATGGAAAGCCGAGAGAATGCCTCTGTGCGTGGTGGTTTCAGGTTGCAGCAAAACCCAGTATATGTCAGCCATTGAGTCCTGCAGTGGCTGGAGGAGGTATTGTCCATGTGAAAAAGAAGTGTTATTGCCACAAAATAACTGGGTGCCATTGGGCAGGTGAACCTGCAGTCCATCACTCCCGCATAAAATGGTTGCTCCCATTTTTATCAACATGTGTCTACCCAGTAAATTTACTGGTGTGTCAGTGGAGACTAGATAACTGTGATTCAGTGTCTGTCCACCAATTTCAGTCTTTAAGGGCTTGGTATATGGCAGGACCTGTTTTGCCCCCGAGAACCCCATGACAGTTGTAGTCCTGGTGGAGAGTGTGTTTGGAGGAGCCTGTTTGATGGTTGAACATGTGGCCCCAGTGTCCACCAGAAAAAAAAAGGCTATTTCTGGACACAGTCACAGACAGCAGGGGGTCCGCAGTCCCGCTGTCTTCTGGGGTCGGTGGGGACCTTCAGTGGTGCTCAGGCCAGAGACTAGGCTCGTCCCAGGCTGGTAATTGGAGTTGTGGTCCGTGTGCGCCACGTGTGGGGCCACCTCTGCCTCTGTATGGACGGGCTGGAGGAGCCATGGCGGGACCATAACACCCATACCCTCCGGGTGGACCATTCTTATGGGGGCAATCTCGGGCCCAATGTCCAGGCTCATTGCAGTAGTAACACACATCAGCACTACCCAGTCTCCTCTGTGGTCCTCTCTGGAATCCCCTTGCTCTTGGCCCTCCTCGTCCCCCAAAACGACCAGCATGTCCCTGATATGGGACCGGGGCCTGATGCTACTGTCCTGCTGTTTCTCGATTTCCAGGAAATGGAGGAGCCTGAGGGGGCTGAGACACTGCACCTTCATATATAATTTTAGGTGTTTTACCCTCCTTTTTCTTTCCCCCACCTTCTGTTTAGCTTCTGCTAATTGCATTTTCAAGAGCTGAGTTTGTAAAGTTTTTAATTCACTCTCCTCATTTTGTTTTGCCTCTTTGACTTTAGATAAATGATGCATCAGATGGCGCTCCCATACTCCAGTCTCTGCCCCAGGTAGGTCGGGATTATCTTCCATATTAGTTTTAACCTGCAACGGTAACCCTCTTAAAACAGCATACCGGAACCAGTCCCTTTGGGGACCAGCTCTGTCAGGATTAGTTCCTGTCTGTGTTTGTCAAATTAATTTGCACTGATCTAAGTATTCTCTAGGATTTGTGTTTGCGTTCCATTCAAATTTTGGAATGGTACGTCCTCTGGTTACTGGTTACATTTGTCTAAGAGCTATGCCTATGAGAGTGGAATAGAAGGTAAATGGGTCCCCATCTGTTGCTGTTGTTATACCCGCAACAAGCTCTATGTCCCTACAGCTGTGTGGCTTCATGCATCGTCCAGCAATGGCCCTGTAATCACCTAGAGCTAAAGTGGTGAAGAGTCTAGTGTCTGTAGCCATATAGAGGCACCTTCTGTGATAGGGGGAAGTTTCTCACACAAAGTGGTGAGATCTCCCAGTGTGAATGGTTTGTATCTGTTTCCTCCAAATTGTTGTTGGAACAGTGGACCCATATAAGAAGGTTTGGGCTGGGTTCGGGGTCTCATGTTATAGTGATGTCCAGCAGGGGGAGGAGTAGCCTCAGGTACTGGTGGCAATGGGGTTGAGGGAGATGACATAACTTCCTCATTTTCAAATGGTAACTGATTCTGTACTGTAATAGGTGGTGCCTGCATAGCAGCGTCATAATAAGTTACCGCAGTCAGTGGTTCTTCTTTTACCCATTTCCCTGACACTGACATAATAACTGAGCCCTCAGTTACATCTGGTTTCAGAGGTGTGGCTAAATCCATATCACTAGGTGAATGGGAAGTATACGGGGTGGAACATCTTATTGGGCCAGAAGCTGCCTGCAATTTGTCCCGTAGTACCCGGTCAGCAAATGGGTCAGTTAGTGGAGCCTGTGAAATGAATGAACCTCCAGAGGACAGTTCAGACCCAGCAGTGGAATGTGAGCTGAGAGAGGCGGGGGCTGATGGGGAGGGAGCAGGCGGTGATGGGCCAGGAGGAGACTGGCCATTTACTGGTGGCAGATCACACACGCTCACGTGTCCCCCAGTAACTTGCAACATGGGGTATAAGCCTGCGGGGGGAGGAGTGGGGGGAGTGGTGTGTGCGAGAAGTGTATAAGGTGGCGGCATTTCAACTGTACTGCTATCTTTTATCTGTCTGCTTTTCCTGTCTCTTTTCTCAGTTATAACATGGTCACTACTTTGCCACAGCAAACCCATCTGTGACCAAAATTTTTCATCCTTTTCTGCCTTGTCTCTACGTTCTTTCCACTTTCCTCTTCCCAACCACCTGCTGTCTCTACACTGTTTGTCAGCCAACTCTTTCTCCTGTTTTGACTGTTTCATCTTCAACCAGAACCCCTTGCCAACATTCTCTCTATCTGTCTTGCTTTTTCCATCTTTTGACAATTCTTCATTTATTTTAGAATCCATCCGTTTAACCAACTTCTGCTCCTCTTGATGTTCATGTGATTTATTAATAGCAGCTTTCATTATTAGCAGCTGGTTCTCTATGCTCTTCCATGGACCATTCTGTCCCCCTCCACTATTATCTGTTTCTCTATAAAATTCCCCTTCCATCTTATGACAACTAACATCCTTTTTTCTAAAATATATATTTAATGCGTTATCTCAGTCACTCACTCATTCAGTTCTGGCCGACCGGGATGTATGGCACGCTATGTCCCGAGTTCCCGGTCTAATTGAAGGTTCTCTAATCGACCCTCAAGACACCAGAACACATCCACCCCCCAGGAGCCTGTTTTCAGTGGCCGGTCCTTGTTATCACCGTCAGGTTACCAGACCAAACACTTATCCAGTCCCCTGGGCCTTTAACACCGTTTTTTTTTAACCCGCAATGGGAGTCGCTAGCTGCTTGGCGTTCTTCCCCACTCACATGACAGCTTTCATTCACTCGTGTTTTCCTAATTAGTCTGTTCTTGCCGGGGTGTGTGTCCAGCTCACAGCTCATTCATTCAAACTGTAAATCTTGTCTGGTCTTGCTGGGGAATGTGTCCAGCTCACAGCTCATTTACTTAACCTCTCGAACTCACAGGACTTTCTATCTTTTACGGTGTTATTTCCACCGCTTATATTGTTCCTTCTGTGCTTATGCAGACGTATGTAATCTGAGTCCACACAGAAAACTCCCCTTTCCACAGCCTCTAATAGTGAACATGCATCTAACTATACCAACATTTTCCAGTCCTTGATCACCTCTTACTCTAAAAAGAAATTATCACACATGAAGGAAGAAAGGAACAGCTTTTAAAATAAAAATGTTCTATTTATGTATTATAAAAATACAAGACCAAAACATCCAAGGTGTTGGACAATTTGTTTGCTGAATTTTGGACCATTTGCGCTACTATGCCTTCCGGCGTCAGCTTCCATGTTGTACAGCAGGATAGTCTGCTACTACAACTCCCAGCAGGTATTGCAGCTGATAGGAAGTGGGGGCGTTGCAGCTCTGACGTCACAGTGGACTATATAATAATATATATTCCAGAGTTCTCCAAAACCCTGACAACCCAGGGTTCAGACCAGGAAGCAGGGTTGTAGTTCAACACTCCTCTCTGCAGCTTCTGTACTGCTACCCACCCATTACCGTACTAGGACAGTGTCTCGCCCACGGCTAAAATTGAATAGATTAAAACATAATCTAAAACGAAGAAATCAGGAAAATCTCATAAAAATAAACACAACTCAGACCGAAAAGAAAAATAAAACAATTCAATGTGGTCTACTGAACATAAGATCTCTCTCTTCAAAGACATTTCTAGTTAGTGACCTGATTTGTGACAATCAGATTGATTTATTTTGCCTCACAGAAACCTGGCTGCAGCAAGAGGATTATGTTACTATATATGAGTCAACTCCTACTAATTATTTAAATTGTCACATTCCTCGAAATACTGGGCGAGGAGGAGGAGCAGCAACCATCTTTAAGTCCGATTTATTGATTAGTCCCAGACCAATCAATACCTACAACTCTTTTGAATATTTCATCCTTAGTTTTCCTCATCCAAATTGCAAAGCACTAAAACCACTTCTGTTTGTTGTTTTGTACCGTCCACCAGGCCCTTACTCTCAACTTTTAGATCAGTTTTGAGACCTTTTATCTGATTTAGTGTTAAATACAGGTAAAGTTATTATAGTGGGGGATTTTAACATTCATGATGATGCTGAAAGTGATAGCCTAAATATAGCGTTTAATGCTATCTTAGACTCAATTGGCTTTGCTCAAAACATTAACAAACCTACCCACCTTTGTCTTCATTCTCTGGACCTTGTGCTGACATATGGCATTGAGTGTAAAGACATAACAATATTCTCTCATAACCCTGTCCTGTCTGACCATTTCTTAATAACCTTTGAGTTTAATTTAACCGAGTACTCCACACCTGAAAAAAAAATTCATTATAGTAGATCATTATCAGGCGATGCTGTAACAACCTTTAAAGAATCTGTTCCACTTTTAATTTCCTCACTATCACTGAAAAGCACAATGGAGGGCAATAATTCTGTTTCTGCCCCTTAACAAATTGATTCTTTTGTTCATAGTGTTTCTTCATCGTTGCGTGATGCATTAGACAATGCAGCCCTCTTGAAAAAGAAGGTAATCATTCATAGGAGGCTAGCTCCTTGGTTTAATTCACAGCTGCATACTTTAAAGCACCATGTTAGAAAATTGGAGACAAAATGGCACTCTACACATCTAGAGGATTCCTACTTAATCTGGAAAAATAGCCTACTGTTGTACAAAAAGACACTTCACCAAGCTAGAACAGCTTATTTCTCATCATTAATAGAAGAGAACAAGAATAATCCTAGGTTTCTCTTTAGTACAGTTGCTAAACTTACACAGTCATAGCTCTGTTGAGCCATCCATTCCCTTAGCTCTTAGCAGCCATGACTTTATGGGATTCTTCTTAAATAAAATTGATTCTGTTAAAAAGAAAATCTTTGACATACTCCCGAAGATGATTACTTCATCCTCAGCAAGTGAGACAACATTGGAAATAACAGCAGAACCTGATTTGTGTTTGGACTGTTTTGATCCTGTGAAGCTTCCTGAGTTATCAGAAATATTAGCTTAATCTAAACCTTCAACTTGTATGTTAGACCCAATCCAACCAGATTATTTAAGGAAGTGTTCCCTCTGATTACCAGCCCCATTTTAGATATGATTAATTTATCTTTAGTAAATTGATATGTACCACAGGCCTTTAAGTTAGCTGTAATTAAACCTTTACTTAAGAAACCTTCGCTTGATCGAGATGACTTGAGAAATTACAGACCTATATCCAATATTCCATTCTTATGTAAAATTCTTGAGAAAATAGTTGCTAATCAATTGTGTGAGCATTTACACAGCAATGACCTGTTTGAAGAGTTTCAGTCAGGTTTCAGAGCTCACCATAGCACTGAAACAGCTCTGCTGAAAGTCACTAATGATATTCTTATGGCCTCAGATAATGGACTTGTGTCTGTTCTGGTTCTGTTAGATCTCAGTGCTGCATTTGATACAGTCAACCATAATATTCTCTTAGAAAGGCTGGAATATGCTGTAGGGATACATTTTCACTGTTACGCTGATGATACTCAGCTTTACTTATCCATAAATCATGATGAGCCCAACCAGTTAGATAGACTACAAGCATGTCTTGAAGATATAAAAACTTGGATGACTTTAAATTTTTTGCTTCTAAATTCAGACAAGACAGAAGTTGTCGTCTTTGGACCGGAGTCTTTAAAAAAGAAACTGCTTAGTCAATCACTTAACCTGGATGGCATTAAATTGACCTCTGATAATAAAGTAAAAAACCTTGGTGTTATTTTTGACCAGGACATGTCATTTAAATCCTGTATTAAACAGGTTTCTAGGATTTCCTTCTTTCACCTCCGGAACATTGCCAAAATTAGAAATATCCTATCCAGGAGTGACGCTGAAAAACTAGTCCATGCATTTGTTACTTCAAGGCTGGACTATTCTAATTCATTATTATCAGTATGTCCACAAAATGCAGTTAAAAGCCTTCAGCTGATTCAGAATGCTGCAGCAAGAGTTCTGATGAAAATTAAAAAGAGAGATCATATTTCTCCTATTCTAGCTTCCCTTCATTGGCTCCCTGTTAAATTTAGAATAAAATTTAAAATTATCCTCCTCACATATAAAGCCCTTAATGATCTAGCTCCATCATACATCAGAGATCTGATTGTTCCATGTGTTCCTAACAGGGCACTTCGTTCTCAGACTGCAGGTTTACTGGTGGTTCCTAGAGTCTCTAGAAGTAGAATGGGAGGCAGATCCTTTAGTTATCAGGCTCCTCTCCTGTGGAACCAGCTCCCAGTTTTAGTCCGTGAGGCAGACACCATGGCTACTTTTAAGGCTAGGCTTAAAACTTTCCTTTTTGATAAAGCTTATAGTTAGAGTGGCTTAGTTTATCAGGGAGGGAGCCTTCCTCCCTCCCTGTTGGTTGGAGTAAGGGGGAGTCAGGTTTAGCCTAAACCGGCCCAGTTATTGTTGAGGTGCAAACACACCCTCCATTTCTGCTACCTGTATGACCCCCTCTCTTTTCCAATGGTTATAATCAGTCTGACAGAGAGAGGTATCCCAATCCTTGTGGTTTTTAGTATAACAATGACCATCAGTGGGACCCTTTGTGGGGTTCCTTGAGACGACATTGTTGTAAATAAGCGCTGTTTAACTAAATAATCTGAACTGAAACTATCCTTGTAGTTATGCTTCTATAGGCTTAGGCTGCTGGAGGACATAACGACCACGTTCACCCTCTTCGCTACATTCTCACACTACTCTCCAATTTTGCATTATTTGCTGTTATTTCAGCTTTTAACCTTGTTCTCTCTATTCTCTTTCTAGAAGCTACACATGGCTTGGCTCTGTGTCTACCTGTGACACCTTTCTGGAGAGGGGAATCGCCTTAGCTTATGCTGGCAACAACTTAATGCTCACCCTCTACCGATGATCCACATAGCCCTGTCTTTTAGTGTTTAACCCTTTCTCTCTCCTAGACATGGCGATTGACTGAGCTTAACTGTAACAAACTCTATGTGCTCTCTTTCAGACTCTAACCTTGAAAACTGGCTCAGAGTTTATCTGTTCTTTCTTTCTAGGTGAAACGACTAAAGGAGCTACATCCATCAACATTTACTTTTCCTTCCCATAGAAAGTACTCCTGGATCAGTGCTTCTGTGTTCCTTTTGTGGCTCTGCTCTGTTCTCTCAAACCCCCAGTCGGTCGTGGCAGATGGCCGCTCACACTGAGCCTGGTTCTTCTGGAGGTTTCTTCCTGTTGAAAGGGAGTTTTTCTCTCCACTGTCGCTACATGCATGCTCAGTATGAGGGATTGCTGTAAAGTCAACACCAGGGACTGTCCACTGTCTCTACATGCTCATCCGGGAAGAGGGAATGCTGCAAGTCACTGACTGGATGCAATCTGCTGGGTTTCCTTAGATAGAAAAACTGTTTATCCAATTTGAAAAAATAACTGAATCTGACTGCACTGTTCAATGGTTAGGATTAATTGGAATATATGTACCTGACTGTTATGAAGTGCCTTGAGACAACATGTGTTGTGAATTGGCGCTATATAAATAAAATTGAATTGAATTGAATAATATGAGGTCTCTCTCATCTTCGCTTTTCACGCTGGAAACTGGTCCAGTATCTGGCAACTGAAGCACATCATTCTGGAGAAGAAAATCCCACGTGGACTTTCATTCATTCTCCCCCGTTGGCCAACGAGAACAAAACTCATAAAAGAGGTTCCTGGGATAAGACCAGGAAACTTTACTTTACCAATCGAAGACGTGGATTTAACACGTGACCAAAAAACCCACGGAATTCCCATCCTTGTTTTTGTTCCAGTTGACTACTGACGGTCAAGTCATATTTTCACCTTTCGCCAAAGGAGGCCAGAGGACGAAGATTGACCGCTCTCCTGACGAGTTAATCGCGGACGCGCGACAACTCCCCCCCTTCTCTCTCTTCTCCCTTTTCCACAGAAGATGACAACAAGTAATCTGTTTCGTTTTATTTCTATTAGAAATAGCTTGGGCAGGATAGAGTAGGATTTTAGTGCAATTTAGAATCACCACCTATAGTCCAATGTGTTCTAAGTTGTATGCGCACACCATGTTTTGTTGAAACTTTGATTGCTGTGGGACTCTGAAAGCCGCTGTGCTTTGAAGCTGTGTGTGTCACTGTTTTGCTTGAACACCGAAGAGCTGAATCAGGTGCATTTTAAAGCTGGACTGCTAGAATCTCTTGGTGGAAACTCACCATTTATTTTGTCTTCACCCTCATGTTTTCACTGGTTTCTGCCAAAGGTTTATAACTCTTTGTGTGCACTGAGATAACAACTTTGGGGGTTTTATGACTCAGTGTATTCCACTGAGCTACACTTTGTGTCACAATTGAGGTATTTTGTGGTGGACCAGAGGCAGACAAGCACGGAGGAAGCAGAGTGGGATCAAACTCCAACTTTAATTTTAAGACATAACTCACATAAAGGCGAGGTGCAGGGTGACAAGATAATCCAGTACAAAAATCCAAAAGACATCTCACGAGGACATGGAAGAGACATAACGACACCACGTGGAACAAAAGACAAAGGCAAACTTAAATACAGGCAAAGGTGGACAAGAAACAATACGGCAGGTAATCAGAGGAACAGGGAACAGGTGACACAAGGAGGCTGGGAGGCAGAGGGAACAGGTGAACCTAATACAAGTAATTAACAAGACACTGAGCAGACCTAAAACAAAACTATAAACAAAGATAAATAAAACATAAGAATCAAGAATAACATGAACTAAAGGAAACTGAGAACCTCGAGGGAATACAACAACCTAAGCACTTATCAGAATAGGAACCAAAAGAGAACCCTGACTAAAAAATAAACAACCCTAAACAAACACTGACTGAACCAAAACTGAGGGTGAAGCAGAGGAAACGAGGACTAGAATAAAAGTAAACAATAACTAAAGGTAACCTATAAAGGAGGAAATAGAGAACAAGGATAAACAAGAGGAACAAGGCTAAAGGGGACCGGAGGACTAATAACAATAATAATAATAATAATAATAATAATGAAACCATTCAAAGAACAAGAGAGCAACACCAAGGGAACAAAAGGTGAGAGAACACACTGGGGGGCAGAAGAAAACTAGAACTGTAGGAAAAACAGAAAACACAAATACAAAACCATAAACAAGAAACCACAACTAACATGAATACAAAACACAAGTAAGAACATCTAAGTAAAAGGTAAACAAAAACAAAAAACCACAAACAGAGTCCAAAACATCACATCCTGACACTTTGGGGGGTTGGGCTCTCCCAAAGCTCCGTTCAGCACCATATTTCCTCTTGTTTTGCCATAACTGCTGGTTTGATTTTCATACACACTCAATGCTGTTTTAGTTTGTTTAGTTATTATTTTACCCCTTTTGTGTAGAACATTGCATGCTTGATTAGGCGAAGATTATTGAATCAGAATAGCGAGGTGTATTAGGGTTGTTGGTTTGATAAATATTCACATAGAGAAAGAGAAAGCATTTGTGTTTATTTTGAGCAAGAGTGATTTGTCTGTCAAAATAAGGTCAAAGTTCCTCACGTTTCGGTGAAACGGTTGATTAAACAGTGAGGTAAGGTAAGATTATTTATTCAGCGCTTTTCAGTAACGAGACCCTCAAAGTGCTGTACATACAATTACAATACAATCACAAAGAAAATAAAAACAGATGCAGACACAGAAAAACAAATCAAATGATACTACAAGAAATGATCCTAAGAAATCTTAAAATCTATGAATCCTTCTGAGAAATCTAATAGTCTCATCATTCCACTGAATTCTAATGTTGTGGAATTTTCTTATCAAAGTGGGTAGAAGTTGACTCATAACAAGAGAAAATCCGGACTTTGTCTTTATAAGTTTTATTCAAAGGCATTCAGCGTTTGAATGACTCTGTCACCGAGCAAGTCAGTTAGGCAGAGCCCCGATCAACAGTTACACACAGTATTTATACCAGAACATGACAGTGTTATCTCAACTTCAAAGAGTCTGTGTTTTATGGCACGGACCCTCCTCGGGTTCAGAGGTGACAAAGTTATCTAGGAACCCATCTGTCCTTCCCGAGATATAACCCCTAAAGCATGAGTTTTAACCATTAAACTTCTGATAATGGCTTCCTCCTCTAACACAGATGTTCTGAGGAGTGAGGTAACCTAAAGGTCATTCACTTTGGAACACTTAATAAAATAATTTCCATTACAGGACCATAAAAAAGATGAGGAGGAACTTAAGACCCTGCAGACCCAATTGCTAAAAATGCAGTTAGCCGAAGCAAAGCAGAAAGCAGGAGAAAAGAAGAAAGACAACAAAACTCCCAAAATAATGTATGAAGGTGCGGTTTCTCAGAGCCCCCAGACTCCTCCCTTTCCTGGCCATCAGGACACGATTGCACCGAGGTCTGCAACCTCTGGTCCTTATCATGCCCAACCAGACCGGTTCAGGGGCAGAGGCGGGCCAAGGGGCCGTGGATTCCGTGGAGGACCACCAAGGCGATGGGGGGGTACTGACGCTTGCTACTACTGTGAAGAGCAGGGTCATTGGAGCCGAGACTGTCCGTACAACCTCGAGGCATATGTGCGTGGGTATGGACCCAGAGGAGGCCCAGAGCGACGCCTGTATCGAGGACGGGGTGGTCCACCACGTGGAGGTCAACAGCAGCAACCTTCACTTCAACCGCCAGCCCGGGATGAACCCAGCTTTGGGCCAGAGCACTACTGAGGGCCCCCACAGAACCCCCCGGACAGAGGAACTGAGGACCCCTTACTGTCTGTGACAGTGTATGGACAAACTCTTCCTTTTTTGGTGGACACTGGGGCAACATGCTCAACTATTCAACGAGCCCCTCCTACCACCCTCTCCACAAGGACTACCACTGTCATGGGGTTTTCTGGGGCTAAACAGGTCCTACCTTACACCACACCCCTAAAAACCGAGATAGGGGGACAGACTTTGAACCACAGCTATTTGGTGTCAGCGGACACCCCTGTCAACTTATTGGGCAGAGACATGTTGATTAAAATGGGTGCCACCATTTTATGTGGACCTAATGGACTGTCTGTGCATCTGCCCAATGGAACTCAACTAGCCTGTGGCAACAATTCCTGCCTCTCTCACGGACAGTATCTCATACAACCCCTGGCTGACCCTATGGCTGACATATATTGGGTCTTCCTGCATCCAGAAACTACAGCGGTCGGAGGCATCCTCTCGTCTTTCCTTCGGTGGAAATCCTGTATCTTGACCCTGGCGCCCTACGTCTCTCCTCCTGACCCGCCACATGTCACCCTCTTCTATGACAGGAATAACTGTGAGTGTTATCAGGAAAGCTTTGCTGAGGAGCTGGAGGGGACTTCCTGGGAGATCGCCACCGCAGACATTTATGTAGCCCCTGAAGGTGTCGTAGCCTCCGTGCAGCTGTCTACAGAACAGGACAACTGGTTCAAAATGTGGTCTGATGGTGTACCCCATGTTTCACTGGCTCTCCACCATGCTCACGAAGCCCGCGAACTGGGAGGAGTGTTAAAACGCTCCCTAGCTCTCACTGACTGGCATTCTTCATCCACACCCAATCTATCTTATTCCCCCTCATGTAACACCTACCGCATTACTAACATGTCCACAGACGTTGGCACCTTGGAACATGTGCAACTTGAAAGACATCATGGCAGAGAAAAAACAGATCATCCAATGGCTGCAGCTGTAGTTCAGAGCATGCCATCTTCTCTTTGGGCAGAGGGTCCCACGGACGCGGGACTCATTCAGTGTTCTCCCATCACTTTCCAGCTTAACACTGACCGACCCATTTGGAAATCCCAGTACCCTCACAAACCAGCAGCCGAAACTGGAATTTCTGACACCATAGAAGGGCTGTGGAACGCTGGGGTACTGGAACCAGCTGACGGCTCTTCTTGGAACACACCCATCTTACCAGTAGAAAAGAAGGGCACTGGGAAATGGAGAATGGCCCACGACTTGAGAGCTGTAACTGCAGCACTTTCCACTCCTACAGTTCCAGTGCCCAATCCTTATGTTGCTCTTACCAATCTAAACCCCGAACATGCATGGTTCACCTGCATTGATCTGGCCAATGCTTTCTTCTGCCTGCCTCTAGCTGAGGAGTGCAGGGATATTTTTGCATTCACATATAAGTCAAACAGGTACCGCTACACTCGTTTACCACAGGGTTTTGCTCTGTCACCAGGAATATTTAATCAGGTCCTTAAGGAATCCCTCCAAGACTGTCCCCTCCCACCGAACACCACATTGATTCAATATGTGGATGACATTCTTTTGGCAACACCAACTGTTTCTGAATGCTTGGAGGCCACGGCGGTGGTACTCTCACACCTAGCAAAAGCTGGGTACAAGGTCAGCAAAGCCAAACTACAAATTTTCCGGAAACAGGTGGATTTCTTAGGCAGGGTAATCTCTCAGCCCAGGACAGGAATGTCCCCTTCACATCAATCTGCTGTCCTTTCTCATCCAAAACCGGTGCGGGTGAAGGACATGCTTTCCTTCTTGGGACTCACTGGATACAGTAGGTCATTTATTCCAGGATACACTGACCTAACTGCCACACTCCGCGACTTAGTGAAGGAACAGGGCATGCGCCATTTGACAGCGGCTCTAGAATGGATAACAGAAGCAGAGGAAGCATTTATTATTCTTAAAACCAGCCTTTCCCAAGCTGCACACTTGGCACATCCAGATTACACATTGCCCTTTCACTTGGATGTTTCTGTAACAGCACACACCGCAAACGGAGTGCTGTTCCAGAAAAAAGGGGGAGTAAGAACAGTGCTAATGTATATTAGCGTGATGCTTGACAACATGGAACAAAGAATCAGAATCAGAATCAGAATCAGAAAAGCTTTATTGCCAAGTACGTTTTTGGACATACAAGGAATTTGTTTTGGCGTAGTCGGTGCAATACAGTACAAATTAAACAGTATAAACATATCTACAATATAATATAAATATATGTGGACAGTTTTAAGTGAGTGAGAGTAAATATAGAGCAGTATAAGATGCAAGAGCAATACAACAGTGCAGGTGATCATTGTGCAAGTAAAGCAGTGCAAGTAAAGCAGGAGTCCAAGCTGAGCGTTAATGTAACACATAGAGTTGCAGGTTACAGGTGTCCTGTCAGCAAAAAAAGGGGGGGTGTGGGGGAAAGGGAGAGTGTCAAGGTGGTTTCCGGGCTTGACACCATGAATGTACCAGTCATGCAGCAGGGTTGGCAAAAATAATTAAAAAAACAGCCCATGTGGTGATGGGACATCCACTACACATTCTAACATCACGTGGGGTAGTGGCATTTGTCAATTCCAAAACTTTCACACTCTCACCATTGAGACAACAGAGATTGAGTAAGGTGCTGGAGGCACCAAATATCATCTACAACCATGAAGGGATTAACATGGCAGACAGAATGACAAAAGGAGAGCCCCATGTATGCGCCGAAAAAGTTGAGGAGACCTACAAGGAGAACCACTGACAGAAGCAAGAAACTTGTACACAGATGGCTGTTGTTTTAGACATGACACAGAGGGTCTGAAAGCAGCCTATGCGGTGGTGGAAGACACAGGAACGAACTTTGTGACTCTTAAGGCAGAAGGGCTGACAGACACCCAATCAGCATAGAGAGCAGAGGTGCTAGCAGTAATAGCAGCCCTAGAACTAGGGGAAGAACAAAAAGTGAACATCTACACAGACTCAGCTTATGTCATGGGAGCAACGCACGTGGAACTGAAGCAGTGGATGAGAACAGGGTTTAGAACAGCAGGACAGAAACCCATTAAACATGAGCCAGAAATGAGAAGATAAGCTGAGGCCCTACTACTTCCCCAAGAAGTAGCGGTCATAAAAAAAAGGACATAATAACAGCTACACTAGGGTGGCTCAAGGAAATCAAGCTGCAGACCAAGCAGCCAAAACCAAAGCTGGATATCTGCCCATACACATCTTGATGAACTCTGAAGTTGAATGGACACCAGAACCGACTCTGGAGGAGGTGAGTAGACTGCAAAAGGGGGCCTCACCGGAAGATAAATCAGTCTGAAAGGCAAGAGGGGGAAGAAAAGACCAGGATGAACTATGGAGAAGTCCAGACGGATGTCCCATCCTACCCCCAGGGTTGACCACAACAGCGCTGGAAGAAGCACATGGACCGGGACATGCAGGAACTGCACAAATGATGAAGAGTCTTGAGCATTGGTGGCATCCATACCTGAAACAGACGGTAGGTCATTGGATAAGCTCGTGTAGCACCTGCCAACAATTCAATGTGAGACCCACTCTGAAGCCTGCACCAGGTAAGTTCCCTGTGGACCCGGTAGCAGGTAAGGAAATCATCATAGACTACACAGACATGACTGAAAGAGTGAATGGGTTCAGATATCTTTTGGTGTGTGTGGATGCGTTCACCGGTTGGCCAGAGGCCTGGCCAGCAAAAAAGGAAGACAGCAAAACAGTGGTGAAGTGTCAGATTAATCACTACATCCCCAGGCACGGTTTTCCTGCAAAAATCAGGTCAGATAACGGCACACACTTCAAAAATGAAGAACTTAGAGAGGTTGAAAAGTTCCTGGGACTGAGACATTTCTTTGGAACAGTGTACCACCCCCAATCTCAAGGGAAAGTGGAAAGGATGAACCAGACAATCAAAACCAAATTGGCTAAAATCTGTGCACAGATCAAAATGAATTGGGTCACAGCATTACCTTTAGCTTTGATGTCAGTAAGAAGCTCAGTGAGCCAGAGACATGGGTTGATGCCCCATGAACTGCAGACTGGAAGACCTTTTCCAGGCCCAAAAACCAGGTTACCTTTTTTGACTGAATGTGAACAATCTATGTCTCACCGTGATTACTATAGATCTCTCCACAGCTTGGTTGCAGCATTCTCAAAACAGGTGGCCGACCAACCATCCGAGGTTCAAGCCACCACCTCAGACGCGGAGTGGATCCTTCTGAAAGTCATCGAACGGAAGTGGTCAGAGTCCAGGTGGACGGGTCCATTCCAGGTCACAGAGAGAACCTCACATGCATGCGGTGAGGGTCAAGAGCAAAGGAGACACGTGGTATCATTGGAGCCAGTGTGCAGCAGCAGAGGCACCACAGAGATCGCTGCCAGAGCAGAACCTGAGGGACAACACCAGCACACCAGAAGACCTTTCTCACCCAATTCAAGGGGCAGAATAATCCCCTAGGGTGAGAAAGCGTTCATTTACACCTAAAGGTTAGTCTACACCTTAGGTGCACCGTCAGATCAGTGGTCCTACCAATAGGGGCAGAATAATCCCCAGGTCAGTCTACACCTGTGAGTGAAGACCAGGACATCACACAGAAGAGGCGGATGTGATTGAGCTTTCCTCTCTTTCACTGGTGGTCGTAGCTGCTCTCCCACCGAAGAACTTAACTGAACATTCTGAACTTAAAAAAAAAAACAAAAAGAGGTATTTTGTGTTTCACCATATTGTTAATCCTTATTTCCTTTGCAGGTAGCTTGGAACAGAATGGGAGGTAAAAATCTAGGACCCAGGCCCCTTAAGGGTTGTGTCACGGGAGGTATAGGTGTTTTATCATTTTTCATTGTCACATTGATTTTAGGTTTGTATTGTGAACTTCCTTTCCAGACATGCTCCAGTCATCCCAGGATCAATAAAAGACAATCCATACCCCAGGGTCCAGATAAATGCCTCCAGGCGTTTGGGGGAATAGAATTAAATTACACTCTCGGTGCGACCATGACTTTCCAATTTGATCTCTGCGACGTTATCAATTGTAGCTCTTACCAAATCTCAGGCAGCACATGGTTGACGAGGCTCCACTATTACCTATGCGCTAATGTTGAACTCTCCACACACTGTGAGTCCACAAGTGCAGACACACCCACCCCTTTGTGCGGTAGGGGGTGGAGAAACACTATATATTACAGCAGACCATGGAATACGAGGAGGAGGACGAAGGAGGAGGACGAAGATTAACCCGTAAGAGTAAGTTACAGGGCGTCTGATATGTATTACTGTCTAGGGAGCAGAAGGATGGTAGAATATTATATTGGCATATTTTGACAGACTATGGAATAAAGCACGGATAGACACCCTCCAATTAGAGGAGTCAATACTCCCTGTCAAGACTTAGATGGTTGTAAGCATCCTTGGGACTACAAAGGCCGGACATGCAATAGTCCCTGGGCACATGGCATGGCATTGGAGGCAGGGTCAAAAAGCATGATGACGAACATTTCCTTCTGCTCCACAGGTTGTAATGACTGTTCAAACCTTTTATGAAGCATCTTCAAGTAAGTGGTGAAGTCTTAGGTGACTTCAAAAGGGGGAAATTGTGGAGATATATTATGTGTGTGCATCATTATTATTATGTTCATAACCAGTGTGGGAAATAAAATGTATAACCTGTGTTATTATGAGACATTGTGGCCTGCAGAATTGTTATTGCACAAACTTGGCCGTGAGTGTGATGAAGCAAAAAAAATACTGAGAGCTGAAGGAGTGTGTGAAAAGTAGAGACTGACTTACTCCCTGCTGATATCAGTAGATACGGAGTGCAGCTGTAGACAATGACTGTCTAAATATGGTAAGCCGGAAAAAGTGTGTACGTGACTACATGTGAGAAAATATTGTAATCAAGGGCGCTGCCCATTTTCATGTGTGTTTTAATAAAAACAATGTGCCCAGTGAGAAGCTCTGAAGTCGTCTCGGTGTGTGGCCTGATCACATGAGAGCTTCCCCTGGTCCAGGTACTTTGAATAACATACAGCTGTCTCCGTGTGATTTATTATAATGTGTGGAATTCCTCCAGGTTATGCTGAATAAACGAAGGCGCAGAAGGCCTCTTTAAAGAGGAACTTCAACACCAGACACCTCCTCCAGCTCCTCCGGGGGGAGCCCAAGGCGTTCCCAGGCCAGCCGAGAGACATAGTCCCTCCAGCGTGTCCTGGGCCGTCCCATGGGCCTCCTCCCGGTGGGACGTGCCTGGAACACCTCCCGAGGAAGGCGTCCAGGAGGCATCCGGTATAGATACCCGAGCCGCCTCAACTGGCTCCTCTTGATGTGGAGGAGCAGCGGCTCTTCTCCGAGCCCCTCCCGGATGGCCGAGCTCCTCACCCTATCTCTAAGGGAGTGCCCGGCCACCCTACGGAGGAAGCTCATTTCAGCCGCTTGTATCCGGGATCTCGTTCTTTCGGTCATGACCCAAAGTTCGTGGCCATAGGTGAGGGTAGGAACGTAGACCGACCGGTAAATTGAGAGCTTTGCTTTTCGGCTCAGCTCTCTCTTCACCACAACGGACCGGCACAGTGCCCCCATTACTGTGGCAGCCGCACTGATCCGTCTGTCGATCTCCCGCTCCATTCTTCCCTCACTCGTGAACAAGACCCCGAGATACTTAAACTCCTCCACTTGAGGCAGGAACTCCCCTCCAATCTGAAGAGGACATGCCACCCTTTTCCGGTCGAGTACCATGGCCTCGGACCTGGAGGAGCTGATCCTCATCCCAGCCGCTTCACACTCGGCTGCGAACCGCCAAAGCACATGCTGTAGGTCTTGGCTAGAGGAGACAAGCAGGACCACGTCATCCGAAAAAAGAAGAGACGAAATCCACTGGTCCCCAAACCAGACCCCCTCCGGCCCTTGGCTGCGTCTAGAAATCCTGTCCATAAAAGTTATGAACAGGACCGGTGACAAAGGGGCAGCCTTGCCGGAGTCCAACATGCACCGGGAACAGGTCCGACTTAGTGCCGGCAATGCGGACCAAACTCCTGCTCCGCTCGTACAGGGACTGGATGGCCCCTAATAAAGGGCCCCCGATTCCATACTCCTGGAGCACCCCCCACAGGGCATCACGAGGAACAAAGTCGAATGCCTTCTCCAGGTCCACAAAACACATGTGAACCAGTTGGGCAAACTCCCATGAACCCTCGAGCACCCTGTAGAGGGTATAGAGCTGGTCCAGTGTTCCACGGCCGGGACGAAAACCACACTGCTCCTCCTGAAGCCGAGGATCGACTATCGGTCAGACTCTCCTCTCCAATACCCTGGCGTAGGCCTTACCAGGGAGGCTGAGGAGTGTGATCCCCCTGTAGTTGGAACACACCCTCTGGTCCCCTTTCTTATAAAGGGGGACCACCACCCCAGTCTGCCAGTCCAGAGGCACTCTCCCCGACCGCCACGCAATGTTGAAGAGGCGTGTCAACCATGACAGCCCTACAACATCCAGAGACGTGAGGTACTCAGGGCGGATCTCATCCACCCCCGAAGCCTTGCCACCGCGGAGCTTTTTAACCACCTCGGTGACTTCAGCCTGGGTGATGAAAGAGTCCAACCTCGAGTCCCCGGCCTCTGTTTCCACCACGGAATGCGTGATGACAGGATTGAGGAGATCCTCGAAGTACTCCTTCCACCACCCGATAATGTCCTTAGTCGAGGTCAGCAGTCTCTCACCCCCACTATAAACAGTGTTGGCGAAGCACTGCTTCCCTCTCCTGAGGCGCCGGACGGTTTGCCAGAATCGCTTCGAGGCCAATCGGTAGTCCTTCTCCATGGCCTCACCGAACTCCTCCCAGGCCCGGGTTTTTGCCTCTGCCACAGCCCGGGCCGCAGCACGCTTGGCCTCACGGTACCCGTCAGCCGCCTCAGGAGTCCCACAAGCCAACCACAGCCGATAGGACTCCTTCTTCAGCTTGACAGCATCCCTTACTGCGGGTGTCCACCACCGGGTTCTGGGATTGCCGCCGTGACAGGCACCACAGACCTTACGGCCACAGCTACGGGCAGCAGCATCGACAATAGATGCAGAGAACATGGTCCACTCGGAGTCTATGTCTCCAACATTCCCCGGGATCTGGTCGAAGCTCTCCCGGAGGTGGGAGTTGAATACATCCCTGGCTGAGGGCCCCGCCAGGCATTCCCAGCAGACCCTCACTATGCGCTTGGGCCTGCCAAGTCTGTCCAGCTTTCTCCTCCTCCAGCAGATCCACCTCACCACAGGGTGGTGATCAATGGACAGCTCAGCCCCTCTCTTCACCCGAGTGTCCAAAACATGCTGCCGAAGGTCTGATGATACGACAACAAAGTCGATCATCGACCTCCTGCCTAGGGTGTCCTGGTGCCAAGTGCACTGATGGATGCCCTTATGTTTGAACATGGTGTTCGTTATGGACAATCCATGACTAGCACAGAAGTCCTATAACAAAACACCACTCGGATTCAGATCGGGGAGGCCATTCCTCCCGATCACGCCTCTCCAGGTGTCACTGTCGTTCCCCACGTGGGCGTTGAAGTCCCCCAGCAGAATAATGGAGTCCCCAGGAGGTGCACTATCCAGCACGCCCGACAGGGACGCCAAGAAGGCCGGGTACTCTGCACTACCACTCGGCCCGTCGGCTGAAATGATAGTCAGAGACCTCTCCCCAACCCGAAGGCACAGGGATACAACCCTCTCATCCACTGGGGTAAACCTCAACACGAGACGGCTGAGCTGGGGGGCAACAAGCAAACCCACACCAACCCACACGAGCCTCTCCCCATGGGCCACTCCAGAGTAGAAGAGAGTCCAACCCCTCTCAAGGAGATGGGTTCCAGAGCCCACGCTGTGCGTGGATGCGAGCCCGTCTATTTCTAGTCGATATCTCTCGACCTCCCGCACAAGCTCAGGCTCCTTCCCCCCCAGCGAGGTGACATTCCACGTCCCTAGAGCCAGCCTAAGCATCCGGGAATCGGGCCGCTGAGGTCTCCACCTTCGTCCGCCACCCAATCCTCTTTGCAGCGGTCCCTCACGGTTCCCCCTACAGGTGGTGGGCCCACTGGGGGATGGCCTCGCGTCTCTCGTTCGGGCTTGTCCCGGCCGGTTCCCGCGAGGAGCAACCCGGCCACCAGGCGCTCTCCGACGAGTACCGACCCCAGGCCTGGCTCCAGGGTGGGACCCCGGCTCCGCCGTACCGGGCGACGTCACGTGCCTTGATATTTTGGTCCTCAAGAGGGATTCTTGAACCACTCTTTGTCTGACCCATCACCTAGAGCCTGTTTGCCATGGGAGACCCTACATGGGGCATTTACGCCCCAGACAACATAGCCTCTAGGGTCATTTGAGCACTCAAACCCCTCCACCACGTTAAGGTGGCGGTTCAAGGAGGGGACAACATATGGATTTAATTCTTATTCAAAAAATCTTTATAGAACATGTTTAACATGTGCAAAACATAATCCACAAAATAATCTAAGACGACGAATGGGACAATTTCCAAAACCACAATACCCTTTCCCAATAATTCATATGGATTTTATTGAACTAAACCACATTGAAGGGAACAGGTTATGTTTAGTCATTATAGATGCATTTTCTAAAAGGATAGAACTATTTCCAACTAAACATCCAGATGCCTTAACTGTAGCAAAAGCAAAATATATCATTCCCAGATATGGGATTCCTGAGAAAATATATAGTAACAATGGAGCCCATTTTGTAAATCAAATAATAAAGAAAATAGGAATTATGTTTCACATAAATCTGAGAAACCATTGCGCTTACCACCCTCAAAGCGCTGGATTAGTGGAAAGAATGAATGGGACTATAAAGAACCGCCTGAAAAGGTGTATTGAAGAGACAGGAAGACCATGGACACAGTGTCTGGATCTAGTAAAACTATATATAAACATTACAAGCACCTCAGGGATAACACCCTATGAATTGTTATTTGGAAGACCATACAGATTACCACAGTTCAAAAATCAGTGGGAGTTAGATGAAGAAGCTAACCTAGCTGATTATATGAGGAGTATGTTAGAAAAGCAACAGAAATAAATTTAAGCTATGAGGAATGTTCTATTTCCCAGCAGGAAAACACATTGTAAAAAGGTAATTTTGGTTGAAAACTCCGCCAGGGGAAGTGATTTACAGACTGATAATAGGATGGATCCAGACATTTAGAGGCTGGAGAGACCCGGAAGTCAGTGAAGAAAATTAAGACACTGGAACCACTTAGAGGAGCCAAATTTCAGCCAAAATGACTCTTAGATGGATAAACAATGCAGTCCGTTGCTGGGCATTTATACTTTTCTTCATATTGACTTTTTTATTTTTCTGGTACCTCTGGGAACCAGTCAAGATAAATTAAAATGTAACAACACCTGCTATGAGTCATACTAAAGTAGCGCCAAACTGAGGAAAGCAAGATAAACCAACTATGTGTACTGAACTTAATTCTTACATCTATGGCATTCAAGTGTGCGTGAAATCTAATACCATAGCTGTGGTGCTGATCTCACTCATTAGCTTGACCAAACGAGGAAAGAAAGGACAGGATTATAGAAGTTATAAATGGTACTTAACTAATGACAGAAGAGACAGCTCATGGTCCACGATGGTAGCTGATGAAGGAAACAATTGGACACCAAAGTGGGGCACCACTGCTTATGCTAGTCATCAAAAGAAGTTGCTCAGACTCCGTGAAGGTGATAATGCAATCCAAGTAACCATTAACCTCACGCATAACTCTCTATTCCCTCCTGACTACCCTTCATCAGGAGAAAAATTTTGGGGTTTTTGCACAAACAACCCCTCCTTTTAATCTGTAGAATCAAATAATACACACTCATGCCTGTCCCACCAATCACCAGCTGTAAAAAGATCTGTAACGCAAACTGAGTTATATTAGGCACTTCCAATCAAGTCTGCGTATCTGCATTCAGGAAGGTGGAAATGTGCTACATCCGCTTGGAAAGCACACTGGGAGATGTAGGTACCCAATAAAAAATGAAACAAAAGAAAGGTTTATACATTTGAGAGAGAAAATTACGAAGGTAAAAAAATTTTTTGATTATGCTTTTCAACTGTGAGTGGTAATTCTGGACTTCTTTTGCTGCTGATTGGGTAAATCCTGGGTGGATTGTGACAAAACGTATATTTTCGGAATGTGTGAGGTCTAAGCTGTCAGCAAATATGATGTTCGTGTGTGTAGAAATTTTTTCAGTGACGGCATTTTGTGGAGTTGATTTATTTCTGATTCAACTGCTTGTAGTTTTAACTGCGTTTGGTATTCGTAGAAGTGGTTTATATTAGCTTTTAGCCAAGAGTCTGACCTTTTAAAGGATACCACACATATCATGTTTAACTAAGGGAATGTAGAGCAACAAACGTAGAAAACAAAAAGTAAAAATCCTCCCCCGGTTCTGGTTTTACATCAGCTTCGGGGCTTTATTGATGCAGATCAGACAGAACTCATAATTTTTGATGCAATATCAAAGGACTTCAGATGCGAATTAGTTTATGGTATAATCTGGTACAATGCAGACCTTCTTGTGTTAGATATTTACGTTCTTTATCTCATTGTTTATTTCACACATTTCTGTATATTGATTTATATTAGACTCTCTGCTCATCTGTATTAATTGGGCTCTCCCCCTTAGTTGCTCTGCATTCTTTGTCACTAGCTGCTTCATATTCCTACTGATTAGCCTTCCTTGGTCCATTCTCCTCGCTACCTCAGTGTTTATGCTCTCTGGTTTTCACTGCTTACCACTGGATCCTCCTGTTCGCTACCCTGATTCCTACCTGCTCAATGTCATTTGTCTCCACCTTCCAGTTTAATAATAATCATCTTTAGTGGTTATTGCATATGTAAATTTATGTTTTTGTAAACTGCATTTAGTCGACTCTCATGACGGACCGGTGCTACAAACATAAACTGAGGCCAGAGCTCATACTCATACTTGTCGTCTTCCACTTTATCCGGGACTGGGTCGTGGGGGAAGCAGACTCAGCAGAGACACCCAGACGTCCCTCTCCCTAGACACCTCCTCCAGCTCCTTCGGGGGGAGCCCAAGCCCAAGGCCCAGGCCAGTCGATAGACATAGTCCCTCCAGCATGTCCTGGGCCGTCCCCTGGGCCTCCTCCAGGTGGGACATGCTTGGAACACCTCCTGAGGAAGGCGTCCAGGAGTCATCCGGTATAGATGCCCAAGCCACCTCAACTGGCTCCTCTCGATGTGGAGGAGCAGCAGCTCTACTCCGACCCCCTCCCTATCTCTAAGGGAGTGCCCGGCCACCCTACGGAGGAAGCTCATTTCAGCCGCTTGTATCCGGGATCTTGTTCTTTCGATCATGACCCAAAGTTCATGGCCCTAGGTGAATGTAGGAATGTAGACCGATAGGTAAATCGAGAGCTTCGCTTTTCGGCTCAGCTCTCTCTTCACCACAACGGACGGGCACAGTGCCCCCATTACTGTGGCAGCCGCACTGATCGTTCTGTCGATCTGCCGCTTTATTCTTCCCCCACTCATGAACAAGCCCCTGAGGTACTTGAACTCCTCCACTTGAGGCAGGAACTCCCCTCCAACCTAAAGAGGACAAGCCACCTTTTTCCTGTCGAGAACCATGGCCACGGACTTGGAGGAGCTGATCTTCATCCCAGCCGCCTCACACTCGGCTGCGAACCGCCCCAGCGCATGCTGAAGGTTTGCCTAGAGGGGGCCAGCAGGACCACGTCATCTGTAAAAAGAAGAGACAAAATCCACTGGTCCCCAAACCAGACCCCTCCGGCCCTTGGCTGCACCTAGAAATCCTGTCCATGAAAGTTTCTGAACAGGCCAGAGCTAACTCCTTAGTGTGACCAAGATGGCGCCAACGATGGCAGCCTCGGAGCTTCGCTCTCTCTTTGTTTTTGTATTTTGTGTGTTTTTATGTTTTTTGAGCCACAGTACTGTGGTCTCGGGCCACAATTCTGTGGTCTCATTCAGTAGAGAGGAACTTCTCAACATCAGAGAGTCCTCTCTTGGGATTTCTTCACCATCTTTCCTTGATCCGAGGTTCACTGAGCTCCTGGCAAGCGGAGCTGTGGCACTATACGGGATACTGCACCAAAAGCGTCGGAGGGGAAACCGTGCTGGCGCGCTGGTAAAGCTCCGCAAAAGAGGACTTCGCACACCACTGCCTTCAATCCACCTGGCAAATGTCCGCTCTCTAAGCAACAAGATGGACAAGCTGCTTCTTCTCACAGGACACCCTCCATTTCTGCTACCTGTATGACCCCTTCTTTTTTCCGATGGTTGTGATCAGTCTGACAGAGAGAGGTATCCCAATCCTTGTGGTTTTTAGTATAACAATGACCATCAGTGGGACCCTTTGTGAGGTTCCTTTAGACAACATTGTTGTAAATAAGCGCCGTTTAACTAAATAATCTGAACTGAAACTATCTGTGTAGTTATGCTGCTATAGGTTTAGGCTGCTGGAGGACATAACGACCACTTTCACCCTCTTCGCTACATTCTCTCACTACTCTCCAATTTTGCATTATTTGCTGTTATTTCAGCTTTTAACTTTACGTTCTCTATTTTCTCTTCCTAGAAGCTACACCTGGACTGGTTCTGTGTCTGCCTGTGACACCTTTCTGGAGAGGGGAATCGTTCGAGGTTCTGCTGGCAACAACTTATTGCTCACCCTCTACCGATGATCCACATGGTCCTGTCTTTTAGTGTTTAACCCTTTCTCTCTCCTAGACATGGAAATTGACTGAGCTTTTACTGTAACTAATTAAATGTGCTCTCTTTCAGACTCTAACCTTGAAAACTGGCTCAGAGTTTATCTGTTCTTTCTTTCTAGGTGAAACGACTAAAGGAGCTACATCCATTAACATTTACTTTTCCTTCCCATAGAAAGTACTTCTGGATCAGTGCTTCTGTGTTCTTTTTGTGTCTCTGCTCTGTTCTCTCAAACCCCCAGTCGGTCGTGGCAGATGGCCGCTCACACTGAGCCTGGTTCTGGTTCTGCTGGAGGTTTCTTCCTGTTAAAAGGGAGTTTTTCCTCTCCGCTGTCGCTACATGCATGCTCAGTATGAGGGATTGCTGCAAAGTCAACGCCAGTGACTGTCCACTGTCTCTACATGCTCATCCGGGAGGAGTGAATGCTGCAAGTCACTGACTGGATGCAATCTGCTGGGTTTCCTTAGATAGAAAAACGTTTTATCCAATTTGAATAAAAAGCTAACTCCGACTGCACTGTTCAATTGTTAGGATTAATTGGAATGTATGTACCTGACTGTTGTGAAGTGCCTTGAGACAACATGTGTTGTGAATTGGCGCTATATAAAAAAAATGAAATGAATTGAATTGAATTAAAAACACGGACCTCCGCGGATCAGCGCTTCTGTGCTTTACCGAGACATGGCTGAGTGAAAACATCCCAGACCGCGCACTGCTGATGCCGGGCTTCCAGCTCTTCAGAGCGGATCGCAGCGCGGAGCTAACGGGGAAGAGGTGAGGAGGCGGAATCTGCTTTTATATAAATGAAGGTTGGAGCAGAGACGTAAAAGTGCTGGGGAAAACATGTAGTCCGGACCTGGAGTCATTTTCCATAATCTGTCAACCGCTTTATTCACCGAAAGAGTTTTCCTCGTTTATAATAATCAGCTCATATTTTCCACAGCATGGCTGCACTTCTGCCGCGGAAAAACATCTTTCTGAGCTGATTACAGACGTGGAGAAAAAATACATGGACTCTTTCATCATAATACTGGGAGATTTTAACAGAGCAAACCTCTCAAATGAACTCCCCAAATACAGACAGAATAGTATGTGTCCCACCAGACAAAAACACACTGGACCATTGTTACACAGCTTTAAAGGACTCATATCATGCGGTTACCAGGGCTGCTCTGGGTTTTTCGGATCATTATCTAATCCACCTCATCCCAACCTACAGACAGAAACTAAGAGCTTCCAAACCCGTGGTTCACACTGTTAAGAAGTGGACTGAGGAATCAAAGCAGATGCTACAGGCCTGCTTTGAATGCACAGACTGGACTGTTTTTGAAACTTCAACCACTGACCTAAACCAACTAACTGATGTGGTGACATTATACATCAGTTTCTGTGAGGACATGTGTGTGCAGACCAAGACCTTCTGCACCTTTGGGAACAATAAGCCATGTTTTACTCCACACCTCAGGAATCTGCGCAAGGGCAAGGAAGAAGCTCACAGCAGTGGAGATTGGGCGCGGTACAGGCAGGCCAGGAACAGACTAACAAAGGAGATCAAAGCAGCCAAGAGAAGCTACAGTGAGAAGCTTAAGAACAGCCTTTCTACTGGTGACACTTCAGCTGTATGGACTGGTCTGAGAAACCTGACTGCCTATAGGAGTCCCCCCACCCTTCCTGAACAGAGTCCTCGCCTGGCCAACCGTCTGAATGGCTCCTACTGCAGACATGACAAGAAGCCATTCACACCTCAAACCATCTCCTCCACATCCCATTCAGGAACAAATTCCTCCCATAAAGTAACCAACCTCCTACCTTCAGATCCTCTGCCTGCACTAAAGATCTCCGAGGAAGATGTAAATAGGCTCTTTCAGGGCATGAAAACAAAGAAAGCTGGAGGACCTGATAACATCTCCCCATCATGCCTGAAAGCCTGCGCAAATCAACTCGCTCCGATCTTCACAAGGATCTTCAACAAGTCACTGGAGAAATGTGAGGTCCCCTCTTGCCTCAAACGATCCACCATCATCCCAGTGACCAAGAAACCCACCATCCTAGGATTAAATGACTACAGGCCTGTAGCCCTGACGTCTGTGGTCATGACATCCTTTGAGCGGCTGGTGTTGAAGCACCTGAAAGAGATCACAGGCCCCCTGCTGGACCCCCTGCAATTTGCTTACCGAGCAAACAGGTCGGCAGATTATGCTGTTAACTTAGGTCTACACTTCATCCTGCAACACCTCGACCATCCAGGGACATACGCCAGGATCCTGTTTGTAGACTTCAGCTCGGCCTTCAACACCATCATACCAGACATCCTCCACCGAAGCTCACCCAGCTCAACGTCCCAGCCTCCACCTGTCAGTGGATCAACAGCTTCCTGACGGACCGACAGCAGCAGGTGAGACTGGGGAGCATCTTCTCCCGATCCAGATCAATAAGTACTGGTGCCCCCCAGGGGTGTGTTCTATCCCCACTCCTCTTCTCCTTGTACACAAATGACTGCACCTCAGCGGACTCGTCCGTGAAACTCCTTAAGTTTGCAGATGACACCACTGTCATTGGACTGATCCAGGACGGTGATGAGTCTGCATACAGACAGCAGGTAGATTGGCTGGTACACTGGTGCGGTCAGAACTACCTTGAACTCAACCCACTCAAGACTGTGGAAATGTTGGTGGACTTTCGGAGAACACCACCCCTATACACCCCCCTCACCATCCTCAACAACACTGTATCGGCTGTGGACCACTTCAGGTTCTTAGGAACCACCATCTCTGAGGACCTGAGATGGTCTTCACACATAGACACTGTTCGAAAGAAGGCCCAGCAGAGACTGTACTTCCTGAGGCAACTCAAGAAGTTCAACCTTCCACAGGAGCTGCTGGTCATCTTCTACACTGCTATCATTCAATCTGTCCTGTCTTCATCCATCTCAGTGAGGTTTGGTTCATCCACAAAACAGGACAGGTCCAGACTGCAACGAATAATCAGGAATGCAGAGAGAACAATCAGGGCTGACCTTCCCTCCATCCAGGACTTATACAGGTCTAGGGTCAGGAAAAGAGCTGCTAAAATCTCTGCAGACCCCACACACCCTGCACATAAACTGTTCGGGTGGCGCTACAGAGCACTGTTCACTAAAACCAGCCGCCACAGAGAGAGTTTCTTCCCCCAGGCTATTTCTCTGTTGAACATTCAATAGAGTACAAAACAACAGCATACATATGTTGCAAATGCACCTTTTTATTATATATGTGTATATTGTACATTGTGAATATGTATATTCTGTAATGCAAAAACAAAACCAAAGAGCAAAGTGTCAAATTCCTTGTTTGTATGTACGAACTTGGCAATAAAGCTGATTCTGATTCTGATTCATTCTCCTTCATTAACCCTATCCTCTGAGGTAAGAAAAGTCCACTCAGGGAATGTCATTTTGCTCTCTTGAAGAGTTTGCATGCTTTAACGTAAAATTTAAAAGCTTGATTTGAGTAAATGGTGGATGTGGGTTGGAGAACAGCTCTCTGCTTCTGATGTTCTTGATTTAAATCTTGTTATGGAGCTCAGTCATGGATGGACATCACACACACATCTGCTCGCTTTTATTAATTCTGTTAAACATCAGCTCTACATTTGCTCTTACAGATGAGATTTGTAGAAAAAACATCTCACCACTCAGAAGAACAAATACTAATAATTCAGTACCCTTATTTGCATGCACTGATCCTAAAATATTTTAGATGTACAAACCTGCTTGTAGGGGATTCTTGTGTGTAAAGAGCTGATCAGGGTGTTGTTTGATATGAAGATGCAGCTGAAGCATTTTGCATTCTGCTGATCACTCCTTAATTCAGTGCAGAGGTTTTCTGTTTTTGTTTTGACTCTGAAGGATCGTTTTGTTTTGCAGAGGGCATGCGTGTCCCCTGGCCTCAGCATGAATAGAAGCTGACAATAAAATTTGGTTAACAGTAGAATTTGTAACAGCTAGAGGATGAGAGGAAGGTTTGGTTCTGTAACAGAAACGGATTTACATAACTGAGCAGTTGTGTGCTGCACTGACCTAAAAACTGGCCTAAAAAGTAAAAAGCTTAAATTATATGTGTTTAGGTAAATGTGGAGGTCACCACATGTGTTTTTCAGATTAGGGAACGCAGCTGATGAACTCTGAAATCCTCTGAGGCTTCAGCCATTCATTGTTGTCATTTTTTTGGAAACACATCGATGACTTACATGTCTCATTTAAAACTTTTTTTCAGACCTTGCTTGTGGACATGCCTTATGGAATAAACAAAGCAAATTTTCTCAGTGACAGTGTTTCATTAAAATCCAGCATCAGAGGTCCAGACTTTTCTGTTTTTTTAGCTGCAGACAAAGTGGTGGAATGGCCCCTGAATCATGCTCATTAGGCACCCTCCTGCAGACATCACAGCTGCTGTTTAATGCCAGTCCCAAACTGTAATAATTTGTGTTGCTGAATGTCTTCAGACTTTGCTTGGTGTCAGACATCTTTTAACTGCAAAGTTTGAAACATGTAACTAAGAACTTGCTGTCATTGTCAAACTAAGGAGCAGGTTCTTCTCTGCTCAGATATTCATAATTTTTTCTGCAAGGGTTTCCAGTTTTCAGTCTTCTAATTTGATTTTCTCAGAGAAATTATTGATCTTTCTGTTTGTCTGTCCGTCATCTTTACACAAAAAATATTTGAACAAAATGTGTTAAAATGAAACATCCTTTTTTGAATATCTGACACCAAATCAGTTTACATAGCTTTAGCACCTGGTGGAATTTTCTTTTGAACTGGTTGAAAGGGGTAAAAAGTTTTTTGTTTCCTTTAACAAATTTCATACAATAGTTTACTGGAATTGCTGGAATGCTAAAACTAAGTCCAGTTTGTAGGTTCTTTTGTTCGCACACACCTTTTATAGCTCCACCCACAATCTTTCTATAGGACTGAGATCGGGGCTTTGTGATGGTCACTCCAAAACATTGACCTTGTTTACCCTTAAGCCAGCTTGGTACTCATATACTGGTATGCTTAGGGTCATTGTCAGTTTTGAAGCCTGGCTTTAATTTCCTGGCTGATGTCTAAAGATGTTTCATCAGTATTTCCAAATAATTTTCTTGTGTTCATGATGCCATCTAGTTTATGAAGTGCACCAGACTTTCCTGCAGCAAAATACCCACACATCATGATGCTGTCACCCACGTACTTTACAGTTGGGATGATGTTCTCCGGCTTGCAAGCTTCCCCTTTTATTTCTGTCAGGTTTAACTATGGTTGTTTTATGCCAAGCCTTTAAATGTGTCCAACAATTACTGTCTTTTTCCCAAGGTTTTGAGTGACCTTTAACCCCATATTGGTACCGGACACCCCACAAGGTCTTTTGTTTTGGTTCTGGGACTGATTCACACATTTCACACTAAAACACATTTATCTCTGGGACACAGAAATTGTCCCTATGCCGAATAGATCACTGAACATTCCTATGGTGCTTATACTTGTATTTCATTATTAGAAAAGAATGTAGCACTTTCAGTCACCTAGAAATTGTACCCAAGGATGAAGGATGTACCCAAGGTATCTCCTTCTGAAGCTTGCCTGATTTCTTTTGATTTCCGCATGTGTCACACAAGGAAGGAATGTGTTTGAGTGTATTCATACCCCTGGAAATTTAAGGTTTAAAGCAGAATTTGTATTTTACAAATATGTGTCTCTTAACTGGAGGTAATTTGAAAGTTTTGGAATGGCTCACTCAGAGTCCGGACATGAATCTGATAGAGAATCTGTGGAGGAAGCTAAACATTAGGGTAATAGCAAGGAGACCTTTCAACCTGAAAGACCTCATCGACATAAATAAATCAGGAAAATACCAGAGAAAACATGAAAAAGCTGCTTAGTAATATAAAGAAGGGTTTGATTTGCTGTTATTTCAATAACGATTTTTTCATTGATTACTGGGAACGGTATAAATATTTTTTTCACCTAATCTTTAAATTATATTTAAATAAAAAGTGATAATATTTTGTTTTTTTAAGTGATGCTCATTTTACATTAGTTTATTATCTAATCAAAAACAAACTTTTCTAAATTGCACCTTTTGCTCACCTGGGCCTAGGTCCTAGATCGTGGGTGCCCAAAGCTGGTCCTCGAGGGTCAGTGTCTTGCATGTTTTAGATGTTTCCCTGATTTAACACATCTGATTCAGGTGATTGCAGTTCAGCTATTTAATCTTCCTTTTTCCAACTGTTAGGCTCATTCACAGCTGCAGCGTGTGCTGCACTGGTAATCTTCTACAGAGCAGTTGATGCTCAGTTTTAGTTTCAATTACAAAGCTTCACTTTATTCAAGGATTGTTTTTCATATGGTCTAAGAGACCTAAACTCTCATCAGAGAAAAAGAAAGGAAGATATCAATGTTGATATTAGGGTTCATGTTGTATCTAAATTCAGCACCCTAGAATTAGCATTTAAAATTGTTGACTTTTAAGAAATTCATTAATTTTTTTGTCATAAACCTCGTACACAATTTACAGTTTCCTAGATTATGGTATGACACCAATAGGAATGGTCTGTTACCGTGGACACTTCATTCATTTCCAAAATAAAAACCCATAGTACCGAGTGTTTTAATTCACAACCATGTACCAAACCGATGCTTATTATTTAATTTTTTTCTTGCATTTCAGAATTTAGAAGAATCAAGAAGTTAATGAAATTCCTAAACATGTCATGTGCAATATTTTGTAATATATATTATTTTCGAAATTCTTTATAGTACACTTCATGGAGTTTTGACGAAAATTCAGAATGAAATACTCACCTTCACCGCCTGTTCCTTCCAATGACTCTTCTGCGCATCTCCCTGCCATCCAATCAGCATCCTGTCCGCATGACTCTTCATCCAATCATCTTCCAGTGGCTTTTAAGGACATTTAGCCATGTTCATCCTTGATTGTCGGCTGAGCTCATCCCTCCTCCACCCCACCTCCACCATTTTCCTTCCCATCTCCTCCCGGCTTCCTCGCTCCCTGGCCGCCAATCCACCACCAGTGTCGGATCAAGAGGAAGACATCTCTAAATCTAAACCTTAAAAGAAAATTATCATCTTAGCTCATGACATTCTCAGCATTCAGGTCTTCCTCCCAGGTCCAAGTGCCAAAGAAATAACCATGTAATCACGAATCATTAAAACTTTTTAATTGCCATCCTTTTCCGTGTGAGTCTTTTCAGATTGAAATTTCCATTAAATGTTGTTCTGATCTCTATTTGGACCACATGACAGATTCTGGACTTAGATACCATTAATCCGAGTCAAATTAACACATTTCCTTACAGTAGACTGTGAGAATATTACAGATTATCATCAGATCCACTGGAAGAGGTGAGGAGAAGATTTAAATGGCTCAATTTAGCTGGTGGCAGTACAGCAAGGAGTGAGGACAAGTGGATGATGAAGGGCAGACAGACCCGAGTGCTCTGAAAACCAAGTGTGACTCAAATGCAGGAAGCAAAGTTAGCCGAACACAACAGAGAAGTAGACTAAAAATGATAAATCTCAGCAGAACCTGATGATAAAAACAAGGATACCAGCAGATGCCACCAGAACACACAAACCAGCGACCAGAACAACAGCTTGCCAAGACGGTGACCAAATGTCACTGTCGACATCATGCATGAATTAGCATATTCATGGTCCATTCGTCTCCTTTGTTCCAGCTCTTTGCATCTGTTTTCTTCTGTCCTACATGGTGTGCTTACATACTCTGTGTGCTAATATAGCCTGATTCCTAATACAGCGGCTCTCATTTACATACAGATGCAGTAACCAGGGTGAAATGCTTATGCGACACACCTTTACCACTGAATCCTGCTGCTTTGTATTTTTATCCTTTACTGTAAAAAAGTAATTTTTAAAACTCAAACTAAATATTTTTTTTTTCTGATTTAAAATCTTTTCTTAGATTCAGTTAAAAGTGCAAAATTGTGTAGTGGAAAAAAAATAACATGATTTTCAACATGTTTTCCAATAAAAATCCCTAAAAATGTCTATTTGTATTCAGTGTCTGATAGAAGCTGAAGTTCATATTTAAAGTTTAAAAACTGATATTTACAGACACTGAGTTTGAGCTTCGTCGAAAAAAGACGTGGACACACGTCAGTCTCTAGATGTGCAGAGTTGATAGAGACATAACCCAGAAAAATTCAAATGATTCAATAGGTTTTTTAACAAACCAAATATGTGTAAAACTATGTACTACAAAATTTTACACTACTTTGTTTTAGCCTACCACTTAAAATGCCAATAAAACACATTGAGGTTTTGGTTTGTAATGTCACAAAATGTAAAGAAGCTCATGCGGTGTGAATACTTCTGCAGGGATTGCTTTTAGCATCCAGCATTGTGCAATTTATCAACAAAGCTTTAAGACAAAGATTATAAGATGTGAAATAAATTTTACAAACAATGTCCATTTTTTACATTACTTTAAAAATCACTCAGTCTGGGATATTTTTGTCAAAGGAACACATTTCTGGCTGATTTGACTATTTTATGGAAAGAACAAATTATTGCACATTCTTTAAAAAGAGGCAGTTACTTTAGCTCATCCACATCTCTTTATGGTCACAGACTCTATGGCATTAACATGTTGAGATTTTTATTTCTGTCACTATTCAAATTCGGCTCTTTTTCCAGATCTCAGCCTTTAAAGCTATGTCTTGTGAACTTGTGAAACAGCACAGCCTCAGTGTGCCTCTTTAAAACCTGGCCACTTCAGTTAGCTGCTGCCTTTCATTACTCCAACTGTCATCACATCATAGGAATTTAAATTTAATCAGGCGATCAGTATGGAAGGATTCACAGGTCATTACACTGAGATTTTACATCCACCTTCTATACGTGTCTTCTAGGACCTCAGTGTGTGTGTATGAGAAACCATTTCAACCAGTCATGCAGTGTCTCCTTATGGCATCCCATGTGGAGATTTTGATGAGCAGTATAATTTTCCCTCAACAGGGGGAGATGTAGCTCTGTCAGTCCCGTCTCAGGGAAAGGTGCATCCCTACAAAGACGCCTCAGATTCCAGACAGTGACGAGTGCAGCCGTCCTGCCACCCGAAGGCAAATGATCTGGTTTGAACTTACAGTTTCTATGTTATTTAATAGGATTTTCCCAGCAATGTGTCATACCTTGTGGTACTGACGGAGTGCGCTCTGGGAGGCGGTGGTGAGTTCATCATGGTTGTCTAAACAGGGACAAACTAACTGTGTTCTTTTCTGAGCTCCTGCTGCTGCTGTGCAGCATGAAGGACATCAACTCTGGGGTGTTACTAGGAATATTACAGAAAATGGAAAGCAGGAAACATTTGTTCCAAAGGTCATAGTATAAAGGATTTAATGAAAGACAGCTTTCATACATCATGATGAAGTCACAGGTCTGAAGCCAGAGGTATAACAACTGTAGCATCCTCATCCTTGGTTTTAGTAGGCTGGTAAGTTTGCATTAATGTCTATAGGGGTCCAACATTTTCACCATCTAGCAAATGATTAATCAAATAATGATTTCCATATGTTAGTAAAGTTTGATGCACAAACTCTTTTTGATGATGTGACATAAAAGTTTGAATGTATTGTAAAATGTAAGAAATTATTTAAAGATCTCTGTTCTGCAGAACATAATGAAAACATCTGATTTGTCTCTGTGTCTCATCAGACCCTGATGACCCTGATCTGATTGGTTACTAAGACCAGTCAAAACAGAGTGGTCCCAACACACTCATCTTTATTCAACATGTAGCTGCTGCCTCTATATTCTGTTGTGTCTCTTACCAGCTGGTGATCAGTGTTCTGCCAGTTTACCTTCAACAAGAAAGTTGTCTAAGTTCAGTTTAGGTTCAAATGTTCACAGTTCACCTCCTAAACATTCTGCAACTAAAGTTAGAGCTCCAATAGCAACAAGATCTTTTAATTATATTTTGTATTAAATAAAGTTTGCAAATAAATGTAGGTCACGACATCATTCATCAATTATTATATTTCTCATGTTGTCACCTAGCATTTGTAACCTGTAACCTAGGCCTTGTCAGCTTATTTACACAAGCTTTATTCTCTCTTTTGCTCTTTTCTCACATACATTTCTTGCTGTTTTGCCCGAATTCCCCAAACAGCTTCTCTCATTCAAATATTTTAATGCTCAACAGAAGGCAGAACAATTCCCTTTTAACCGTATTTAAGATTCAAAGTCCTTTTAATAAGATGCTAGCGAAAACTGTGTGAAACACAAAATGTCACTGCACTCCCCCTAACCAATCTGTTGCTGCACACAGCCGATCACTCCTTCAGAACAAAGACAAGACTGGCTGGTTGAAAAGTCAAGTCATGAAAACTTTAGAAGCACCACTTATCACTTAACGGTGTTTTAAAAGTCCAGTTGGCAGCAAGTCTGGAAAGCAGCCATTTGGCTACACAAGCAAATAACTCGGTCATTTGACCAGCTTATATGATCTTGTTATATTGCCATCCTCCCATCTACTCTATAAAGAACTGCAGAACGATGCAACATTAAGTTCAATAAACTAATTTACTTAAGACAAAAAGTAACATTATTTTTTTAATTGTGCTCAAGTCTTCCACAGCTGTGTCGATGTGTTAAAATCCTTCTAAAGATGACCTAGGTAACTAGTTAGCTGTAAGTTAAATTTCATCTCAATACTTGACTCAATAATTTAATCTTTTGATTTTCAAAATATCATTACCAGAAAGAAACTGATTGGTGTATTTGTTGTTAAGGTATTAAAATGATGACTGAACATTTATCTCCAGGATTTTAAAGTGGGCTGCATGGAGGTGCAGTTGGTGGCACTGTTGCCTTGCAGTAAGAAGGTCCTGGGTTCAACTCCCAGCCAGGGGTTTTCCTGTAAGGAGTTTGCATGTTCCCCCCTGCATGCACGGATTCTCTCCAGGTAATCCAGCTTCCTCCCCCAGTCAAAAAACATGACTATAATGTTAACTGGTCTCTCTAAATTGCCATTAGGTGTGAATGGGTGTGTGCATTGTTGTTTATCCTGTGTTACCCTGAGACAGACTGGCGACCTGGATGGATATACAGTTACAACTTTGTATCATTTATTTTAATCTATGTTTATAAATAGTTTTTTTTTAAACTTATTTTTGCAAATTAGAGTTTTCACATCCTTTCATATGTGGAAAGAAAACCTCCAAAGAGTAAGTACCTTTTTCCCACAAGTCTAACTTCATCACAAGGTGACTCAACTTCCAAAGCTGGCTCCAGATAATAATTAACATCTCACAGCTGTGATCTCAATAGCTACTAGGGATGCAAGGGTACACATAATTAATAATTCCATACATACCTCAGCTTTGGGGTCACATTTTGGTATGGTGCACTGCTTGTTAAGCTTCTGCTGACATTATTTAGCATCTGGTGGTGCTTATTAAGGGCCTTGTGGTGAACTTAATTGACTTTGTTAGAAGCCAAAAAGCAATACAAACCTTATACTAATTTATTAGTTCATGGTGGGAGCCAAGTTAGGTGAGGGTGGAGGGGTGTGTGGTGTGGGCGATAAAGAGGTGTCTGAGCTAAAACACGTAGAACATTGATGTACGTGCATCTTTGTCTTATTCTTTCCAGCTCCTCCTTTAGTGAGCTCCTCAATGGGTCACCGACCTCCATCCCATCCTTTTCCCAGCCCTCTCCTCTCTTACATCAGTCCTCCAATGTACAGCAAAGCCCAAAATGATCCATGTATCTCTGACATCTAGATTTCACACCATTTTCCTTCAAGTCAAGTTGTTTTTGATTTGGAATGCTGCAAACATCAGCCAAAAGATAATAATACAATAATAATAATAATATTAATATTAATACAATGTTCAAGGGGTGTAGTCATGGAAAATAAATATGTGTTTCTATTTGCCTTTGAATAAAACAATTACAAAAAAAATTAATACCTTTCGTCTTTTCAGTGAAAAAGTCTTTAATGGCTATTACAGCAACCAGACCGCGCCCATAACGGCTGATCAGCTCTTTGCACGTCTCCACTGGTATGTCAAACCATTTATCATTTATGATGAACTCCAGGGTTGAGGTTTGAAGGGCTTTTTGCCGGTTAACTTTTTCATCAATACTTTAGCCATGTGTTTTGGGTCATTGCCATGCTGAAAGGTCCAATGTTACTCCAGACAAAGTTTGTCTGCAGACTGCCTGAAGTTGTTGTTGACATTTTCATGATGCCATTTACTAACGATAGGTTACCTGTGCCACTGGCTGAAAAACACCCTCAAATCATCAAGCTTGATGATGTTATACTTGGGGTTAAATACATTTTTTCATGCCAAGAAAAGGCTACATCATTGCAGCCAATGAAGTATCCTTCAAATAAAAATTTTGTTTGATTCAATCATCAAACAAAAAACCAGGGCCCGTATTCACAAAGAAACCTAAGACTAAAAGTAGCTCCTAGTATCGGCCTCCTAAGAAAAATCTTAAAATTTCTCCATTTCTTTTTAGAATTTTCCCTCAGTAGGATAAAAGTTATCAACGAAGTATCCTGGGCCTTAAGAGAGCTCCTAACGTGAGGAGATGTCAAGAGTAGTGAGGACCCTAAGTGTCTGAAGCAGAGAAGATGGAGGAAAGACAAAGAGAAAGGAGAGATATCATCTATCATACAATTATAAATATAGAGATAAGATAAACTTTATCATCCCGCTAGGGGGAAATTAAATAGTTTCAGCGGTAAGACAGGTTAAAGGTCAACCTCTTGCAAGGTAATATTAGGAAGGATAAATAAATAATAGAAACAATAATAATTAACCATGAATAAAAAGTGAAAAAATGTACAAATACAAAAATATTTAAATATTTACAGACTGTAAAATACTTAAAAAAATAAATGGGCAATAATTGAAAAAACTCGAAAAATATAAAGTAGAATAATGTAAGCACTAGGACGCACTAGGAAGAAGTAAATGAGGTGAATCAGTATCAGCTATATGATACATGATGATGTCAGCAGCCTCAGCCTAAATGGTCATCTCCAACGCTCCCCGTCTGTGGAGAAGTTCTCTGGTGTGCTGCTATCTCCTCTCTAGCTTCTGAATGCAGCAGGAACCAGAGCTGCTCACATTCCAGGCTGGTGCTGAAAGCAGAGGGAATGACAAATTGATCTGCTGGGAATGCCTGTTGGTTCCCACCGTGATCCCAGAACCAAATCTACCTTTAACACTCCTCTCTTCTCCCCATCAGCAGGCTCTGCTCCTCTGTTCACTTTGCTTTTCTCCACCTTTTGTTCTCTGGTTTGTTTTGGCCATTTTACTAAATCAAACCTCTTAATGCAAGAAGGTGATCAGAGTAAAATGCTGGCAGGTGATATTTACATATATATAACTGATACACCTGGTTTTAGACCCCAATAATTTATTAGTATGGTGTAGGGCCTCCTTTTGCGGCCAATACAGCGTCAATTTGTCTTGGGAATGACATATACAAGTCCTGCACAGTGGTCAGAGGGATTTTAAGCTATTATTCTTGCAGGATAGTGGCCAGGTCACTACGTGATACTACTGGAGGAAAACGTTTCCTGACTCTCTCCTCCAAAACACCCCAAAGTGGCTCAATAATATTTAGATCTGGTGACTGTGCAGGCCATGGGAGATGTTCAACTTCACTTTCATGTTCATCAAACCAATCTTTCACCAGTCTTGCTGTGTGTAGTGGTGCACCGCCTTCAGGATACAATGTTTGAACCATTGGATGCACATGGTCATCAAGAATGGTTTGGTAGTCCTTGGCAGTGACGCCCATCTAGCACAAGTATTTGGCCAAGGGAATGCCATGATATGGCAGCCCAAACCATCACTGATCCACCCCTATGCTTCACTCTAGGCATGCAACAGTCTGGGTGGTACGCTTCTTTGGGCTTCTCCACACCATAACTCTCCCGGATGTGGGGAAAACTGTAAAGGTGGACTCATCAGAGAACAATACATGTTTCACATTGTCCACAACCCAAGATTTGCGCTCCTTGCACCATTGAAACTGACGTTTGGCATTGGCATGAGTGACCAAAGGTTTGGCTATAGCAGCCCGGCCGTGTATATTGCCCCGACGGACAGTTCTGGTGGAAACAGGAGAGTTGAGACGCACATTTAATTCTGCCGTGATTTGGGCAGCCGTGGTTTTATGTTTTTTGGATACAATCCGGGTTAGCACCCGAACATCCCTTTCAGACAGCTTACTCTTGCGTCCACAGTTAATACTGGTCCTTCTCAAAATATTAGCATATTGTGATAAAGTTCATTATTTTCCATAATGTCATGATGAAAATTTAACATTCATATATTTTAGATTCATTGCACACTAACTGAAATATTTCAGGTCTTTTATTGTCTTAATACGGATGATTTTGGCATACAGCTCATGAAAACCCAAAATTCCTATCTCACAAAATTAGCATATCATTAAAAAGGTCTCTAAACGAGCTATGAACCTAATCATCTGAATCAACGAGTTAACTCTAAACACCTGCAAAAGATTCCTGGGGCCTTTAAAACTCCCAGCCTGGTTCATCACTCAAAACCCCAATCATGGGTAAGACTGCCGACCTGACTGCTGTCCAGAAGGCCACTATTGACACCCTCAAGCAAGAGGGTAAGACACAGAAATAAATTTCTGAACGAATAGGCAGTTCCCAGAGTGCTGTATCAAGGTACCTCAGTGGGAAGTCTGTGGGAAGGAAAAAGTGTGGCAGAAAACGCTGCACAACGAGAAGAGGTGACCGGACCCTGAGGAAGATTGTGGAGAAGGGCCGATTCCAGACCTTGGGGGACCTGCGGAAGCAGTGGACTGAGTGTGGAGTAGAAACATCCAGAGCCACCGTGCACAGGTGTGTGCAGGAAATGGGCTACAGGTGCCGCATTCCCCAGACCTGGGCTACAGAGAAGCAGCACTGGACTGTTGCTCAGTGGTCCAAAGTACTTTTTTCGGATGAAAGCAAATTCTGCATGTCATTCAGAAATCAAGGTGCCAGAGTCTGGAGGAAGACTGGGGAGAAGGAAATGCCAAAATGCCAGAAGTCCAGTGTCAAGTACCCACAGTCAGAGATGGTCCGGGGTGCCGTGTCAGCTGCTGGTGTTGGTCCACTGTGTTTTATCAAGGGCAGGGTCAATGCAGCTAGCTATCAGGAGATTTTGGAGCACTTCATGCTTCCATCTGCTGAAAAGCTTTATGGAGATGAAGATTTCATTTTTCAGCACGACCTGGCACCTGCTCACAGTGCCAAAACCACTGGTAAATGGTTTACTGACCATGGTATCACTGTGCTCAATTGGCCTGCCAACTCTCCTGACCTGAACCCCATAGAGAATCTGTGGGATATTGTGAAGAGAACGTTGAGAGACTCAAGACCCAACACTCTGGATGAGCTAAAGGCCGCTATCGAAGCATCCTGGGCCTCCATAAGACCTCAGCAGTGCCACAGGCTGATTGCCTCCATGCCACGCCGCATTGAAGCAGTCATTTCTGCCAAAGGATTCCCGACCAAGTATTGAGTGCATAACCGTACATGATTATTTGAAGGTTGACGTTTTTTGTATTAAAAACACTTTTCTTTTATTGGTCGGATGAAATATGCTAATTTTGTGAGATAGGAATTTTGGGTTTTCATGAGCTGTATGCCAAAATCATCCGTATTAAGACAATAAAAGACCTGAAATATTTCAGTTAGTGTGCAATGAATCTAAAATATATGAATGTTAAATTTTCATCATGACATTATGGAAAATAATGAACTTTATCACAATATGCTAATATTTTGAGAAGGACCTGTACTGTTGGATGTGGTTCGTCCTTCTTGGTGGTATGCTGACATTACCCTGGATACTGTGGCTCTTGATACATCACAAAGACTTGCTGTCTTGGTCACAGATGCGCCAGCAAGACGTGCACCAACAATTTGTCCTCTTTTGAACTCTGGTATGTCACTCATAATGTTGTGTGCATTTCAATATTTTTAGCAATTAAATTCAAAAATATGATTATATACAGTGCCTTGCCAAAGTACTCGGCCCCCTTGAACTGGTCAACCCCTTGCCACATTTCAGGCTTCAAACGTAAAGATATAAAATTCAAATTTTTTGTGAAGAATCAACAAGTGGGACACAATCGTGAAGTGGAATAAAATTTATTGGATGTGTCAAACTTTTTTAACAAATAAAACCTGAAAAGTGGGGCGTGCAATATTATTCGGCCCCTTTACTTTCAGTGCAGCAAACTCACTCCAGAAGTTCAGTGAGGATCTCTGAATGATCCAATGTTGTCCGAAATGACCGATGATGGTGAATATAATCCACCTCTATGTAATCAGGTCTCCGTATAAATGAACCTGCTCTGTGATAGTCTCAGGGTTCTGTTCAAAGCACAGAGAGCATCATGAAGACCAAGGAACACACCAGGCAGGTCCGAGATACTGCTGTGGAGAAGTTTAAAGCTGGATTTGGATACAAAAAGATTTCCCACGCTTTAAACATCCCAAGGAGCACTGTGCAAGCAATCATATTGAAATGGAAGGAGTATCAGACCACTGCAAATCAACCAAGACCCGGCCGTCCCTCTAAACCTTCATCTCGAACAAGGAGAAGACTGATCAGAGATGCAGCCAAGAGGCCCATGATCACTCTGAATGAACTCCACAGATCTACAGCTGAGGTGGGAGAGTCTGTCCATAGGACAACAATCAGTCATACACTGCACAAATATGGCCTTTATGGAAGAGTGGCAAGAAGAAAGCCATTTCTCAAAGATATCCATAAAAAGTCAATTTTAAAGTTTGCCACAAAAAGAAACTGCTTAGTCAATCACTTAACCTGGATGGCATTAAATTGACCTCCGATAATAAAGTAAAAAACCTTGGTATTATTTTTGACCAGGGCATGTCATTTGAATCCCATATTAAACAGGTTTCTAGGGTTTCCTTCTTTCATCTCCGGAACATAGCCAAAATTAAAATTATCCTGTCCAGGAGTGACGCTGAAAAACTAGTCCATGCATTTGTTACTTCAAGGCTGGACTATTGTAATTCTTTATTATCAGGACGTCCACAAAAAGCAGTTAAAACCCTGGGGGAATCGTCGGAGCTTCTGCTGGCAACAACTTAATGCTCACCCTCTACAGATGATCCACATAGCCCTGTCTTTTAGTGTTTAACCCTTTCTCTCTCTTAGACATGGCGATTGACTGAGCTTAACTGTTTCAAACTCTATGTGCTCTCTTTCAGACTCTAACCTTGAAAACTGGCTCAGAGTATATCTGTTTTTTCTTTCTAGATGAAACGACTAAAGGAGCTACATACATTAACATTTACTATTCCTTCCCATAGAAAGTACTCCTGTATTAGTGCTTCTTTGTTCTCTTTGTGTCTCTGCTCTGTTCTCTCAAACCCCCAGTTGGTTGTGGCAGATGGCCACTCACACTGAGCCTGGTTCTGCTGGAGGTTTCTTCCTGTTAAAAGGGAGTTTTTCCTCTCCACTGTCTCTACATGCATGCTCAGTATGAGGGATTGCTGCAAAGTCAACGCCAGTGACTGTCCACTGTCTCACATGCTCATCCAGGAGGAGGGAATGCTGCAAGTCACTGACTGGATGCAATCTGCTGGGTTTCCTTAGATAGAAAAACTTTTTATCCAATTTGAATAAAAAGCTAACTCCGACTGCACTGTTCAATGGTTAAGATTAATTGGAATGTATGAACCTGACTGTTGTCAAGTGCCTTGAGACGACATGTGTTGTGAATTGGCGCTATATAAATAAAACTGATTTGAATTGAATTGAGATTTATCTTCCAACAAGACAATGATCCAAAACATAAAGCCAAATCTACAATGGAATGGTTTACAAATAAACGTATCCAGGTGTTGGAATGGCCAGGAAGAATGGGCAAGAATTTCAGTCTCTCAATGAGCAAAACTGATAGAGACATACCTCAAGCGACTTGCAGCTGTAAATGCAGCAAATGGTGGTGCTACAAAGTATTAATGCAAGGGGGTCGAATAATATTGCAAGCCCCACTTTTCAGTTTATTTGTTAAAAAAGTTTGACACATCCATTAAATTTCATTCCACTTCACGATTGTGTCCCACTTGTTGTTGATTCTTCACAGAAAATTTAGAATTTTATATCTTTATGTTAGAAGCATGAAATGTGGCATGAGTTTGAAAAGTTCAAGGGGGCCGAATACTTTTGCAAGGCACCGCATATATATAATTATTATTTAATTAATTAATATAATTATTTAATTAATAATTGATTACATCAAGATGGTGCCGCAGATGGTCGTCTCGGTGTGTTAGTGCGCATTGTTTTGTTTTGTTTTTTGCTTTCAAACGATCTTCTGTGATGGTACCCGGAGCTCTCTCACCAGAGAAAAATTCATGAACATCAGGGCTACTACACCAGAGGAGGTATTTCTGACTTTTCTGCCTACTGCTCTGGAATTTTTGGACATCTTGGTCAAAGGTGCACTCACCTTTGCTCACGCGGTGAAACGTCGGAAGAGAGGGAAACGGGCTGGGGTGCTGGTACGTCTTTGCCAGCGTGGACTACAAACACCGTTACCTGGAATATTTCTCTCTAACGTGCGCTCACTTCCCAACAAAATTGAGGAAGTACAACTGCTTTTGGGGAAAAACAGGGACTTTTATTCCTCGGCAGTTTTGTGCTTCACGGAGACGTGGCTGTGTGTATTAATACCGGACTCTGCGCTGCAGCTGGCAGGATTCCAGCATCTTGCACCACAGCATCTTGCAGCGGCATGCTATTCCATCCGGTTTGCGTTTAGTTGGACCATCATTTATTTTTCAACAGGACAATGACCCCAAACACACCTCCAGGCTGTGTAAGGGCTATTTGACCAAGAAGGAGAGTGATGGGGTGCTGCGCCAGATGTGGAGGCCAGGTCATCTGGCACTGCAACCCATCACTCTCCTTCTTGGTCAAATAGCCCTTGCAAGATGCTGTGGTAACCATGCTGGTTCAGTATGCATTCAATTTTGAATAAATCCCCAACAGTGTCACCAGCAAAGCACCCCCACACCATCACACCTCCTCCTCCATGCTTCACGGTGGGAACCAGGCATTTAGAGTCCATCCGTTCACCTCTTCTGTGCCGTGCAAAGACACGGTGGTTGGGTTAGCAGAGGTGACTCTTGGTCTTCCTTTCCTGGGGCGGTCCTCGTGTGAGCCAGTTTCTTTGTAGTTCTTGATGGTTTTTTGCGACTGCACTTGGGGACCCTTTCAAAGTTTTCCAAATTGTTCGGACTAACTGACCTTCATTTCTTAAAGTAATGATGACCACTTGTTTTTCTTTACTTAGCTGCTTTTTTCTTGCCATAATACAAATTCTAACAGTCATGATGCTGTGTGACAATTAATCTAATCATCATTAGTTTTATCATCATGATTGAACATTTATGACTCCGGTCTAAATTATGTCATCAGTTAATTTCTCTCCATTAATTACTAGGAGACCATTTGTTTTTTTTTTTTAAACAACCAATCAACAGCTCTTAGAAGACAGCGTCAACCTAGCAATGGGGTTAATCTAACTGTTATGTTTTTTTTTTATATAAATGTTTACCATTGTGTGTACCTACATGCTTCCATTTGCCTTTCACTTTGCTGTGGGTACGCCTGAATGTCCCCACTGTGGGACACTAAAGGATTATTCTATTATATTATATTCTATTCTATTGTATTCTATTCTATTATAATCTGTTTGCAACAGCCTGGACCATTTGGAATATCTTAGAACAGACTAACAGTTTACTGTGGATATGAACAATTTCAGATATTGTCTTTTATGTTAAAGGTAAGCCAAACAGAAATAGTTTTTTCCTTAAATCTGTAGTATCATGTTTGACACAGATGTATATCTTTCACAGAAACGTGTACAAATTAAAAGATTACTTAATCTAATCCTAAATCTTCCTGGGGTATATGTAATTTTAGGTTTATCAGTAAGTGCACAACCTGTATTAATTCATAATGAACGGCTGCAAGGAAGTATAAAATATTATTTATGAAAGTAATTACACATGGATAGCATATTTAATGAAAGATTAAATTTTATGCCCATTACACATTTCAGTGATTATTTTTTTTATTTATTGAAGTGTGAAATTTAGTTCCCAATAAAATGTCCCTAAATTCAAAACAGCAAATTAAGAAAATGAAATGAAACATCTTTAAATCTGCGTTGGCTTCTCAGTGGAGAAATTAAACTTGAGATAGTTTGTTTGATCTCACTGTTTTGTAGCAAAGTTAACATTAATGAGAATTTATCACCTCTTTAGATCATATTTCCTGAATTTTACCAGATTTGGTTTTAGCTCCACGTTGGTAAGAATAATTTGTTTTGTCTTAGTTTACCAGTTTTCTCCGGCCCAGAACTGATGATGACTCACCTTTCTCAGCCTTAATTTCGGACGTGTTTGCCTTGAGCTGTAAGAGGAATGAGGTCACATCTATTTTGGTGCATCTTACTGCAGTTGTGTTAGAGAGAGTTTGTCCTTTAAGTTTTATAAGGCTTGTCTATACACAAACATTCAAGGTTTTCTGCCTCTGCAATTGAATCTGGAAAGTAGTTAAAGCAGCAACTATTAACCTACGGAAACCTTGAAGGGTCTAAAAATATTACAGAAAGTCTATATTTTCTTTCTTATCAGAGCAGATATTATCATGTGTTTTCAGACATCTACTTAAATTTATTTCACCATGGTTACAAATCAAGCTAATCAATACAATTTCTTTGATTTGTAATATATATCAATGTATCAATGTATACACATATACATATGTATACACACACACACACACACACACACATATATATATATATATATATATATATATATATGCAGCACAGACCAAAGGTTTGGACACACCTTCTCATTCACAGACTTTTCTTTATTTTCATGACTATGAATATAGTAGCTTCACACTGAAGGCATCAAAACTATGAATTAACACATGTGGAATTATATACTGAACAAAAAAGTGTGAAACAACTGTGAATATAGTCTTATTTTCTAGGTTCTTCAAAGTAGCCACCTTTTGCTTTGATTACTGCTCCACACACTCTTGGCATTCTATTGATGAGCTTCAAGAGGTAGTCACCTGAAATGGTTTTCCAACAGTCTTGAAGGAGTTCCCAGAGATGTTTAGCACTTGTTGGCCCTTTTACCTTCACTCTGTGGTCCAGCTTACCCCAAACCATCTCGATTGGGTTCAGGTCTGGTGACTGTGGAGGCCAGGTCATCTGGTGCAGCACCCCATCACTCTCCTTCTTGGTCAAATAGCCCTTACACAGCCTGGAGGCAAAGCACCCCCACACCATCACACCTCCTCCTCCATGCTTCACAGTGGGAACCAGGCATGTAGAGTCCATCTGTTCACCTCTTCTGCGCCGCACAAAGACACGGTGGTTGGAACCAAAGATCTCAAACTTGGACTCATCAGACCAAAGCACAGATTTCCACTGGTCTAATGTCCATTCCTTGTGTTCTTTAGCCCAAACAAGTCTCTTCTGCTTGTTGCCTGTCCTCAGCAGTGGTTTCCTAGCAGCTATTTTACCATGAAGGCCTGATTCACACAGTCTCCTCTTAACAGTTGTTCTAGTGATGTGTCTGCTGCTAGAACTGTGTGGCATTGACCTGTTCTCTAATCTGAGCTGCTGTTAACCTGCGATTTCTGAGGCTGGTGACTCGGATGAACTTATCGTCCGCAGCAGAGGTGACTCTTGGTCTTCCTTTCCTGGGGCGGTCCTCATGTGAGCCAGTTTCTTTGTAGTGATGGTTTTTGCAACTGCACTTGGGGACACTTTCAAAGTTTTCCCAATTGTTTGGACTGACTGACCTTCATTTCTTAAAGTAATGATGGCCACTCGTTTTTCTTTACTTAGCTGCTTTTTTAGCTTGTCACAATACAAATTCTAACAGTCTATTCAGTAGGACTATCAGCTGTGTACTGTATCCACCTCCTGCACAACACAACTGATGGTCCCAACTCCATTTATAAGGCTTGAAATCCCACTTATTAAACCTGACAGGGCACACCTGTGAAGTGAAAACCATTTCAGGTGACTACCTTTTGAAGCTCATCAACAGAATGCCAAGAGTGTGCAGAGCAGTAATCAAAGCAAAAGGTGGCTACTTTGAAGAACCTAGAATAATAAAGAAAACTTGTTGAATGAGAAGAGGAGGTTTGTGTTCCAGAGGGGACACAAGGGGCCGGGTTCGTATCCCACAGATTACCAATCTGTGTCCCTGAGCAAGTCCCTTAGCCCCAGAATGCTCCCCGGGCGCTGCACAATGGCAGCCCACTGCTCCCTGTAAGGGATGGGTTAAATGCAGAGGACAAATGTTTGGAGGGTGTCGTGGCCTAGTGGTTAGAATAGGAGGTTTTGGTTCCAGAGGGGACACAAGGGGCCGGGTTCGTATATATATATATATATATATATATATATATATATATATATATATATATATATATAACTAAAGGATCTGCCTCCCAATCTACTTCTAGAGACTCTAGGAACCACCAGTAAACCTGGAGTCTGAGAACGAAGTACCATGTTAGGAACATATGGAACAATCAGATCTCTGATGTATGATGGAGCTAGATCATTAAGGGCTTTATCTATCTATCTATCTATCTATCTATCTATCTATCTATCTATCTATCTATCTATCTATCTATCTATCTATCTATCTATCTATCTATCTATCTATCTATCTATCTATCTATCTATCTATCTATCTATCTATCTATCTATCTATCTATCTATCTATCTATCTATCTATCTATCTATCTATCTATCTATCTATCTATCTATCTATCTATCTATCTATCTATCTATCTATCTATATAAATAATCAAGCGGAGCCTTATAGCGTTAGGCATAATTCTCCACTTTTGAAAGTAAATCTATTAGACTTATCCTTGGCACTCAGGCAACAATTATGAATGCTTCTCTGCTAGACAGGACACGATAAAAAAAACCATAAGAAAACACAGCAACCATCCACCTCCTGCCTAGTCTGCCATCTTTATTTTGCCTCTACTCTGAGTGTGTGCATGCTAATTTAGCACCAGCAAGGTGACAGGCTGAAGATTACGAGCTGCTTCTCACCACCGTAGAACAAAGAGCAGGCGATGCAGCTCTTGGCCCAGTTGCTTATTGTTTGGTGCTCTGTTAATGAAGCATGGTGATGAGAAATCAGACTCCTGTTAACCCTTATATAAGCCGACTAAACATGTTTGGAGCTGTTTTTCTCCATTTAAAGTGCCATGCATCAAGATATTTTTCATCTCTCAGATTCCTATTTAGTGTTCCACCTTTATGCACTAGATGGCATTGTGCTCACAGCTGTGGCACACCTCATGAATACTGATCTTTGATCAAAGCACAGAAACTTCCTTCATGATCATTTATCGACAGTGTTTCGTATTTACACTTTGACCCGTCAGACAGTATATGTTGCCATGGTAACGGGTTCAAAATGAGCTGCACAGATCCACATAGTGCAATTTACTCTGAGGATGCGAGACGCCGTAATGCATGCAGCAGCTGAGTTGACTCAGCAAAGGTCACAGAAGATGACAGCACTCTCTCAGAGTGAATTTGCAGGGGTGTCTGGGAGGGCTGAGGTGCTGAGCTGTTAGAACCCGCTGGCTTACAGCAGTGCAATAAAAGTCAGGTCTTCGAAAGTGATGTCCTGTAAAAGCCAAGTCTTACTTTAACACTGATGTCTTGGTAATCTGGCAGCTGAATTAAATGTCAGCCTGGCTCAGCCCACCTGGAGCTGCAGTCGGGCCACCCGCTCCTTTCAGGCTGAGTTATGGCATATTTTATGACTTTGCTGGGCCACCTCACCCAAATTACACTAAAACCAAACCACCTTTTCCTCAGAGACCTTTTTAAGGCCCAGAGGGGAAATGCCACTAACCAGCAGCTGTTCAACACCTTTGTTTCAGAACATACAAGAAGGTTTTAGACCCAAAGGGTTTTTAGTTGTTGAATAAACTTGAAAATGCTCTGCTGAACCCCAGAGTGTAAAAGAGTCAATTTACTAGAAGCAAGTGCAAAACATTCATCCTCAAATGATTTTATTAATCATCTCTCCTGTTTTATCAACTCCATCATGGTGTTTAGAAAACCAAGACACCTTAGACTGCTCCCTACTGCAGGAAAAGTACTGACTGCTCAGAACTGCAGCCTCCTTTGTCCTCTTAATGTTTTGATTGTTTGATTAGCCTTTCTGAACACCAAACAACACCTGCATCATGTTTGGCCTGGGTTGCCACTTCCAACTTATGTCAAGGTTTTGACCACCCACAAATAGAAAGCATCTTACCTGCCTCTGTTAAATCATACAATAACCCTCCCGGCTGCATGCTCACTGAAGCAAATTAATTACATCTGGATACTTAGTATAAAGTTTACTCTTCCATTGCTAAATTAAATATATGTTTACTATACCTAATGTAGCTGTGTTACCAACACAGTTGACCCTTTTAATTTATAAACCCCTGGTAAAAAAATATGAAATCCCAACATTGGAGGAATTACAGTCAGCTGTTTTACTTATAGCAAACAAATCACAGCTATATCATAAAAAATACCAGCTTAAACATCTGGTTTGATAAAACATTTACAGAACATTGACATAACTGAGGGCTTATCTTTTTTAGAATAAGAAGAGAATCGAATCATTGACATTTCTGCAGCTTTCGACACAATTTCTCATTCAATCCTGCTTCATAGACTTTCTTCCATTGGTATCACGCACACATCCCTCGCTTGGTTTCAGTCTTATCTTTCTGGCTGTTCTCAGTTCATCCAGCTTAAATTATTCAAGTCTCATTGTGTCGAGGAAGGACTGTGGGTCGGACCAAAACACAGAACAGAGCTCGGTAGCCGCATCATAATTTATTCCACACTCCAGGTAGTATGGCAAAACGAAGCATGAACAAAACATAGTCATGGTACACGTAGCATAAACGAAGCATAGACAAAGCATAGACATAGAAACATAGACAACACCGACATAGAAACAAGGAACCAGCAAGGAACTAAACAAACAGAACAACTAATATACACAGAGCACAGAGAGGGGAACAAAAGGCAGGTAATCAAAGAAACAGGGAACAGGTGTGACAAGGAACAGGTGAAACAAATACAAAGGCTGAGGATGGGTGAAAGGACTAAAACAGAAAACACAAACTAAGCAAGAGAATAAATCAGAGGAGGAAATAAAGAACTAGAATAACTATGAACTAAAGTAAACAGAGAAATTAGAAGGGAACATAGAAACAATAACTTAAGAAATAAACAAAGAGCCATAAGGAGAATCAAAATTACAAAATAAACCAACAAGTCCAAAATGTCACTCCATGACACATTGATCCTCCGTGGTCTCTGGTGTGCCCCAGGGCTCTGTCCTGGGACCCCTTCTTTTTATCATCTACCTTCTCCCACTTGGTAATATCTTCTGTAAATTTAACATCCACTTTCATTGTTTTTCTGATGACACCCAGCTCTTCTTATCCACTGCACCTGACTCTTTGCCCCCTCCTTCCTCCCTCACTTCCTGCTTAGCAGAAATAAAATCCTGGTTCACATCCAACTTTCTCAAATTAAACAGTGATAAAAGTGAGTTTCTACTCATTGGCACTAAATCAATTCTCTCTAAAGTCAATAACTTTTCTCTCAGTGTTGATAGTTCTGTGGTCTCACATACTCCTCAGGTCAAAAGTCTGGGTGTCATTCTGGACAGCACTCTGTCTTTTAATTCTCATATTAATAATATTACCCGGTCTGCATATTTCCACCTTTGTAACATTAACCGACTTCGTTCATCTCTTTCCCTGCACTCTGCTTCCATCGTGGTTCACAGTCTGGTCATTTCTCCTCTCGTTGGTCTGCCTCTGAAATCAATCCATAAACTTCAACTGGTTCAAATCTCTGCTGCTCGCATCGTTACTAAAACGGCCTCATTTCATCACATTACTCCAGTTCTAAAGCAACTTCACTGGCTTCATGTTTCATTTAGAATTCAATTCAACATCCTGCTGTACACATTCAAGGCGATTCATAACCTCGCCCCTCCTTATCTGTCCGATCTTCTACACATCACTACCTATTCACGTTCCCTTCGTTCTTCCTCTTCCATCCAACTCAGTGTGCCCTTTGTCCATCTCAGTACCATGGGGAAAAGAGCCTTCTGTCACTCTGCTCCCCAACTCTGGAACGCTCTTCCTCCTGACATCCGTATTATTGATTCTCTTCTCTTCTTCAAAACACAATTGAAAACTCATCTGTTCAAGTTAGCCTTCTCACTTTAAAGGTTTTTATTTTGTGGTTTTATGTTTTTATTTTATTCTTTTCCCCAATGTTTTAATTGTGTTTTTAATGTTGTAAAGTGTCCTTGGGTGTTTTGAAAGGTGCTGTCAAATAAAATGTATTATTTCTAAAACTAATACTTGCAGTGTAAGTTCTGCAAATGTGTACACCGGCAGACTCGAATGAGGTGTTTCAGCTGACTGACAGGAAACACAGCCTTTACAAGAACATACAGTGATTTTATAACAAAGAGTGATTAAAACATGAGTTTTTTAAAACCAGTGGCTATATCAATCTGCACCACCTAAGGGGTAAATGGATCCAAGTCAGAAGATAAAGTGAGCCACCTGGGAATTGATTAGTTTTTGGCCCTTTGACCCTGAGCAAAACTATAAACATTTGAGGTGAGGAACCTGGGTTTAATTTTGGACTTTGATCTAAATCTTGACCCACATAAAATCTTTTACTAAATCAGCTTACTGTTGTCTTCAAAACTTTGCCAGAGTAAAGGAATTGCCTGTCAAAACAGGACACAGTAAAACTGGTGCATGCCTGTATTTGTAGTAGGTTAGTTAATTGGAAAAGTGTCTTTACTGGCTTCTGTTAACAAAAAAATAAATAAATTAAGCAGCAGCAGTTCATCCAAAAAGCTGCTGCCAGTGTCCTGACCAAAGCCAGGAACCAGTTCTTGAGAGAGAGAGAGAGAGAGAGAGAGAGAGAGAGAGATAGAGACATGTGGACCTGTTCAATTCAATTCAGTTGAATTCAGTTTTATTTATATAGCGCCAATTCACAACACATGTTGTCTGACAACAGTCAGGTACATACATTCCAATTAATCCTAACCATTGAACAGTGCAGTCGGAGTTAGCTTTTTATTCAAATTGGATAAAAAGTTTTTATATCTAAGGAAGTCTGAAAGAGAGCACATAGAGTTAGTTACAGTTAAGCTCAATCAATCGCCATGTCTAGGAGAGAGAAAGGGTTAAACACTAAAAGACAGGGTTATGTGGATCATCGGTAAAGAGTGAGCATTAAGTTGTTGCCAGCAGAAGCTCGGACAATTCTCCTCTCCAGAAAGGTGTCACAGGTAGACACAGAGCCAGGCCAGGTGTAGCTTCTAGGAAGAGAAAAGAGAGAACAAAGTTAAAAGCTGAAATAACAGCAAATAATGCAGAATTAGAGAGTAGTGTGAGAATGTAGCGAAGAGGGTGAAAGTCGTCATTATGTCCTCCAGCAGCCTAAGCCTATAGCAGCATAACTACAGAGATAGCGCAGGATAACCTAAGCCACTCTAACTATAAGCTTTATCTAAAAGGGAAGTTTTAAGCCTAGTCTTAAAAGTAGACAGGGTGTCTGCCTCACGGACTAAAACTGGGAGCTGGTTCCACAGGAGAGGAGCCTGATAACTAAAGGATCTGCCTCCCATTCTACTTCTAGAGACTCTAGGAACCACCAGTAAACCTGCAGTCTGAGAACAAAGTGCTCTGTTAGGAACATATGGACCAATCAGATCTCTGATGTATGATGAAGCTAGATCATTAAGGGCTTTATATGTGAGGAGAAGAATTTTAAATTATATTCTGGATTTAACAGGGAGCCAATGAAGGGAAGCTAAAATAGGAGAAATATGATCTCTCTTTTTAATTTTCATCAGAACTCTTGCTGCAGCATTTTGAATCAGCTGAAGGCTTTTAACTGCATTTTGTGGACATCCTGATAGCAAAGAATTACAATAGTCCAGCCTTGAAGTAACAAATGCATGGACTAGTTCACTCAGAACTAAACAAGGTGAGGCAGCATCTAGCTTTTATATACCCTGAAAACCTTACATATGCAGAAACCTTTGGTTACCTTAAATCAGGGCTGAAAACATTTATGTCTACAGCAGCTTTTGATCAAAGAAACTGAATAATGAACTGTTTAAAACATTTCTTTATCTGTATTTTCAGTCAGTCAGTCAGTCATTTTCTACCGCTTATTCCATAGTGGGTCGCGGGGGAGCTGGTGCCTATCTCCAGCAGTCTATGGGCAAGAGGCAGGGTACACCCTGGACAAGTTGCCAGTCCATCGCAGGGGAACACACAAACACCCATGCACACACTCATTCATACACCTAAGGGCAATTTAGAGTGACCAATTAACCTAACAGGCATGTCATATTTTTTTAATTTTATGCTTTTGCTTTGTGGTTTTCCTTTTGTGTTTCCCTTGATTTTCTGTAATGTTCTTTGAATTGCCTCATGTATCAATAGTGCTATTGTTGCACTGTTTTCTATATTAGCAGCAGCCCTATTGGAAACTAAACTCAGGGCTCCTGGATGAATTCAGACTTTCCCAGCATGAATTCCAACTTTAGGGGTCATTCTAGTTAAATTTCTAACTGGGAAAAATCCAACTTCCATGTTGAAAGAGATTACAGCATTACAGCACATGCATAGGGGTACATCTCTTCCTTCATCAGGAGCCCCAATTAAAAGTGAAAAAAATCTTCTTTCCCTTTACTGAACAATGTACACTAACTGTGCCACATTCTGACTGTCAAGGTTAACATGTAAAAAGAACCAGAAAATCTGTTCTGTAATCCTCAACTAAAATACCGCTTTAGACTTTTTGGACTCTGATTACTTTGTGGGGTAAGTTGAACCAGTGGCTCAATTTACCTCAGGCTATTTTGCTCACTTTACTCCTGAGCCACCATTTTTTTTAAAACGAACCCCAAATGGTTCTCACTGTCTGATACTAAGCAAATGATCAACATGAATGGGAGATGAACAGTATGTAGACCTAGATACATTTGTTTCATGGAAATGTCATTTTGACATTGAGAACATTTACTTTCATAGGGAATCATCATTATTTTGTGGAAAAATACATATTAACCAAACCACCCATGGGGTTCTTCTTGTCACACCCAGAGATAACAAAGCCAGATTCTAAAATATGTTATCAAATGACAAGTATGTACCATTGCCTAGATATAGGACGAAGTCAACTTACACACCAACTATATTTAACTCTCTCCTCTGTAGATGTGCACCACTGCTACAGAATCTACACATCTTCTTCTCAAATACTGCAGCAATAACATTACAACATTACTTAATCTCATGAAACACTATGCAAACACTTTGCCTGTGCTGTTGAAGATTAACTCACCTTGGGATGATTAACACTTTAAAGTGACAGCATGATCTACTTTTAGATAAATGTGGTGAAACGTTTTTGACCATTTGGAGGTGCTCATTCCCAGTCAGTCAGTTAAACCTTAAATAGACATTTTCGAAAAACTAGATGAGACGACAATGTCAGCAAAATTCTGACATCCCATTAAGAAATGGTTTGAACATTTTTAATTCTACACCCTTGATCCCTACAAAGAAACCTTACAAATGTGACAAAGAGGTTTAAAAGACATGAAAGCAGTTGATCTGCAAAATCTGCTTCCATTGTGTTGAGATGTACGCAAGATCTAACTTTTAGTACACCAACATACATGGCCAGATAGAAAAAAACAACTCCTGTGACTATGACTGTAAAAGTAGGGCTAGTGCATAGATTACAGTAAGACACGTTTGTTAGGAACACATGCATGTGGTTGTGCACTTATGAAAAACGTTATTTTGAAGGACTGAAAATAGATGGTGCCTCATCAGTTGTTCCATTAAAATCTATTGTGTTTTTTCTAAATTTCATAAAGAATAGTTCAGTTTTGGCTTTGTGTTCAGTGCTTCTGAAGTGTTTCCTCAAACGTTTTACGTTCAAACTAAGTTCAAAAACCTGCTCTCTCCATCTGTCAGCACAGATCATCATCTTCATCAGATGAAGGCTGTTTAACAAAGCCTTTGCAAACAGCATGAACTTGCCTACGATCTGCATTTTCATTGTTTGTTTTTGTTCATTTCACATCAATAAAAGAGTCTATAAAAACATGCTCAGAAGATAATGCATCATTTGGTCACAACAGTCTGCACATTTGGCATAACCTTCACTTTGACCACAGAGATTTTCCCATGAAGCTTTAAATAACTAGTGAAGCCTAAATTTTCACCATCAAGAATGTTATCACTGTGTTTAAAAGGTGTGTCATTACATGTGCAATGTCTTTTTTCTTTTAAAATGTTAACAGACCTGCAGGCTAATTCAGTGGAACACAGACAATTTCTACCTTAACTGTCTCAGTGCTTCTAGGCAATTTCCTTGTTTTATTCATCATCCTGAACAGACATTATAAACACAACAGTTTAATTACTTGACATGCTGGTCAAGTCATATTTTCCTTGTAAATGCTCTGGCCATGACCCATACCTCATCTGGTCTCTGAGAAATGTGGCCTCCTGTTTGTTTGTATCTTATCCTTTTCCACAAGCTTCAAGAGCACAGAGATGGTTTATGAATATATTAACATTTGGTAGCAAAGTCTTTAATTTGTATTTGTATTAAAAAAACATTTCCAGTGGATAAACATATTTACAAACAGCAGTGAAAAAACAAGTTCATGGCTACTTTAGTACTTTCTTCTAAGGTTATGAGACTGATGTTTGTTGAGGAGCCCTTTTGTCTTACCTTCAGAAACATTATATGTCTCTGATGGTAACTACTGCATTAACACCATAATGCTCTCTCTATAACAACTTATAATACATACATCTTGGATTATTCTCCTTTCTGCATGCAGCAGCTTGATCAAAGTTGTTTCAGCCAATCAAGCGCCTTAGTTTTTACACCAACCCTGACGATAATGTTTGAAAAGTAAGAAGAACTGCCGGCAGCACTGTGCCTAAATGTGTTCAGATGATGCTGCTTTCTTACATGGCAAACTTGATGAAGATTGTCTAAGTGTTTTTTCATTCGGGTCTTTATCCAGAAATCTACAGTAAAATTATGAAATATTTTTTCTGGATATAGCACAGGTGTTCCTGATACAAACCTTGGAGAGTTTTGAGTTACCTCAGGAGCTGGAATGAATGCAGTCCTGAAAATGAGACAAAGGCATATCCTAAAATGGGATTATGAGCTGATTTCACTGGGATTATCTCTGCTATACAGATATGAAAAATTTTACATAGGTCACATAGTAGCTCAAGAAATATAGAAACATTCCCTAAAATGCACAGTATAGGCAATCATATTTGTATTCTTAACTTGATATTCTTAGGATACCAAGTTCACATGTTTATTGTATCATGTTGTCTTGTGTTTTCATAAATCCCACAGCTTTGTTTTGTAATTTCTACCATTTGCTGTAGTATTTTGATTTGCTGGTTGGGATTGGTTGTTTTCCTTTAACTGAATGCAGTATTTGCAAGGAATACCTGACTTTATTTGCATACACTGTGAGAAGTTGCAAGTGCAAACACGATCCTGGAGCAGCTGGAGCAGGAGAGTCGTAGTCGAGCTCATGCACAGAACACGTTTTGAGCGAGCGTGTGTGAGATTTAAACGCAAACACCAGAAATTATTGTTTGTTTATATGTGCTTAGATCAGTCTCACTGAATGCTCAGGTTAGCGGCACAAATATGACGCCATAGGAAGGTCAGCCCTGATGTTTCTCACTGCAGACCTAATTGCTTGTCTACAACCGCCATGGTTCTAATACCCTCAAGAAGCAGAGGTAGTCATCTTGACTCACTTTGTTCTTTCCTTTAATTTAGTCCTTAAAATTTATTTGCTCTACTTTCACTAAATCATTTACTCAGAGATGAAGCATCAGTAAAGGTTAAAATATGTATTGGTTAATAAGATTCACAAGTGATTCTTAAAGCCCATTGCTATTTAAATGCTAATGTCTCAAGGCCCTGAAACAGCATTTCAACTGAGACCAGGTCATCTCCTGTCCTCTCTGTGCAGGCCATTCTGACTTTAGTTTGAAGTGATGGGTTTTAATGCCAAATGATGACAATGCCAGACTCCTTCACACTGAGCCTGTTAACCCGTTTAACCTTAGCACCCTTGGTAACTGGAACAGCAGCAATTCCGCCAACAAAATCAATCTAAAAATATGTTATACATTAACCAATATGTGCATACTGCATATCCACTTAAAGGGGAAAGGCTCATTTAGGGTGTATTCACACCAGTAAAGTCCTTTGGTCTGCTTGTTTGGTCCGGAGCAAAAGCGGATTTTATTATTTTTTTTTGTTTGGTGCAGTTTGCTTTCACATTGTACTTTTTGCAAGTGAACTATTACTTGTAAACAAAGCCATGCGGGTGACGATCATTGCTCCCATTGGACAGAAATGACAGCGGTGGGACAGAGCACAGACCTGGAAATTTAGCAAAACAGCATATTTGTGCCGTTATTACAGCTGCAATATTGTGAGGGTGAAGAGCAGCTCATTCAACACATATGTCGCGATGTTCTATTTATAAGTTTGGAACAGTGTTGGAGAATGCGTGAACACCGAAGAAGACGATGTGCTCTGCGTGCCCGGTCCCAAATGCCCGGTGTTGCAACAATCAATTGGCCAGGTATGATTTGAGTATAACGTTCACCTTTGCTCTCGGCTACAGTGGCTTGTTAAGTCCAAAGAGACGTACATTTTCTGCAGCTGGTTCGGATCGGGACCGGTTCGTATTCAGATCATAAGCGAACCACACCAGAGTCCATTTGGAAGCGGACCGGGACCACCACAAAAAGTGGGTCTCGGTCCAGTTGTGTGGTCCGGACCTTTTTTGCTGGTGTGAATACTTGAAGGGGGGAAAACGAACTCTGGTCCGTTTAAAGCGGACCAAACGTGGCAAGTGTGAATACACCCTTAAATGACAGAGGAATGATCCTACCCACACAAGCAACCTTTTAAATTAAAGCCCAAACCTCAGAGGTATAAGAGGAGAAATTAGGCTTTCATAAATGATGTCTACAATTAATTCTGCTACACCCTTGTTATTGTTTCTGAGTAAAATTACCTATAATCATTTTGTAAATATACAGGTCCTTCTCATTATTTTCCATAATGTAATGATGAAAATTTAACATTCATATATTTTAGATTCATTGCACACTAACTGAAATATTTCAGGTCTTTTATTGTCTTAATACGGATGATTTTGGCATACAGCTCATGAAAACCCAAAATTCCTATCTCACAAAATTAGCATATCATTAAAAGGGTCTCTAAACGAGCTATGAACCTAATCATCTGAATCAACGAGTTAACTCTAAACACCTGCAAAAGATTCCTGAGGCCTTTAAAACTCCCAGCCTGGTTCATCACTCAAAACCCCAATCATGGGTAAGACTGCAGACCTGACTGCTGTCCAGAAGGCCACTATTGACACCCTCAAGCAAGAGGGTAAGACACAGAAAGAAATTTCTGAACGAATAGGCTGTTCCCAGAGTGCTGTATCAAGGCACCTCAGTGGGAAGTCTGTGGGAAGGAAAAAGTGTGTCAGAAAACGCTGCACAACGAGAAGAGGTGACCGGACCCTGAGGAAGATTATGGAGAAGGGCCGATTCCAGACCTTGGGGGACGTGCGGAAGCAGTGGACTGAGTCTGGAGTAGAAACATCCAGAGCCACCGTGCACAGGCGTGTGCAGGAAATGGGCTACAGGTGCCTCATTCCCCAGGTCGAGCCACTTTTGAACCAGAAACAGCAGCAGAAACGCCTGACCTGGGCTACAGAGAAGCAGCACTGGACTGTTGCTCAGTGGTCCAAAGTACTTTTTTCGGATGAAAGCAAATTCTGCATGTCATTCGGAAATCAAGGTGCCAGAGTCTGGAGGAAGACTGGGGAGAAGGAAATGCCAAAATGCCAGAAGTCCAGTGTCAAGTACCCACAGTCAGTGATGGTCTGGGGTGCCGTGTCAGCTGCTGGTGTTGGTCCACTGTGTTTTATCAAGGGCAGGGTCAATGCAGCTAGCTATCAGGAGATTTTGGAGCACTTCATGCTTCCATCTGCTGAAAAGCTTTATGGAGATGAAGATTTCACTTTTCAGCACGACCTGGCACCTGCTCACAGTGCCAAAACCACTGGTAAATGGTTTACTGACCATGGTATCACTGTGCTCAATTGGCCTGCCAACTCTCCTGACCTGAACCCCATAGAGAATCTGTGGGATATTGTGAAGAGAACGTTGAGAGACTCAAGACCCAACACTCTGGATGAGCTAAAGGCCGCTATCGAAGCATCCTGGGCCTCCATAAGACCTCAGCAGTGCCACAGGCTGACTGCCTCCATGCCACGCCGGATTGAAGCAGTCATTTCTGCCAAAGGATTCCCGACCAAGTATTGAGTGCATAACTGTACATGATTATTTGAAGGTTGATGTTTTTTGTATTAAAAACACTTTTCTTTTATTGGTCGGATGAAATATGCTAATTTTGTGAGATAGGAATTTTGGGTTTTCATGAGCTGTATGCCAAAATCATCCGTATTAAGACAATAAAAGGCTTGAAATATTTCAGTTAGTGTGCAATGAATCTAAAATATATGAATATTAAATTTTCTTCATGACATTATGGAAAATAATGAACTTTATCACAATATGCTAATATTTTGAGAAGGAGCAGTAGTTTACGCTCAAACCTGTTCAAATGGTTTTGAATGTTCCCCAGCACACAGCTGTTTACTCGGCATTGTTTTCCCTACACATATAATTATTTTTCTGAACTGAGTTAATGAACAGTCCAAAGACATGCCAGTTAGGTTAATTGGTCACTCTAAATTGCCCTTAGGTGTATGAATGAGTTTGTGTGTTGCCCTGCGATAGACTGGCAACCTGTCCAGGGTGTACCCTGCCTCTCGCCCATAGACTGCTGGAGATAGGCACCAGCTCCCCCGCGACCCACTATGGAATAAGCGGTAGAAAATGACTGACTATATTATTTTATAAAATCTCTTTTGTTCAACTGATTTTATGGTAATGATTATGATGAACCAAACTGATGAGGACTGGGTGGTTTTTATTATAACAGATTTATAGGTATTGCATTACTAGCAAATCTTCACCAGTTTCGACCTGTGTTCATAACTTTTCCTGAAAGATTGGTGTTGACTGTAATTTGAATTTTCTCTGTTCTATAATTCTATTTTAATGTCATGATTGATTAATCTGCTCCATTCTTTTTTTGAATGAGTAAATCAAAGTTTGGTGGTGGTTAGATTCACTTGATGAAAAGCTTATCCATGGTGAGTTACCTGGGAGGAAAAAAAGAACCTAAGAAAATAAACTGAGAAATGTTCAATGGCAGACACGTTGATAAAATGTACCACAAAGGCTAATTTACAAAGTTTGTATGGACTTTTATTAACTAAAATCTCTCTAAATCTTTGTGACAACCCGCTTGTTGCACAGAACTACAGAACTGGTTGCAGGGCTCTCCCTCAGCCCCTGACATCCTTTCACATTTTAATACATGCCCTGATCCCTTGGTCTCCAACGAACTCACCCGATCCATCCGCTGTTCAAGCTGGTTCTGTTCGTCCTTGTAAAAAATGGCAGTTTCTCGCCAAACCTATCAGTAACCTCCGACAGGAGCCATTACCCTAAATCCGAAGCCGCTTAGCTACTAGTATCTCCCTCTTTGTGCCTCTGGGTCGCTGATCGTTAAGACAGTCTTATAACATAATATAAAACAAGTCTGTTTCTCTGCTCCAGCCGCTCCAACACGTCAACACGGAAGTCCTGGAAGCCGGTGACATTATCATGTCAAAAGTTGCTCGTAAGTTTTATTCAATTATTAAAAACGAATTGTTGTGCTCCTTTATGAAAAATAAAATAAATTTAAATGTGATATTTGTCCAGTGCAAGCAACAAAAGAAAAACTGTTTCCTGGTACAGGCTCTATGCAAGATTTTCATCACCAGGGCCCTCATGTACAAAGCGTACCTACACACAAAAACCTTGCGGAGCAATGTTTTACACACAACTCAGCATGTACTAAAATAAACTCAGAGTAAAACTGTGCGGAAATCCATGCAAAGTTTTGAGCTGCCGTGCAAATGGGCAGTAGCCACTCAAACTTACTTTTTAAATCGACAATAATAAATTACAGCGAACTAAAACTCACCTAGATCCACTGAAATATGACTCAATTCAGTTTATTTAATTCATGGAGCATCAAACTGTTTCAATCAAAATGTTTTTTTTTGAGTTTGAATTACATTTAGTTTCAAATAATAACGTTACACTTCTTAAAAATAATGGAAACAACAAATATAAACTGTGAAACTTCCTCTGTTTCTGTCACCTGTAGATAGAAATGCTCATCGGTCTGAGAGCTCAGGAGCATACAGTGCATGTGAATAATCTAAGGGACACCTTCATTCTCACTGAAAATAAAACGGTGTCGGACCAGCAGATTAATTCCAAACAAGTCAGGTTTGATGATTCCTACGGTGGACAAACTGGAAACAATCACACGATCATAAATAGCTGCGTAAAGTAGTGAGTGATTGTGGAACGATGGCAGCTTTGGCTCAGATGGATGACATCACCAATGGAAGAAGATGGAGGGAGCAGTTTTTTCAGAGATTGTACTGATCTGCTGGCACATAATGATACATGGCTTATTGGCCAGTTCAGATTGCCATGGGCATTTATTTTGGAGCTCTGCATCGAGCTGGCCTCAGTGTCCCAGAGGAGTCAGGAGGAACCGTACGCTGCCTGTGTCAGTTCCAGTTCTCACCACGCTGGGGTCTTTTTAACCTGAGCATCTCAGAGGTAGCTGACTGACAGGTCGGGTATTTAACAGTCATCCCTGAGCCACACCATGCCAGCCATATGGGTCGGCCTCATCCGTATGTTGCTCAGAAATAAAAAGTTCTGCTAAACTGTGGCTCTCATCTGCAGCAAGGAGCCAATTTCTGAATGTAATCAGAACTATGGACTGCACTAATATTGCCATAAGGGCCCGATCTGTACCTGACTATACTTTTGTGAATAAAAGGCATTGTCATTTAATATATGTCCAATCTATTTGTGATGTGAAAATGTGTCTCACAAATGCAACTCATAATTACTTTATTCTATAGAAATAATTATAATTAATCTAATAATAATAGTTGTGTTGGGAAACATCCGTGCACGATGGCTGACTTCTAGGTAATTGTCCAGTTTTTTATGTGACCTCCTAAATGGTTGTAATGATTTAAATTTCTTCACATAGTGTGTGTGGTGACAGTCTTCCTAAAAGAAATATGGGAGGAATATTCACGTCATTATAATGATCAGCATGGAGCTATGATTGAGCTTAGTGCAGCAGCTAGACAGCTGTGCAGATTTCACCGCAAATTGGGATGTTTGAAGGCTACGTGTCTGGTGACACGTCTATGCATGGTTTTGTACATCTGAATTTTTTTGTGCGGCTTAAGTTTCAGAATTTCTCCCTACTGCAAACTTTTAGTATGAAAGCTGTAAACTCTTTTGTACATGAGGCCCCTGGCCTGTAAGTCTATTCTTTTTTTGTTTGCGATGTTGTGATTTATGTGCTCTGTAAAACTAAAATTGTATATGGGATTTTATGTATTTTTCTGTTTATTCATAGCTCTGAAAGCTTTTACCAGCCCTGTGAACATTGGGAAAAGAATCACGGAAACTTTTGTTGAGAAGTTTGTTTTTATTTTGTTCATGATCTCTAATGTCTTTTGTCCCTCGTCAGCTCTCCGGACTGTTTCTGTTCTCCTCTTCATTCACACCAGGCCCTAATTTGCTGATTAGTACACCAGCCTTACAGCCTTTCATTAACTCCCTATAAACGTTCTGATGTTGAAATTTTCTGAGAAAAAGTTATTTGTTTTATTGTTACCTGTTTCTGTGGCTGCCTCTTTAGCATCAAGTCTTCTCACTTCAGTTTTTGATTGTTTGCTCGGTTCTTTGATTAATTCAGCCTGTGGGAAACTTCGGGATTTGGTTCTATTTATTGGTAGGTTTGGAAAAAAATTTTGGATTGTTAAAAGAGAATGTTGAGTTTTTCCCTAAACTGAAGATGTCTCTTTTGAAAATGAAGCCATGTGTCTCAATGAGATTTGAGATGAAATGGAGTCGAAGACGAAAATTCAATCTGGGAGACTCACCCCTCCTCCAGCTTCATCCAATGGCTTCTCCGTGTGTCTCCGCGCCAACCAATCAGCTTCAAGTCTGCAATAATCCTCAGCCAATGATCCTTCAAGGCTCCACATTTAAAGACTCCCATCCATGGATCTCTCAGCTGTCAGACGAGCTTCGACCCTCCTCTACCCAATAGCCTCCATCGGATTCTCAGTTCCATTACCATCATGCCTCCTCTCAATCACCAGTACCAGATCCGGGGGAAGACAATTCTAATCCTAAAACGTTCATCAGTTTATGCATTATCATCATTCTTGTCTTCTTCTGGGGTCTGAGCGCCAAACAAATAAATATCCATTGTGTAACTTCTCTAATCGCATTTTGTGTTTCTTATTGTGAGTCTCTACAGGATTGAAATAATAATCTTCTACATTTGAAAACAAAAGTGACGCTTGACCTTGCCAGTTGTTACAGGAAATGTTTGATGATCAATTAGACCAATTAGGCAGAAAAATGTGTGTATGAACATAAATGTACACACAATATGGAGCGGTTTGGAGAGTTTGATTAACTCAAGGTAAATGCTAAGGAGATATTATCAGAAACACGCTTGAGTTTCTAATCCTCATTTTCTAACAGTAACCAAGTTGAAGGTAATCAGTTTGCCTTATGTAAATGTGGAATGGTTCTGCTGCGATATCTCTCACAAAGATTGTTTGCTGAGCTAAGATGTAATGGTGTTACTCTGTTAGGATAAAAAAAGCTATTTTCATTTTTCACTTCACTGCTTGGTTGATAGGGTAAAATGATGAATAAAATGTACTTTCACCTGCATTCAACAGGACGTTTTGGAAGCAGTAAAATTCATTATCTGCAGCGGGTTTTGGCTTCTGGAGCCTGACCCGGCTGACATTGGGGAAGAGGTTACACTCCAAGCAGATGGCCAGTCCATCACTGTGCCAACATGGGGAAAAAGAGCCACACCTGAGATCTGTTCAGAACAACCTTTGACATCCTGCTGTAATTCAGTCCAAATCTGGTTATTTATAGATCACTTAGTCAGACAGGAGTCAGAACAAATAAGTGGGTCCATATCAGATTCATCACAGAAACTGAAATATACAGGTCCTTCTCAAAATATTAGCATATTGTGATAAAGTTCATTATTTTCCATAATGTCATGATGAAAATTTAACATTCATATATTTTAGATTCATTGCACACTAACTGAAATATTTCAGGTCTTTTATTGTCTTAATACGGATGATTTTGGCATACAGCTCATGCAAACCCAAAATTCCTATCTCACAAAATTAGCATATTTCATCCGACCAATAAAAGAAAAGTGTTTTTAATACAAAAAACGTCAACCTTCAAATAATCATGCACAGTTATGCACTCAATACTTGGTCGGGAATCCTTTTGCAGAAATGACTGCTTCAATGCGGCGTGGCATGGAGGCAATCAGCCTGTGGCACTGCTGAGGTCTTATGGAGGACCAGGATGCTTCGATAGCGGCCTTTAGCTCATCCAGAGTGTTGGGTCTTGAGTCTCTCAATGTTCTTTTCACAATATCCCACAGATTCTCTATGGGGTTCAGGTCAGGAGAGTTGGCAGGCCAATTGAGCACAGTGATACCATGGTCAGTAAACCATTTACCAGTGGTTTTGGCACTGTGAGCAGGTGCCAGGTCGTGCTGAAAAATGAAATCTTCATCTCCATAAAGCTTTTCAGCAGATGGAAGCATGAAGTGCTCCAAAATCTCCTGATAGCTAGCTGCATTGACCCTGCCCTTGATAAAACACAGTGGACCAACACCAGCAGCTGACACGGCACCCCAGACCATCACTGACTGTGGGTACTTGACACTGGACTTCTGGCATTTTGGCATTTCCTTCTCCCCAGTCTTCCTCCAGACTCTGGCACCTTGATTTCCGAATGACATGCAGAATTTGCTTTCATCCGAAAAAAGTACTTTGGACCACTGAGCAACAGTCCAGTGCTGCTTCTCTGTAGCCCAGGTCAGGCGCTTCTGCCGCTGTTTCTGGTTCAAAAGTGGCTTGACCTGGGGAATGCGGCACCTGTAGCCCATTTCCTGCACACGCCTGTGCACGGTGGCTCTGGATGTTTCTACTCCAGACTCAGTCCACTGCTTCCGCAGGTCCCCCAAGGTCTGGAATCGGCCCTTCTCCACAATCTTCCTCAGGGTCCGGTCACCTCTTCTCGTTGTGCAGCGTTTTCTGCCACACTTTTTCCTTCCCACAGACTTCCCACTGAGGTGCCTTGATACAGCACTCTGGGAACAGCCTATTCGTTCAGAAATTTAGTTCTGTGTCTTACCCTCTTGCTTGAGGGTGTCAATAGTGGCCTTCTGGACAGCAGTCAGGTCGGCAGTCTTACCCATGATTGGGGTTTTGAGTGATGAACCAGGCTGGGAGTTTTAAAGGCCTCAGGAATCTTTTGCAGGTGTTTAGAGTTAACTCATTGATTCAGATGATTAGGTTCATAGCTCGTTTAGAGACCCTTTTAATGATATGCTAATTTTTGTGAGATAGGAATTTTGGGTTTTCATGAGCTGCATGCCAAAATCATCCATATTAAGACAATAAAAGACCTGAAATATTTCAGTTAGTGTGCAATGAATCTAAAATATATGAATGTTAAATTTTCATCATGACATTATGGAAAATAATGAACTTTATCACAATATGCTAATATTTTGAGAAGGACCTGTATCTCAAGGAACCTAGAACTTTCTTAACAATCATGGATTCTTATCAACTTTGTTAAAAGTTCTACTGAGCATAGTTAAGTAAATGCGTCTTTAATTAAATTCAGCTGCTTTCTGTCACCGTTGCTGCTGTAAAATATTGTATGTAAAAATAGAAGTAGTTCTGTTTATGTAATATATTCATTTATATAAAGAAGACAATATTTCTACAGTTCTGCCTCCTTTTCTTCATGTGTGCAGCATCTCCACAGAATAGCATACAAGCAGCCATTTCAACATTTCTCTTGCCTCTGCTCATTTGGCATGCTCGCTCAAACTCTTCTGTGGTTTCTCTTCTCCTGTTTGTGTTTGCACGGCCTCTCATCTGTCAGTCAGATCAATGCACATTGCTCCTGACAGCACGGGACTGCTCTGGCTGCCACAAGCCGACCACACAAGGTGGGCGGACGTGACATGAGACAAGATTGCCTTTCACAGTTAGAAATCCAACCATAATTTTCAGCTTAAAGCAGAAAAATGGCGGTGATGTTACCTTCAGACCCTATGACTTTGGATTATAATTGTAATGGGAATTCAAAAAATTTGACTTGATTGATTTTTAGACTGGATATCTAAAGTCAGATATTAATTAAATAAAGAAAACCTGCTCATTTAAATGCTGCATCACATATCCACGTTGTGTTTCCTGTGATATATCAGTAAATGTAATTGAGTGTAAACTTTCTTGGCACTCTGAGATGCATCAAACAGAATCAGCTGGAGCTTGAATGTGAAAATAAGAGGCCACCTCTCTTCCAATTGCTGCTGGATATTTAAACCACCACAGCAGCAGGTGATGATAGATGGTGCACAGGCATGAAAAGCTCTTCATGAGGCAACAAGTGGAAATTCAGCATCTCATTGCAGATGTTGAGGTTTTCTTGTTTTTATCTTTGTGATTCCTTCAGTTTTTTGCTGCTTGTCATAATCCGTTAACATTTGTTGTTTGAGCTTCTTTTATGTCTCTGTTTCTTCATTTCCCTGTTGTTTATATTCCCTTAGTGTTGCCATTTTAGCTCATTCTTTTCTTTATTTCTTAGTTTATTATTGTGTTTTGTTACATTTAGACATTTCTCTTAGATTTATTCCTGTCTCTTTGCTCTTTATTCCATTCCCCTTCTGCCTTCATTGGTCTTCCATTGCTCTTCCTCATTTTGCCCTGATTACTCCCACCTGTTTTTGCTATGCCTTCTCCATTCCTTCCTCTGTAGTTAAGCTGCCTGGTCATCATTGTTCATTGCTGGATTCTACTATTTGCCTGACTGTTTCATGCCTGTTTCTCGTCTAATTCTCTGCCCATGTTTCTGTCCTGTGTCTCCTGAGTCTTCTCCGGGAATCTGCTGTTTCATTTGTTTTTAAATCATTCAACTCACCATGCGGCTCGGGACTTCCTCTATGCACTGTGGTTCTGTGCACAACCAGCACACCCTGACACTTTTACATCAATGATTAGAATTCATGAGAAATAAACTTCTTTAATATTTGGGGTGAAACTTACAAAAAGTATTGAATGAATCTGATTCAATTCTTATATTATGAGGGTTTTAAATAGGAACAGTTTTTCTTTATTATCAAATAATCAATTTATATCCAAAGACAATGGTAACTGCCTTCAAATTTTCCTTTCTTGTGTAAAATAACTTTTGTTATCTATTTATTACATGATGTTGATGAGTGTAGAACGTTTAATATGATCTATTTATTATTATATTATAACTGAAAACCAAAGAGTTGGAAAGTTTGACCTCAGATAATCAGACTAATGACAGATTATTATATGTGGTAGTTTTTGTGTTCCTCTGCTTGCTTTCAGTCTGTTCTCAGTTTTTAAACTGGATTTTTTTCTGTTTTGATTTTGCAATTGTTTTGTTTTTTATAAGTTAGCTCATTGTCTTTTTGTTATCATTATTTATCCTTCCAGATTTGTAACAGTCAAGCTCTGGGTTTGGGTTTCATTACTATTTTCTTCTTCCTGTTTGATTTTGAAGAGCCCTGCTCCAATATTAAATCAGATAGAATGTGGATGGTCTTTTCAGGCCTCTGAGAGGTCTTGCAGGGCAAACTAAGAAAGCAGCTCACTCCTTGTTAAACATGACAGAGCTGAAATGTCATTGATGGTTTTAAGAATGCACTAAACCTCTGCAGCCAGACCCTTGACCTTTATAAAGTGATGGTAGTTTATCTGGGTCCTGGGTAAGGCCTGATAGCATTGTATCCATGATTCTAGGCTGGCCCCAAATAGGATCAGGGTTGTTTACGCTGACCTCCTACCTATGACCCAATTAGTGGTAATGGTCCCTCTGATAACAAGACATAATAATGAATAAAGACGTTCAAACCATTTCTCTGCTTTATTCAGATTGATTCGGCTGACCGGCTTGGTTTGCTAGCTGGAGCTTTGAAACACAGTAATTCAATCGTATTTAAGATGGATAATAACAGTGTATGTGTTTTATGTTTGCAGTCAGTGACACAACTGCTCTGTCACACAAGATGCAAAAAGTTTATACTTATAACAAATCTTTTTTCTACTACCTTTCTAAGATAAGCTAAACCAAGCATTTGATGAGGCACTTGTGGATTTCATGATAAAAGATTTTCATTGTGGTGACTGACATGGTTTTTGTTCATAGTTGACTAAACTTGCCCCTACAATGCTGGGTAAGGAGGAGGAGTAGCAACCATCTTTCAGTCCGATTTATTGATTAGTCCCAGACCAATCAATAGCTACAGCTCTTTTGAATATTTTATCCTTAGTTTTCCTCATCCAAATTGCAAAGCACTAAAACCACTTCTGTTTGTTGTTTTGTACGGTCCACCAGGCCCTTACTCTCAAATTTTGAGATCTGGTTTTCAGACCTTTTATCTGATTTAGTGTTAAATACAGATAAAGTTATTACAGTGGGGGATTTTAACATTCATGTTGACACTGAAAGTGATCGCCTAAATATAGCGTTTAATGCTATCTTAGACTCAATTGGCTTTGCTCAAAACATTGAACAAACCTACCCACCTTTGTCTTCATTCTCTGGACCTTGTGCTGACATATGGCATTGAGTGTAAAGACATAACAATATTTTCTCATTACCCTGTCCTGTCTGACCATTTCTTAATAACCTTTGAGTTTAATTTAACCGAGTACTCCACACCTGAAAGAAAATTTCATTATAGTAGATCATTATCAGATAATGATGTAACAACATTTAAAGAATCTGTTCCACTTTTGATTTCCTCATTATCACAGAAAAACACAGTGGAGGGCAATAATTATGTTTCTGCCCCTTCACAAATTGATTCTTTTGTTCATAGTGTTTCTTCACCATTGCGTGATGCATTAGACAATGCAGATAAAGAAGGTAATTATTCCTAGGAGGCTGGCTCCTTGGTTTAATTCAGAGCTGCGTACTTTAAAGCACAATGTTAGAAAATTGAAGAGAAAATGGTGCTCTACTCACCTAGAGGATTCCTGCTTAATCTGGAAAAATAGCCTACTGTTGTATAAAAAGACACTTCGCCAAGCTAGAACAGCTTATTTCTCATCATTAATAGAAGATAACAAGAATAATCCTAGGTTTCTCTTTAGTACAGTTGCTAAACTTACACAGAGTCATAACTCTGTTGAGCCATCCATTCCCTTAGCTCTCAGCAGTCATGACTTTATGGGATTCTTCCAAAATAAAATTTATTCTATTAAAAAGAAAATCTTTGACATACTCCCGAAGATGATGACTTCATCCTCAGCAAGTGAGACAACATTGGAAATAACTGTAGAACCTGATCTGTTTTTGGACTGATTTGATCCTGTAGAGCTTCCTGAGTTATGGAAAATATTAGCTTCATCTAAACCTTCAACTTCTATATTAGACCCAATCCCAATATTGGAATAATTTAATATAGACTTATCTTATATATTCTCCTATTCTTTAACTTGACTATTTGATTTTTATAACCTTTCATGATGTTTGTGTGAGTAAAGGATGTGATGAGTTTGTCTGCAGGCAAACATCAAAGGTGGAGCTGAGAAGGAAGCAGTCCAGTTGAGGGTGTCATAAAGAGGTGGCTGATTGCGCTGAACAGAAGAAACACTGATCTTAGGATTGGAGGAGACTGTGGAAGTGTGTTGTTAAAAGATAATGGTTTTCGACCTGTTTACAATGCAGTTGTTTTTCCCATCCTTAGAGAGCGACGTTTTTTGTAACTAGGGACCTCCGAAAGATAATAAAAAGAGTGGAACGGACAGATGGTTTTCAGAGCGGTAGGAGAGTTGTAACTGAAGCATATCTCTGTCCGTTCTCCTCGCTGCGAGTGAAATAACTAATTATTTGTCTTTCTCTTCTTTTTGTGATGTTATAAGTATTTTAGGTTGTTTAATCCTGACATTAAATTGGTCCTTCGAGCAAGATGAACCAGCGACCTAAGGATTCCAGCGGGTTGGTAGATTCCAGTAAAGACCGTGCGCACGGCAGTCTTCAACAAGAAGACTCACAGACCCTTTCCAGGACTGGATCTCGGCCCGCCCGCTGGGGTCTGACGGCTGACGGAACTCTGAGAGAGAGGAGAGGACAAAGTGGTGAGTTTGAGTTTGGATTAAAAAGTGTGACGAATGACTCGGGGTCATTGCGTGAAATAAAACCCTGTGAATTCTAGGCCCTAACAGGTAAAAGTAGGACGGCGGAGTCCTGAAGAAGTATTAAGAAGTAATACTGAAAATTCCATGTTTCAAGGACGGCGGAGTCCGTGTTTAAGTATTTAAACAAAAATACTAAGAAAAAATCCGCGTTTAAATGTGTGCATGTGAGAAATGAATGGAGGATTTAAACCACTAGGTTTTGCCTCATACCAAAGCAGTAGGATTGTAAGTGACTAACTTTTGTGGAAGCAAAGGCAAGAATTCTCTACTCGAAAGAGTTGAAGTGAGAATTACCACAAAAGGAGATTTTTCTGTCACCCTACTGAGCAGAATAATCCAGTATTTAGAATACCCTAGGTATTTATATGATGGACCAAATTTAAATAAATTTAAAAAATGGGAAAAGGGGCGAGTAAAAATAAACTAAAAATGAATAACAATGCAAAGATTGAGGATATGAGGATGTAGATGATTGGTTAAACGTAACTAAAAAGAGAGAGATGTGATGCAGGAGATAAGAATGGACGTTTTTGTGGAAAGCAGAAAATGTCAGAGGGCTAAGAAGTAATTTTTGATGGACTTGAAAAGTAGAACAGCAGGACAGAAGAAAGGGAGTAAAAAGAGTTGGTGGAAAGTTTTTGTTTTCTACCAAAGATCTGATGAGGTTTGACAGGATTGGATGGACTAAAATGAGTCCCTTTGGTGAATAAATCCATCACCACCATGGCTGTACCTCATGTATGTTTTATTGGTGCTTATTTTTTTATTATCGTTTTGAGACGCTGAAGGTTGTTGATACAGCGTGTTACGGAGGTTCATGGCATGACATGGGTTTTTTTTTTCTCTGTGTAACCTTAGAAAATATTTTACTCTTTTTAACAGCAGAACAAACAGAGTGAGGGGATTAATCGATAGGCTTACAGTTAGATACAGACGCAGAGCTGACTACGCAGAAATAGCCAGAGTGAAATAAAAAGATGAAGAACCTTTTGAAGAATATATGATTAGACTGACAAAAGTGTTTAAAATACATAGTGGTTGATAGGTATTATTTAGTCAACTCAGAGGTAAGGAAACGACACAGTCAGTTATACTTGCGGCAAGGGTAGGTCACACTCTGCAGTGCAAAACTACAAAGTATTAACATTCCTCCCTCTTTATTTATACATGCTTGCTCACACACAGTTCAAACAACATTCAAAGTGGGTGTGTGTGTGTGTGTGTGGGGTCAGAAAAGTTAGGGTTCATGTGTCTTGATTTTAGAGAAAGGAGTGAGGATTGGTGCCAGTCCCTAGATGTTGCTGATAATAGCATAACTCACCCTTCTCTCTTATCTCTTTGTCTATGACATGTGGGGGAAGAAAGCACTTAGAGCAGACACAAGTGATAAACAATATAAAAAGTCATAAAAACCCTAACAGTGGTTTACAAGAAGATGAAAACGAGCAAGGAGCTTATCGACAGCAGTTAAAAAATGCACTTCATGCTGGTTCCAGGAATGCAATTAATACCTGGGTAAGGAGACATTTTATAGGGTTCCCCACAGCAAATCTAGAAGACTATGTTAATCATGCCCTCCATGCAAAGAAAGTAATGAAGGATAAGAAACAGAAAAATATTGCCAGCACCTTATTTCAGCAAGAAGAAGAAGAACAGATTTATTATTAAAACAACAGAGGAAGAGGGGGATTTAGAGGCAGAGGACAAAATCGCAGGGGTCAGATAGGAGTAGTAGGCAGAGGAAATTACAGACAATACACCTCAGGGTGTTGTGGGAAAGAAGGACATCTGATCAGAGACTGTCCTGAAAGGAGAAATAATGATTCAGCATGACTAGGACAGATAACAAGTGAAATTGTTCCTAGTACCTCAGACACCAATGAAAACAAAAAAACAAAAACACAGGGGCAGGATGTCCTCCTAAATTTCTACAACCTTCTCTCCCTAGATAGCATTAAACCTGAAGTTACCTTACTGTTGAATGGAAAATCAATTACTTTTCTTTGTGATACCGGAGCATGCAGGACAACCTGTAGAGAAACAACCCCAAATTCCACACTTAGTGATCAGCAAATAACAGTAAGGTCAGCTAGTGGGAAATTGACACAAGTCTGTGAGTCTGAACCAGTTTGGACGAGATGGATTATTACATCTGGGGTTAGCATTAATTCCAACCTCAGAAGGACATATTGTAGTAAAGAGAAAAGCAGAACTCAGCCAAGGAGATTATTTCGTGTTAAAAGGAGTGGGACCATCTTATTACCACTATTCACTGGATGTTCTGAACAAGCCACCCCTAGACGTAGGGACAGCTTTATTAACAGAAGGAAGAAATGTCATTACTCGACTACAAGATCAGATGACACCAGATGATCTACATATTACCATGTGGTATAAAAATACTCCTGGACCAGATAAAACTTATGAAGAAGCATTAACTTAAGTAACCCCTACCAAAGTCATGGTAACTTATGTTTATACAGATGGGAGCAGTACGTCAGTTGCTGAAGCAGTGTTAGCGGAAGACACTAGGAAGCTCTGCAAAATGTGGACACCTCCACACATATCTTTATTCAAGGATAAAGAACTCAAGTGGCAGGATGTAGGTAGAATAGTGCAGAGGGGAAAAGATGCCACAGACTGGTTTGCAACAATAATGAATACAGAAATCAGTGCCTCAACAGGATTAACTAGAAAACCATTATTTTGGACAGTGACAGTACAGGAAGGGATACATTTGCATACAAAGAAACAATGAGAAATATTCCTTACTGAACAGGAGGAACAGTTCTTGAGTGAAGTACCTGATAAGTTATGGTCAAAAGACCCTACTGATGTGGGTTTAGTAAAGGGAGTGTTATCTATCCAAATTAGAGCAAAAACAAAATACAGGCCCAGTGTAAAACAATACCCTTTGAAATATGATGCCCGTGAAGGAATAAAAGCAGTAATAAAGGATTTAATAACTGCAGGGGTGATAATAAAATACGAGGACTCACCAGGTAACACCCCCATTTTTCCAGTTAAAAAACAAGCTCCATCAACAGGATGGTGCATGGTACAAGACTTACAGGCAGTTAATAATGCAGTTGTTCAGAGAGCACCGTGTGTTCCTGATCCTTATACATTATTAAATTCCCTAAGACCAGATGCTAGAATATTTACTGTAGTTGATATAAGCAATGCATTTTTCTCTCTACCTATAGATAAAGATAGGCAGTTCTGGTTTGCATTCACCTTTGAGGGACAAAGATATACTTATACCAGACTACCTCAAGGCTACTGTGAAAGTCCAACTATATACTCTCAGGTAATGAGTGCAAGTATGGCCAAGTCTGACCCTCCAGGAGGTAGTCAGGTTTTATTATATGTTGATGATGTGCTATTAGCCTCTCCTGATGAGGAGACCTGAAAAAATTACACAACAGCATTATTGAAGCATTTAGCAGAAGAGGGACACAAAGTTAGTAAAAAGAAACTTCAGTTGTGTAAAAATGAGGTGAAATACCTAGGCCATAATCTTAGCGCAGGGGGACGCACAATTGTAGAAGAAAGAAAGACTGCAATATTACAAGCTCCAAAACCAGTAACAAAAAAGCAAATGATGTCCTTCCTTGGACTAACTAATTATTGTAGAAACTGGGTGCCAAATTATGCAGAAATAGTAGCTCCATTAAACAAATTAATGTATGAGCAAGAGCTGAAAATGATGTCTGAACTGAAATGGAGTCTAGAAGCTGAAGATGAAATTAACATGATTGTCAAGAATTAGCAGAAAAAGAAGCAAAAATTAGAAGTGATTTGCTGGATCACGAAATAGTATGTGAATGACTTTCCAAAAAAGATGAGAGAGGGAAGATACAAACAGGATATGCATTGGTGACAAAAGATACAGTGTTAAAAGAAATGCAACAACAAAGCCCACTACAGGAGATAGAAATGTGGAAAACTCATGGAGCTGCATTAAAAGATGAAAACTATATTTGACCAGATAATAAACCTGTCCTACCAAAGAACCTATATAAATGAGCGGCAATATTGAGCCATCATGTTTCAAAATGTCTCAACAGGGAGGAATAGTAGGACAGATATATATTAATGTTATATAATATATGGATTTAATTCTTAATATTTATTAAAAAACATTTTGTAAAACATGTTTAACATGTGCAAAACATAATCCACAAGGGAATTTAAGACCATGAAGGGAACAATTTTCAAAACCAAAATACCCTTTCAAACAATTCATATGGATTTTATTGAGTTAAACCACAGTGAAGGGAAAAAGTTCTGTTTAGTCATTATAGATGCATTTTCTAAATAGATAGAACTATTTCCAACTAAACATTACAAGCACTTCAGGGCTAACACCCTATGAAACATTATTTGGAAGACCATATAGATTACCACAGTTAATAAAGTAAGTGGGAGTTAGATGAAGAAGCTAACCTAGCTGATTATATGAGGAGTATGTTAGAAAAGCAACAGAAACAAATTCAAACTAATGAAGAATGTTCTATTTCCCAGCAGGAAAATCAACTAGTGGAACCAGGAGACCGGGTGTTAATAAGGAGTGTAGAGAAGAAACATTGGTATTCACCTAAGTGGGAGGACCCATATTAGGTATTACTAACCACTCCTACAGTAGTAAAAATAGCTGAGAGATCAACTTGGATTCACTTTACACATTGTAAAAAGGTCATTTTGGTCGAAAGCTTCGTCAGGGGAAGTGATTTACAGCCTGATAATTGTAGGATCTCTGCTCCTCCCCTTCTGGTTGGTTCTGGCAGCTCATTGTCTGCAGCTGCAACGCATTCTCCTAATGAGCTCATGGGCTTCTTAAGGTAGCTGCTGATACAGACTTTTGCTGGAACATAACCTCAGTTATGTGGACTCCTGTCTGTCTGCCTATCCATCTGCCTGCATGTCTGCCTGTCGACCTGCCTATCTGCCTACCTGCCTGCCAACATCTGGTAATACTCCCTCCTAAGGACTGCACTGTAAATATTCTCATCACCAGTACTCTCTCTCTCTCTCCTTGGATTCCTGGGTTTATCTCCTCCTCCTCTGGCTTCTGGACAACTCCAGCTCAAGATTCCTTAAACAAAGTCTACATTAGAAATAAACCTCATTTACCATCTTATCCTGTGTGTTGAGTCTGTTTCATCCTCTGGTTTTGATCTACTTCGACTATCTAAGCAATTCATGATAATAATAGGATGGACCCAGACATTTAGAGGCTGGAGAGACCTGAAAGTCAGTGAAGAAAATTAAGACACTGGAACCACTTAGAGGAGTCAAAATTTCAGCCAAAATGACTTTTAGATGGATTAGCAATGCTTTCCGTTGCTGGGTATTTATATTTTTCCTCATATTGATTTTTTTTATTTTTCTGGTACTTCTGGGAACCAGTCAAGATAAAAAAGAATGTAACAACACCTGCTATGAGTCATATGAAACAAGTAGTGCTAAATCAAGGAAGGCGAGATAACCTAACTATGTGCACTAAACAAAGTTCTTATACTTATGGTATCTAATACCATAGCTGTGGTGCTGATCCCACTCATTAGCTTGACCAAATGAGGAAGGAAAGGGCAGGATTATAGGAGTTATAAATGGTACTTAACTAACACCTCATGGTCCATGATGGTAGCTGATGAAGGAAACAATTGGACACCAGAGTGGGGCACCACTGCTTATGCTAGTCATCAAACGAAGTTGTTTAAGCTCCATAAAGCTGATAATGTAATCCAGGTAACAAAGCGAAGAGAGTAAAAGTATGTTAGGAAACTTAACCATGTGACAAAGTGGTTCAGTTTGTGTTTACCACTTTTCCCTTATTCTTATTTCTGATTTATTTACTTTCGGTAGCTGGTCATAAAGCTTAAATTTAAACATTAGTTTGCAACTTTGCTTCATTTACTATCCCGGGTTTGTTTGTGTTAGCATTATGTTGCAGTTTCCATCTATTTATATGTTTGGGTTAAAGCTATTACTTCTGGACTATTGGTTGAATTTGTTTATTTTGTTTCAAAGTATATTCATGGTATTTGTTTTCCTTTTTATTCCCCATTGTTTGTCATAGTGTTTCCTGCTTGATTGGCTGGATGATGTCATTGATTACCTTGCTGGGTTCTACCAATTAGAGGGTTTTCTTTGGAGTATTGCTTTGTTTGTTTTTCTTTAAAGTAACTTTTGAGTTAACTTCTATTACATGGTATATTTTGCAGATCCTTTCATTATGAAAATGAGTTTGTAAATTAGATTAGTAATTTTGTTTTTCTAGTTTCTCTGTTTAGATTTTGTTTTTGTTTTTCCTGTCTAATTGTGGCTTGGTCCACTCAAGCGCAGGTGAGTTGCCAACTGGCTATACAAACCAGTGAGTGCTTGGAAGCTAAAAAAGAGAGTGGTCTGAGTCAAAAGGGACTAATAAAAATCAACAGAAGAATCTGAAACCGGTGGCGTATGCTGTTTTCTTGTTCACCTTGCTGCTCCTTGACAACACTACTTCACAAACCAGATGACTAGTTCCAGGTTATTACTGGAGTATCAGGAACAAATAATAACTGGTTATTGATGGTAGAGCAAGTGGCTAACATGACTAAAAGAGATTGTGTTGTGTGTTTGGGTCCCAGGCTTTTGTTACAAATAATTCCAGCTTTGATACCACAACCCTGTGTGATGGAAGTAATGAATCAAACAAATTTTAATTAAATGTGTCAGCACTGGGATTCTGTTTTTCCTGTAACCACAGCAGATAAGGATAAGCCGGCATTTCATAAACGGGTCACCACTGGAAACTACACATGTATAAATATGACAGAGAGAGGCAATAAATTGGGGAATCTCACTGCAGTATGGTGTACTGCAATTGTAAAAGTAAATAAGTATTTTAAACCAGTCTCTAGAGGTTTGGTGGTGGTGTGGTGACGACAGGTTGTTTGATCGATTACCTTCAAAAAGTAACAGGACTCTGTGCTCTAATTACTTTATTGTTACCAGTTTCAGAATATTCTATGTAGATGAAGTAACAGATGGACTATCTAGTGTAATCCCACATGACTGGTGTGATAGAAAGTGAAGAGCAGTAGCTTGGCAGACTGAGGGATGCTATAGATGAAGATAAATTAATTGATCAAGTAGCCGCAGGATTTGAATCAAGTATCTGTTGGTGGTGTACGATGAACAAAAATGTAGACAGGATCAATTATATCCACTACAATGTGCAAAAACTAGGAAATTGGACAAAGTGGGTTTGAAGCTGTCCATGACTAATTGGCTTCAACTTCCCTGATGGCATTCTAGAATATAATTGCTTTGGACATGTTGTTAGCTGAAAACAGAGGAGTTTGTGCCATCTTTGGAGAAAAATGCTGCACATTTATACCTAACAACACTGCTGTTGATGGCAGCCTCACTAAAGCCATAGAAGGTTTGAGATCTCTAAATGGCAAAATGAAAGAGCATTCTGGAGTAGACACCTTGATGTGGGACTCCTGGCTGGATGTGTTTGGAAAGTATAAAATTTTAGTATCATCAGTAATAATTTCCTCTGCAGTGTTTGCTGCAATTTTTGACATTGTGTGGATGCTGTTGTATTCCCTGCCTTCGTTCTCTGCTTAACCGTCTCATCACCACAGAGTTACCCAACTCTATCCGTTATTTAAACAGCAGGATGATGAAGATGATGAGGATGCGACTGACCACTTTTCTGACCTGTATCCAGATCCATCTCTATATGAATATGTGATTTAAATGTCAGTAAGTACCTCTGAGTATAATTGTCTTTGTACTCATGAAAAATCTTACAGTTAAAAAAAAAAAATCCAAAAGAAGTGGCTGTTAAGTGATATGAGAATATGAGCAAATATTTCTATAAACAGGGAGGAAATGTTGGAATAATTTAATATAGATTTATCTTATATATTCTCCTATTCTTTAACTTGACTATTTGATTTTTATAACCTTTCATGATGGTTGTGTGAGTAAAGGATGTGATGAGTTTGTCTGCCATCACAAACATAAACATGGGGAGTTTGAAAGGGTCTTGAGGTGATCTGGCAGGTATGGGGGTGGTGGGGGGCACCATGACTGAGGTGCCCCCTCAGGCATCTCAGTGACTTTAACACTGGTTGGGAGGGCGCCGTACCTTCCCAAATGGTTATGAGGGTGCATGAAGTAATTTTATCTGTGACACATTTAAAAACATTCATTCATTCACCTTTTATACCGCGTATTCCATAGTGGGTCACGGGGGAGCTGGTGCCTAACTCCAGCTCAATCCATCTCAGGGCAACACATTTAAAAACAATAAAGCTTTCAATATAAAAGGTTACATAAAAAATACATTATCTAAAAGGGAGCCAGTTGAGGGATAGATGTGTTTTATCATGTGACGTTGAGCCCTCTTTGGTTTGGTCTTAATACTTCCTTGAAGATCTCATCTGGACCCAGCAAAAAACATACAAGGTCTGGCCTTTCTCATGTTCAAATGGGGTATGACACTCCTTCTACAACATTAATGTGTTTGTTTTCCTGAGCTCCAGGCTGTGGAGAAGCCTTCCTTCATGAGCCTGAATGGAAAGGTCTCTTCATGGGTTTTAATCAGAGCGAAGCCACATTTAAAATTGTCTTATGTTTTTTCACCCAATTTTTTCTTGGACTGGGTTATATTTTGCTATTTTTAGGCAAAGTTTAAATTGTTTCCTTACTTGTTTTTCTTGATGTTTAATGCCAGGTTTTTGTATTGTTAAAGAAATGAGTTGATGAAACTATTTTTCACATATAAAGCAACAGTTATCCAAGTGAAAAACAAATTTATTTAAAACACAATTTAGAAAAGCTATAAAACCCAGGATTCCAGGAGGAGAAAATAAAGCTATTCAACAGCATAAATTATACAATGGGTAAGTATTGAACATTTCAAGGTATTTCTCAGTAAATACATTTCTAATATTTCTACTGACATGAAATTCACAGCAGATGTCGGCAACAACCCAATTCACCTACAAAAATCCACACTTGTTTCATCTTCAGATTCTTATCAGGAATGTCCAGGTGTATTACGTTTTTATCCTTTCTCCAAATATAGGAAGTCTGCCAGTAAAATATGTTATGTTGTGATCTTGACACGATGTCAAGATCACACTTTGCAACAGTTAGTTCAAGGGTGTGACCTTATGGCACCAGATTATTCTGTTTAAACATATTTATTTAGTTGAAAAGTGCATGAATGCTACAAAATGTAAAAAAAAAAAAAGGTTTGGAAAGGATTTATTATAGAAACCTGGCTTTTTAACAGGGATGTTTGCACATTTTGAAAGCTACTGTGTATCTGCCACCTTTTTAAAACAAAACACTCTCTGAGTCTTTACCTGGATCTGATGGTTCCTGGGGAACAGCTTTAACATCTTGTCACATGAATGCTTCAAGCCATTAAGTATTCCTAAAGCAACACAGACTCCTGCTTACTTTAAGCTCGCTGTATTCAAACTTAAACACAGGCGGGGGGGTATATAGTACTATTGTCCCTTTGGGCTTTTTAGAGTCAAACAGGCCTCTGTGACTTCAAAATCTAAATATCACAGTGACACACCTCCAGGATCTCTGGGGCCAACTCAATCTATCTCATTGTGGCGCAAGTAACAGATAATCATTAGAGGTGTCGACCAAGTGCGATGACTGAAAGACCCAACTTAATTTTCCTGAGGGTCACTTGTCATTGAATGATGGCAGCAGTCCAGCACCCTTAAAAAGGCTCAAAACATTCAAACCAAAAGATACAGTCCTTTTCAGCAGCCTACTGACAGATTCTGAATATTTTCTTTAATTAGATAAAAATAAATTAATAACTGACTAAAACAGTTCAACATGTAGAAAACATTTGCATCTCTGTTGTGTTAAAGAGATCAAAACATAAAGCTGATTTGTTAAATCATACAGTACATCATTTCAGACCCTGCTCCAGAAGAATTTAGCAAGAGTGGCTGTGGCTAATTTTGGGGGGGCCCACTAAACTGTATTTTTATTTAATAAGAGTCTATGTAGCCATTCAAATGAAATGACCATGTTGTTTATTAATACAAAATAAAGAAAATAACTTAAACTGTGACATATAAGTGTGCATAAGTCACCAAAGAAAGCAGAGTAATTATGCTCAGGTTTGCATAAACCTTAGCTCATGCATTGCAGAAAACCATGTCTACATGCCTAAATGCACTGAGTTGCTGCCATGTGGTTGTCTGATTAGAAATTTGTGTTAATGAGCAGTTGGACAGGTGTACCTAATAAAGTGGCCGGTGAGTGGTTATTTAGAGCCGCATTTACCACTAAATACATTTTGCATTGATAAGTACCGTGTACCTTTCGGTAAAAAAGCTGGTAACATGAACGTTTCTGCCGGTGTAGAAGCAAGCAGGGTGTTATCTTGTATTCTCTTCACCCTTCTTTGTTTCCTCCATTGTATTCTCCTTCTCGCCCCTTATTCTTCTTGTCCACCCTTTCTCTCTTTTGTGTTCGTAACAACTGAAATAATCCCAAAGCAGTTTCTAATAAAGTTTATTTTTATAAATATCAAGCAGAGCTTTAAAGCTTTAGCTGTAATGCTCCACTTGTGAAAGTAAATCTGTTGGGCTTTTTCTTGGCACTCAGACAACAATTCTGAGTGCTACTCTGCCGTTCATCCATCTTCTATACCCATTTCATCCGTACAGGGTTGCTGCTCTCCAGCAGGCAGAGTACAGGAAGCTGGAGTACCCAGAGGGAATCCACATATGCATGAGGAGAACATTCAAACTCCTTGCAGAAAGTCCCCTGGCTGGGAGTCGTACCAAGGACCGTCTTGCTGCAAGGCAACAGTGATACCAATTGTGCCACCATGCAGCCCACTTTTATGCACATACATATGAAAAAAGTAATACTAAATAAAGTATTATTATGACAAATACCACCTTTATTGGTACCAAATTTATTGGTAAAGCCTTTATCAACTTAAACACTAACATAATAACCTTCTGAACCAGGTTAAAATCAATTTAATTGTAGAGCATAACAAATAAACCAAACATTAACATCATATATAATCTGACTAAATTATATCTGTGTTTGTCTTCCACTCATTGGTGAAAACCCACGGGAGTATAAAAACGATGGGCTGGGAGTCAGGCGTCCTCCCTCGGTATAGTAAGCCTCGAACACCTGGTCAGCTGACAGCTGCCGAAGTGAACCAGCTGTTAGCGCAGTGGAAGCAGACATCTCTGAACATGGCAAGCACTTCTGCAATTAAGCGATATCTTGGTAAACCAAAGACATTTCAGTTTTACGCAGTTACATTCTTGTCTAAAAATGTTGTTTAACAGAAAACGTAATATAGCCAACCTTATTCACAGCTTCCCTTTGCCATTACTACTTTGGTTTGAACAATCCACTAAGACCCACAATGAATCATGGGATAGAGTGGGCCACAAAGGACACACTAGACCCATTCTTAAATCTGGGGAAAAGAAGGACACATTTGGAGGAGCCTTCGAATTTGGACAGCTTTTGTCACCTCGCTATGACGTAATTGCCTTAAAATGGCATACTAACGTCCATACAGCGTCCAAAGTTAATTTTAATAGCCTACAGCACCTTCTGCTGGTTGTCTTGAATAAATATATAGCATATTTGCAACTTAATATACATGGGATTGCAAGCTTGCAAGTCTATGGTGGACCCAGATACCTGAATAGGTGGGCCTGGATCATTCACTAATTTATGTTTCTTCAGAGTTTTCATGTGATGATGAATATTGGAAACTGTGATTGAAGTTTATTTGGAATATTTTATTCATGAAGACCTCAAAGACACCCACCATTTCAGAGACAAAGAGGTTCCTATGCTAGTGAGCCACATTTTGTGGTTCCCTAGTTAAAGGATGGGACCTTATGGCCAGGTCTGCAGCAGAAAATCCTGCCATGTGTAGCATCATTGTTAACAGGAGCATCTTGAGATTTTAAGGAGTATCATTTAGGATGTTGGGCAGTTCAATGTCTCTGTTCTGCTAAACTTAGTGTCACAGAAGGCATCAAGGTTTCACTAATGCAGTTCTCTGTTATCCGAGTGTCTAAAAAAACCCAAAAGGGATGCAGTGAGAGTTCTGATGAGGGTTAAAAATTGAAATCCCATGAATAATAATAATAACTGAATCCGATTGCGCAGTTAGGATTTATTGGAATGTATGTAGCTGACTTGAAATCTGGAGGGTTGGATTGAATTGACTTTGTAAAGTACTTTGAGAAAACATATGTTGTTGGCACTATATAAATAAAACTGAAATTAATTGAATTCAAACTGTTGTGGTAGCCTAAGGTGATACATCTGTGACCAAACACCATAAACCAAATTTTACATATTTCAAATTATGCATAACAAATTAGTAGTTGTAGTACTAGTACTTTTATTAGAGGCATACACTACATGTGTTTAGTTACTTGAATCTTTAATCATTAATTTTGTTTCCACACGTTTCATTTTATTCACAGGGGAACACTGCAGCAGCCTCTGTGTCCAGTCTTTCGACTTCCTTGGTGGTGTACTACAAGCGATCTTCCTGTGTGAAATGCACTTTTTGAAATGAAAGTAAAGTGGTGTGAAAAGCAGAAAACCACTATATGTTCCTGTTTTTTACACTATTTTTCTGTTCATTCAAACAGTAACTCTAACTGAAAATACTTTGCATGTTTCATTCTCAGTACTGTTTCAGACAGGAAGATCGCTGGTGGAGCACTTACATGTTTCATGTGAATAATCATCATCTTCTTCATCCCTGGATTTATGCTAAATAAGGACTCCTATATCATGATGTGGTGCAGGTAATGTATGAACTGCTTTAAACCTTTTAACTGAACAGAACTTTAACTATCCCAGTTATGTATTCCATTATGTTACATACATTGTCTTTCTCCTTCCTCTTCTGTCTAATCTCACCTGGTTGAGGCAGATGATACCCCATCATTGTTCTGGTTCTGCTGGAAGTTTCTTCCTGTTAAAAGGGCATCATCCCTTCCGCCTGGTACTTCATCAGGATGAGAGATGACATTGATGTGAAGATTCAACACAATTTTCTTTGACACATTTTACTATTGACCTGCACTGGCTTGTTTGGACTGTATTTTACCTGGATTGAATTTATTGTAGTAAATATGGGCATGAGTGTTGTGACAAATTAATTGACTGAATGTTTTGAACCTGCCGGTAACAGTGGTTACCGCTGTTGTCTTTCAGCAAAAAAGGTCTTGGGTTCAAAACTTGTTTTGAGGTTTGTCTGCATGGTGTTTTCATGTTCTTTGTGTGAATATGATATTTCTCTCTGGGTACTCTGGCTTCCTCCATCAACACAAAAACATGACTGCTAAGTTAAATTACCCTTAGGTGTGTTGCCGGGTGATGCCCAGAGGTACACCACCCCTCAAGCCACTTAACATTGATTTGAATACATTTAGAAAAGTCAGTTAGTTTTCATCAGTACAATAAAACTTAATGGTAACCAATCAAAAACAAGGTAAACTGAAAAATCCCAGGTCCAAGGTGCAGTATGATAATACAGGTCCTTCTCAAAATATTAGCATATTGTGATGAAGTTCATTATTTTCCATAATGTCATGATGAAAATTTAACATTCATATATTTTAGATTCATTGCACACTAACTGAAATATTTCAGGTCTTTTATTGTCTTAATACGGATGATTTTGGCATACAGCTCATGAAAACCCAAAATTCCTATCTCACAAAATTAGCATATTTCATCCGACCAATAAAAGAAAAGTGTTTTTAATACAAAAAACGTCAACCTTCAAATAATCATGTACAGTTATGCACTCAATACTTGGTCGGGAATCCTTTTGCAGAAATGACTGCTTCAATGCGGCGTGGCATGGAGGCAATCAGCCTGTGGCACTGCTGAGGTCTTATGGAGGCCCAGGATGCTTCGATAGCGGCCTTTAGCTCATCCAGAGTGTTGGGTCTTGAGTCTCTCAATGTTCTCTTCACAATATCCCACAGATTCTCTATGGGGTTCAGGTCAGGAGAGTTGGCAGGCCAATTGAGCACAGTGATACCATGGTCAGTAAACCATTAACCAGTGGTTTTGGCACTGTGAGCAGGTGCCAGGTCGTGCTGAAAAAATGAAATCTTCATCTCCATAAAGCTTTTCAGCAGATGGGAAGCATGAAGTGCTCCAAAATCTCCTGATAGCTAGCTGCATTGACCCTGCCCTTGATAAAACACAGTGGACCAACGCCAGCAGCTGACACGGCACCCCAGACCATCACTGACTGTGGGTACTTGACACTGGACTTCTGGCATTTTGGCATTTCCTTCTCCCCAGTCTTCCTCCAGACTCTGGCACCTTGATTTCCGAATGACATGCAGAATTTGCTGTCATCCGAAAAAAGTACTTTGGACCACTGAGCAACAGTCCAGTGCTGCTTCTCTGTAGCCCAGGTCAGGCGCTTCTGCCGCTGTTTCTGGTTCAAAAGTGGCTTGACCTGGGGAATGCGGCACCTGTAGCCCATTTCCTGCACACGCCTGTGCACGGTGGCTCTGGATGTTTCTACTCCAGACTCAGTCCACTGCTTCCGCAGGTCCCCCAAGGTCTGGAATCGGCCCTTCTCCACAATCTTCCTCAGGGTCCGGTCACCTCTTCTCGTTGTGCAGCGTTTTCTGCCACACTTTTTCCTTCCCACAGACTTCCCACTGAGGTGCCTTGATACAGCACTCTGGAAACAGCCTATTCGTTCAGAAATTTCTTTCTGTGTCTTACCCTCTTGCTTGAGGGTGTCAGTAGTGGCCTTCTGGACAGCAGTCAGGTCGGCAGTCTTACCCATGATTGGGGTTTTGAGTGATGAACCAGGCTGGGAGTTTTAAAGGCCTCAGGAATCTTTTGTAGGTGTTTAGAGTTAACTCTTTGATTCAGATGATTAGGTTCATAGCTCGTTTAGAGACCCTTTTAATGATATGCTAATTTTGTGAGATAGGAATTTTGGGTTTTCATGAGCTGTATGCCAAAATCATCTGTATTAAGACAATAAAAGACCTGAAATATTTCAGTTAGTGTGCCATGAATCTAAAATATATGAATGTTAAATTTTCATCATGACATTATGGAAAATAATTAACTTTATCACAATGTGCTAATATTTTGAGAAGGACCTGTAGTTATTCTGTTGACTGCAGGAGCAGTATGTAATAATTAAATCCCTCACAACCAATCCCTTATCAGTCTGAAATAGCTGAGCCATTCACAGTTAAAGAAATGCAAATAAACTTTTCTCAGAATAATTGTCATTACATTATATGGAACCTGCATGTAAGTCCTTCTCATCAAGTAAACTTGACATCCTGCAGAGCCTTGCTGAATCTCAGTGCCAGCATGTCAGTCAGCAATGGGAGTAACAGGCATTTTGCTCAGCGTGGCGTCTGTGCCAGCGAATCGAAGAAGCATGAGATTTCACCACTCGGGGCTTATTTTCAGAGTGTTGCAGATGGTGTTTGAAACTTTACAGGTTAAAAACGACACACATTTGGGTGGTTCTGCTTTCCCACTCATGGATCTGGTACTAGTGCAGTCTGTCCCTCCTGAAGTGTGAATGATTTTATGGACTGTGTGTATTTGTTATGCCAATGGTTTGCTCTGTTTACTTTATATTTTATTCCATTGGAAGCAACTTTAAATCATTGTAAAACAAAAATTGTGCTTGTCGTGAAGTATTTTAGACTTTGTTGATGTGAAGGAACACTAAAGGAACAGCATCCACATCCACACTGAGAAAGGCAGCATGTGCTCAGCAACAATAGAGACAAATGACACACTGCAGGCTCATTTATTTAACTAACACCTCTGAGGCCCTGAATTCTTTATCAGAGGGATGTTAATTTTTGTCACATAATTTATCCTTTTACAGAACTTGTAACACTCACATTATTTTTTGGTCCAATTTTCCAGTAATACTGTAGGATCTAAATAAATCCCCAGAGGAAATGTTTTAGTTTTCTTAAAACATACAAAAAAAATCTGAAATTCTTAAAGAAAATGCCATTTAATGATTTTTTGTTGGTTTTGAAAATGTGAGCTCTTTAAGGACTTAGTTTGCTTAAAGCCTCTAAAGGAAGAAATTATCCACCATGACAAAATCATACCCTTGTCACAGTATTGCATTTCAGTGGTGTACAAAGATATACAGAGACATATGATTCAATTCAATTCAGTTTATTTATATAGCGCCAATTCACAACACGTCATCTGAAGGCACTTCACAACAGTCAGGTACATACATTCCAATTAATCCTAATCATTGAACAGTGCAGTCAGATTCAGTTATTTATTCAAATTGGATAAAAAGGTTTTCTATCTAAGAAAACCCAGCAGATTGCATCCAGTCAGTGACTTGCAGCATTCCCTCCTCCTGGATGAGCATGTAGAGACAGTGGACAGTCACTGGCGTTGACTTTGCAGCAATCCCTCATACTGAGCATGCATGTAGCGACAGTCAGTCAGTCAGTCATTTTCTACCGCTTATTCCATAGTGGGTCGCGGGGAGCTGGTGCCTATCTCCAGCAGTCTATGGGTACACCCTTGTCTGAGTTGTGTTTATTTTTACGAGATTTTCATGATTTCCTCCTTTTAGATTATTTTTTAATCTATTCAATTTTGGCCGTGGACGAGACACTGTCTTAATAGGGTAGTGGGTGGGTAGCAGTACAGAAGCTGCAGAGAGTGTTAAACTACAACCCTGCTTCCTGGTCTGAACCCTGGTTTGTCAGAGTTTTGGAGAACTAATAAATTCGGCCAGATTCCTAGAAAGAAGAGCTGCTCCATCCAAAGTGGGATGGATGCCGTCTCTCCGGATCAGACGAGGTTTTCCCCAAAATGTTTGTCAATTATCAATGTAGCCCACATTGTTTTCTGGACACCACCTAGACAGCCAAATCTGGTCACTAACTAGCAATGTCTTTGAAGATAGAGATCTTATGTTCAGTAAGCCACAATTAATTGTTTTATTTTTCTTTTCGGTCTGAGTTGTGTTTATTTTTATGAGATTTTCCTGATTTCCTCGTTTTAGATAATTTTTTAATCTATTCAATTTTTGCCGTGGGCGAGACACTGTCTTAATGTCATTTACCATTAACCAATTATCAATGTAGCCTACATTGTTTTCTGGACACCACCTAGACAGCCAGTGGTTGAATGACAGCATGTCGACATGTTTAGCCACAACATGTCGTCATTGGTCAGATCGGGGAGGGGACCAGAGAAAATTACGGAGTCCGAGATTGTTTTGGCAAATTTGGCAAATACATGAGACAACTTACTTACGCCACAAATGCACCACTGCTCCAAAATGTACAGGGGTGCTTCTCAACTGTTCCAGAAATAACCCGATACTTGATTTTATGCTACATGCTCTGTCTGCCTTGAAAATGTACTCACCTCAGCATGCTGACTGCTCTAATGACTCCAACTGATGTTGACACTGATGTTGGACAGAAAAAATCTGTCTCGCAGTCTCTGCTTTGTTATTGCTTTTGTCTCACATCAAGAAAGTTCTGGGTTTGAATCCTAAACTGGACCCTTCTTTGTGGAGGACACACATCCCCCCTTTGCGCAGGAGACCCCACACAGTCTTAAATCCCTCTAAACTGTCCTTAGGTATGAGTGTCTCTGAGATGGACTGGAGAACTGTCCAGGGTCTTCTACACCTCTTGATTTAGTCCAATAAGTGCCAGCCATGAACCTGTAAAAGAATAATTCAGTTTAGAAAAAGGATGGATGGATATGAACAGATTTTAACATAGTATTGTTTCTCAAATGTTTCTACAATGAAATAAATGTTTGGTAACTGTTCTTAAAAACTAATAAGGAAATCACGTTGTACATAACACTGTAAAGGCTGATGCCGTCATAAGTCAAGCAATGTCTTCAAAGCTGTTTGAGACAGTTGTTATTCATTTTTTTCATTTCTCTTGTCAAACTTGTCTAAGATAATTCTTCAACAGCAAAAAGGAAAGTTGGTGAAATACGAGCTCAGCAAAATCGGCTGCCGCAGAAGAATGATTTATCGCTTGTGATAGATCAAACGTCTTCTGATAGAACACATAAACATTAAGCAGCGATGGTTTTTTACATTTTGATAATGCATCATCTTTATGTTTTGATTATGAACAGAAAAAAAAAACAACATGAGGCTTCTGCTGTCTAAAGAACAAAGATGAGGAGAGAAGTAAAAGATCCGGACTTCCATCCTCCTACGTGGCATGATGAATGGGAGCTACGAAGCTTCAGCCAAGGTCATCCATCATGAGCCATGGTGTTAATTAATGTTGTAGGAGGTCAGCCAATGAGGCTCATTTGACATCAGTGAAAAGGAGAAGGTGCCATTACTTCAGACTCTCAAAAAGACTCCAGCCTGGAAATATACCTAACAGGATTACTCAGATCAGGATACACGAGGAACAAACGTATCTTATTCAAAGACACATGGAGAGCGCCACAGATCCCGGCAGCTGTAAACAAAAAGGTATCACCTGCCATGTAATATCCTCAGCTATAACTCAACTCAGCCTGAGCTTCGGCTGGTTTTCATGATGAGTTGTAGTTTACCATTTTGTGATTTATGGGAGCGGTCATTTTAAACTCTCTGTGACTGTAAATCACCCCAGAGGAAAACCATGCATGCAAACATGCAAGTCATAATGCAGTTAGTGATTTATTATTTTACATACAAGAACATGCATCCTTAGCAGTAAAGATATTAAAGATGAGTTTGATAAGTGCATTTTGGAACAAGCAATTAGACTTTAAGTCTGTGACACTGAAGCATTGTGAGCCGGACAACCGATGAATTAATGTTAAAGACAAGGAAGACATGTTTATTTGTGTAGTGACATTCATATGCAAAGGAAATCAAAGGGTTTCAGAAAGTACGCTAAAATCAATTTAACATTTAAACTGTAATTCCAAAATAAAAAGAAGCAATACAATGCTAATAAAATTAGCTTTTCCTTTTACTGGAAGGTTTCATAAACAGTATTTTTAGTCCTAAAGAAAAGGAGCCACCAGTTTGTGGACATCTCAGGTTTACAGGGAGTTGGTTTCAGGTCTGAGGAGCATGCTGCCTCCCCTTGTTTTGTTCTGGTCCTAGGAATACTGGTCCTGGGATTGAACACATATCTAATGCTGAACGTCTACCAGCTTTGGACATCTAGAGACTGAGATTTTTGCCCATACTTCTTTGCAAAGTGGCTCAAGCTCACCCAGACCAGATGGCTGTTTCTGTCTGTGAACATCCATTTTCAAGTCTTGCCACCAATTCTAAATTAGATTTAGCTCTGGATGTCTGGTACGCCATTTTAATACATCATACTTAGTTCTAAACCATTACATTGTAGCTGGAAGGTGAACCCCTGCTATGTCTCAAGTATTTCAAGTAAAAATGTTCTTCCAGGATCGTTCCGTATTTAGCTCTATGCATCTTCCTTGTTACATGCAGCAATATCAGCAAGTCAGTTACCCTCTTCTCCCCTTGAGTTTATTTTGTTGCTGTTGGGTATTTGCTGGCAGGAGGGTATAGTTGAATCTACTGCCCTTGATGAGCAGAGCATAAAGCTGGGATAGCAGACACGGACCTCTTGGCTGCTTCTGTTATTATTGCTTTCCTTGCCCTACCTGTCAGTTTAGGTGAAGCGCCATGTCTTTGTAAATCTGCAGTTGGTCCTTCCTGTCTCTGTGTTTAGATGATGAATTGAAAAGAGCTTTGTAAGATTTTCAAAGCCTGGGATATTGTTTTAGAAGCTAACCCTGGTTTAAACTGAACCGGAACTTTCTCCCTGATCGGTCTGCTGTGTTCCTTGGTCTTCATGATGCTGGTTGTTCTCCTAATGTTCTCCATCAAACCTCGGAGGACTTCACAGAACTGCTGGATTTATCCTCAGATTAGATTACTGGATAAGTGGGGCTGTCTTATTAAAGGGAACTGAATAAATATGCACCGTACTTTCCAAATTTTTACTTGCAAAAGCTTTTGAAAACAAGTTATAGTTTTTCTTCCTCTTAATAAGGAAGAGCTAATTTTTGTTTATTTATTCAAAGTTGCATCCATCCATCCATCCATCCATCCATCCATCCATTTAATTTAATTGTAAAGACTTTTATTTAGAAGTTTGCTCAGAAAGAAATGAGAACTCTCAGAATTACATACAGAGAACATTGTAGCACGGTGGGACATGTACAATACGGTTGTATCTTAAAAATGAATATGTGGTGAAAGCTGAGATGACTTAACAAGTGTTTTGTTACCCTTTGATGTATCTACCCTATCTATCTACCCTAACCCTAAAATAAAAACAACAGAAAACAGTCACAGTTCCAGCGTTATGCGATATGCTTTTTACCTAATATCATTGCTATACGTTTCGGTAAGACATATTTGTGTCTCTGCTCTGTTCTCTCAAACCCCCAGTTGGTCGTGGCAGATGGCCGCTCACACTGAGCCTGGTTCTGGTTCTGCTGGAGATTTCTTCCTGTTAAAAGGGAGTTTCCTCTCCACTGTCGCTACATGCATGCTCAGTATGAGGGATTGCTGCAAAGTCAATGCCAGTGACTGTCCACTGTCTCTACATGCTCATCCAGGAGGAGTGAATGCTGCAAGTCACTGACTGGATGCAATCTGCTGGGTTTCCTTAGACAGAAAAACATTTTATCCAGTTTGAATAAATAACTGAATCTGACTGCACTGTTCAATGGTTAAGATGAATTGGAATGTATGTACCTGACTGTTGTGAAGTGACTTGAGACAACATGTGTTGTGAATTGGCGCTATACAAATAAAACTGAACTGAATTGAATTGAATCTACCTTAGGGAAGATGCACCTGACAGAGACAACGGGGAGGTGGAAAAGGTTATTGGCTGAGAATATGATCCCTCTTTCTCCTTAGAGATTTTACTGGTACCAAAAACACAACCTCACAGAATTAGTAGCAATGGCACCAAAGGCATCAGTGTTGCCTCATCTTGGAGGTTGTGAAAAGCAAATTGTGGGATATGTCACACCTGCCACGGCAATCTAGTGAACTGAGCTATAGTGGAACATTTGGTTTACTTTGGATTCAGTGGGTCTTGGAATGCGTCTTTGCAGACATCTGTTGACACATGAGCATCCATGTCAAACAATGCTGAGACTTCTCATCTGCTCAACTCACTGGAAATTATACAACAATGTGGGCCAGAAAATGTGACTGATGTTTTGAAAAACTAGTTGTTGTGTGTGTCTAAATATGAGGCAATTTAGAAGATTTTTTGGAACATCAGGTTACGTCAAGTCACGTGTTAAAGGATGTGTGCCGTACTCCCATTGTGAGATCAATGGTATTCACAGTGTTCTGTCGGATCAGGACCTGTTTTATGACTCTTCTGTGACATCACCATCTCATTTTGTTTATTTACTTTTGTACTGTCAACCAAATCAATGTGACAACAGGTGACGACATAAATTCCAGGATCAATCATCCCACTTGGTGAGTAAAGCATTTGCACAACATAGTCTAAGATTAAGTGATGTTATTTGGTCACTGTCGCTTTATTTCTGCAGCATTGGTGAACATGTGCACGGTACATAACATGTTAGAGCTGTGGTGCTAATGTGACGTAATCTAAGTCTATTCACTGTACCAGTGCACACTGAAGGTCATAGCCTAAGGTTGCCAATAGAACCATTTTGTTGTTCTGTTTACATCAAAAAACAGAGAAACAAACTGTACTTAAAGATACTTTAGAAAGCACAAATAAAACAGAATTCTTTGAGCAAATTGTTGTGTGGCCTCATGAGACTGTGGTTTATTTTAGATTATAAAGAAGATTTATCTTCCTGTTAATCTTCAGGAATTTAAACTCCATTGAAACAAGATTTACAAGGGCTAATTAGAAACGTACTGGTTTTGTCTTGGTATTTTGGTTTGGATCCTATTCTACTGGTTAGTGAGTCAAGTGGTGATGATGTTGACAAGGAGGCCCTTGTCTACTAAAAAGGTTCTGGAAGGAACTTAAACTGAAATGCTGAAACAAGCTACAAAGAACAGAAAAACATCATGACAGACTTTGCTGAGGGGATTTTAAAGACAATTTTTTTCCTTAATTTGTCTTCATTTTTCTTTAAATATTCTACCTTTAGGGGGTTGCTGCCCAACAGAGAGTAAATATGTGTTTAATTACCTTCTGTTTTGGTCAAAGTCATATTGGAAAATCATTCATTCTAGCTTCTATCAATTGCAGGTAGGGTACTTTGTACTTATAATTACTTAAAAGCACCCCACTTCAACAAATCCAAACCATTGTTTTAAGATTAAGACCTTTTATTATAAAATTGATTATTTTTAGCCACACAAATATTTTACAGCAGGCCAACAAGAGCTTTCAGAGTAAATAACCTTAAACTACAAACGTTCAACACTGTGAACCATGCTGATGGAATACCACACTTAGAAATTATTTTGCCACTTCTCACTTGTCAATAATTTGAGTAATGAAGTTAACTGTGAATGCTGGAGGACATTGCAAAAAAAAAGAAAAAAAAAAAGATATATATATATATATGATTAAGGATAACTTGAATCTCTTCTTACACAAAAATAAAGTTATTATGTTAACATCCGGAGCATGGCCACCCCTCAACATAGCCTCTAATTACCTAGCAGTCTACTTTTACCCTGTTCACAGTCTGTCATGTTCTTTCAACCCCACCCTTAAAAATAAATAGTTAAACCATTTAAATAAAAGTTTCATTGTTTTGAAACATATAGGTAAAAAGTGTTTACCCATAAGGTTTTAAACCAAAGCAACAATATAGCATTAGAATTTCTTCTACCTATTCTGATACTTCTGACTCCCACAGTATTCTGTATGTAGGCATTCACCACAGTTGGCCAGGGAAATGTGTGCTTTATTGTTTAACTGCAGAATGTGACAAACACTGTAGAACTGGTGCATTTGAAGTAAGAACCCCAAACGACAGCGTGCCTGAGACACATGAAAGCCAACCTTGATCTTACATTCATCTCCCCCGTCATGCCCACATTAAACTACAAACAACAAGGAGTACAGCCATGCTACAAATGTGCAGTAATTGGAGCAACTTTTTTGTCATCAGATGAATTATTCATTTCTAGATGTTGCCTCTCCATGTTGTATTTACCTCATCTAAAATGGTCCAAGGGGAGATTTATCACTTTGCTTGGTGTCAAATGAGAATACATTAAAGTGAGGTTTGTGGATTGCTTCAGAGATAAACACCACATTTATAATGTCCCTGGAGCCATGATCCAGCTGATAATGTGCATTCTTGGTAGCTGCCCCTATGCTGACTTTGAATCTAAGTTGCTGAATATACTTTATATTTATTTATTCATTATTTTATTTTTTGGGAATTACGTAAAGGTCTGGTAGAAGAGCCTGGTGATCACACGTGAGTAATGGAGGTAAAATACCTCGGAGAAAGGAGAGAAACTGAACAGACACGATGCCTTTAGAAACTCAACAAAATATCCCAAAAGGGCAACAAGACACTTACAAGTCAACAAGTCATCTCAGTTTTCACCATTCTTAGATACATGGACTTGGTTACGTAGAGCAGGGATTTCCAAAGTGTGGTCCAGGGGCCATTTGTGGCCCTTGGAATAATTTTGTGTGGACCCCAACAGTAACACATACAGTGGAGAGTAGAAATTTGGGAAACTGTAAACATTTCCAACCTGTGACCCTTTTTGGAGCTCTAATAATTAGTTCTTTTCTACTTTGTTTCCTTAAAATGTTGCGTGTTTAATTTATCGCTGAGCAGGTAAAAAAGACATAGTCAGTCAGTCAGTCAGTCATTTTCTACCGCTTATTCCATAGTGGGTCGCGGGGAGCTGGTGCCTATCTCCAGCAGTCTATGGATACACCCTGGACAGGTCGCCAGTCCATCGCAGGGCAACACACAAACAACAACGCACACACTCATTCATACACCTAAGGTCAATTTAGAGTTACCAATTAACCTAACAGGCATGTCTTTGGACTGTAGGAGGAAGCTGGAGTACCCGGTGAGAACCCATGCATGCACAGGGAGAACCTGCAACAACATAAAACAAAAAAAACACATTTCATGATAAAATTATTTTTAATTCAATAAAAAATAATTAGGGCTCTCAGAGTGCTTTCAGGTTGCAGATTTTGGCCTGTGGGAAAAAATGCTTGGACTCCACTGACCTAAAGGAGCTGAATTAGTGCCATCTAATGAACTATATTAAAGATAAATACTTCTGAAATGCATGAACTGTTTATTAGATTTACTCAACTTCTTTCTAGGCAGCTGCTGCTACAGTGTTTGCATTTCCAAATTTTTAAGCTGAACCAAGCTAAGCTGATACTTTAAGTACATCATGTGAACATCCTTAACCTGTTTGCTTTCAACAACTCACCATCCAAATGCCTTTTAGATCAAGTAGAGATAAACTGATCAGGATTTTGTGTTCACTTTTGTAAAGCTTGAGATGATAATTGAGATGAAGTTTGGGAAACTTTGTTATTGGTCTATAAAGTACTGAAAGGTCTTGGACCCAAATACCATCTCAGAATAAGTAATCATGTACAAACCATCTACAATGCTACAGTGTTCACACCACTTGTACTTTGTACATTTTGTTATTACTACAGACGTTAATGTGTTTTATCGGATAGAACTAATTTTTTTTAATAAAAAAAATGGAAGAGAATAAAGTTTGTAAATGCAAACATTTTCCAGAATATATTTACAGACTCAGAAAATGCTTAAATGGAATTCCATACTTGTCCAGGTTTACACAGACTGTGCATGAACCGTGGGATTGCATGTCCTGAAAGTGACGGTTGGCCTTGAGCAAAATACTTGCCTCCATCTATTAAAAAATAGCTCTCAAAATCTAAGACATGAGTGCCTTTGCTGCCCATAGTATTTTGGAGAAATGCAAACCATACAAGAAAAACCTTAGAGCTCCAGACGGCAGAGATTAATCTCCTCACCTGGCAGCCAGGAAACAGATTGTGGCTGGAACAGCCTTACAGGTTCTCTGCAGGACATTTATAACAGCTCCTTTTATTAATCTCTTCTAAAACGCACCAAACTTTCTGAAGGATGTCAGAGCTGGACTCTACACTCCTCACAGGGATTTTGTTTCTTGGCTTTTGATTGGCTGTTTGCAGAGAAGAAATATATTCCACTGCTTACGTCAAGAAGATCTGCAAACACTGCTTTTGTTTTCACACATATCAGCGCAGAAACAATTACTTGGGTTTTGCCTTTCCTATTCACCGACCCAAAAAACAAACAAAGAATAGTCATGAATATTTATGCATCCTCATCTCTTGACTTGATTGAGTTGGATCACTGCCCAGTCATTTACCTCCAAAGTCATTTCCAGTCTTTTTGTGCCTGTGGAACAAAACATGTGGAAGAAACAATAAGTCACTTAAGTTTTCAAATAGTTTTACTGTTTTTTATTAAATTAAAGCTTCAGGAACCATTGACATTTTTAAATTGATTACTTTTTAAATGCAGAGGTTTATTTATATTTGTCTTTTTAATACAAATTGTATTCTTTATTCTTATAAAACTTAAATAACACACAATCCACCACAATGTCTGAAACGTGTATTTATTTATGTATTTGTGTTCTGTCCTGGAAACATTATAGTGGGTCTGGTTGCCTAACAGTGTCCTTGCAGATGTTCTACACAAAAGAAGTTGACATTTGTAATCTCCCTGTTGCATATTTAATTTTATTTCAGTCAAGGTTTCTGTTTGTCTTCCAGGCTTCGTTTCAATCACTCCATTATCATAGAGTGATGAGCACATCTCTATCCTTTAACAAGTCTTCCACATGTGAGGAAGTGAGAAGATTTCTGACCTTTGAGCCTAAGGCGGTGATCGGGTGGTGGAGGGGTAGAAGAGAAACAAGAAGAAGCTGGTAGAAGCAGCAGGCAGGCAGGCAGGCAGGACGCAGCAGCACATGAGATGCGGAGCCTTAAAAAACGTCCAGATTGATAGGGTTTGCCTGATACCTTTCTCCGAGCGTGTGAATGATCACGTGTGAAGCAGCTGAAGTTGACTGCTTGAATTAGCTCCTCATAAATTAAATCCATGATGTACTGTTTTTATTAAAATAACTCTCTTAGGTCTGTTGTAGAAGTAAGTTGAAGTTGAACTCAGTAGCATTTTATTTTTGTCAAAGATTCCTTAAAACCTGTGTTCTTTCATCTAAATGATTTTCCTGCTGGTAAGATGGAAATAAACCCTCACCCACAAGTTTATTTACTTCCAAAGGTTGACTAGACAGACTTGTCACACACAAGTTACTGCTGGTCACTGGCTTTACACTGGAGAAAAGATACTGTATCTCTGATGAGGCGTTACAGCAAACATGAGGTGTTCTCTAAGGAACAACCTTCTTTTATTCGATGCCTTTCTACAGAAATACAGTCACTGACGCTGCAAATAAAATTTGTAAGAGCTGCTAAATGCTTCGATTTTTGTCTTTCGCATCCACATCCTCAGCTAAGTATAAAGGGGGCCTGATGTAGCTGAGTGGTTCCACATGCATTGACCTCCACACTTCTAGGCACTCCTGGCTTTTTACGCAGGTGTGCAAAACTGCTTCTAAAACTGAAACTGTTGGAAAAACCCAACCTTTTCATTTAGAGTTTATTTAGTTGGGAAAAATCCTAAAGCAACAAATAATTGTTTTCAACAAAATCACTGAGGCTGCACTTATTGCCAAACCTGCAGTTAGAATTATGTGCAACCCTTTTGCATAAAGTCTTCACCTCAAACATTTCGCAAGCTTGGAGCAGAGGGTCTATGCACATTTCTTTAGGTCCGGTGACTGAGATGGACACGGAAGGAAGTTCATTTGGCAGTCTGGACCATTATCCTGCTGAAAGACTCAATGATGGCCTATTTTCAGTTTAGTGCCAGAAGACACCAAATTGTTATTTGAAATGTTCTGGTACTGGAAAGAGTTCATGTCACACACTCTAACAAGGTTTATAGTGCCTTTTGAAACAGACAAGCCCACAGTATCACAAGATAAACACCTGCTTTTCCACATGTTAATCATTTGTTTTATGCCAAAAATACCTTTAATGTTTGTTGCTGAAAAACTCATCTGATGATGTATCTGACTAAACCCTACCTTTATCATTGTCATTGTCATGTTTTTGTTCCTCAATAAAGGTTTGTAACTGTTTTATTAACTGGCACTAAAAACAGGATTGTTGATCGTTTCTGTTCGTAGCCACTGTTTGTGGAGATGCATCAACCAAGGTTTTCCTGCTGATTTTAATTGACCAATCTAGTAGAAACAACAGGTCTTTCTGATTCTAATTCTTTCTGTAACATGATTATAAAAGAAGAAATGCTCAGAAAATGAATGGATTACAAGATAACCACGTTTTACATCATACTTTAATTTGTGATTTCGGATTTTTATTAAACTTGACAAAGAAAATATTTTATTGATGCCATTACAGAGCAAAAGTGTTTTCAGTTTGAATGTAGTTAATAATAGTGGCTGCACGGTGGCGCAGCTGTTAGCACTGTTGCCTTGCAGCAAGAAGGTCCTGGGTTCGATTCCCGGCCTGGGGTCTTTCTGCATGACAGAAAGACCCCAGGCCTCCCACAGTCCAAAGACATGCCTGTTAGGTTAATTGGTCACTCTAAATTGCCCTTAGGTGTATGAATGAGTGTGTGCTTGGTTGTTTGTGTGTTGCCCTGCGATGGACTGGCGATCTGTCCAGGGTGTACCCTGCCTCTCGCCCATAGACTGCTGGAGATAGGCACCAGCTCCCCTGCGACCCACTATGGAATAAGCGGTAGAAAATGACTGACTGACTGTAGTTAATAAACAAGCTTTAAAGTCTGTTTTACTTCTTTTTTTTCTTTTATTTGACCTGACCTTTGGGGATGTTTACTGCTGTAGAAACATTTCTCAGATCGACGCCTTTAATGCAAACTTTATGAACGATTCTTATTATTTCTATGCTCTGTTTTGTCTGCAATGAACTTTAAACTCTTACACTTTACACACAAGTTTGCATTAAGTTCCATGTTAATTATTTCAAACTAACTCTGCATAAACAGCCTCAAGTTAAGCAGTAAAACTATGTTTCTTTAAATAGATCAACAAATTCCTCCAAAAAACTGTTATTGTGGAGAACAGTTTGCATCTAGAGGAGACAGAAAGCTGTGAAGCTTATTTAAGGTAAGTCAGAAACATGACAAAAAGTGGAAAACTTGTTTATGGGGCTCCAAAATTCCCGTCAGTGCTGTAAATTGGAGCTGGTCGCCAAGGCAACAGCTTTGCTTCACTGTGTGAGAAAAATCAAATTTGTCAGATCTAAAAACGCAGCAGAAAGGAATCAAGTGCGAGCTGCAGCAATTAGATTGCAATTTCCTGAGCTGCTGTGTTTTATTCTGACATTCATTGTTTTATTTTCATCTGCAAACAGTGTATATCTCTGAAAAGTATGAAAATGGTAGCAAGATGTTTATATATATATTCTCTGTTTTTGTTTCTTGGGTAATGCTCGAGTCAGGTTGACAGCTTTCATCAAACTCGGCTTAAAACATTTTGTTTTTCTGCTTCAACTACTGAAACTTTTTGAAAAAATCTACAGCAGATTCATGCAAAATTAATTCATTCATACCAAACAAAATCACAGCAAATCTAATCTTATTAAATGTTCTTTGCTTTAATTTAACTTGTAAGAAATTCCAAACAGGTTTTTTACCATAATGCTGGCTAAAAGACAGACGTTATGCTTCTGCAGAATAAAACTGCTGTTTGTCACGGTTTTTCTAAAGAAAACAGTACAGCACTTTAACGTCCGTTGTCCAAAGACTCTTTTTAGGCAGGGAGGCTCCGCTCCACTCGCTCCACTCAGTACGGTGCCTGTTGTGTTTCCACTGACCCACTGATGGCTCGAGCTATGACTTGAAACCCCGCGTCCAGCTGTCAGTGTAGTGCACTGTGCTGCTATTAACGTTACTGTGTGACATGTTTACATTAAAGTATGAAATGATAAAAAATAAATAAATAGAAAATAAAAAATAAATAAAATACAAGTAATGTTTGTGTTATTAAATATGTAAGGATGTCTTACATATATATTTTTTTATGTATAAAAAGATCCACTAAGTTCATAATCTGGACCACAGCCCAGCCGGAACTTATAAAATATGGCTCAGGGGTTCTGATATGAGGGGTGACAGAGAGGAGAGACTCTGCTATCTGGACTGATGAAGCTTCAAAGTTTGCATGAAGAAGATACAATTTTAGGCTTTATGAGGGAGTTTTTGTCTCAGCCATGGCAATACCAAAGACAAGGAATTTAAAGCCTAGAACGTCTGACTGCGGTAAAGTTAATTTTAGGTGGGATGTTGGATATTCGTGCTCCATGGATTCAACGGGATCATCTCGACCGTTTGACCCGATGCAGGCAGTCAGATTATAGGCAGCTGCTCTCTACCAGCTCTCTCCTCCTGCAGATGCTGGTTCTCTTAAGGTTCGTCAATAACTTTCCAAACCAAACACGCTGTTTCATGATGGTTTTGTTTCGTGTGTTTTGGGGAAAATGTTTGTGCGTCTGAACAGCTGATTTTATGTTTGATCAGCGGGTTCAGGATGTTATTAAATACATGCCCCCTTATCTCCTGTAATTCAGAAGGCTGATGTGTCCTTTTTCTTTTCTTTCAGCCTTCAGGCATGGTTTATGAATTTTAAATAGTAAATATATATTTTGATTTGACCCGCTCAGGCCATTGCAGTCCTTACTATTATTTTACTTGCTCTTGAGTTTAATTAACTTTTCCCTGCACTAACTCTTGGAAAACCTTCTCATATCTCTTGGTCCCACAGCCAATTAGTGAACAGCAGTCTGTTCATGTTCATGTCGTCATACCTGCTGAGAAGCAGGGACCAAAAATCTAGATACCGGTATGGTAAAAACTGTAATGGAAATGCTCGCAAAGCAAGCCGAGTGGAGCCGGGGTAAAGAGAGCCAGAGGAAAAGTGTCAGAGTCAGGAGTTAGTTTTTTATTCTGTGAACTTTGGTTCAAATATATTATTGTATTATTGAATATCTAATATGGCATGCAATGTTTTACTTCATGCACTAAATCACATTTCATTTATACTTTTACCCATAAAATCTTTGCAATTGAATTTTTGTTGTAAATCCATACATAGTGGTGCAAACCCAAAAGCAATTTAAATACACTGCCTGGCCAAAAAAAAGTCGACACCAAAAAAAAGGTCACACACTCTAATATTTTGTTGGACCGGCTATGTTGTCTGGGGCCTAAATGCCCCTGGTAGGGTCTCCCATGGCAAACATGCTCTAGGTGATGGGTCAGACAAAGAGTGGTTCAAGAATCCTTCATGAAGAACAAAATATCGAGGCACAGGACGTCGCCCGGTACGGCGGAGCCGGGGTCCCACCCTGGAGCCAGGCCTGGGGTCGGGACTCGTCGGAGAGCGCCTGGTGGCCGGGTTGCTCCTCGCGGGACCCGGCCGGGCCAAGCCCGAACGAGAGACGCGAGACCATCCACCAGTGGGCCCACCACCTGCAGGGGGAACCGTGAGGGACCGTGCAAAGAGGATTGGGTGGCGGACGAAGGTGGCGGACGAAGGTGGAGACCTCAGCGGCCCGATCCCCGGATGCTTAGGCTGGCTCTAGGGACGTGGAATGTCACCTCAATGGGGGGGAAGGAGCCTGAGCTTGTGCAGCAGGTCGAGAGATATCGACTAGAAATAGTCGGGCTCGCCTCCACGCACAGCGTGAGCTCTGGAGCCCATCTGCTTGAGAGGGGTTGGACTCTCTTCTACTCTTCTACTCGCTTTGACTATGCTGTGACGTATGTGGCCTAACAGTACATTTAAACCACTATCCTCCTTTCTAGTAAAATACTGGAACCAGTCAAAATGCAGCAGGCATCCTGTGTCTGTGCTTTACAGATGCATAGATCATAGTTTATTTAAAATGTTGCTACTTTCAAACTAGGAGTAGAGCTGCTGCTCCTCCACATCGAGAGGAGCCAGTTGAGGTGGCTCGGGCATCTATACCGGATGCCTCCTGGACGCCTTCCTCGGGGGTGTTCCAGGCACGTCCCAGGGGACGGTCCAGGACACGCTGGAGGGACTATGTCTCTCAACTGGCCTGGGAACGCCTTGGGATCCACCCGAAAGAGCTGGAGGAGGTGTCTGGGGAGAGGGACGTCTGGGCGTCTCTGCTGAGTCTGCTGCCCCCGCGACCTGGTCCTGGATAAGCGGAAGACGACGAGTACGAGTACGAGTACAAGTACGAGTACGAGTACTTTCAAACTCTCACTTCAGGTTTGCCAAACAGAAAAGCTGCATTAAGTTTAGCAGGAATCCACTCATTTGTCACACTGCAGTTATCACCAATGTCTTAAAAAAAATTATATCAATTCATGAAACTTTAGCAACAAGATAAGTTATGACTCTCACAAGCGCACAAACTGTTTTTGTTAATAAATATTGTAATTAAAATAAATATATTAACAGTGATAAAAAATTGAATTAGGAAATCCAAATAAAGCAGCTAGTTCTACTTTTTGTGTTTGGTTTAGGATGGTTTCATCAAAGCAAACAATTAATTGGAGAAGTAAAAGATTTCATGTCCAAAATGATGACATTTATGTTACCTGTTTTTTATCCTCATAGAACTGCTGTTTTTGTGTTTCCTCGCATGTTTTATTCTACATTTTGCCTGAACTGCACGTTGCTGCTCCACCATCAGCTGGAGTGGGAGAAAAACCACCCACTCCCAAGACCTTTCAACTTGCTGTTGTTGGACTCTCGGGGTTAAAGATACAGCTATAAAGAGAAGAAAACAAGATTTAATGCTCAAGGTAAAAACAACTTTGCATGCACCGGTGGTTCCCAGCAGACAGCTGCACAGGTCGTTTCAGCCTTCAAATGTTTTACTGCAGTCCATTCACACCTCCAGCTGTCACACTCCTGAGCCAGGCCAGGTTGTTCCCTGGGAGGTAAAAAAATGGTACAAGGGGGGTTGGGTGGTGGCAGAGTGTTTCGGGGGGCTAATCCTAGCAGGGAAACAGAGATCTGTCATCAGAGCTTCAGGAAAATTGATCCCCACAGCAGGGATCCTGCTGCAGTGTGATAATGGTGGACACGAACAATCTCAGTTTCATTTGAAAAGTTGTATAAACTTTTATATGAAATGACATCTAACAGACTGAGACATGAAGAGAACAGGTGTAAACACTGACTCATTGGTGGTGTGAAAATATTCCTGGATGTATTTTGCTGAAAAAACAACCATCAGTCCAAGCTGTGAAATCTACAAATGAATGAAGTATCTATAAATATTAGTTATCTGTCAGTATTTATGTTTTACATGTTGGTTTATGTTTCCTTTGAGCTCTGATCCTGATGTTTTGTTTTTACCTTGATTTATTTCTTTAAAGACCTTGGGATTAGTTTTATTGAGTGCTGGAAACATTTGTGTGGGTACCATCCATCTGTATATTGTCTTCTGCTAATATTAGATCAGGTTGCAGAGGTGACACCCTTTAACTTACACAAAGTGTACACAAATATAGTCCATCCAAAAAGTTCTGGGTCTGCCATATGCCTCACTCGGAGGGCATCCTCAGATGCTCTCCGAGTGAGGCATATCCCCACAACCTCCAAAAGAAGGCACCCTGGAGGCATTGTGTTTAGATGAACCACCTCAACTGCAGATGGCCTTACTCCACCCGATGCATGATGGATTGCATAACCTTATCTCTAAGGTTATTAGCCCAGCCACCTTATAGAGGAAGCTAAATTTATTCTTTTGATCATCACGCAAATCTTCTAATTAAAAGTGAGGGTTGGCATGTAGACAGTAAATCAGGAGCCTTGCTTTTTGTTCAGTTCTTTCTTCAGCACAACAGACCAGAGCCACACTTACAATACATCATAGGATGCCCCAGTTTGCCTATTCATATCCCACTCCATCCTACCACTAATTTTGATAAGGATACCAAGATACTTTAATTCCTCTGCTTGGGACAGAGACTGACCCCTAACCCGCAGGGATCAGTCCACCTTTTTGTAGTTGACCACCATGGCTTCAGACTTAGAGTTGCTGACTTAAGAATACATGAAGATTACCGATTACTTTGACCTCAGTGTTGGGACCCACAGCCATGGATTACAACATGAACGTCCGGTACGAACTTTTCTGGAACTTTCAAAATAAATCGCATTGACCTACTTCCAGCCAGACAGTGGACTTCCTGTGATGTCACTGTCCATAAACCCCTCCATCATACATCAGAGATCTGATTGGTCCATATGTTCCTAACAGAGCACTTTGTTCTCAGACTGCAGGTTTACTGGTGGTTCCTAGAGTCTCTAGAAGTAGAATGGGAGGCAGATCCTTTAGTTATCAGGCTCCTCTCCTGTGGGACCAGCTCCCAGTTTTAGTCCGTGAGGCAGACACCCTGTCTACTTTTAAGGCTAGGCTTAAAACTTTCCTTTCTGATAAAGCTTATAGTTAGAGTGGCTTAGTTTATCCTGAGCTATCTCTGTAGTTATGCTGCTATAGGCTTAGGTTGCTGGAGGACATAATGACCAGTTGTCCTGAGTCTGCTCCGCCCCTCGAAGACTGGAGTTTGATACCACATAGAGAAACCTATCTGAGAGCATTTTTTCTTTGTCTTTACATTTATATGAAGGATGTCATGAACTGAATTATGCTATTGTGCTACCATCATCACATATCCCACCTGTTCTGTCCACAATCCCAATTTGCCTTCATTTTCTGGATTGTTCCTCTGTCAAAGTATGACTAGAGGTCGACGTTGTTCACACTACTCTCTGTAGTCAAACATGGGCCTGCTCTGCGTAATCATTTCTCTGTCTTCTTTTGAACGCAGCTTCTTCTGATATCAGTTTAACTGTGAAAGATGGTGTGTGATAAATGTCTAAATCAGACCTGGAGATGTGATTAAAACCAGCTGGATAATACTTAACAGTTGAAATACTTAACTTCTACTTAACTTTAATTAGATTAAATGAACAATTGCACTGTCTAACACAATTCAGACAGCTTGGCTATTAAAATTTCCTCATGAACAAATGGCTTTGCCCAAAAGAAGCCTGAACCTGCCATCCCAGACTGCTGGACTAATCCCAGTGTCTGGATGAATTACATGCCAGTCAGCAATGTAATGCAAAGGGACTGTTCCAAGGAACAAAGTTGACCTGTGTGCTGCTAACTGGAGATGACTGACTGGAAACCAAATTGGCCCAAGGTTGTACCAGCAACTCGAAGCCAAATCCGCTCTGGCAGGAGAACATGGCACAAAACCAGCTCACGTTTAGTGTTATATTATGGATCTGAACCAGCCAGAGTCCTTCTCTTCTATTCAGATGTTTCTGAGGAACAAACAAAACATTTAAGTCATGTAAAATGACCACTCATACAAACTACCCAATAAAATGTGGATTTTGGTAAAAAAGCTGTAAAAATTTGATATGTTAAAAATATGAAAAAAATACTTAGTTTAAATAATAATTATAAATGTTACTTAATTTGACAACTTGAAAAAACAGAATAGAAAAGTCAGCTTGTTGTCTCTCCTTGTGGGCCATGCAAGAACAGAAGAAGGTCCAGCCTCTCTTGAGGAGCTGGGTTCCAGAGCCCAGGCTGTGCGTGGAGGTAAGGCCAATTATTTCTTGCCGGTATCTCATGACCTCCCACACATGCTCAGGCTCCTTTCCCCTTAGTGTGGTGTCATTTCATGTACCCCGGAGCCATAAGCGCTTGGGGATCAGACTGTTGAGGTCTCTGCCTTCAACCGCAGATCGATGCTTTTAGCGCTGATCTCTCACAGTTTCCCATGTAGGTGCCCCAAACCCAGACTACAGAGTGGGTCTGCAGTGGAAACTAGTTGGTGAGGTGTTCATTGTTCCTTACAATTTCTTATTTCTTATTTTCTGCAGCTGTGCAGCTCTTATTTCTCCTGAACTTCCCTTACAGACACACTGGTTTCTTTCTTCCTTCAACTCTGTGTGCATCTCCGGTGATTTGTTGTGGGTTTGCTCACACTAGCCACCATTTTATCAATCAGTATCAATACATTGTTATTTAATGATAATTGCGAGAAGATAATCAAGGATCCAGAGAACAATCTTAAGGATGAACTGAATATTTTTCTTCTCCATTGGACTCCGATGAGGGGATAATTGAAGGAGAGGACTAGATATTGAGTTTTTAATTTGGTTGAGCCTGGAGAGTGCTGAGATCTGCTTATGCATCAGGGTTATCAGTAGTAATTCTGGTCCCATTAGGAAGTCTCATGGGATGTTAATAGAGGTTGATGAAGTGACCAGGAATCTATAGCCATTTAGTGGAAGTAGTGAGGATGTTGGGAGCAAAACATTCAGTGAGATTCTTTAATTTTGGAGGTTAATTTGCTCTTGTCTGTAATAACATCCAGCAGCTACTATCCTTGAAACATTTTGAAATTAACTCAATGAGAGTTCTATTTCCACAAGTGTGACGAAAGTGATGTTGAAGGGGCTTCAAAGCATTGGTGCCATTGAGCGGTCCGCAGGTAACTGGGCTTACAAATGACGGCATCAAACTGCTTTTCTCCAGTGTTGCCTTCTTAGAGCAATTAAGACTGCTCAGGATGTGTTCAGGTTTGTCCCGCTTGTTCGTCTCATTGTGTATTAACCAAGGTTCTTTGAAGTGGGTACTGCCCTGTACAAAGCTGCCACTTGTCCTTACAATATGAACAAATCACCTTGAGAAAAAACCTGAGGCACTCTACTGATGAAATGGAAAGGGGAATGCTGACCCAGCAGCGCCGCTCAAGCACGAACATAAATTATCAATTCCTGTTTGTCTTTTTTTTTTATCAGTGCAGTCTCTCAGATGAGTAAAAAACTAATTATCTTTTGTACACTTTAAATTAGTTTTTAACAGGGTGTAACTGTAGGAATGTGGCGAAGTGGAATTATTAATAATTAACCCAGGATACTATTTTCAATAATATTATTTGCCCTGCTTGCCTTTTAGTGACATGTTAACAAAGAAACATGTTGCCAGAAGAGATTAGACAAAATGATGACTTTAAAGATAGAAATAACAAAACTGGCTTATTTTGGGATGCATGGTGGTGCAGTTGGTAGCACTGTTGCATTGCAGTAAAAAAGATCTTGGGTTCAGATCCCATCCTAGGGTTTTTCCTACATGAAGTTTGCCTGTATGGGTTGCCACCAGTACTCTGATGTTCTTACAAATGCAAAAGCCTGACTGTGATGTTAACTGTCTCTTTAAATTTCCCTTAGGTATGAGAGAGTGCATGCGTTGTTGTTTGTCCTGTGTTTATTACGGTAATTTGATACACATCTATATGATTACATGGAATTTACATGCTAAAGAAAAAGAATTGACATGCTTTAGCTACCCAGGGCACAAGTATCTGCTTCACAAACAGAGTAATAGTGTTTGCAGTGAGTTATGGTTTGTCCACTAGATAGTTAAAACAGTGAAAAATGCACCGATCACACCTTTGTGTATCTGCAGGGCATTTGAAGGCTGTAGGAAGATGCGCAGATTTAAGTAAACATGTTTCAGCAATGTTTTCTTATGCATTTGACTCACACACACAAACACACATACACGTCCGTGTTTTACTATCTTTACGAGGTGTTTTTTGTTATTCCATTGACTTCTGTTCATTTTCCTTGATTTCTAGGGCCTAACCCAGACCCTGACCCTAACCTTAACTCAATTCATACCCTAGATATTTTAATATTTATTAATCAGCATGTCCAGTGTCTATTCCCATATCTCAATAGATCTAAAACTAAATTTTATTCTCCAACCCTAACCCACATAACACATTTGTTGAGAAATTTGACAGCGTGTTAAATCTTTGCCACAGAGAATTAAGGCAGTTGTGAAAGTGCATGTCTGAAGCATGTGGAACAGCACACAACACCTTTCACACTAGTGTTATATCAGTGTTCAATACAAGTGAACAAACAATAACTGAAAAGCCACCTTTCTCATATAGTATCACTTAAGAAGTAGGAAGCTGATGCTAAGCCCAGAGGACAAGGCCAGCGTGACACAAAACCAGCAGGAGCGATTCTCTGGAGACAGAACATCCACATGAACTTCACAGTAATTTTACTGGTTACAAGATATAAGGGAATGGAATAAAAACCAGTTCAAAGGAGTTAGTTCAAGCAGCTCTTCATCTGTGAGACCTTTTTGGTAATTAATTCATCAGCCCACTAAGAGGTAGTGTGACACATTTGTTCCAATTCTGAGAAAAAAAAAAATCAAGCCTCATCGACCTTTAAAGTGATATTTAATCTTTGCCAGATTGCAGGCATGGTGTTTGAGGGGCATTAGCCCTGTTGCTTGGTGTCAGTTTGGGTCGCCATAAATAACCAACAGAGAAAATCAAGCTGGTGTTCGCTCTGAGTCACATGGGGAAGACAACTGCTGTTGCTTGGTGCAGAAAAGCCAGCTGCAGAATTTCCCTGCAGGTCTGCTGGTATTCTGGAGGAACAAAAGCTCCTCTTGATGAGATGTAATTTAGTTTCTGTTCACAGTGAAGTGGTCTGATGCTACCTGAAGACTCCTCTATAATTCAGTCACTGAAGCCTTCAAGCATTTACCAAAGTATTTAACAGAGCCAAAAAAGAAGAAAAAGTCTTTCCATTTGGTAACCAAATCAGAGCTCTCAGCCTCAATGAGGCAAAAGGCACCAAGGACAAGCAGCAATTTCCCAGAGAGCGAAGGAATAGAGCAGGTTGTCTTTTTATTTGCAATTCCAGATGCCTCATTAGAGCTGGATGTCTTTCATCATTATTCTTTCATGTAATTCTGTCGCACAGAGCATCTGTACTCCTCTGTTGGTTTTTATTCATGCAAATCATTTTCATCAAAAAGCAAATCAACAACTTTGGAAGGAAATATTTCAAAAGCTTGAATCAGCAAGTGAACAAGCTACATGGGCCAGATCTGAGTTTGTATCATAAAATGGAAACACCAGCTGTCTTTTCCCAGTTATTGTCTTGTTCAGGTCTCTGCTTTACATGTGACACATCTGAGTCTAAATATCACAAAATAAAAAAGAAAATGAGCAGTTTTTCTACTCTAGGAACAAAATAAGAGAACAGACCGATGTTGATTTTCAAACTCCTCAAGTCAAAGGCAGCAGACAATCATTCAGTGATGTTGGTATCCCTTATTCAAAAATTAAATTAAACCTCAGTAAATACAAACCCATCTCATAATTTTGTTTCATAATTTTTATTAAAGCATAAATGCAATCCAAACCAACTGTGCCTTATTTGAAAAAGCAGCCGTCCCCTAAATCTAATGACTGGTTCTGTTGTTTGTGTCATCGTTTTTGGTACCGAGTTGACCCACATGCAGAACACACTCAGGAGACAGGAGAAAGTTTAAAATGTTAATTGTTACAGGTCTAATATCAGGAATCCCGGACCAGGAACAGAGAATGAGTCTTTAACTCCACATGGAAGAGGACTGGTTGGATTAGTAATAATGCTGGAGGGTATTGGAAGTTTGAGAAGGGAAAATGTGCTTACAGGGCATGAGATGATGAACCACCAGGGAGGAATGAGCGGGTCTGGGAGCCAGCGGGGGGTGAAGTTGATCCTGGAGGAAGATGAGCTTGGCACAGTGTGATGGGTCTTTGCAGGGTGGCTTGGAAGGTGAACACAGTGGAGGGTGAGCAGGGTTCGATCATAGAAGAGTCAGAGGAGGGAGGAGTCAGACCACTGCAAGCAGAAAACTTCAGTCCAAAGGAGATAACGTGAATTCCTGCAGATAAGTTCAGGAACCAGGAAACGAGCTGGAATGGGATCCAGAACACAGGGCAACCTGAGGGAGAACAAATGCGAGGTGAGAAAATCCTTATGAACAAGGAATCAGGAACATCAGAGGTTTACCACAGTTGGTTAACACTCAGGCATTGAAGTGCTGGCAGCAGAATCCTCTTAACCCTCTCCTGATGAGGCTTTATGTGTAACACCTGTGCAACACCCAGCCACCTTGTTCAGACGCCACCTAGGAGAGGAATAAGAAAGCAGCAGGCAAAAGAGGAGACAAAGTCTTCCAGACCTCGACAGTTTGAATTCAGTCACATTGGATGAAGTTCAAGCATGATTGGCCCGTTTAGCTCATTTAACAAAAATTAATCAGATTTAAATTTAGACTTTTGACAAGGCCACTCCAAGTGTTTTTATTTATTTCAAGCTATTCAGTGGTGAACATGCGGGCAGTTACAGTTTTTACACAGAGCTGGCTTGGTTTTGATACAACCCCAATTCAAATGAAGCTGGGACATTCTGTAAAACATAAATAAAAACACAATACAATGATTTGCAACACTTTCCAAAAAAGTGTTCAGTCGTTCACAAGCAAGGATGGGGCGAGATTCACCACTTTGTGAACAACTGTGTAAACTGTTTCTACAGTTGTTCACCACTTTGTGGAGAACTGTAGAAACAGTTTAATAGCAACGATTCTCAACAAACAATTGCACAGATAATATCTTTAAAAGATTCAGAGAATCTAGAGAAATCTATGCACGTAAGCAGCAGGTTTGAAAGCCAACACTGAATGCCAGTGACCTGTAACCTCTCAGGTGGCACCATCCTGTAACAGATATCACCACGTGGGCTCGGGAACACTTCAGAAAAAAAAATTGTCAGTTAACACAGTTTGTCGCTACATCTACAAGTTAAAACTTTACAATGCAAAGCCAAAGCCACATATCAACAACACCCAGAAACCGTGCCGGCTTCTCTGGACTCGAGCTGATCTGAGATGGACTAAAGCAAAATGGAAACGTGTGCTGTGGTCTGTCAAGTTCAAATTGTTTTTGGAAATCATGGACATTGTGTCCCCCGGGCCAAAGAGGAAAAGGACTATCTGGATTGTTATCAGAGCAAAGTTCAACAGCCAGCGCTAAATATGACAACGAAGACCCCGGACCTTTGAGCAACTACATTAAGCAAGAATGGGAAAGCATTCAACCTACACCTAAGTTTCAACAATTAGTGTCCTCAGTTCCAAAATGGTAACTGAGTGTTGTTAAATGGAAAGGTGAGGTAACCCAGTGGTAAACATGCCCCTGTCCCAGCTTTATCGGAAGGTGTGGCAAACATCAAATTCAAAATGAGTGAATGTTTGTAAAAAAAACAATAAAGTTTATCAGTTTAAACATGAACATGAATATCTTGTTTTTGTAGTGGATTCAGTTGCATAGACGTTGAACAAGATATGCAAATCATTTTATTCCATTTTTAGTTAAGTTTTATGCAACGTCCCAACTTCATTGGATTCGGGCTTGTAAGTTTATTTCCCTTAATAAATAAAAGTTTATTTTGAAAACAGATTTTTGTATTTAATCACACAAATACAAACAGTTCCATAGATATGACATGAATTATTATTAATATATCTCAATTAAATAATTAATTTAACAGAACCTGGTTTAATGGTAAAACTGAAGCATGAAACAAGAGTTGTAGTAGAGTGAAATTGTTGTGGAGTCTGAACAGGTGGGGGTAACCTTGCTTTAGGGGTTCTTTCCCTGCAGAGAGGTAGACCATTCATTGCTCAATCACCTCGGCTTTTACATGCTTCATGGTTTTAGCTCTAAAGTCAAGAGTTACTAGAAGCATAAATTAAACTAAAGGAACATCTGGATTATTGTATGTCTGATGAAGCAGCTGGATGACATCACACTACTGGAAAGAAATGCTTTTTTCGTAGTTTTTAAGTTGTTGAAGTTTGAGCCACGGTCAATAATTGAATCATTATGGAGAAAGAGAGGATTTCAGATAAACCTGCTGCAGCTGGATCCAAACAGCCAGCTTTGGATCCTCATCCCCCAGCAGTTCAACGAGCTAAAAGGACTGCACTGAAAATGACTTCAGACAGTCTCCATATGCGGGGTTACAGACGGTAAAATTGAAAATGAAAGCACAGATGCTGTCGCAATACATCTGGGGGATCAGAATTCAACAAAGAGTCATCAAAGTGTCAGGATGTGGCAACACATCTGCAGCGACTTTTTGCTGAGAAGAGACACCTTGTGACAGCTTCACTCAGTGCATCATCATCTTTATGCTGACTGAATATATGATATTTTAGATGCCACTCAAACATAAAGACATGGCTGTTATCCAGCTGGCTGCAGCAGGAGTGTGAAGTGTGTGATAATCAGGGTGAACAGTGTGATAATCTTCTTTATGAAGTACTTTATGATTAAAAACTTTAATAAGTTTCAATCCATTTAGGCCTCTTAAAAGCAATCAAACTCAATGAATGCTTCAGAATCCTTCGCACTTATCTTTTAATGGGTTATTTTAATGGCTTGTGCTAATCCAAATATCTAAATTATTATCAAGATGCTGCTATCATGTTGATGTTTGACTCTGATACATCTGACTTATCTGTCTCTGCAGCCATGCTGAACCCTCTAATTGCCCTCCGTGACCTTCAGTTAACTTCACATGAGTTCGATCTGAGAGTTTTTTCGTCAACCAATTTCAAATTTGGGGTTTTATATCGTCTTAAGCTTACATTTTTACATTTTAGGAATATTATTTTAGGACAGAAAAATTGAGTTTGGAGCCTGTCCATGGAAAGGTCTAAAGGTTAAGACAAAACATTTAAAATGAGATCTAGATCTGATTGGATGCTGATGTAGCAGCTTTAAAACAGGGGTTAAATGAGTTCCTCTGTTTGAGCGAGTCAGCAGATTCACAGCAGAGCTTTGGACAACTTGTAGACAACACAGCCCCTTCTTCCTGAAATAAGCAACCAGACCATTACAATAGTCCAGTCGTGTAGAGACAAAAAGCATAAATTATCTTCTCAAGTTCACTTGTTGACATCATTGATCTTAATTTTGAAATGCTCGAGATGTTGCATTGAAGGTAGCATGTTTTACAACCAAAAACCCATATCACTGTTTTGCACAGTAAGGTTTAATGTAATATTTATGAATTTAATTCCATATTGTAGAGTTTGACAAAGGTTCCCCAAATTAATCTCTTCTCCTTGTGGTTCTATCAACTATTAAAGGATGGTTCTTCATGCAGTGCCATCTGAAAGATCATGGCTTAGGGCTGCTCTCTGAAAACATATCCAGATTCCTTGAATAGTTAAAGGATACTCTGCTCTGTAGAGGGCAAGATATGCTTCCAGTTTTTCTTTAAGAAATTTCTCCTAACTGGAGATGTTCCTCCTCAGTTTTCAGTGATGCACCTATAACCATCCTGTGGCTGGCTCCCAATCTTGCTTTTGTAAATCTTTGATCTACCCATGCAAATATTAATATAAATTGAGGACTGTAATTTGTAAAGATATACATTAAGGAAGGCCCTTCTGACCTTAGTTGTCATTAAATATTTATATTTGGAGCAGAGGCAAAGTTACTCATATTAACAATTAGCACAGTACAAAGTACAGTTTGCTTATAACAGTTTTCTAGATCCTACATATTACTGATTTGATTTTTGAGTTCCTGTGTGGACTGGTCAGGGACAATCAAACTGAAAATTTGGGTCAACATTTAGTACTTTATATGTTGTCTAAATTTACATGTTAATTTTGGGAATCAGCAAATTTAAAGTTATGATCAGTTTCTAGTATTAGAACGCCAGGTTTGGTCTCAGAAAGAATGAAACTCTTAACACTTTGTAACAGAGACTGGTATTTTTGGTGTTTAATGTTGGGATGTAATTAGCATCTAGTATATTTGCGATCAATGTGATCAGGACCTGCTGCTAAATGAACTTTGTAGACTGTTTTACTCAGGGATGCCTTACTAAAAAAAAAGCTCTTTGGATAAAGACTATGAAGAAGGTTTTTATTTACTTTACAGAAATCTCTCCCTGCTGTGTCTCGGACTCTTCTGAGTCAAACTGAGCACTCTCTGCTTTGAACTCAGCAGCAGGTACCAGAGCATGTGCACTCTACACAGTTGAGTTTTGTGGAGACACAAATTAAAACAACCTCCACAGAACCTACTGAGGATTCTGTTAAGATGATGCTACACAGTGTTGTCTTCTACAGTATACAGGTCCTTCTCAAAAAATTAGCATATTGTGATAAAGTTCATTATTTTCTATAATGTCATGATGAAAATTTAACATTCATATATTTTAGATTCATTGCACACTAACTGAAATATTTCAGGTCTTTGATTGTCTTAATACGGATGATTTTGGCATACAGCTCATGAAAACCCAAAATTTATATCTCACAAAATTAGCATATTTCATCCGACCAATAAAAGAAAAGTGTTTTTAATACAAAAAACGTCAACCTTCAAATAATCATGTACAGTTATGCACTCAATACTTGGTCGGGAATCCTTTTGCAGAAATGACTGCTTCAATGCGGCGTGGCATGGAGGCAATCAGCCTGTGGCACTGCTGAGGTCTTATGGAGGCCCAGGATGCTTCGATAGCGGTCTTTAGCTCATCCAGAGTGTTGGGTCTTGAGTCTCTCAACGTTCTCTTCACAATATCCCACAGATTCTCTATGGGGTTCAGGTCAGGAGAGTTGGCAGGCCAATTGAGCACAGTGATACCATGGTCAGTAAACCATTTACCAGTGGTTTTGGCACTGTGAGCAGGTGCCAGGTCGTGCTGAAAAATGAAAACTTCATCTCCATAAAGCTTTTCAGCAGATGGAAGCATGAAGTGCTCCAAAATCTCCTGATAGCTAGCTGCATTGACCCTGCCCTTGATAAAACACAGTGGACCAACACCAGCAGCTGACACGGTACCCCAGACCATCACTGACTGTGGGTACTTGACACTGGACTTCTGGCATTTTGGCATTTCCTTCTCCCCAGTCTTCCTCCAGACTCTGGCACCTTGATTTCTGAATGACATGCAGAATTTGCTTTCATCCGAAAAAAGTACTTTGGACCACTGAGCAACAGTCCAGTGCTGCTTCTCTGTAGCCCAGGTCTGGGGAATGCGGCACATGTAGCCCATTTCCTGCACACGCCTGTGCACGGTGGCTCTGGATGTTTCTACTCCAGACTCAGTCCACTGCTTCCGCAGGTCCCCCAAGGTCTGGAATCGGCCCTTCTCCACAATCTTCCTCAGGGTCCGGTCACCTCTTCTCGTTGTGCAGCGTTTTCTGCCACACTTTTTCCTTCCCACAGACTTCCCACTGAGGTGCCTTGATACAGCACTCTGGGAACAGCCTATTCGTTCAGAAATTTCTTTCTGTGTCTTACCCTCTTGCTTGAGGGTGTCAATAGTGGCCTTCTGGACAGCAGTCAGGTTGGCAGTCTTACCCATGATTGGGGTTTTGAGTGATGAACCAGGCTGGGAGTTTTAAAGGCCTCAGGAATCTTTTGCAGGTGTTTAGAGTTAACTCGTTGATTCAGATGATTAGGTTCATAGCTCGTTTAGAGACCCTTTTAATGATATGCTAATTTTGTGAGATAGGAATTTTGGGTTTTCATGAGCTGTATGCCAAAATCATCCGTATTAAGACAATAAAAGACCTGAAATATTTCAGTTAGTGTGCAATGAATCTAAAATATATGAATGTTAAATTTTCATCATGACATTATGGAAAATAATTAACTTTATCACAATATGCTAATATTTTGAGAAGGACCTGTATTCCTAGCTGACTAAGCAAGTCTTGAAAGTCTTGCCTATTCTAAACATTTCACTCAAAGGTTTTGGGCAGACTGTGTGAATTTGTTCTTAGTGCTGTTCAGTGTGAAAAACACCAAATGTTCTGGTTTTTAAATGAATGGCAAATTGCTCTGAAGACAACGCACTGAAAGATTAAAATAACGTGCAGCTCTCTAACAGCTCAGACACAGGCTTGATGATGCATATTAATGACTTCCATCTCTAAACACGAAATCATAAAAAATAAAACCTCTTATTTTCAGAGAGCGAGTTTATGCATCCAGAGATTTTAACAGTTTAGTGAAACAAGGCTCTGCATTTAGAGATTGCTCCTGTCAGCTTTCTTCAAATGTTGTGAAAGATAAAAAATCAAATGTTTTCTGCAGGATCTACTGTGCATCTTGAACTTCTTGAACTTAAACACGCTGGAGCCACAAACTATACTCTATTGACCAACACAACGTTTACATCCTTACATTTTGTTTTGTTTTTTACAACTAATCTGAAAAGTGTGTTGTGCATCTGTATTTAACACACAGCTGATGTCTGAAGACAACTAGTTGCAGTAACATTTACTCGGGGGACTTGGAGTAAAGGGGGCTAAATACATATGCAAGCAACAAATGTCAGGTTTTATTTTTAAGAAAATGTAATGAAAAAAAACTAATGTAAAAACTAATGATGAACTACTTTGTGTTCGTCTATCAAATTAAATCTCGATAAAAATCCATTAAAGTTTGTGATTTTAACATATCCAGATATGAAAAACTCTAAAAGGTTATGTATGTAACCAGGAGAAAAATGGGTACCTGAGACAAAATCAAAAGCCTATTTTTCTTTTATTTCACCTACTTGTTGTAGTACATTGCTTTACCAGTGTGGTGCTTTTCCCATGTATAGTGGGTAAAAAGTTTTGAGGAAGTGAAACATTGGATAAAATGTTTTTGCGCTGTGGCGCACTTTTATTTAGAAAAAGATAAGAAAGATGGACATTTTTGAGCTGAGACTGGTTGGAGAACACATGTTGTCAGCCACATGATCAAAGGTCCACGAATCTCGGTAATATATGTCATGAATGGATTATTTACCTTGTTAAATGATAAGGTAATGATTTTAAAACTGATGTTTTGTTCTGTCTGTTGGAATAATTGTATATAGATTTATCTTATATTTTTTCCTTTTCTATTAACTTTACTATTTGATCTTTATAACCTTTCATGATGTATGTGTGAGTAAGGATGTGATGAGTTTGTCTGCAGGCAAGGATCAAAGATGAAGCTGAGAAGGAAGCAGTCACAGTTGAGGAGGTCATAAAGGTGAAGGCTGATTGTGCTGAACAGAAGACACACTGATCTTAAGATGGGGAGACTGTGGAAGTGTGTTGTTACAAGATAATGATGTATATGACCTGTATACGTTGCAGCTGTTTTTCCCATCCTTTAGAGAGCAACGTTTATTGTAACTAGGGACCCTCGAAAGATAATAAAAAGAGAGGGTCGGACAGATGGTTTTCTGAGCGGTAGGAGATTTGTAACTGAAAACACATCTCTGTCCGTTCGCCTCGCAGCGAGTAAAATAACAAATTTTTTGTCTTTCTCTTCTTTTTGTGATGTTATAAGTATTTTAGGTTGTTTGAACCTGACACTGTCCTCTTTTAGAGGTGCCACTGCTGTTTTTTTTTAGCATTTTATTTTAAATCTTCCACCTGTGCTGAGAGAGCGTATTTACTGCTGTTATTGTGGCTCAAGGACTGTTAATTTGCCATATTTTGGAAGCTGTTGCTAGTCAGGAGCAAAAAACTAGAGTTATTCTAAAAAATAAAAAAAGCCACGTTCCAGATGAACAATTTGGAGCTCCATACTTGGAACTTTCTTTTACATTATTTAGTTTTTTGTCAACTCACAGAAGGGTGTTTTTTTTTTTAAGAATAAAGAACCCCTTTTTCATTTGAAGCTCGATTTATCCCGGCTTCATGTAATTTTATCTATGTTACTTATTTGTAGAGGGTAACGTTAGGCTAAAGTTGCCTCTCTGTGTGTAACTCGACCAATGGGCATAAATATAAAGGTAGCATTAAAACATCAATGTTGGAAGCCCCCAAATAAACAGAAGTTTTTATCTTTTGTCTGTTTGTGTGATGACCCCTGACCTCAACCTTGGAAACGGTTATAATGCTAATTAACTCTACTTAATAACTTTTATAACCTTTCAATGAGTTTCTGTGAAAATATAAATAATACTGTCACAATTTGTGGGTTGATCGCAGTACCAATGTGCAAGCAGGAACTCTGGAGATACAGAGCACAGGCATGGAGAACCAAGCCACATACAGGGTGAAGGGTATGGAACAGAGAAAACCAGACAGTTTATGTACAGAGAAGAAGTGAGAAGAAGGAATGAAAAGCAGACGAGATAATGATTAACAGCTGAGACCATTTTAGGGATGAGAGAAAATGAGCAGGAGCAGAACAAAGAGAGGGACACAGGGAAGATTTTGCATTAAAAAAAACCTAGGAGGCTAACCCTAAAAGCCTCTAAAATAAAAATGTTAAATCGTAAAATAAAGTAATAAGCAAAGCATCTCACAATCATGAAAACAGGGAAACAAAAGAAACTCAAAAACCAAATACTACAGGATCATGAAAGATACAACTTAAAATAGAGTCCAATCGAGGTATCAAAGGATTTAGTTGGAAAAATTCCAAAGTAATAAATTATATTTATAAAATTTATAATATTGCTCTTTAAATGAGAAATTAAGCTTTGTTTTATTATTATGATAAAATGATAATTTGCCTCTGTAGGAACTGGTAAAATGTTTATCATTATTACACTGCAACCATATTCAAAACAGATCTGCTATGATTAGCCAGTGATCACAAAGAATTGTACAATCTTTTCTTTTGCTAAATATTTTAAGGAAAAAAAATTTCCTGTGGCAATATTTCAAATTAAGTAGCAGTAAACATGGCAATAGCTGCTGTTGATGAATAAAACAATAATCAGCTTCATGAAACGATTGTTGTTGACAGCTGCCACCTACTTTTAAACATAATCTACAAGAGTTAAAACTATTTACCTGAATAAAACGTTTCAATGTTTCCTTGCTTCAATACTGCAAGAGATCAGATATTTACACACACACTTTTTAAAATCACACAAACATTTTTTCATGGTCTGGGATTACATCAGAATAAAACTTTCCTGTTTTAGGTCAGTTAGGGTTACAAAAATATTTATATTTGATAAATAATGAGGAGACAAAAATAGTACTTTTTAAATGTTTCTTCAAGCTAACAAGTTTACGTACTTTTCCCTAATATTTGGTAGAATTGCCTTTTAAACCGATCCTCTCTAGTTGAAAATCTAAAATACTTCGACTGATCAAGCCTTAACTAATGGACTCTACACCAGAGAATCATTGAAACATGGTTTAATAAAAATAAAACCATTATGCACTTTGTAAAAACATAGAAGGGAACATTTTCAAAACCTTTCAGGTGGAAAACTTAAGTATCTGGACTAGTCAAACCTGGAGTCAATTCAGCTGTGATTATATATTGTTGAAAACAGTTTCTTATTTATGAAACCTTTATTTTATATATGTAAACAAAAAAATGGGGATTTGTAGTTTTCCCAAAAAGATTCCTAAAATCTTGCGACACATCCTTCTCCTGAACCCAATATCGAGTTTCTTTTTGTCTTGAGAACTGGATGTATTGACACACCCTTAGTTATGAACATTCAGCTTCAAACCTCACTAAAATAATAAAAAGGAGTGGTTAATCTTCATGATCTCGTATTTCGTCTCATAGAAGAATCTGATACAGCTGCAGGTGGCGTTATAAAAACAAAACAATACAACAACAGCCAAGACCTAGAGCATGCACTGGGATGGTTCGCAGCCGAGTGTGAAGCGGCTGGGATGAAGATCAGCTCCTTCAAGTCCGAGGCCATGGTTCTCGACCAGAAAAGGGTGGCTTGTCCTCTTCAAGTTGGAGGGGAGTTCCTGCGTCCAGTGGAGTTCAAGTAACTTGGGGTCTTGTTCACGAGTGAGGGGAGAATGGAGCGGGAGATCTACAGATGGATCGGTACGACTGCCGCAGTTATGGGGTGGCTGTGCTCTCAATTTACCAGTCAGTCTACATTCCTACCCTCACCTATGGCCATGAACTTTGGGTCATGACCGAAAGAACGAGATCCCAGATACAAGCGGCTGAAATGAGCTTCCTCTGCAGGGTGGCCGGGAACTCCCTTAGAGACGGGATGAGTAGCTCGGCTATCCGGAAGGAGTTCGGAGTAGAGCCGCTGCTCCTTCACATCGAGAGGAGCCAGTTGAGATGACTTGGGCATCTATACCGGATGCCTCCTGGATGCCTTCCTCGGGAGGTGTTCCAGGCACGTCCCACCGGGAGGAGGCCCAGGGGACGGCAGGACACGCTGGAGGGACTATGTCTCTCGGCTGGCCTGGGAATGCCTTGGGCTCCCCTCGGAGGAGCTGAAGGAGGTGTCTGGGGAGAGGGACGTCTGGGTGTCTCTGCTGAGACTGCTGCCCCCGCGACCTGGTCCCGGATGAGACGGAAGGCGATGAGCATGAGTACAAGTAAAACAACAGCTTTTAGTTTTAGTAAACCAAACGCTGCAGTTAGCAAACACCAATCAGCAAAGCACATATAAAAAAAAAAAAACTGCAAATACAACCAATGAGGGATAAAATATTACCTTAAGAAACCAACTAGGTGACAATAACCCGCAGAAAGTCCCTAAATATGTTGTTTGAAATTCTGTTTTACTAGTTATTGTAATTATTACAGTTTTTTCTTTCTGGGGCCAGTGGGTAGAGCAGTCATCTTGCAATTGGAAGGTTTCCTGGTGGATCGTCTTGTAGTTGATTCATTAGATTAATTTCAAACATCTTCCCTGTAAAAGTCTGTTTGAAACATGTCCTGCGGCCCTCAGTTTGCAAGGTCAGGTAGCTCTACTACTCCACCGACCCCTTTGCATTCCAAACAGATTTGGGGCTTTAGGTTGGAATGTAGAAAAAGTTAGAACAATATGAAGGAGTGAGGACAACAGGAAAATGGGATACAGCCCAAAATGTTATTAAATCTAAACATGTGTCACAGAAACATTGACAGACAGATCTTTTCCTGAAAAACTAAAAATCCAGATACCTTAAAAGGGTCACAGAGTTTGTATGAGTTTACTTTTACTTTGGGAAGATGGGAAGTGCACAATTTCATGTACTGCTTTAGGTATTGTTTCCACATGTTTACAAAGGTTTTCTGTACTGTTTCGAAGTGACTACGTGACACAGAATTTTAATCCATACATCAATCGTCTTTCCTGATTGAACTTTTCTGCTGTGAAAATCAAATGGTACAGACTCTGGAATAGACTCTGGCATCCAGAGCTTACCTGTTTTTGCACATCAAGCTTCCCCCCGCTGCCTCTTTTCTAAGACTCCCTCCTCCACCCGACGTGCAAGTCAGTAACCTGCACTGAGTGTTGAAGTATGTGTTTGGGATTCTAAAAGACCTGCAATACATTGTTTCAGGCTGCCAAGGTGAAAAGGAGACACAAGGGCCTGAGATTAATTCAAGCCACAGCATAATGAGGCTTCTCTCTCAGTTCCCTAGTGAATAAAGACAAATGGCTTTTGTTTGTGCCAGCTTTGCCACTGTGCACTGATAACTTCAATAAATCCATTTCATGTTCAAGTTTCATCTGCCACCACAGGAGGAAACTGAAAAGGAGAATGTGGAAAAAAAGTTTAATTGAGGGAGGCTTTTATCAAATGACAGAAAATTTTCATTCTGTTGTTGAGGTAGTCCCAAATGGTTGGGTAAGTGGAGGCAGGGAGAATGGGAGCTAGTGGAACTGACATGACAAAGCTGTCCTCTCTCTGGAAATGGTTACTTCATCAGCCACAACAAACATCTCACTTTTAATCACTTCCTGCTGAATTCAGATTGGTGTGCAGGGGTCTGAAACCTTCAGAATATAGTGTTCATGTCAAGGTCATGAGGTCACGAGATAACTTTGGTGGTGGTGGCTTTCAATTCATTTCAATTCAAAAATACTTTATTAATCCCAAAGGGAAATTAAATGTTGTTGTAGCTCATAATGAAGGTTTCTTCAAAGAGCCGTTGTAGATGAAGTCACATGAAGGAATTAAGTCACCCAAGGTGTAAATAGTGATAGCTTTGCAACTCTAAATTTATTTACATTTGAATCTGTGTGATTGGATCAACTATTATGGAAGTAAAGTGAATCTGACTGTCGGTGCCTTGAGATGTTGTGAATGGGCACTTTGTGAACATACTGAATTGAATTAAGCTGAGTGTGCTTCATTTGCAAACCAGTGGGACTGCTAATTGTTGTGGCGCTAACTACTAGCAATACAGGATGCTAATACAATGATTGTTTCATAATAAATGGCTTTGTCACCAACTATGAATGAATAAAAGGTTTTCCTTTAACATTCATATTCTCTGAAAATGACCACAAAATTTGCTATTCTGCTGAGGTATGTAAACGTTTGAGGAGATCTTATGGTAAAACAGGAAGAAAATCCATTGTTTAAAAACAGAACTAGGTTCCTTATCATTTAACTTTTTCCTGAAAGCTGGAACCTCTTGATCTTCACAGTCATATCCATAATTGGTGTTTTGCTGGGTCAAGGTCAGGGTCTGAGTCAAAAAAGGGGTTTTATTTTCTGATAAGCAGAAATAATGTGCTGGTAAGACTATCAGTGTGAAGGACAAATCAGAATCAATGCAAACCAAGCTAGATGCCCATAAGGGAAAACTCAGTTAAGATTGTGGTGCAAACATCTGTCTAAAGTTCATCACCATCAAAGAGTTGCTCAGTCTTTCAAGGTAGTGGTTCTGGGAGTGGACCCACATGTGGACAGGCAGGAGGCAGCAGATGATGGTGAGAAATGACGTTTCAATAAAAATAAAAACTTATAGGCAGGTATGAGCAAAACATGAACGGGGACTTGACAAAAACACACAATCATAAACAGGCTTGGCATGAACGGAACGGAACAAAGCAAAATGATCCAGCAAGGAGTAAACACACTAGAGGAGTATATAAAGGGCAAGACACATGTGAAAACACAAAATGATTGGCATGAACAGCTGGACCAAATGAAGCTGATTGCTTTGGCAGAGGCAGAGAGTGAAAACAAAACATGGCAGGACTGAAACAGAAGTCCAAGGACACAAACTGAGGGAAAATCTCACAGATATAAGAAAACATAAACTGGAATGCACCATGAACAGAATGCAGGAATTAGGGAACTAAATCTAAGGAATAAACAAAAGCGCCACATGGAAAAACAAACAGAGGCAAGACACAAAAAAGACTTGGAGAACATGATAATAATCAGAGAACCCCAAAACAAAAACTCAAACACCTTCAAATCATGATGCCACCCTGTTGTTTTATCTTCTGTATCAAGAAACAGAAGAAATGAGCTACATAATGTTGGCTCTCTTTTGAACTTTCCATGCAAGGTTTAACATCCAGCTGAGGAAGAAGGAAGAACGATGGAGATGTTAGAGTGCAGAGAGGATAATGTCCAACAGAACATTACAGCTTTTATTCACAAGTGAAAATGAGGAATGAATTCAACAGTTTGTCATTAGTTGAGTTCTTTTCCTTGAGCTGTGGGAAACTAGGCTGAGAATTACTTTTAAGCACTGCCTAAACTCAAGGTTTTAGCAATTTGCGTTACAGACACTGATTGTAGTTATGCATCTTTTAGTCTGTCTGCGGTGTTGTGCAGGTTCACTTTCTCAAGAACTAGTCTTAGGTTTAGTTCACATAGGTTTAAGCTGAATGTTTGAGATAACTTCAGGCATCCCAAAGTTTACATTTATTAATCAATTTGCATTAATTTCCTAAAATATTTGTAAATGTTGGCAGATGATAGCATGTATCAACAAGCATATGTAAGGATTATGATTATTGATTCATTAATATTCATCAAGAATTATAATTTAAAATCAATTTCTTAAAGAAAAATCATCACTTACGAATAGAAATCAGAGATGTCCTCTGGTGTTGTGATTATGGGCTCAAAGCTCTTTAATAATTACAAATTATTAACCAAAACCACCAACTGTCACTGTTTATTCAACCACTTCACCGAAGGTGGGGGAACTTCGACCTTGTTTTGACATATAAATCACTCTTGCACGAAATAAACACAAACTCTTCTCTTAATTATATATATGAAGATTTATTGAAGCCAAATAATCCTGATATACCATTATTCTGGTCCAAAAACCTTCACCTAACTAACAAGCACTATTCTACACAAAGAGAATAACAATGACTACCTAACAATAATAATAAAAGAAAAATATATATGCGTATTTAGTGTCTATGAAAATCAAACCAGTAGTTTTATGGACAAAATGTGTAATTTGGGTTAAATGGAAATAAATCCTCCTGGGGTGGTGTTGTCTCAATTGCACCGATCGCCCCAAATCTTGACAAAGAGTCATAAACTCTGAGGCGGGAACTCAGTGGAAAATCTCCAGAAGTAAAACTGGAACAAAGAGTGGTCGGGTGAAGTACAGACCACAGTTGCTTTGAATGACAAACTTCTAACTCCTGGCTGATTTGAGATCACCTGGACAAAACATTAAACACGCACGATTCAGCAGCGCTTACACACCAAATCAAAGCACAGCTCAGCATAACATAATTCAATCGCTTTTGCATGCAACAAGTTAATACCTGAGATTAACTACTGGTGATTCAAAATCACTTTCACCATGCCTCATCCTGCCCAGACCTCTAAATGCACCTATCCAGTTTAATATGAAAAGAACAAAATTACTTTGAGGTTGATTTCTGCTCTCCACTGGTCGAGGAGGGATCAGGTCTGAAGAAAAATGAGGGGAGGGGGACCACGCGTCCTCAAATTAAAGAAAAAAAACGGTAACTTCTCATCCGTCCAGGAGGGGAAAAGATGAAGAACCTTTAGTCGACTGCATACACAAAGAGGAAAACTCATCTCCTTGGACATAGAACCTCTGTGGGTTTCCACCTGCGCCGGGTGTCGGCGCGGTCTTTGATCGGTGAATAAATCTCCTGATCTTCTCGTATCAGACAGATTTCCAGCTTTCAAGCTCTTCCGGGAATGGCCTTGTGGAGCAAAAGTTCGCCTGCGAGCTCTTGTCTCTCCAGAAATGTGCCTCCGATGCGCTGTCCTTTGAGACAGGCGGGAAATGGCAGCAAAACTCTGCATCTCAGCCGGTTTATGCTCCCAGTGACGTCAGAGATGCAACGTCTGTTGAGCTGCGCACGTCAAAATGTGCGACCAAAATGGATGGCCCCAACACATATGAATAAAGCCATTGTGTTTGCCTGGTTTCTGCCAGCTTTTTTTAGTTTGCTTGATTTTTTGTGTTCATATTCGCTGTTTGACAATGGCAGAACTTCCAGTTTACCTGATCATGGTCATATATTTTTTATATTTCTGATTTCAGAGCTGAAAAAGGACAAAATCCAGACAGACAGGGTCTTATGGGAAATAATGCTACAAACAACATCGGTTTCAAATTAATTTAGTACATCAGTTGTCAAACCTTCTACACCCATGAACACAGACATTAGCTTTACTCACAGACACTGCATTGCTTGGTCTTTAGAAACTCATTTGAGACTTCATTTGAAATTCTGTCACTTCTGTAACCATGTTTCAGGTTTTCGAGTCATTATCTGACTAGCTGTCATTTGGACTCACCAAGGAGAATCCTTCCTGCTTCTTCAAACTGAGATCACTCATCTGACTTCTCAATCCTACTTGACATATCACTTATAGAGTATTTCCACCAAAGAACTCTCTTTCTTGAACCGTTTTAGTTCGGGAGAAAAACTGAAGTTTCCCTATGGGAGCAGAGTTTACAAGTTTAATGTTTAGGATGGCCATGACATTTGGTGGCAGAAAGTGGAAGATATCAACGATTACAACCAGATTCCTGAGGAGGCAAGTGGTCCAAAACCCTCAACTGACAGCAAACGATGTGCAGCAAAACTTGGAGGCTGCCACCACTGAGGTTCAGTTCCAACAGTAAAGCACATGCTAAATGCTGAAGGACTCCATGCCTGGACTCTGAGATGTACAACACTATGGACCCAAAACCCCAGGAAAAGTGAGCTCCAACTATAAAAACAAGGCAAAGGGGTTGAGGGATTCTGTTCTGTGGAGTGATGGATCAGCAGTTTGTCTGGAGAAGGAAGAATGAAGAATAAACTGAAAGAACTCTATGCCGATATGAAGTATGGTGGTGATTCTGTGATGCTGTGGGGCTGATTTACCTACCCTGGAACTGGAAACATACAGCATGTGTAGAGCAGAATGGATATAATAGTCTCAGGAAATCCTCAAAGAAAATGTCCCGTCATTGGTGAAGAATCCTAAGCTCGGGCATCATAGAACCTTCAAACAGGACAAAGCAGGTTTCCTGGCTTCTATTTTACAAAAATCTCTGATCCTGTACGGAAAAGATGGTTGCTGCACACAAACCCAAAAATATTAATGACCTGGAGGCCCTTGGCCATCAAGAGTGAACGTTTCCTGAAGCTGGTGTCTAGCTTTACATCATGTTTGCAGCAGGTCATAACAGCAATAGGATGCTCTATTAAGTATGACACATGCTTGTCACTGTTGGGACCCACGGTCATGGATACAACATGAAAGATGCGGTACAAACTTTCCTGGAACTTTAAAAATGAATTTAATTTAACCAACTTCCAGCAACTGAGGAAGGATGGGGTAGCAGCGGACTTCCCATGATGCCACTGGCTGTATAAAAGCACCCCCTTTCCAAGGAATATTTCTCTTCCACTGCTCCCCTGCGGGAACGGGACAGGAGAGGCACAGCACACTAAAGTCTCTTTACTGGCAAACAGACATAACTCTTCAACTGGATCCAAGAGTGTCATACGATCATCGCTCATACGTACTAAGATAAGTACAAATGAATCACTGTCTGTGTATCCGGTAGATTCATTCATAATGGGATAATAATTAAAGTATAAGCCTGGCTTGACTTTCCTCTCTGAGGCCTACAGAATCAAGCTGTGTTATAGAGAATTCCCGGTAGAGACACTGCCTCTACGAAGCTGAGTGAAGCAGTTTCCCGGTCTGAAAGAAGGACAACAGGAGCCGCACCACCGTGATTACGGTAACGTGCAGTTTGGTGGCTGACAGAACGAGCCACTCTCCACAGCTAAGGAGGTTAGCTGTAGCTAAATGTTTGTTGACTGTGGAAGTTTCTTCAAACTTCGTCGTCGCCCGGACAACTCCTCCGCAGCATGGTTCATGAGGTTAGGTTTGGGAGTGATAAAAAGATTTAGGATGAAATGATCTGAAAGTTTTTCATTTTATGAAGTTTGGTTTTGTTTGTGTTGAAAACTCAGCATTCTTGGTGCTAGCAGGCTATCTGACACACGTGTTGTTTTGTGTTCTGTGTTTGTGTTTCTTTTAAAGTTAAGACAAACTTTATTAAAGGGTGATTTTAAACACAGAAAATTGATCATAACGTGCCGTCCACGCTTATGCATTTTAACCCTTTTATTGACGGTATTTTAAAGGTGTGTGTTTGATTCTGGTGTGAAGCTATCAGCTTCTTTTGTTAGCTTTAACTGCTAACAGCTAAGAACACGTGCTTGTTGCTAAGGAATATTTACCCAGAAAGGTTGTTAGTTTTCAGTCCAGTAAATAATATTTTCCTAAACCTTATTTTACTAAACTTGTTAACTAAGTAAACACCATTATGCCCCATTTCTCCTGAAAGATGTGGCTCTTTTCCAAAATATTTCCTTAAATATTTTACCATTTCCTTCATAACATTTATTTTAATAAACAAAGGCAGCTAATGAGACACCGTTGAGAATTAGTCATCCAGAAGGTTGGTTTTATTCAGCAGATCATTCTTTAAAACATTATTTTATTAAAATAATATTTTATTTGATCTTGCATTGTGAATGGTTGTCTAAATGTTTGCTGATTATTGTCTAAGTTGGTTCCAAGACTAATTTAACTTCATTTCCAGATTCTTCAAGATAATCCTTGGTTCTCAAACATAAACATTGCATGGTAATGTTGCATCACTCTTTTTGGTCATGATTTTCAATCATCTTTAATCAACTTGTTTATATTGTACATAGTCCATTAGTCTTCCTTATTATTTAATTCTGATTGGTAATTTAGTTGGATTGTTTTAGCAAAGTAAAGAGTTTGTTGAGTGAAATATGTTTGACTTATGAGTTGACTTATTTTTGTTAATAAATTCTTGTATTTTAAGAAATTGTGTGAATTCATTCCATATATGTGCAGAGTTTATGCTGTTTAATAATGTCAGAGCTCGTCTCACACCTTTCTATTTTGTCCTAATACCATCGCCTTACTGGGCTGGTATTCACAGGACAATCCTTAACAGACCGAAATATTATTTGATAAAATATTAAAGTATTAATATTAAATATTGAATAATATATTCAGATTCATAGTCACATCATGAAGGGACTGAATAATTTTGCTTTAGTTGACATTGTTGGTTTATTGCTAACAGCTTCTAGTTTGTGTATTCTATCAAGAAAACCTAAAGTCAAGAGGAAGTTTAATAATTCTGATTGCAGGTCTAATAGATGCATGAAGCTGGCAGATAAAGAGCATTAGCAACAATAATGAAACCATACATCAAAAAACAAGAGGAGGAAAAAACAAGAGAGTAGCTGGAGATGGGGTCCAAAGTAGAAACATATGAACACATTTCCAAACAGAAAAGAGAGTGAAGGGATCAGACAATGAACAAACAAACCCCACGGTGTATCTATATTCAGGATATGGTCGTGCACCAGCTAATGAGCTGTAGGAACGCAAATCTGCAGCCAAAACAAAGGAAAAGACAAAACCTTAAGCATAAAGGTGAAAACAATAAAACAGAAAATAAAAATAAAGTACTACAAAGACTTTGTAGCTTCCTTTCTTGTAATATTTTATGTTTTTATTTGTATGGTTTTCATAAATTTTCTTTTGTTGATTTTACCTGCCATAATATAATTGGTAGACGACAGTTTAATTCTAATGTCATTAAGGTTGTTTTTTTTCATCCCAAAAATAGCTTTTTTTGATTAATTTTAGATATTTAAAATAATGATTCTGCTCTGATGATCTCTGCAGGCTTGAAGATAGTCTGACCGTTGTCATTAATTCCAGTCATTTTGATACAAACCTGACATATCTGGAGGCATCTGGGAAAACTTTGCCTGAACTTTCTCATCTCCCTCTATTTTTAGTTTCCTTTCTCAGCCACATGAGTGATGTAGAAAGATCATCCATTTTCTTAAAGCTGTCTGAATCTTTGACTCTGTGGCATCATGTTTTATCTATAATTAGAGGACGCTGCTTTTCAAGGCTCTCCTTGTACCGGTTTTGTTCCACTCAGTCCTTCGGGAAACGGGTACCACTTCACTGAATGTCATCCTTTCAACACAGAAAAGAGACCACACAAAAGGACTGAGCTCATGTACAAAAATACATTTATTTGAAACAATTTCAAAATGACAGACTCCTTACTGTAGAAATATTAAAATAAGGATGGAACAGAACATTACTGATGATGCATGCATCATAGCTTTTTTGTGCACTGAAGAACATTGCAATGCTTTTACCTCCTGAAATAAATCACAAATGCAACAAATCACTTCAGTTGATATTTGCCTCGTCTGGAGATCAGTTGTTCACAGTATAAGGTGGGATTTTACACGGGAGAAATTTCCAGTGATCAAAGTCATGAGATTGGTCCACTGGCGAGATTCTTAATGTTCAAGCTATTATCAGCGTGTTTGCAAAATTAAGTAAAGCTCAGGATCTTTAAAATGCTTTAAGGCAAAATATGAAGAAACAATTATCTAATTTACTCTACACAAAGTGAGGAAGAAGCAATATTAAACTGTTAAAAATAGCAGTATCTACAATTTCCTTACAAACTCAGACATTAACTGCAAAAACTGTGAAGTTTTTCAAGATTTAACTGAACTAATATTTAGCTGTCTAACCACTGTTTCAGAAATGTTGAGTGGGTTGTATGGAGACAACCAACGTGTAAACAGGTATGCCACCCCAGGATGACCGGACTATATTCAACAATTTTTCTGCATTGCCTCTTTTCATCTCAGAGCTAAAGCTAATCTTGGTGGTTTAGAACCAAGACACTGATCACTTATTGGTGTGTATGTCTCACTGTCTTGTTGAAACACATATTTCAGGGTATTTCCTCTTCAGCATAAGGCAACATGACTTGTTGAAGTATTTTGATTCATTCAAAGTGATCCATAATCCCTGGTATGTGATAAATAAGCACAACATTATGGTATAAGAAATATTCTCATACCATGATACCTGTGCTACCATGTTTCACAGTATTCTGTGTTTGAATTCAATGTCGTCTAAAAAAAACTGTCTGTGAGCCCTAGACCCTAAGAGAACAACATTGTTTCCATCAGTTTATAACATGTTTGCAATTTTGGCTATTAGTTGATCCTGTTTCTCCCACTTCTTCTTGGTGTTGGTCTCTATTTTAAACCATTAAGGATTCATTTGAGATTTCTCTTCTGCAATTCTCCAATCAGGTTTTTAATCAAAGTGTGCTGTTTTCCGAACAATGTCAGGAACATTTATTTTTCTTCAGGTTTCCAGAGAGGAATACAATCTAACCAGCAGGTACTACATTTGTTGCTTCATCCTTAAATAAGAAACACCAGATTGACTCCCAGAATGAATGACTGAACTCACTGACTGGATTCCTTACTATTATTTTAATCACATTGCATTCAATTCATTACTCAGATTTAGCAACATACGTCTCATCAATGTTGGGTCTTTTTGTTTTCTATCATTCTACTAGTAAATGATTTGCCATGTATAAACATAATTTGCATTAAAAAACTCAAACACAACTGAATTTTAAAATTAGAATTATATTAGCATTAAATTTTATTTTCATCAATTTCAGTGAGAAACAAGCTTTAATAAGTATTTGTCCAAAACTCTTGACAAAGAAAGAACAGTATGTTTTTACACTATCTTCTGTAATTCCCTTATCAAACTATCTTTTTGCCTTTTTTTTTTTCCTAATCTCATTTACATGAAAGAAGTCAGATCAGATTCAACTCCAGCCAAACAAGCACCCCTCAGCTCTGTCTCAAGGTGAATACAGTAAGGTTTGTTCACTGTGTTCTTTATGCAGGAAACAAGCACCGGTCCGGCTGTCTGGTTGGAGATGAGAGAACCCTGTTCGGGTAACTCATGTGTGACGTGACAGCCTATATCTCTGTGCTGGGCACTCTCGCTTCTTCAGATGTTTACATGAGCTTGTAGTGAAGCTCTGCATGCTTGATCTTCAGCTTAGCTGTCCAGCTTTCTCTCTCATTACGTTCATAATGCAGAGCTGGGGAAATCACTGCTGGTGGAAAGTTACACACTGGGAGAACAACACTGCCTCATTTCAAATTATACCAGTGAAGAAAGCACACCATTTTCATTCAGAAAATAAGAAAAATGATTTGTTCTTTTCCCGGTTCTAAAAGTATTTAACAACACTGACAATAGAAACACAGCTGAGTAATGAAGTAAAGATGTCCAAAAAACAGTGTTTTGGACATCTTTGGACATAAAATGTATGCTAATGGAAGAAAAATGGCTAATTCTGTTTGCGTGTAAATGGGGCAATGACCTCTCAACAGGCACACAATTAAAAACTCAGGTGTCTTGCTGCTAGAGGAATCTGATTAAAATGTGAATGAAGAGGGAAAATAACAGGAAGAACACAAATGGGCATACTGAAATAACTCAAATCCTATGCCCTATGTGATGTCACTAGAAACATGTGCACATGGTAGCTTGTTTTAGGGAGGGTAGATTTTTGTATTTTACAATAAAACAGCAAGAACAAATAGAACAACTGATCATAATGTGCTTGTTTTAAGTTACAAACTTTATCTGAAGTGTGTTTGATTTGACAGAAAAGTAGTTAGCAGCTTTAAATCTAACCTTAGGACTACAAGAACACACATAAAATTCCACAGTGTCCTTTTAATCAGGCAAAGATGAAGCTTGAAAGTGAAAAAACCAAGCACATTTTGAGCTGTAAGAATTTTGATGAGTAGTTTGTAAAAGTATCATTAGCAACAATGACCTGAAATAGTCAATTCCTGCCTGACTTTATCAGCCATTCACACTGTTGTGGATTACTTTTAGCACCTTTTTTACAACCTTGCTCTGTTGGTTGGATGACTTGATTTCAGCTCAGGTTCAGTTGCTAGAAAGATCTGACTCTAAAATACTGCCATATAAAGAGAAGTCCATGGTCACGTTAATGACTGCAAGGTGATCACATTATGTGGCAACAAACCATCAGCCCTCCTCCACTATGCTCGACAGTTGGTGTGTTTGCGCTGATATGCTGTTTGGTTTCCTCCAAACATGATACTCTGCATTCTGAGCAAACCTTTCTACTTTAGTCTTATCTACCCAGAGGCCATTGGTCCAGAGGTCTTGTTTGTCATTAATTAGCAGTTTCTTAAACCTCAGTCATGCTGTCATATTCTTTCAGGAAGAAATCTTTATTCTTCAACCTTTTAAAACAAGTCCTACTTGTTCTGTCTTTTTCTAAATGTCCTGTATCAGTATTTAACATCAGCCAAGCTAACTGAGGCCAGCAGGGTCTGAGATAGAGCTCTTGGGGTTTGGGTCATTTCTCTGAGCGTTAAACTCTGACCTTGTCCTGAATCTCCTCAGATGTCGACTTCTGGGAAAATTGGCAACTGTCTGAAATGTTTTCCACTTGGGATAAATCTTTAAAACACTCCTGCTTTTATAGAGATGCATTTACTGCTGATGTTAATTAGTCGAGTGCTTTAATTAGCAGCACCTGTTCTTTCCCTCTTAGGTTCTGTGGAACCATAAGTCTGCATAGTTTTTCAATGTTGGCAGGTTTGGGTTGCATCAGGATAACCTCCATGCCAACTAACCAGCATGTGTAAACATGGTGTTTACTTACTAAAAGAGAAATAATTTATTTGTTATTAAATCTTGATGTAAATAATACTGTTATGAGGTGTTTTACTTCTTTCCACAGACATTTTATTCTTAACATTTTGTCTTCATTGTTCCTATGCTTTTTCAACAGTTTTCCTTTTTGTTTAAACTCCATTTGTCATTTTGACTTTCACCTTGAAATGAATAAGCAACAGAAAAACCTTCCTTCTCAGGTTTTTTCCATCTAATCCGTCGACATAAATAAAGCACAATTGTTGTTGCTGTTACTGGTCGCCTGTAGAAATACTTGCTAGTGTGGGTCATGAGTTTCTTCCACTGTTATGTTCGTTAAAAGCTGAAAAGTGTGGGAAACTACTGTATGTTTTAAAAAATATTACAATTTTCTCCCAAGGCTGCTTTAAAATACTGTGAACTGTAAAACTGGTCACCACAATATGATCTCACATTTTGTTCTGAGAACAAATCAGGACTATCAGAGGCAAAATATAACGCAGTGATGCCAGACACTATTAATGTTTGGTTCAAAGACACTTATCTATTTAAAATGTCTGGTTATCTCGAGTATATTTCTACTGAAAATATAAATATATTATACACAATCCCCGTCATGTTGATCCATCTTGTTTTGTTTGCAGAGTGCGTCTGTTAATGGCAGCTTAACATTAACAGATCGACCCATTTCAACAAAGTACATTTCCCCAACAGTAACTGAAGCGGATAAAAGCAGAACAGAACTTGGCCAGAACCAACTGCGCTTGTTTGACGAATGTTTAAAAAAGAACTATTTACAACACTTGCTTATCTACAACACAGAAGCTGTGTTCTCGGGAGGAACATGCACAAGTCAAGGACGTCAGCAAAGCAAAATGTTTCATTTTAGGTAATGTCTCACTTTTTAAAACACACTTTCAATAACACACCGTCATCAGATGTGACGCCGTCGTCATGAGACTACGAGCATTTAGAAAGGAGGAATATTTACATGTAACAGAACAAAATATAATAATATACATTTCAGTAATATTCCCTGTTTGTTTGAAGACTTAGACATTATAGTCTACATTTAGGCAGAAATGATTTTCAAAGCACACTTCTCAGGAAACATACAGAACTCATTGACGAAAGTTATTTCCCTCAGCAAATGAATGCAGCGTTTACATCCACAAAACCCAAAAGTCTCAGAGATCCCATCGCTGCATTGGATGTTGCCGAACGAGACATCCATGCAACATCCAAGTCTGTATAAATGAGGCTTTTTAGAAAAAACTATTAACATCAGTCATGTTTATAATTACAAAACAGAAATAGAGAAGAACCCCGGACACTGATATCTTGCTCTGTACACAAATTCCCCCTTTTACACGCTGGTACAGTTTGGAATCTCCCTTGTGCTCTCACAGACGTTTCCGACTCCCCCTGAGCAGAAAAAGAACAAAATAAAACAAAGAGTTCAGTTCAGTAAGTTGAGTATTACAACTTTATTTTCTCCAGAACAAATGGTTAATATTAATTGCTAATCACAAGGTTGTAAAAGCTGTAACAGCATTGGAACAAGAAAATGGCTCATTGAGAGAATGTATCATAATTAATAAAAAAAGATGAATTAACACATTTGGGGACCTCAATTCATGGGAACAAGAAGGTGAAATTCATCTATACCTTGATAAAAGTATCTTCACAATGAACAGGGATAAAATGTTTCTAAAACTGGACCCCAAACAAATCATGCATAACAAAAAAGAACAGGTTCTAGTGTAGACCCTTGAGGAACACCAATGTAAGTAAAACTGAAAAACCTGTGCAGAATGAGAAATCTCTAGAATAGTCCATTTACTACTCACTGCTGCAGCCAAACGCTTTTTCAGCATAATTTATCTGACCAGGCATCCTTCTTCCATTGCCCTGTGGTCCAGTTCTGTGTTTGAGAATGTATTCATTGATGTTTTTTTTGTAATTTAATGTGTCACCATGGGCACACTGACTGGTTTGTAGCTTTGCAGCTCCATTAGCAAAATTATGTATTCTGACACCTTTCCATTTGAGCCAGCATTAACCTCTTCATCATTTTGAGCTACAGCAACTCATTTGTTGGATCAAACAACGGGGACCAGCCTTCGTTCCCATCTGTGACTCTGTTGCCGGTTCTCCACCCTTCCTTTTTTGGACCTCTTTGATTGATACTGATGATTGCTGACTGAGAAGACAAGAGCTGCACATTTGGAGATACTCTGGCTCAGTCATCTAGCTGTCAAACGTCCTTAAATCCCAAATCCACCAATTCTTCCAGCCACTAACATCAACTGGGAGGACAAAATATGCACTTGCTGTCTATTATATCCCATCCACTACCAGGTGCCATGATGATGAGATAACCAGTATTTCTTACTTCAACTGTCAGTGGTCATAATGTATTAACTGATTGGTGTGTTTAACCAATTTAATTTTTAGTAATTATAACTAAATCATCTCTAACCCCTTTTAACAAAGGCTCCACAAAAAGCCCCATTATAAAAATGTTGTTTATTTTTCTGAGATTAAACTAAATGTTAAGAGGAGATCCTTTCTGTATGTCTGTGTTCACTGAGACGCCCCACCCCACACTGACAGTGTGAAGCAGTTTGTCCAGAGACAACAGTGATTGCTCTTATCGTTTGTCTTTGACTTACTCTTGACCCGGGCATCCAGCTCCTTCTCCATGAGCTCTTTGGATGCTGTGAACTCGCTCAGAGTAATTTTCGGCGTGTTGTCACCTTGACCGACCGAGCCAATCATCTCCTGCTCCTTCTCCTGGTTCACCTCAGCGTATATGTTGATCCAAGGTATTTTTCTACAGATTAGAAAAGGAAGACTCAATGAACCGGCCACAGAGCTCTATTTTGCTTCAAAAAGGATCACTTTTACATTCAGTCATTTGTTTATGCAGGAACTAATTTCAAAGCTTTGCCTTCTGGTGCTGAAAAGTGCATGCCAAGGTTGAAATCATCTTCACTGTTATTACATTTCTGTAACTTATTTATGAGAAAAGAACAGAAACATTTTGCTATTTTCTCTGCATAATTTACATCTAATATCTAATTTATTTCCCGAAACTCTTCATTTCTGTTATTAATCGCTGTTTTGTCAACTATACGATTCTCTAAAAAATGCTTCTCTTCTGAGTGACAGGGGAAATGACAGATCCATAATTAATGGCAGCTTTTCCAATTCCAGCTGAGTTTTTAACAGAATCACTTTGAGGTTGAATTATTTATTCAGCGAATAAAAACACGAATTCTGTATATCAACCACTTAAGGGTTATTTTTACTGCATTTTCATCAGTGATTACAGAGTGCGCCTCATGCATTGTAATCATGAAAAAGTAAAGATAACCTTTGGCTGTTATTAAGCATCAAATCAAAGCATGAAATCTGACTGCAGCTGATTGGTACAGATTCTGTTAATCTGCTTTCATTAATAATGGAGAACATACTAATAGACGTATGTAGGAGCTCGATGTGATCGTGCTGTGAGTGCAGCAGGAGGATGTAATCAGAAAGTTGCAGACCTCTTAAATTTGTAGATCAGGAACACAGCCAGGCCCAGGAACACCACAGAGAGGAGCATGAGCATTGCTGAGCTGCTGTGTCTGGGGCTGGAGTCCACCAGCGGGGCTGTGGAAGCAAACGGATGGAGCTGGTGAAGAGGAATCATCTTCATCTTATTTAGTTATAATATTCAACCTGTAGGAGGCCTGATATTTTAACTGAGGTCTAAAAAACTAAGACCTAAGTTTTGTCACAAAGATACTAAAATAAAAGTGGTTTAAAGGAAAAGATACAAAAGAAGAATAAAATTCTTTCATTTGTGGACAATGAACAACACAGCATTCTGATCCTTATAATGCAGACCTGCTCCAGAAGTATTTATGGTCTGTAACAATTATTTAGGGGTTTCAGTATAATTAATTTCTTACTAGCAGAATATGGTTTAAGTTACCACCTTTAAACCCCTAAAATACATTTAGGTCAGAAGTCTAAAAAATTTTAATCTATATTGTTATTTTAGCCTACATGTGGATCTTAGACACTGCGTAGATTAGAGCAAATACACAATAAATTCAACTTCAAACAACCACTTCCTGTTTGGAAAAAGGTTAAAGTTCATAATGACATAATTAACCCAGAGGAGGAACGGCCGTGTAAATACATCACTGAGCACCAAAAATGAAAATGACATTCTCTCCTATGATTAGTGGATATAAACTGTATGCAACCACTTCTATACATATTGAGCTTGCCCACACAGGTTTAAATAAGAAATAAAAATGATTTTGTTTCTGAAAAATATTTAGCTAAGATTTTTTAACATCTGAATGAAAAGAATAACTTAATGTCTATCATGACTAACTGTTTAGCATTCGGGTGTGTAGTAATGTAAAACCCTCCTTTAAATGCTGTTTCGCACCCAGCGTGTCACCATGGCAGCCTAACCTCTATGTTCAGAAAAATCAACTGGAATGCTTTCTGGTATCAGACTCTGAGGTGGAAAGTCAAATGATTCCCACCATACCCAACCTCAAAATCCAATATGGCTGCTGCAAGTAAAAACAAAAGGAAAACTGCAGTAAAGCTGCAATTCCAAATCCAATGTTAATGGTAACTACACAAAAAGCTACAAAAGGTTGGAGCTTCTATATGTTAGGTATGACTTTATTCCTTCATCTGAGATGATTTTCCAGGTAAATGGAAGCCTTTACTGTTAGTTTGAAGTAAACGGTAACATTTATCTGTCTCTTAAATTAACACAACACACACTTGGAGCCGGGCTGCACGGTGGCACAGTTGGTAGCACTGTTGCCTTGCAGCAAGAAGGTCCTGGGTTCGATTCCTGGCCTGGGGTCTTTCTGCATGGAGTTTGCATGTTCTCCCCGTGCATGCGTGGGTTCTCACCGGGTACTCCGGCTTCCTCCCACAGTGCAAAGACATGCCTGTTAGGTTATTTGGTAACTCTAAATTGCCCTTAGGTGTATGAATGAGTGTGTGCTTGGTTGTTTGTGTGTTGCCCTGTGATGGACTGGCGACCTGTCCAGGGTGTACCCTGCCTCTTGCCCATAGACTGCTGGAGATAGGCACCAGCTCCCCACGACCCACTATGGAATAAGCGGTAGAAAATGACTGACTGACTGACACTTGGAGCCTCTGAGGCATTCCACTTTGCTTGTTTCTCTGAATGTTTTATGACATCTTTGTTTCCCTGATGATTTATCAAAATGATTTTTTGGGCTCATCCAAGCTGCAAGAAAGGTTCAGCTGAAACTACTGTAACATTTCATAAGGAAAAAGCATAAACTGAACTTTTATTTTTGAAATTAATACCAGCTGGACATAATCAAATAAAAAGTCCAGCAGCAGAAGTTGTGCAGTCTTAAGAAAAGGTGAGCACAGAAAACTACGTGTTCTCTGTTTACTGCTCTTTAAATGATAAAACTTAATAGGGTGAACTATTTTTTTTTTCCAGAACATTCTCTCTTTACATGTGTCCTCAGCCAATTTGCATGGCAATAACCCATTATGTAGGCAGCATTTATTTTAATAACTGAAACATCTGAAGGTGTAGCAGCATGAAATTGTTTCTGAGCAGGTGACAACAGCAGGAACACACACTTCAGCTGGATTCCAAATGTTTTCATGCACAGTTATTTTATACAGGAATCCATTTTCACTTTAGAATAATAATATCATGGTGCATGGTTTATCTCACAAGGCTCCCTCATTAAATTCTTCTCATTGTTTTGATGACTGCGGGAATGTTTTCTCCTCTGTCATTCACATGGATATAACAACCCCATGTACACGGCTTCCAAAGTTCTCCTGAGACCTGCAACTGAGATGGATGTGCACGTGCTGGCGACTTATGTCGTGCTGCTTGAAGGCTAACCAGACCTTTTTTTGAGAGGTGAAATATAAAGAAGGATCCAACAGGGTGCAGCAGCAATGTCATTAGAGTTGCAGCTCACAGCAGGAGTAACAGGCTGTTAAAGTTGTACACTTTGGGCTACAGAGAGTCAGAAATGGTGTGGCTAATTAAACCAGCCAGGCAAAGAATACAATGTGTATTTGTCTAGCAGTCGGGCACAGGAAACTTAGAGAACCACCAGGCCTTAGGTCAATAAAAACTAGAGTTTTCTAGTCAAGCCATGCCATTTAACGTCTCTTTGTCTCCATAAATCGGAACTGACTATACATAGACCACATTTATGGGTCAAAACTGGCAACCAGCTTTCTCCTTTCAGGCAGTTAACAACTTCTCAACCCCTAATTGCATCTCTGCCCTCAAATTGTACACTGTTCCTTCTCAAGGACTAAATAATCAACATAATTATACTCAGTGTAACACTCATTTTGTGGTTGGGTGGCTGTATAAGAAATGGAACAGATGTTCATCTTTTGATAGCAGCATAAAAGATCCCTCGTCTCAAGATGCTCCACTTAAAACCCAACACCCCCCCCCCCACCCCCCACCCCACACACACACACACACACAGGCACACTCCCCTGTGTTCCTTCCTGCGCCTTCTGATGGAAGCTGACTGAAAGGAATTTTAATTGGCAGACCAAAGAAAAATTTCTTGTTGTCAAAATATGGTTATTACTATTCGGTTTCTAAATGAATTACCGGCTGCCAGAAGATAACATTACTGTTGAAAACGTAATGAGAGGACAGGAAAATGGGAAAAGAACCCTTCCTTACCCAGCGTTAACTGTGTGTTGTAGACGATGACTCTGACTCCAGGTTTAAGCTCAAACTCCACAAGGTTTTGGTTCAGTGCGCTCACAATGATGCTAGACGCCTGTTGGGGAACAGTGGTGGGAAAATTTTTACACACTAAACCTTAAATCTGAATGGTTTCCAGCACTTTCTGAAACGTAGAATATGCCCACCTTCTCTAGCTCTTCCTCACTCTTTTTCTTCCCCTCTGATTGGTTCTTGTTGGGTAACAGAAAGAGCTCTGCAGCTGTTGGAACTCCTGGGAAAACAGCGACCAAGAGCTGCTCCTCTGGGAAGTCAGAAACCTGACAAATGTAGAAGGATTTAATTACATATCCCAAAAAAATAATCCATATCATCACAATAATGTAAATGGGGAGCGAGGGAAATAAATCCTTAACAGACATTTGGTAAAGACTGATCAACTTCATTGAACCCTTTGGATCACCACAGAGATCGGTGCTAGGAACACAACTTTTCACATGATACATATATGACATAGTGTATGTTGTCAATAAGTCAAACAAATATTTCACACAGCAACATTGATCTTTGCTATCTTTTGCACACTGAAAACTTTCAGGGGCAGTCACAAAAGAAACTAATTCATTCAAACAGTGTCTTTGTCCCCAAATGTTTCTCACTAATCCACAATTAAATGTCCTCTAATAATTTCCCTTTTGGATTAAAAAAGTATTTTTGAACTGAAGCGAATTAAAATGAATATTACTGAGATAAACAAGGTGTCAATAAATATAGGCAAACTAATAATATTTGGTCTGATCAACAAACCAACTGATAAAGTACAAATCAAAGTTGATCATTTACGTACTCAAAGGTTGAATCAGAACAAATATCTGGATAGAATATTAGACTGTGCTGTATACTAGTTAGATATAGTATCTGAGTCTACAAATATGTATATAGTTACAGTACAGACCAAACGTTTGGACACACCTTCTCATTCAAAGAGTTTTCTTTATTTTCATGACTATGAATATTGTAGCTTCACACTGAAGGCATCAAAACTATGAATGAACACATGTGGAATTATATACTGAACAAAAAAGTGTGAAACAACTGAAAATATGTCTTATATTTTAGGTTCTTCAAAGTAGCCACCTTTTGCTTTGATTACTGCTCCACACACTCTTGGCATTCTGTTGATGAGCTTCAAGAGGTCGTCACTTGAAATGGTTTTCCAACAGTCTTGAAGTTCCCAGAGATGCTTAGCACTTCCTGGCCCTTTTGCCTTCATTCTGCGGTCCAGCTCACCCCAAACCATCTCGATTGGGTTCAGGTCCGGTGACTGTGGAGGCCAGGTCATCTGGCGCAACACCCATCACTCTCCTTCTTCGTCAAATAGCCCTTACACAGCCTGGAGGTGTGTTTGGGGTCAATGTCTTGTTGAAAAATAAATGATGATCCAACTAAACGCAAATCGGATGGAATAGCATGCCGCTGCAAGATGCTGTGGTAGCCATGTTGGTTCAGTAAGCCTTCAATTTTGAATAAATCCCCAACAGTGTCACCAGCAAAGCATCCCCACACCATCACACCTCCTCCTCCATGCTTCACGGTGGGAACCAGGAATGTAGAGTCCATCCGTTCACCTCTTCTGCGACGCACAAAGACACGGTGGTTGGAACCAAAGATCTCAAACTTGGACTCATCAGACCAAAGCACAGATTTCCACTGGTCTAATGTCCATTCCTTGTGTTCTTTAGCCCAAACAAGTCTCTTCTGCTTGTTGCCTGTCCTCAGCAGTGGTTTCCTAGCAGCTATTTTACCATTTAAGGCCTGATTCACACAGTCTCATCTTAACAGTTGTTCTAGAGATGTGTCTGCTGCTAGAACTCTGTGTGGCATTGACCTGTTCTCTAATCTGAGCTGCTGTTAACCTGCAATTTCTGAGGCTGGTGACTCGGATGAACTTATCGTCCACAGCAGAGGTGACTCTTGGTCTTCCTTTCCTGGGGCGGTCCTCATGTGAGCCAGTTTCTTTGTAGCGCTTGATGGTTTTTGCAACTGCACTTGGGGACACTTTCAAAGTTTTCCCAATTGTTTGGACTGACTGACCTTCATTTCTTAAAGTAATGATGGCCACTAATTTTTCTTTACTTAGCTGCTTTTTTCTTGCCATTATACAAATTCTAACAGTCTATTCAGTAGGACTATCAGCTGTGTACTGTATCCACCTCCTGCACAACACAACTGATGGTCCCAACCCCATTTATAACCCTTGAAATCCCACTTATTAAACCTGACAGGGCACACCTGTGAAGTGAAAACCATTTCAGGTGACTACTTCTTGAAGCTCATCAGCAGAATGCCCAATCAAGATGGTTTGGTGTGAGCTGGACCGCAGAGTGAAGGCAAAAGGGCCAAGAAGTGCTAAGCATCTCTGGGAACTTCAAGACTGTTGGAAAACCATTTCAGGTGACTACCTCTTGAAGGTCATCAACAGAATGCCAAGAGTGTGTGGAGCAGTAATCAAAGCAAAAGGTGGCTACTTTGAAGAACCTAGAATGTAAGACATATTTTCAGTTGTTTCAAACTTTTTTGTTCAGTATATAATTCCACATGTGTTAATTCATATTTTTGATGCCTTCAGTGTGCAGCTACAATATTCATAGTCAAAATGGACACAACTCTTTGAATGAGAGGGTGTGGCCAAACTTTTGGTGTGTACTGTATATTACAGGAGACTGTACTATTCCTTCATGTTAATCATTATTTCCATTAGTTATAGTGGTTGATTGATATTATTTATTTATCACATCAATATGACTAAAACCTCAGGAGAACCCAAAGTGTGTAAACTTGGTTTAACAGGTCTATTTTTTGATATAAATCTAAGTCACATCTAAATATTGTCAGCTGGCATTAACAGTACAATTATTTGTACAGAACTGTAAAGAACAGACATCCCTCATGGGTTCATGCAGTCACACTATGAATACAGCGGGTAAATATGCACTGAACACATCATTTCTTTTTAATAAATGTATTTCTAAAGGTACTGGAGGTTTCTGGAAGCTGTCATCCACAACAAAGGCTTCTGTCCAAAATCTTAAATACATTTTAGAAAGTGTCTCCAATACTTTTTCCCTGTTTCATTCCATTTTAAAACACATAATTTATGTACAGTCACAAACTATTACCATTCACATCCAAAAGAGGGCGCACACACTGTATGAGATTGTAACACTCTTTGTTAAGTCCCATCATAAAACATGACTAAATTAAAGAATGATTGTAAAATGTAAAAGTTTTGGGGGATTGTTGGGTTTAGGGAATCGGGTAGAAAAAGAGGCACAGCTCACCACTGCATGTTGGTAACAGGTTATTCTTTGACTGTAACTGACCAACACTCAGAGATTCTAACTTTAAGGTAATTATCAAGGTAGTAAACTAGTTTGTATCACAATGAAAAAGGCAGCAACTTTGATATCTGGGAGAAAAAAATATCTGCAATGTCTTGTTCCAGTCCAGTGAACCAAATTGAACTGTTTTTATATGGAATCATAAAAACAAACATCTCCAATTCAAATCTGATGACAGTCAACTCAGTCTAATTAATTTCAGTCACAGCAGCCATATTCACTCCTAATCCAACAGAAGTTTCCAATTTGATCCGGCATAAAAATAATCCAATAGTCTATGTCAGAAACAATACTTATTGAAAAAGGAAGCTTTGGAGGGGATTCGTCCTGTTTTTGATTCCCTCTTTAAAGCTGGGGTAATTGTACCCTTGTTCACCTGTGAGAACACTGTTGTGAGAAAGCAGTGTTAGCGTCACGCGACATTGTTTGAAATAATCCACTGACAGTTTTTGTTCCACATTCTGTTTCCATCATCCTCCTGGAACAAAAGACGTTCCATCTATCAGCAGCAAGGTGGCTTAGGTATTCCTCAATATTATTGGACATGCCTGTTGGGACCCACAGCCATGGATTTCAGCATTAAACTCCGGTACATACTTTTCTGGAACTTTCAAAATAAATTGCATTTAACAGACTTTCAGCACAACTTCAGAAGGGGGAAGGGGGGGTAACAGAGGACTTCCCATGATGCCACTGCCCACATAAAACCCCCCATCCTCCCACAAGTCTTTCTCTCAAAGGTGGTTGACCATCAGGACAGGATCAGGCCAAGCGCGCTGAGGTCTTTTTGCTGTCACAAAAAGACATAAACTCTTCAAACTGGATCCAAGAGTGTCATAAGATCACGCGATCATATGCACAAGTTAAGTATGAGTGAAGCACTGTTTGTACCTGGTGATTTCATTCATAAAGAGGGGAAACTAAGGTAAAAGCATTGCTGAGTTTTGATCCGAGCCCTGCAGAAGCAAACGGTGTTCGAGAGAAACCCCTGCAAAGACGCGGTCTCCCAGTCTGGAAGGAAGACAGCAGAGACCACATCAAAGTGTTAACCCGTGTGGTCAGCGGACAGGACGGGCCGCCTAGCTACAGCTCCGGAGCTAACCCTTTTGTTCACAGAACAAACGCACTTTCAACCCCCCGCGAAGCTACCAAGGTTAGCTGAAAGCTAACCGCTTGTTGACTGTGGATGTTTCTTCAAACTTCGCCCCTTGGACAACATTTTCTCACCATGGTCAGAGGTTAGGTTTGGGCAGATTAACAATTAGGATGAAATGATCTGAACGTTTTCATTCTATGAAGTTTGGTTTTGTTTGTGTGAAACTAGGCTATCTTAGTGCTAGCAGGCCATCTGCAGCACACGTGCCCTGTTTGTATTCTGTGTTTGTGTTTTTAAGTTAAGTCAAACTTTACTTGAAGGGTGATTTTAAACACAGAAGATTGCTCATAACGCACCGTCCGCGCTTACGCATTTTAACCCTTTTATAACGGTATTTTTAAAGGTGTGTGTTTGATTCTGGTGCTAAATAATATTTACCCAGAAAGGTTTAGCCTTCAATCCAGTAAATAATAGTCCCTAAACATAATTTACTAGATTTGATAATTAAGTAAACACCATTAAGCCCCATTTTTCCAGAAAGATTTGGCTCGTTTCCAAAATACTCCCTTAATAATATTTCTTCAAATATTATTTCAATAAATAAAGGCAGCTAATTAGACACTGTTCAGAAATGGTCATCCAGAAGGTTGGTTTTATTCAGCAGATCATTCTTAAAACATTATCTTATTAAAATAATATTTTATTTGATCTTGCATTGTGAATGGTTGTCTAAACATTTGCTGATTATTGCCTAAGTTAGTTCCAAGACTAATTTAACTTCACTTCCAGATTCTTCAAGATAATCCTTGGTTCTCAAACATAAACATTGCATGGTAATGTTGTATCACTCTTTTGGTCACAATTTTCAGCCATCTTTAACCAACTTGTTTATATTGTACATAGCCCATTAGTCTTCGTTATTTTTTAATTCTGATTGGTAGTTTAGTTGGATTGTTTTAGCAAAGTAAAGAGTTTGTTGATTGAAATATGTCTGACTTTCAGTTGACTTATTTTTGTTAAAAAATTCTTGTATTTTAAGAAATTGTGTGAATTCATTCCATATATGTGCAGAGTTTATGCTGTTCAATAATGTCAGAGCTCGTCTCACACCTTTCTATTTTGTCCTAATACCATCGCCTTACTGGGCTGGTATTCACAGGACAACCCTTAACAGACCGTAATATTATTTGATAAAATATTAAAATATTAATATTAAATATGCAAACTCCATGCAGAAAGCCCCCAGGCCGGGAATCGCACCCAGGACCTTCTTACTGCAAGGCAACAGTGCTACCAACTGCGCCACCGTGCAGCCATGCATGGGTTCTCACCGGGTACTCCGGCTTCCTCCCACAGTCCAAAGACATGCCTGTTAGGTTAATTGGTAACTCTAAATTGCCCTTAGGTGTATGAATGAGTGTGTGCTTGGTTGTTTGTGTGTTGCCCTGCGATGGACTGGCAACCTGTCTAGGGTGTACCCCGCCTCTCGCCCATAGACTGCTGGAGATAGGCACCAGCTCCCCCGCGACCCACTATGGAATAAGCGGTAGAAAATGACTGACTGACTGACTAATATTAAATAATATTCTCAGATTAATAATCACAACATGTCTAACATAACAATTAAACGTTGTAACATTTTAAACCCAGCCACACTTCTGCCTACTGAGGAGGATGGTGAGAGTCATGACTGCGCAGCTGTCTTGAATGTTGTTTGTACCCCTCGTCCTGACTTGCAAGACACCCCTTTGTCTAACCCTTGTTTTGTATGTAGATGGGTCTTCTTCCCGTTCTGTTGTGGGTCTAAATCAATTAGGGTTTGCAGTGTGCTCTGATTCAGCTGTTTTGCGCTCAGGTCCTTTGCCGGCACACTACCCTGCTCAAACAGCTAAATTAATTACTCTAACTGAGGCTTACACGTTGGCAGAAGCAAAGACTGTGACTATATACACAGACTCAAGATATTCTTTAGGAGTGGTGCATGATTTTGGGGCATTGTGGAAACATCGCTCCTTTTTGAAATCAGATGGAAAACCTATTTTGAATGCTAGACAAGTGTCTGATCTTTTGGATGCTATTTTGTTACCCGCACATTTGGCTGTAGTTAAGTGTGCTGCGTACACAGGACAGCCTGATTCTGTTACTAGGGGTAATGCAGCAGCAAAGGCTTTGAGGCCTTTCCCCTCAGATGAAACTTTTCTTTCTCTAACTAATCCGCATGCTGTCACTGTTCCTGAAATGCGTTTGCTACTCCACAGGAAAAAGAAAAATGGCGAACAGCTGGCTGTATCTTTAACAGCAGTTCTGGCTAGCATTTCTCTGATGGTAGGCCATGCCTGCCTAAACATTTTTTTTCCCTGGTTTGCTAAATGGAGGCACGGATTGGATCATGTGTCCAAAGAGGGAATGCTGGATATGGTCAAAAAATATTGGTATAAAAATGGGTTTTCAGTGGTAGCTGAAAATTATTGTAAAAGATGTTTGATCTGTGCTTCTCACAACCCCTCCAGGGTTCCTGCACAATCACAAGCAGCACATCCGCCTCCACAGTTTCTATTTCAGCATTTGATGATGGATTTCATTTAGTTGACACCTGCTGAAAGGAAGATATATTATTTGATGGTCTTGGACATGTTTTCTAAATATGTTGAAGCGTTTCCAACAAAACAGGCAGACAGCAGTCGTGTTGCAAAATCTTTGTTGACAGAGATTCTTCCCCTGGAAGAAGGCTAGGCGAGTCATTTCCCGACATTAGCTTAAACAGAACTTTCAGTAAACCTGCTTAGTAAGATCTTTCAGGTTTAGGGAAGTCCGGACCCGTTAGATGGAGAGCTGGATTGAGCAATCCCTTTAGACATGGGGAAGTAGGAGGGAGGGGTTAGCTCATCGGACAACGAAACTACTTATGATTCAATCACCCCATTATTAGAGAGGAAGACAATCCTCAAATGGCAAAAGAGAGCTAGGATTCCATATTGGAAAGGGATTTTGGGTACACTTATTCCTAGTTATGGTGCTGCTAATGCAGCCCATATGATTAATGTGTTGTCAGTTGAGTTAGAAAATCTTACTGCTTTAACTGAGGATAGTTTCACCATTCTGACCAAGGAGCAGTAGGCTATAAGAATGATGAGTTTCAAAATAGAATAGCTTTGGATTACCTGTTAGCTGAGAAGGGTGGTGTTTGTCATTTAATTGGGGAACAATGTTGCACTTTTATTCCTGATGTGTCTAATAACATGACAAGTATCCATGATAAATTACAGGAGTTGCTTATGACTCAACGGAAAGAAAATATGGATTCCTCTTGGAATACTTGGTCCTGGTTCATTACTGGTGCTTGGACATCCTGGTTAATAAAGATTGGAGTAATTCTTATATTTTTCTTTTTGATTTTGATGTTTCTTTCATGTTGCATTATTCCAATGGTTAAAGGAATGGTAATGAGACTTATTAATATTTCCATGCTGAAAGTTGATATGGATGTAGACTTAATTTCTGTTTGTAATGACTATGGTGATTCTGCATTTGAGATAACAGACGGTATGGATGAGGATGGATTTTATATTGCTTAAGATTTCTTAATGATGTAATAACTCTAAACTCTTTGGGGAGTTAATACTGATGTTCAGCATCCTAGTGGTATATATAGAGATTTGGAGATTTATTTATTTATTTTGTTAAGCATTGTTATCCTTATTATTTTAGCTTTGTTTTGCTAGTCATTTGACAACGGTAGATCTTAGAGAAAGGCCATAAAATAACACATGTATTTGTTATATATTCTTTTCTTTTATTAGCTTTACTTTGATTATAATCTTGGGTGATGGTTTTGTAGAATTTTCTTTTAGTTATGTGATTATCTTGTAATCAGAAGAAAGGAATGTAATGAAAAAATATTTTAAAGTGCTTTGATCTTCTCTTCACCTCTCTCATTTGATTCTGTGTTTTATCAGTCAGAGGTGACCTTCCATCTACCTCTCTCCTCTGACCTCTGTGTTTTATTAGTGTTCTGTTATTTAGAGCAGATGGACTCTAAATTCAAATGCTGGACAGTTTTATGGTTAACACTTCCTGAAGTGTATATTTTAAGGGATGGTAGATGGGTGCCCTCATAAATGACTTTGTTACCTCTGACCCAGGGAGGGTCTAGGGGCCATGTTTTTAAAACTCTGAAGTTGAGATAACACCCTCATTTTTGGTATAAATACTGTTTGTGATTTCTGTTCGTTGCTCTGCTTTTCTAACTTGCTCAGTGACAGAGTCTTCAAATGCTGAATGCCTTTGAATAAACTTTGAAGACAAAGTCCGGTCTTTATCCTATTAATGTGTTGTCTTCTCTCCCACTTTTATAAGAAAATCCATAATAGTATAAACTAAGGTTGTTTGTCCAAAGAAAGCAGCAGATTGAATTAAATCTCAAAATAAAATACCATAAAGGATTAGATCCATCTGCAGAGATAAGAACCCTGATGGGATTTTAAACTATCAGATCATCAAATGCAGTCCAAATGTATTAAAAAACTGCTAAATAGCCCTTTACTTCTGCAGGTCTGCAGTTATTGACTCTAAAGAAATTTGGTGATCTGTGTGCATTATGTGCCTCTTCATCACTTGACCCTGCTCTGTGATTTTAGACTGCCCACCACTTTGTTGCTGAGTTACTGCCATTCCTATTTGCTTCCAATTTGTTAACAGTTGACTGGAATAACTAGCAGGTAGGAACTTTCAAATCTGGACTTTCTGCACAGGAAGAATCATGGCGCATTTATCTTTCGCATGTGTAAATATTGGAAGATCATTCTGGGATGTCCATATAACAACTTTCTGCTGCTTTTCATTGTATCATTGTAAATGGTTGTTTTTAACCTTCATTACTAAAGGGTTTCTTCTATATTTTCTCGCTACCCTGTGCAACACTTGGACAAGTTTGGGCCTGAAACAAATTTTCTAAAGAAAATTAAGTTCAGCATACCCTTTTATAGACACACTCCGGGAACCCTAAATGGTTTATTATATTTCCATAATGTACATGGACAAATGGATTCAGTGAGCATCACTAACACACTGAGAATCTGAGCTGCCTTATATTTAGGTTTTTCTTCTCCAGCAGTTTTTTTTTTTTTTTTAAAGAGAAATATTGGAACATTCACAGACTGTTGGCCATTGGCTCCATCTCATACATGCTGCTTTACAGAACATGAAAGAGAATTCTTAGTAATAATTTAAAGAGTTATTAATTGCATATGTGGTGCAACAATTACATTCAGATAAAATAAGACCTCTACATGTTTTAGACCAACACTTGCAATAATAAAGTTCTGGACTGAGCCTAAAGGCTGAGTATCAAACGTAAATGTTTTCGGTGTTGGTTTCCAGAGCAGCAATTCATGAAGCCCTTTGTCTTTAACACGTTTACAGAGTCAATGAGAGAGACAACTTGTGTGGCAATCATTCTTAATTTTACAGCCTGCCATGTTTTTATGTCGTCTCTGCGGCCTGGGAGGACAATAGGGCCCAAACAGCCAAAGCACATCAATTACCAAGCCCAGAAATCACTATTGGAGCACCAAAGTATTGGACAAATGATAGCCACGGGCATGTCTTGCAATGAGAAAAGAAGTTGTGAAGGGAGTGATAAAGTGAATCAATGACAAAAGAGGCAACGGCTCCTGAAAAAAATCAATGCCCTTGAACCATGTTTACAATCAGTCATTAGTTTAAACATATGGTGGGTTCATCTGGAGTGCTCCCTGTTTTGATGCTCTGCAAATTTTGTGCTAGATACAAAGATTGGAGGAGAACGAGATGCAGAGGTGGGATCCACATCGAGGACAAGGTTACTTACTGCAGGAAAAGCTTACTCAGTTTAAGTCCAATATTCATTAGGTTTTTACGAGGAAACACAATTTAAATAAGACGTAGTCCACATAATAGCAAATGTATTTGAGAACAAAATATAACTTATTCATTAAAATGTATTACAAATAAATTCGATATACAGTCTTCAAAGTTCCTAGATTCTCTTTAACTAAATGTTGACTGCTTTTCCTCTGAATAGCCTTTTAGCCTTTGCAAATTAGCAACAAACACAAATGTTATTTTATTTTATGTACAAAAGAAACAACAGATTATGCTTTGGGATCACCAATTTGGAGAACATGGAAGTTCGCACTTCGCTGTTGTCAGAAATGTGCATTAATTCTAAATCCAAACCACATATACCTTAAATCTATTTCAACTTTAACAGATGACCAATGACTTTAAAATCCTGACATGAATATTTTTTATTTATTTATCACCTAGCGTTTGCATACTTGTATGTAAGAATGTCAACAATAATCCAGCAGTATATCTGAGATACTTTAAACCGCAAAGCTATCTGCTTTGGTCGACCCTGCAGTTGGCTGCTTAACAAACTTCTTGGTTGTTTTGTCATCTAAAAAACAGCATTACCTTAATAAGATTGGTGGCGCTGTTTGAGTTTCCACACCATCAATATCTGTGTTGTCATCAACTTCAAATATTTCAGCTCAAATTCTCTGTCAAATCTCATTAAACCCCTTGGAATGCTACGATGAAAAATATACACATTTTGAGTTTTTAAAACCTTGTTGTATCTGTATACCAGTAACCAGCCCACGCCTTCTTCTAAGGATGTGGACCCATTGTAGACACTGTTAACATATGTATGGTGGCGGATTCTTCAAAAGATTCTTCAAGGAAAGTGGAAATGTGGAAGAGAGAAACCTAAAAAACTGCCTCCAGCAGTGCAACAGTATCACAAAGTCATATAAACAGGAAACAGGGGAAAATAATCCAGCAAAAACCTGACTCAGGACCTTAGAGATGCTCAAGAGAATTATGAAAGGAAGCCCATTCAATGCAGAGAAAGTCAGAGCTTCAAGATCCTCCAAACACAGATGTATTCAGGAACTGGACTACAACTGTTGTTAAACCACCAATTAACCAGAGAAAATATCCAAACTGTCTTATTAGGGACAAGAAGAAAAATTACTGAACTGCTTTCTCAGTGGTCAAGAGTCCTTTTCAAATTAAATGTAATGTTGTTTCTCATTTGGAAATCAAGCTCCCAGAGTCTGGAGGTAGAGTAGAGAAGGTTCTTTGAGGTCCAGTGTGAAGCTGCCACAGTCAGTGATGATTTGTGGTGGTGTCATGTCTTCTGCTGGTGTTGGTCAACTGTTGTTATCAGGTCCAATGCTAGAGCAGCTACAGGACATTTTAGAGCACTTCATGCCTCACCAAATAACAAGCTTTTATGGAGATGCGGATTTCCATTCCAAGCAGTACTCGGACCCAGCTCACACTTCCATAAGTACAAATACCTGCTTTAACAATCATAGTATCACTCTGCTGGATTGGTCTGACCTACAGGCCTGACCTAGATGTTTTGGAGAATCTATGGACTATGCAGATGAGCTGAAGGCCACTATTGAAGCAACCTGGGCTTTCAGAACAACTCAACAGAACCACTGGCTGATTACATCCATGCCCTAACCCTAATCCTTGGAAAAGGAGCCCCGACCAAGGACTGAATGCAGATACCGTACAGCACATCCACACCGTTTTAGGTAGGCTGACATTTCAGCGTTAGAAATATTTTTTATTTGTCTGATATAATATCCACACTTTCTGAAAAACTCAAATTTAGATTTTCATCAAAATAAAATAAAAATAATTGTTTTGAAACGTATCAATCAGTGTGTGAAGAATCTTTACAAAATGAGTTCATATTTAAGCTTCACTTTTTGTGTTGAATAACTGAAATAAATTCACTTTTCAATGAAACTCTTTTAATTGAGGTGGACTTGTACATTTGCTCATACATGTCTTAACTACTAAGATGAAAGAAGATCAGTTTTTGTATTGAACCATCATCAGCTGGATGGTTGTGTTCCTCAATGCCTTTAAGCCAGCAACAGTAAGAGGCTTCACTAGACTCATGGGCTGCATTAACCTTGGAGTGAAGATGTGGGGGAGTGCCAATACTGTGTGAGGCTGAGCTGTGAGAAATGTTGATGGAAATTGTGAGGGAGGCAGCTGCAGACAGGCAGAGTGAAATGAAAATCTTTATTACTTAAAATCTGATCAGGACCAGCAGAGGTACCGAAATGAGGCCAGGTGAAGAGTGCAAAGTCTTTACTTTAAAGACCTCAGTGGTGAAGTTAAGCTGAACAATATGTCCGTTAAATGGACCCTAACTTTAATTCTGGATTTTTAACTCTCTGGTTTCCATGTTTAAAAGATATTTACTGTGCCGTAGAGCTATCGGCTGTGGACAAGGGACTGAGGGAAGCTGGAGAGCTCAACCAGAACAAAACGGAGGAAAAATAAACCTTCCTGTCAACACTTGGACAATATGTTTGCCTGGATATGAACTTGATGTCAGCTACCCCATGTAAACACAGATCTGTGTAGATATAGAGGAGCTGATATCCAACTGTGACAGGATATTGTCAGAGGATAAAAACAAACAAAAGCAACAATTCACTCACCAGCAAAACCTAATAAAACTTATTTCACCTGCTGTTTCTACTAATATTTCACTGCAACATGATATCTGAGGATATTTGTACTGTTGGATCTTCAAATGTGAATGAGAAAATTATAATAATAAAAATAATTAAATTTTATTTAAAATATACAAAATATTCAATAAATAAAAACATGTTTTTAATTCAAACCTGTCCAAAACCAAAACAGTCAGTTTCAGTATATTTGTTATCATTCCAGTCTGAAACACATTCCAAAAAAGTATTTTTTCACCACTTTGAATTTTGTAATCTCTTCCTATTCCTTTTGTTCTTGCATTACAGATACCAAGCCATGTAGAGTTTTGGAATCCCAGAATTCTTCAACATTGTGGGAAGAGTTAGGATTGCAGGAGGCCAGTCCAGTAGCCGTACACTCCTCTTTCTCTGCCATAGTCTTGGTAAAAATGCTTGTATGTTCCCGGAAAAGAACAGGGCCTGTACTCTCAAAAATTCTCAGAGTTCTCTTAGAGAGCTCCTAAAATTTTCTGGCAAGGAGTTTCAGCTTAGCTAGCTGCTGAGAGCAACTCTGAACGAGGAGATGACAGAAATTCATATTTTAGTGAGAAGGTGTGGTTGATAAATAAAACAAATGTGCTCCTAGTTATCAGTGGAGAGGAATCACAGATCACAGAATTTAGACTGGATTCAAAAATGTTCAAATCATAATGATAAACTTAGCAAACTTAGCATTTTAACGTAATCTCTTTCTTGTATAAAGAGGTTTGATTTGGTAAAATGAGCAAAACAAAATGGAGAAAAAAAGGTGGTGAAAAGCCTGCTGCTGGCACAGGTGGTGGAGCAGAAAGGAGTGTTGAAAGGTAGATTTGGTCCTGGGATCCCTGCACGATCGAGCCGTTTCCATCCTATTAATTCACTATTGTTCATCGTAGGAGAATATCTCTCCTTTCTCTTGGTCTTTCCACAATCTTCTCTGCTTCAGACACTCTTAGGCTCAAGTCCTCCTCACTATTCTTACAATCTGCCCACATTAGGACCTCTCTTAAGGCCAAAGATGCTTCGTGAATAACTTTTATCTTACCAAGGAGGGAAAATTCTAAGAAAAGTGTTAGAATTGGAGAAATTCTATGTTTTTCTTTGAATGACATCACTAGGAGCTACTTTTTGTCTCAGGATTCTTTCTAAATATGGGCCCAGGTCTTCAAGGCAGAATATGTTGCTTTTAAATCTAAGCTGGAGTTTTCTACATAAATTCTTCCCTTACAGTAGTGGAACTGATCTTTACCAAAGGCACTGATACAACCCTGTACTATCACAGAGCATGGCCGCAGGGGCTAGTTGCTGACAAAATGATAGACTCTTTTTCCTCTTTGGTCTGTTTCCTTCAGGAAAGATCTGGAGTTTTGATCCAGCAGTCCACAACATCCTGGATGCCTATCAGCACGGACAAAATGGAAACTGCTTTTGGACCAGGTTACCAAAAGCTTCTTATATGAACAGTGATGTTTGTGAATGAAAATCTTCTTAGCACCTCGTTTAAGATAGGTTTCCACTAAATCCTAGTTACAGCCACTGTTTGACATGACTTCTTTAAATAAAATCATCAGTGCAGATGATTTCGAATGCAGGAGTGGAAGATAATTTCAAAGAAGGACAAAAAGGATGTGGAGTGGTTTTTTGCTGCAGGAGGGACTGGTGCACTTCACAAAATGGATTACATCATCAGGAAATAACATTTCCTGAAAATATGGAATCAACATCTTCAGACACCAGCCAGGAAGTTGAAGCTCTGGGACATATGGGTCTTCCAAATGGTCAATGACCCTAAGCATGACACAAGTTTAGGTACACAGTGGCTCAAGCATAATAAATACATAATTCTATATTGACCATCAGAGAGTCCTGGACTAAATCCCATAGAATATCTGTTTGCAAAGCTGAAAGTTGTGTGTGGGAAAGGTGTCCTCGAAACCTGACCCCGTTTCACAGCGTCTGTCAGGTGGAGTGGGCCAAAGTTCAAGCTATGGTTAGAAGACCGAGGAAAGAAACCCAGAAAGTTCAACCCAAGTCATGCAATTAAGGATGACATTGCAGAAAGCAAAAAAAAAGTATAATAATCTCCTAAAAACAAATGTTTGTAATCCTAACTGACCTAAAACAGGAAAAGTTAAATCAGATTTAATGTGAGACTGAGAAAAGATATGAGTATGTTTTATTTGGGTATGTTTTATGTCTGCCTTAATATCCCCCACCAGCTGCCACCATATTTACTGCAGGATTTGCAAATCATTGAGAGGTTCAGTTTGTTTGAAAGTATGTGTGCAATTTTTGGGGTTATCTGGGTTGTGAGATCTCCTGCTACCATTATAAAATATTTCTCCGGAAGCCCACACCTTCAGCTATAATGCTCAATCTCCTGCTAAGATGGTTTCAACCACTGCCATCAAAAACATCCAGCTATTCATGAACTGTGAATGGGGAGATGAGTAGCACTTGACAATGATAGGCCCCCTACCCACACACACACTTGCTCCCAGCCCTCCTACGATCGGGCACACACACACAATACTGTGTGACTGTGATGGGAATTGTTACTCTTCGGACTCCACCAATACCCCTGTGCACTTAGTTCTGTTATAATTTCATCCAAGACTTTGAAATTAAGGAACTGGAGTCATCATGAAGCCATCAAGGGAGAGAAGGAAAGCAGAGGCGTCTTCACACCTGTCAGATGATGAATCGCAGGGTGGCCCGAGGGTGTTCGCTCGTCGCATCGCCGAGTATTGGGCAGGAAATGGGTTCGGTAGATAATTGTAAAAGAGAAAGCTGAGACAGAAAGAAGGACGGATCGGAGAGACAGAAACAGACTGAGGGAAGACAGAAGCCAAAATGAAAATCACTGACTTGTAGCAGAGCCTTCTTAATTACTCTCCCCACATCCTGCCTCCACTCGGGTATGTCAGGGTTGAACTCGTCCAAGTTCGGGGAGAAAGATAAAAGCAGAGATTTGAAGAATTCTGCGGAGGAGAATTGGGGGAGAATTAGCCATTAATATACAGTGAACGAAGCCCATTATTCTCACAGAGCTGCACCAAATTTCATTCTGCTCAAGTTAAGTTTTTTAGGTAATGAACGCATGATGAAAAGAAGAAGCTTTCTCACATCCTCCGACTCCCTTTACTCAGTGATGGCTGAACGTCCTGATAATTAGAAAATATTCCAGCTTCAACACAACCTGTCTGTTTGTAATAAATCGCTGCACTTACAGATACTTGGTTCTATAGATATCAAATAAAAACATATGGTTTGGAGTTTCCAACTGTACTGTGATAGACTCCATTAATATGCAAGTTTTTTTTCATTTCAGAAACACTTTTGATTAAAATCAAAGTATGTAGATCAGACTACGAACATGTAAACCATATTCTATTGTTGTTCTTGGGTATTGTTAAGAACAGATACTAACCTTTGACTGCTATGGTCTTGGTGTCCTGCAGGATAGTGTTAGCTGCTGCTACTTGAACTGTGATGGTGTGCATTCCCTCACTCCTGAAGGTGTATGAGATACTTCCATCCAAAGTTATCACCGGCTGCAAGCACAAAATCAAAGTAAAGATAAAAAGTAATTCTCCTTTGAGTAAAAAAAAAAAACCTACAGTGCCTTCAAAAGTAGTTTAAAATATGTAATATTTTATACATAATACATTTTATATATATATATATATATATATATCTTTACATTTTTGTGGTGTACGTTTGTTTCAATCCTGTAAAGACAATAAAAACACAAAGATGCCGATTAGAGAAGTTAAATAGCAGATGTTTATTTATTTGGCACTCGGACCCCGGAAGGCATGAATTCTATAAAAATAGGTCTGCCAATTTCTACTGCTGTCAAGCGGTGTTCAGACTGCCTCTGCTGGACAGGCATGGTATGGCGTATTCGGCACTTCCTGTTTTCGCTGTTGCACTCGGTGGATTGTTTGGTGTGTGAAAGCTCTCTCGTTTGATCTGATTTCTCTCTACTGTGATATCCCTTACTTGTTCTAATACATAAGCATGTAAAAACACATACTTTCTGTTGCTGCATTTAACATTTGGGGACTCTCCATGTTTTACACGTTTTTTTCTAGTAGTGGTAAGGGGTCGCTAGCTTAGCGATAGCTTTAGCTCCACCATGGCTACCCGTTCTGCTGTTTCTCTCGCTGAGTCTCCTCCTCTCTCCTCCTCTCTGTCAGATGTTCAGTTACTCATCTGCCTCCTTTAGTGATAATGTTACGTGTAGTAAATGTAGAATTTTTGTAGCTTTGGAGGAGAGGGTGTCGGAATTGGAGGCCCGGCTCTGCGCCACCGAGGGTAGCTCCCCGTAGCAGTCCTTCAGCAGAGTCTCGCACAGCTGGGGCCTCAGGCCGGCTGGGTGACGGTACGTAGAAAGCATAGTCCTAGATCCCAGCCCACAGGTCACCACCAACCCGTCTGCGTTTCTAACAGATTTTCCCCTCTCAGCGACACACCCGCTGAGAAGCCAACTCTGGTAATTGGCAGCTCCATAGTCAGAAACATGGCACTAGAGACACCAGCGATCATAGTCAAATGTCTGCCAGGGGCCAGAACGGGCGACATTAAATCATACCCGAAACTGCTGGCTAAGGATAAGCATAAATACAGTAAGATTGTTATTCACGCTGGTGGTAATGACACACAGTTACATCAATCGGAGGTCATCAAAGTTAGTGTTGGTTCGGTGTGTAAGTTTGCCAAAACAATGTTGGACGTAATTTTCTCCCCTCCCTGATCTGACCAGTGACGACATGTTTAGCCCCATGCTGTCATTCAACCACTGGCTGTCTAGGTGGTGTCCAGAAAACGATGTGGGCTACAGTGATAATTGGCGAACATTTTGGGGAAAACCTGGTCTGATCCGGAGAGACGGCATCCATCCCACTTTGGATGGAGCAGCTCTTTTTTCTAGGAATCTGGCCGAATTTATTAGTTCTCCAAAACTCTGACAACCCAGGGTTCAGACCAGGAAGCAGGGTCGTAATTTAACACTCCTCTCTGCAGCATCTGTACTGCTACCCACCCATTACCCTATTAAGACAGTGTCTCGACCACGGCCAAAATTGAACAGAGTAAAAAACAATCTTAAAGGAGGAAATCATGAAAATCTCATAAAAATAAACAAAACTCAGGCTAAAAATAAAAATAAAATAATTAAACCTGATTTGTGTTTGGACTGTTTTGATCCTGTGGAGCTTCCTGAGTTATCAGAAATATTAGCTTCATCTAAACCTTCAACTTGTATGTTAGACCCAATCCCAACCAAATTATTTAAGGAAGTGTTCCCTCTGATCACCAGCCCCATTTTAGATATGATTAATCTATCTTTAGTAAACGGATCAGTACCACAGGCTTTAAAGGTAGCTGTAATTAAACCTTTACTTAAGAAACCTTCGCTTGAACAAGATGACTTGAAAAATTACAGACCTATATCCAATCTTCCATTATTATCTAAAATTCTTGAGAAAATAGTTGCTAATCAAATGTGTGAGCATTTATACAGCAATGACCTGTTTGAAGAGTTTCAGTCAGGTTTCAGAGCTCATCATAGCACTGAAACAGCTCTGCTGAAAGTCACTAATGATATTCTTATGGCCTCAGATAATGGACTTGTGTCTGTTCTGGTTCTGTTAGATCTCAGTGCTGCATTTGATACAGTCGACCATAATATTCTCTTAAAAAGGCTGGAATATGCTGTAGGGATCAGGGGAACAACGCTAGGCTGGTTAAAATCTTATCTGTCTGACATATTCCAGTTTGTTCATGTAAATGATAAATCATCTTTAAACTCCAGGGTTAATTGTGGAGTACCACAGGGTTCAGTACTTGGGCTAATTCTCTTTACTATATATATGCTTCCAATAGGTAAAATTATCAGGCAGCATAAAATAAATGTTCACTGTTATGCTGATGACACTCAGCTTTACTTATCCATAAATCCTGATGAACCCAAGCAGTCAGATAGACTACAAGCATGTCTTGAAGACATACAAACTTGGATGACTTTAAATTTTCTGCTTCTAAATTCAGACAAGACAGAAGTTGTCGTCTTTGGACCGGAGTCTTTAAAATAGAAACTGCTTAGTCAATCACTTAACCTGGATGCCATTAAATTGACCTCGGATACTAAAGTAAAAAACCTTGGTGTTATTTTCGACCAGGACATGTCATTTAAATCCTATATTAAACAGGTTTCTAGGATTTCCTTCTTTCATCTCCGGAACATTGCCAAAATTAGAATTATCCTGTCCAGGAGTGACGCTGAAAAACTAGTCCATGCATTTGTGACTACAAGGCTAGACTATTGTAATTCTTTACTATCAGGATGTCCACAAAATGCAGTTAAAAGCCTTCAGCTGATTCAAAATGCTGCAGCAAGAGGCTCTGCTGAAGGACTGCTGCAGCAAGAGTTTTGATGAAAATATTTATCCTACTTTAGCTTCCCTTCATTGGCTCCCAGTTAAATCCAGAATAGAATTTAAAATTCTCCTCCTTACATATAAAGGCCTTAATTATTTAGCTCCATCATACATCAGAGATCCAATTGTTCCATACGTTCCTAACACAGCTCTTTAGTTATCAGGCTCCTCTCCTGTGGAACCAGATCCAGGTTTTAGTCCGTGAGGCAGACACACTGTCTACTTTTAAGGCTAGGCTTAAAACTTTCTTTTTTGATAAAGCTTATAGTTATAGTGGCTTAGGTTATCCTGGGCTATCTTCATTGTTTTTTACCTCTGTCTTTTTCCCTCCCTGTTGGATGGAGTAAGGGGGAGTCAGGTTTACCCTAAACCGGCTCAGTTATGGTTTAGATGCAAACACACCCTCCATTTCTGCTACCTGTATGACCCCTTCTCTTTTCCAATGGTTATGGTCAATCTGACAGAGAGAGGTATCCCAATTGTTGTGGTTTTTAGTATAACAATGCCCATCATTGGGCTCTAGACGGACAAACTGTCTACTTTTAAGGCTAGGCTTAAAACTTTGCTTTTTGATAAAGCTTATAGTCAGAGTGGCTTAGGTTATCCTGAGCTATCTGTGTAGTTATGCAGCTATAGGCTTAGGATGCTGGAGGACATAATGATCACTTTCACCCTCTTTGCTACATTCTCACACTACTCTCCAATTTTGCATTATTTGCTGTTATTTCAGCTTTTAACTTTATGTTCTCTCTCTTTTCTCTTTCTAGAAGCTACATCTGGCCTGACTCTGTGTCTACCTGTGACACCTTTCTGGAGAGGGGCATCGTCCAAGCTTCTGCTGGCAACAACTTAATGCTCACCCTCTACCGATGATCCACATGGACCTGTCTTTCAGTGTTTAACCCTTTCTCTCTCCTAGACATGGCAATTGACTGAGCTTTTATTGTGACTAACTCTATGTGTTCTCTTTCAGACTAACCTCTAAAACTGGCTCAGAGTTGATCTGTTCTTTCTTTCTAGGTGAAATGACAAAAGGAGCTACATCCATTAACATTTACTTTACTTCCCATAGAACGTACTCCTGGATCAGTGCTTCTTTGTTCTCTTCGTGTCTCTGCTCTGTTCTCTCGAACCCCCAGTCGGTTGTGGCAGATGGCCGCTCATACTGAGCCTGGTTCTGGTTCAGCTGCAGGTTTCTTCCTGTTAAGAGGGAGTTTTTCCTCTCCACTGTTGCTACATGCATGCTAAGTATGACGGTTTGCTGCAAAGTCAACGCCAGTGACTGTCCACTTTCTCTACATGCTCGTCTGGGAGGAGGGAATCCTGCAAGCCACTGACTCGATGCAATCTGCTGGGTTTCCTTAGACAGAAAAACTTTTTATCCAATTTGAATAAATAACTCAATCTGACTTTACTGTTCAATGATTTGGATTAATTGGAATGTATGTACCTGACTTTTGTGAAGTGCCTTGAGACGACATGTGTTGTGAATTGGTGCTATATAAATATACTGAATTGAATTGAATTGAATTGAATGACATGAGCTTGAATGAATGATCTAGGATTAGAGATGTCTTCCCCGCCGGGATCCGATACTGGTGATGGAGTGGAAGCCCGATAATAAGGGAGTTGGAAGGAGCAAGGAAGCCAGATGGTGGCGATGGGATGGTGGAGGGTCGAAGCTCGGTGGGAGAGCAGGGAGATCCATGGTTGGAGGTCCTTAAAAGCGAAGTCTTGAAGAGTGATTGGCTGAGGAGGAATGTAGACTTGACGATGATTGGTTGGAGCAGAGACTCATGATGGAGACATCGTACGGAGCCGGTGGTGGAGGTGAGCCTTCCAGAACTAATATTCCCCCCCCACACCCGTTTAGTTTCAGATATTTTGCTGACTGATCCTGACATCATGCTGCTAATGTTATATATCCAAATCCGATTTTGAGATGTCCAGCATCACTGTCATTTGAAAATTAGAACATTTCTGTAATACCACTTCTAAACTTTATTGTAAGCCTGTGGGAGGACATTGAGCTTCGGTGAATTACAAAGTTGCCTCACAGCAGGAAGATCCACTCTTTCATCTCTGTTCAGGGCTTTCTGTGTGGAGTTTCTATGTTTTTCACACCCCTGTGAGGAGCTCTCTATGTTAACAACAATAAGCTTATTAAAGCCTAACAGGTGCTTCTCTAATGCAGCATATAACGAGACAAAAGCAAACTAGAAATGGCTTGTTGCCATAGAGGAGTTACCTCTGTGTTGTTACCATGCCACCAGAAGTAGGTGACAGTGCGTGATTGGCTGGGTAGAACCACAGCTGTGATGTTAACCTCCTTGTTTCTGATAACCACAAATGGAGCAAGAAGCTGGACGTGCTCCACTGGACCTGCAAAAAAAAAAAAAAAAAACAAAAACAAAGAATAAGTTAAACTCATCCACAACATGTAACAGGGCAAGACAGAGTGAATGTCTTAGTCAGACTCAGATCACTCAGAGTCAGGATCACAGATCCCAAAAGTAAGGGGCTGCAGAGGTTATTCCAGGAGACTAAACACTTCAAATCTTGGCACTTTGATTTGACAGGTAGCTGTTTCTGCTTTTCTTTCTCAGTCCAAAGATCTGCACCTCAGGTGAAACCATAAATAATCCAGAGGTGTGAATGCGACTGTGAGTCGATACGTGTTGACTCTGCAGTAAACTGTCAAATTGTCTGGGTTGTTCTTCGTCATCTTGTCAGCAGCATTCAGAGATATGATCTGCCCTGTGCCCTGATCCCGAGAATGGGATAAATAAGTCAGGGAAATTGTTGGATGCAAACATTTAACAATTATATCAACTTCCAGAGGAGATGCCTCATAGACAGAAGGGCACAAGGTGCTTTAACCTGAAGTGATAGATGGAACTTCCAACCTTTTAATAACACTTATAGGAAATGTAATGTGGGCTTCTCATTGAGAGTTAAAAGGATTTCTACATGATTTCAATTAGACAGGTGGCATTTTTTAGGTTATCAATTTAAAGAGAAAAAAGGCTGCACAGGGTTCTTACACATTTTCCATTTAGGAATTCTTAACTCAATTTACCAGAATTCCAAATTCAGTTTTTAAAGTATAAATACAAAAGTTCAACATACTTTTATGCAAGACATTGCCACAGTGGTCAGGCTTTAGGTATGGAACATGCACACTGAATGGATGGATGGATGGATGGATGGATGGATGTTAAATTTTATTCTGTGGCACAGGAAGTACAGAGTGTAAATATAACAACATTTTTAATCCACATTTCTATACTTCTCTGGATCTAAAATGTACTTTAATCAAATTCCAGACCTTGTAGTAACAAAGAAACTAAAAACTTAACAGTAATGAAACAATTACTTAATTTAATGCTTAGTTTTGCGCTGCTCAAGGTTAGAGTTTGTTGGAGTAGCTCTGTTACTTTGATTGTGATATATTCTTTTTAAGAACTCTAATTCCTCCTGTTGTGGATAAAAACTGATTTTTGCTCTCTGGTATTGGATTCTATGCTGCTATAAGAATTTTTGTTGCTAAATTTCTGCTTGTGCACATTTGTTATGATGCATAATAACCATAGAAACACAGTATTGTTTTTGTTTTTTTACAGCCAGGAGTAGCTGATTAACATCTCAAAATAATACTTCATCTACAACCACCAATGAGAAAGAAAGAAAAAAGAAAGAAAGAAAGAAAGAAAGAAAGAAATGTTGGACCATTTTGTTTGCTGAATGTTGGACCATAGGCACATTGCTGAATGCCACCAGGCACTTCTGGCATCATTTTGTATCCCAGGACAGTTCGCTACCACAAATCCCAGCAGGTACCGCGGCTGATAGGATGGGGGCGTCGTAGCTCTGATGCCACAGTCAATTTTATAACAGAGTATGAGACGGCCCACCATTGCTTTTCAGCTTGGAACTGAGATGCGGTTACCGGCATCTGAAGCGCATCATTCTGGAGAAGAAAATCCCACGTGGACTTTCATTCATTCTCCCCATTGGCCAACCAGAAAACTAAGCGAATTAAGCTTACAGGAATAAGAAGGCTTGTAAGTTTTCAACTTTACCGATCGACGACATGGATTTCACACGTATCCAAAAAACCGTGGAGGTTTCAAGGAGATGGAATCACCACCCTTGTTTTTGTTCCAGTCGACTGTTGACGGTCCGTGATACTACTTTTCTGCCAAGGAAGCCAGAAGAAACGGACCATTCCACTATAAGTTATCCACAGACGCGTGGAAACTCTTACCCCCTCCTTTCTCTGCCTCTCTGGTCAAAGGAAGACTTCAACAAGTAAAGTCCGTTCGTTCTTTTATGTCTTTATTAGGAAGAGCGTGGGCAGGATAGAGTAGGATGTTTTAATGTGTTCCAAATTGTATGTGCATTCAAAATTTTATTGAAACTTTGATTGCTTTTGATTTCTGAGGCCGCAGCGTCTCGCAAGTTGTGTTTTTACTGTGCAAACACCTGAGCGCAGGTGTGTTGCGGAACTGAACTGCTATAATAACCTTATGGTGAAAATCAACCATTTTCTTTGTCTTCAACTTCATGTTTTATTAGTTGCCGGCAAAAGTTTTACAACCCTTTGTGTGCTCGGACATCCCCAGTGGTGGGGGATGTTTTATTACTTACAGTAACTAAGCTACACTATGGGAGTGGCCTCCCCGAGCTTTGTTCAACCATATTCCTTTTGTATTTTGCCACAACTGCTGGTTTGATCTCATACACAATGTTTTATTTTGTTTAGTTAGATATTTTACCCTTTTGTGTAGAACATTGCATGTTTTGATTAGGTGAAGATTATTGAATCGGAAGAGCAAGTTGTATCAGGACTGTTGATTTAATTAATTCACATAGATAAAAAGAAGGCGTTTGTGTTTATTTTGTGCAAGAGTGATTTGTCAGTCAAAATAAGGTTAAAGTTCCCCATGTTTCGGCAGAAACGGTTGATTAAACAGTGACATCTAATAATAGTAATCAACTATTACTGAGAATTTAATAATTGTAATTATCAAGGGCTTTGAGCCACAATTACAACACCAGAGGACATCTCTGGTTTTGATTCATAAATGAGGATTTTTGGTTAAGAAATTAATTTTCTCAAATTATGATTTTTAATTATAATTCTTGATAAATATGAATTAATCAATAATCATAATCAAGAAAGAAAGATGTTCAAACCATCTCTTACATCAAATATGGTGGGCAATGTAAGATCCTTGAGAAACAAGTTGGATGAACTCCAAGCCCTTACAAGGACCCAGCCAGAGGATAGGGAATACAGTATTATGTGTTTCACTGATATGTGGCTGCAGGGTCATATCGCCTACTCCAGCATCTTTGTGAGGCTTTCTGACCATACAATCAGATAGAGATTTAAAGAGAAGCAGCAAATGCAAAGGAGATGGATTAGCAGTGTGTGTGTGTGAACACCAGTTTTGTCTCTGCAACCCATACATGTAACTGCTAGCAGTAGGTTTTTGTCCAATTTATTTACCCAGAGTGTTCACCAGTGATATTTTGTCAATGGCTTACATTCTACCATCTGCTGTTGCCAACACTTCATGTGATGTCATCAGCTCAGTTGTTTTTAAGCTTCAGACGCAAGACCTTTGTGGCAATATCTGGTGATTTTAATGATGCCTCACTCTCTGCTAAACTTCTAAAGTTCGTCAGCTGCTCTACCAGAGAAAACAAAATGATTTGTTTTATGCAAATGTCAAGGACCCATACATCTCTAAAACAAGACCTCATCTAGGCAAATCAGATCACAATCTTGCCTTTTTCTCTGCTTCGCATACAAACCCCTTGTTCAGAGGCAACTTGTAATAAAAGAGAACTGTTAGAAGATGGTCACAGGAAGCTTAAGAAATCCTGCAAAATTGCTTAGAGGCTAAAGACTAGGATGCACTGTGCCAGCCACATGGAGAGGACACCAGTGCCATGACTGAAAGTGTAACCGACTATATAAACATCTGTGGATAACACCATCCCCATCAAAACAGTGAGATTATTTCCATATAACAAACCCTGGATCACCAGTGACCTGAAGGACCCGTTTAACAAGAAAAAGAGCCTTCAGAGAAGGAGACAATGAATTTTTGTGGAGTATACAGAAGCAGAAGGTGTGCAAGATGATGTCAGGATCTGTGCTTTGTCTGTTTGTTTGGTGCCTTTACTGTGCTTAGCCCCTAGATGGCGTGGAACCTGGAGGAGAGATACAGGTGTTCTTCATTCCCTTGATTACCTACTGAGGAGTATATTAGGAGGAGGCTGCCAGCAACTCACTGCCAGAGTGTTGTCCCTTAGTGGATTACCAGAACCTGACCTTGCCTTGTCATGTGGAACTCTGCCTGGATGAACAACTTCTGGAAAGAAGCTATCCAGCTCCATGAGCAAAGACTCTAACCACTCGTTACTTCATTGGACCTCACCGGTTGGCATCCTCCTGAATTCTGTGCTCCTTGGATTACCACTCAAGAACCCTGTCCACCCTCCTCCTTCCACTGCGCCAACTTCTGAAAACCCTGGACCGTCTTATCATTCTGGCACACCATTATCCACAATCACCTACCTCATGGGTAAACAACTAATTGGTCTCTCTGCTCCTCCACCCTCTGGCGGATCATTCCATCATCCCAGTAAGGCTGAATTATTATTCTTTAGTTTTTGACCCTGAGTATTCCCTGCTTACCATCCTGTTTATTTTACAGTTGGTTTCCCGGTTCCAGCTTCCCTGACCATGTCACTACACTGTAAATAAACTCTTCACCGAAAAACATTGTCTCATGAATTGCTTTCTGCATGTGGGTCAAATCCGTTAAAACCAATATGACAGAAGAAATTGGAGAGCAATATCAGAGATGTGTGGGCAGGGATGAAGAAAATTCAATTCAGTTTTATTTATATAGCGCATATTCACAACACATGTTGTCTCAAGGCACTTCACAAACGTCAGGTACATACATTCCAATTAATCCTAACCATTGAACAGTGCAGTCAAAGTTAGTTATTTATTCAAATTGGATAAAACGTTTTTCTGTCTATGGAAACCCAGCAGATGGCATCCAGTCAGTGTATTGCAGCATTCACTCCTCCTGGATGAGCATGTAGAGACAGTGGACAGTCACTGGCATTGACTTTGCAGCAATCCCTCATACTGAGCATGCATGTAGCGACAGCGGAGAGGAAAAACTCCCTTTTAACAGGAAGAAACCTGCAGCAGCACCAGGCTCAGTGTGAGCGGCCATCTGCCACGACGGACTGGGGGTTTGAGAGAACAGAGCAGAGACACAAAGAGAACAGAGAAGCACTGATCCAGCAGCCCTTTCTATGGGAAGGATAATTAAATGTTAATGGATGTAGGTCCTTTAGTCGTTTCACCTAGAAAGACAGAACAGATAAACTCTGAGCCAGTTTTCAAGGTTAGAGTCTGAAAGAGAACAAATAGAGTTAGTCACAGTAAAAGCTCAGTCAACTGCCATGTCTAGGAGAGAGAAAGGGTTAAACACTGAAAGACAAGGCCATGTGGATCATCGGTAGAGGGTGAGCATTAAGTTGTTGCCAGCAGAAGCATGGACGATGCCTCTCTCCAGAAAGGTGTCACAGGTAGACACAGAGTCAGGCCAGGTGTAGCTTCTAGGAAGAGAAAAGAGAGAGAACATAAAGTTAAAAGCTGAAATAACAGCAAATAATGCAAAATTGGAGAGTAATGTGAGAATGTAGCTAAGAGGGTGAAAGTGGAAATTATGTCCTCCAGCAGCCTAAGCCTATAGCAGCATAACTACACAGATAGCTCAGGATAACCTAAGCCACTCTGACTATAAGCTTTATCAAAAAGGAAAGTTTTAAGCCTAGCCTTAAAAGTAGACAGTTTGTCCATCTAGAGCCCACTGATGGTCATTGTTATACTAAAAACCACAATGATTTGGATACCTCTCTCTGTCAGATTGACCATAACCATTGGAAAAGAGAGGGGGTCATACAGGTAGCAGAAATGGAGGGTGTGTTTGCACCTAAACAATAACTGAGCCGGTTTAGGGCAAACCTGACTCCCCCTTACTCCGTCCAACAGGGAGGGAAAATGACAGAGGTAAAAAACAATGAAGATAGCCCAGGATAACCTAAGCCACTCTAACTATAAGCTTTATCAAAAAGGAAAGTTTTAAGCCTAGCCTTAAAAGTAGACAGGGTGTCTGCCTCACGGACTAAAACTGGGAGCTGGTTCCACAGGAGAGGAGCCTGACGACTAAAGGATCTGCCTCCCATTGTACTTCTAGAGACTCTAGGAACCACCGGTAAACCTGCAGTCTGAGAATGAAGTGCTCTGTTAGGAACATATGGAACAATCAGATCTCTGATGTATGATGGAACTAGATCATTAAGGGCTTTATATGTGAGGAGGAGAATTTTAAATTCTAGAGCCAATGAAGGGAAGCTAAAGTAGGGGAAATATGATCTCTCTTTTTAATTTTCATAATAATTCTTGCTGCAGCATTTTGAATCAGCTGTAGGCTTTTAACTGTATTTTGTGGACAACCTGATAATAACGAATTACAATAGTCTATCCTTGAAGTAACAAATGCCTGGACTAGTTTTTCAGCGTGACTCCTGGACAGGATTATTCTAATTTTGGCAATGTTCCGGAGATGAAAGAAGGAAATCCTAGAAACCTGTTTAATATGGGATTTAAATGACATGTCCTGGTCGAAAATAACACCAAGGTTTTTTACTTTAGTATCCGAGGTCAATTTAATGGCATCCAGGTTAAGTGATTGACTAAGCAGTTTCTCTTTTAAAGACTCCGGTCCAAAGACGACAACTTCTGTCTTGTCTGAATTTAGAAGCAGAAAATTTAAAGTCATCCAAGTTTGTTTGTCTTCAAGACATGCTTGTAGTCTATCTAACTGGTTGGGCTCATCAGGATTTATGGATAAGTAAAGCTGAGTGTCATCAGCATAACAGTGAAAATTTATTCTATGCTGCCTGATAATTTTACCTATTGGAAGCATATATATATATATATATATATATATATATATATATATATATATATATATATATAATATCATTAGTGGCTTTCAGCAGAGCTGTTTCACTGCTATGATGAGCTCTGAAGCCTGACTGAAACTCTTCAAACAGGTCATTGCTGTGTAAATGCTCACACATTTGATTAGCAACTATTTGCTCAAGAATTTTAGATAAGAATGGAAGATTGGATATAGGTTTTTAATTTTTTAAGTCATCTCGATCAAGCAAAGGTTTCTTAAATAAAGGTTTAATTACAGCTACCTTAAAAGCCTATGGTACATATCCGTTTACTAAAGATAGATTAATCATATCTAAAATGAGGCTGGTTATCAGAGGGAACACTTCATTAAATAATTTGGTTGGGATTGGGTCTAACATACAGGTCCTTCTCAAAATATTAGCATATTGTGATAAAGTTCATTATTTTCCATAATGTCATGATGAAAATTTAACATTCATATATTTTAGATTCATTGCACACTAACTGAAATATTTCAAGTCTTTTATTGTCTTAATACGGATGATTTTGGCATACAGCTCATGAAAACCCAAAATTACTATCTCACAAAATTAGCATATCATTAAAAGGGTCTCTAAACGAGCTATGAACCTAATAATCTGAATCAACGAGTTAACTCTAAACACCTGCAAAAGATTCCTGAGGCCTTTAAAACTCCCATCCTGGTTCATCACTCAAAACCCGAATCATGGGTAAGACGGCCGACCTGACTGCTGTCCAGAAGGCCCTATTGACACCCTCAAGCAAGAGGGTAAGACACAGAAAGAAATTTCTGAACGAACAGGCTGTTCCCAGAGTGCTGTATCAAAGCACCTCAGTGGGAAGTCTGTGGGAAGGAAAAAGTGTGGCAGAAAACGCTGCACAACGAGAAGAGGTGACCGGACCCTGAGGAAGATTGTGGAGAAGGGCCGATTCCAGACCTTGGGGGACCTGCGGAAGCAGTGGACTGAGTCTGGAGTAGAAACATCCAAAGCCACTATGCACAGGCGTGTGCAGGAAATGGGCTACAGGTGCCGCATTCCCCAGGTCAATCCACTTTTGAACCAGAAACAGCGGCAGAAGCGCCTGACCTGGGCTACAGAGAAGCAGCACTGGACTGTTGCTCAGTCGTCCAAAGTACTTTTTTTGGATGAAAGCAAATTCTGCATGTCATTCGGAAATCAAGGTGCCAGAGTCTGGAGGAAGACTGGGGAGAAGGAAATGCCAAAATGCCAGAAGTCCAGTGTCAAGTACCCGCAGTCAGTGATGGTCTGGGGTGCCGTGTCAGCTGCTGGTGTTGGTCCACTGTGTTTTATCAAGGGCAGGGTCAATGCAGCTAGCTATCAGGAGATTTTGGAGCACTTCATGCTTCCATCTGCTGAAAAGCTTTATGGAGATGAAGATTTCATTTTTCAGCACGACCTGGCACCTGCTCACAGTGCCAAAACCACTGGTAAATGGTTTACTGACCATGGTATCACTGTGCTCAATTGGCCTGCCAACTCTCCTGACCTGAACCCCATAGAGAATCTGTGGGATATTGTGAAGAGAACGTTGAGAGACTCAAGACCCAACACTCTGGATGAGCTAAATGCCGCTATCGAAGCATCCTGGGCCTCCATAAGACCTCAGCAGTGCCACAGGCTGATTGCCTCCATGCCACGCCGCATTGAAGCAGTCATTTCTGCAAAAGGATTCCCAACCAAGTATTGAGTGCATAACTGTACATGATTATTTGAAGGTTGATGTTTTTTGCATTAAAAACACTTTTCTTTTATTGGTTGGATGAAATATGCTAATTTTGTGAGATAGGAATTTTGGGTTTAATAAAAGACCTGAAATATTTCAGTTAGTGTGCAATGAATCTAAAATATATGAATGTTAAATTTTCATCATTACATTATGGAAAATAATGAACTTTATCACAATATGCTAATATTTTGAGAAGGACCTGTACAAGTTGAAGGTTTAGATGAAGCTAATATTTCTGATAACTCAGGAAGCTCCACAGGATCAGAACAGTCCAAACACAAATCAGGTCCTGCAGTTATTTCCAATGTTGTCTCACTTGCTGAGGATGAAGTAATCATCTTCGGGAGTGTCAAAGAGTTTCTTTTTAATAGAATCAATTTTATTTAAGAAGAATCCTATAAAGTCATGACTGCTAAGAGCTAAGGGAATGGATGGCTCAACAGAGCTATGACTCTGTGTAAGTTTAGCAACTTTACTAAAGAGAAACCTAGGATTATTCTTGTTCTCTTCTATTAATGATGAGAAATAAGCTGTTCTAGCTTGGTGAAGTGTCTTTTTATACAACAGTAGGCTATTTTTCCAGATTAAGTAGGAATCCTCTAGGTGTGTAGAGCGCCATTTCCTCTCCAATTTTCTAAAATTGTGCTTTAAAGTATGCAGCTCTGAATTAAACCAGGGATCACTGCCTCCTATGAATGATTACCTTCTTTTTGAAGGGGGCTGCATTGTCTAATGCATCACGCAATGATGAAGTAACACTATGAACAAAAGAATCAATTTGTGAACGGGCAGAAACAGAATTATTGCCCTCCACTGTGCTTTTCAGTGATAATGAGGAAATTAAAAGTGGAACAGATTCTTTATAGGTTGTTACAGCATCGCCTGATAATGATCTACTGTAATGAAATTTTCTTTCAGTTGTGGAGTACTCGGTTAAATTAAACTCAAAGGTTATTAAGAAATGGTCAGACAGGACAAGGTTATGAGAGAATATTGTTATGTCTTTACACTCAATGCCATATGTCAGCACAAATTCCAGAGAATGAAGACAAAGGTAGGTAGGTTTGTTAATGTTTTGAGCAATGCTAATTGAGTCTAAGATAGTATTAAACGCTATATTTGGCAGGATGCAGCATAAATTCTATAACTCTGTTGTTGAGAGTGTAATGTATTCTGCCATCGTCTGCTGGGTTAGCAGCATCAGAGCCAGGGAGTAAACAAAGCTAATAAAGAAGGCTGGCAGCTCTGTCCAGGGGTCTGGAGATCTGGAGATAATTGTGCAAAAAAGGATTCTTCATAAAATGAAGAAAATTATGGAGATCCCTGAGCATCCTCTTCATCAGACTGTTGTACAATACAAACAGAGTGTCTTCAGTCAGAGGCTTTTTCAGATCTGCTGTTAGACAAACCGCTACAAGAGATCCTTCTTGCTCACAGCCATCAGCATCTACACCGGCTCTTTAAAGAAACCTGTAACATATGAGCTACAACAGCATTTAATTTCCCTTTGGGATTAATAAATTGTTTCTGAGTTGAATTGAATAGAATATAGATCTTACATAGATCTTAAATAGGTCTTCATATTCCTTGGGTACAGAGGCAAACCTAATAGTTGGGAAAAGGCAGACAACTTCCTCAGGTTCCAGCATGCCAGGGGTCACCAGTTTTTATTTTTCATTAGTGGTGCTACAATGTATTAAATATAGTATATTTGTGCTTTAATGAAGGTATAGTCCCAAGACACGTTCAAGAACACAAAAATACTATTGTGCCAATTGTTGCTCCATATCCCAATGACACTGGACTGTTGCAGTGACATGGTTGCTTGTATGGGTATGAACAAACAAACACCAACAATATGATGGTGGTGAGAAAAACAAGCTGTAATAGACATAGAACAAGATGCTTCACACAGGAGAGTCATTTATGCTCATAAATTATTTATTCCTTTCAATCCAACCTCAAGTGAGTAAAACCCCAAACACCTTTCAAACTATAATTATATATTAAACAGAAACCATGCAGAAGTGGAAATGCTGTGTGTTAAATGTTATCCATGCTGCTTCCAATGGATCACATGCATTTTAATAATGGATCACCAACTGTGGGGGCATCTTTGCAGCTCTTAAGCATACAGTTGTGTTTCAACAAAATGTCAAGATGGAAAGACATCAGCAATGACCCAAATTCAGCTCAAGCTTAAAACCTGTAATCCTCAGAGATATAAATGCCAAGAGGACTATTTCAGATGCTACACGCCTCAGTTGCCATGTGAAACCATTAAATGAAAAAGTATGGATTGTTTGGGAAGGTTGAAGGAGAAGAAAATCTAATTTCTAAACAGAACATACTGTAGCAGAACAACCTATTTTTGCAAAGCTGTAGCTGAATAAAGCACAAGACCTCTGGAGCAATGTTTTTTGGACAGATGAGACCAAATGAGAGATGTTTGTTTATAAGCACCCCAAATCAACGGTCAACCTAGGTGGAGGAGGGATGACGATTTGGACATGTTTTGCAGCCACAGACCCTAGGAGCCTTAGGGTCACTGATTCTAAGATAAGCTCCTCTGAATATTAAAGTATTCTAGAGGCAAATGTGAGGTCTCTTGGTCCACACTGGGTCATTGAGAGGGCACTGACCCCAAACACATCAGTAAATCTACAACAAATTACCTGGAAAATGACAACAACAAAAAAAAATTTTTACGGTAAGGTAAAAGTCCAGACCTTAAGCTGATTCTAAAACTGTACTCGGACCTTAAGCAAGCTGTGCAGAAAGCAACATCTTTAAACCTCAATGAACTTCAGGCAACATTAGAAAGGAGAGCGGTCCACAATTCCTCCACAGTGATGTGAGACACTAATAAAGTCAGACAGAAATGACTAGTGAGAGTCATAACTGCAGAAGGTGGTTCTCCAGGCTGTTGGATCATGGACTGAACTTTTTTCTGTTTTCCAAACATTATTTTTCATTTTGACTTCTTGTTTAATGGACTTTGTGAATTGTGTAATTTTTTACACTTAAGGTTAGATGTCAATCTTATAACCTAGTAGAGACCAGATATTTAAGTTACATCCTGAAACAAAAAACTGGTCTGAAAGACAGTTTACTTTCTGTTTACTTTGAGTGTACTGCTGCTTATTTTAATAAACTGTCTAAATACATTCAACCGAACCACCCCGGTGCCCCAACTTAGACCTGTCACCCAACAGAGTTCCTACTTGTCAAAACACTGCAGCCATAAGAGAGTGGCAGCAAAAACTCACTACTAATTCCCAGGGAATGTTGAGTCTGTTAGTGCTAAAATAAAAAAAATGTTTTGATGACATCAGGTATTTTTTGACATGATCTGTTTGGGGTAAAGCCACAAACATCCCTGCTAAGAGAACCTAATGGGACCTGACAGAGCTCATAGCTGCTTTACACTAATCTCAGGATGAACTTAACTGCTGTGGACAGATGTTACACACTGCATGCCTGGAAACCTCTAACAGAATCTATCTGTGTGGCACTGTGCTCTGGGCTGCTTGTCTTCCTCCCTTTCATCCTCTTTAACCAGAACTAATCTTTATCCCCACTATGAGATGCTTGGTGTGTCTTTGTGCACTCAGGACTGCTCTTCTGTGTAAATGGGACAAGATGAGAAAGTCATTTGGCATTAAAGATGTTCAGCTGAGAAATCGTTGTAGTTTCTGGCATTTCTCTCTGAAAGTATCACAAATGCTGCGAGACAAAAATCCAGCTAAGTTTACGGATGTCAGAAATGTATTAATACGGAGCACACTGACCAAAGAGGACGGCGTAGGTTAACTCAGAATGGATTGAACAAATCAGGGAAATAACAACATGACAAAGAGACAATTTAATACTTAGTGAAAGAACCTTGTATAATTCCCTTAGAGTGTTGAAATGATACTTATTTTCATTGTGTCTGAGCGAAGCTGCGAAGCATGACAATCGTGTAATTCGTTTTTGTTTGCTGCTGTGTGAAACCTGCTTCAGCTTGAAATTAGCTATTGTTCTAGATCTGAATCCTGATGAAAGTTATTACCTGCTGTGGACCTAAAGGCCTCCCTCTCAGTTTGTTTCAGTCTACCAGAAAGCATTTCATAAGCGACTCTATTGTAACCTTTTCTGTCAAAATCTGTGTGTATTGCAGCTGATGCATCCTCCATAATCCTTTGTATCACTCAGTGCCTTTATTCTTCCATAAGTTTAGCTTGGATCAACAGAGTGGTATTGATCTGTACTTAGTTTACCACCAGAAGCATCATGAAATACAACGAGGAAAAGATGATGATGAAGATGGAGGTCAAATGTGTGCAGCTGTTAAAGGTCCTTAGCAGGAACACTGCAAACGCAAATTTCAGTATAGTTGTTTGGGATTTTCTGTGAAAAACCAACAAAAAGCACTGTGTAATTGTAAATGAAAATTCTGAAAGTGCATTCAGACCCTGTTACTGTAAAACCGCTAAATAAAAATGAGAACAGAAAGGTCATCGTTGGCCTACATGCAAAATAATATGTTTGGCTGAAAGCTAACATTGCCCATCAACCTCAACACACCAATTCTACAGTGAACCACAGTGGTAGTAGCATCATGCTGTGGAGATATTTTTCTTCAGCTGGCCAGAGATAGTGGGGCAATTGATAGAGTTAAATACCCAAGAATCTTGGAAGAAAACTTGGAAGATGCTGCAAATTTCAATTCAGTTTTATTTATATAGCGCCAATTCACAACACATGTTGTTTCAAGGCACTTCACAACAGTCAGGTTCATACATTCCAATTAATCTTAACCATTGAACTAACAGTCAAAGTTAGTTATTTATTCAAATTGGATAAAAAGTTTTTCTGTCTAAGGAAACCCAGCAGATTGCATCCAGTCAGTGACTTGCAGCATTCACTCCTCCCAGATGAGCATGTAGAGACAGTGGACAGTCACTGGTGTTCACTTTGCAGCAATCCCTCATACTGAGCATGCATGTAGCGACAGTGGAGAGGAAAAACTCCCTTTTAACAGGAAGAAACCTCCAGCAGAACCAGGCTCAGTGTGAGCGGCCATCTGCCATGACCGACTGGGGGTTTGAGAGAACACAGCAGAGACACAAAGAGAACAAAGAAACACTGATCCAGGAGTACTTTCTATGGGAAGGAAAAGTAAATGTTAATGGATGTAGCTCCTTTAGTGGTTTCACCTAGAAAGAAAGAACAGATAAACTCTGAGCCAGTTTTCAAGGTTAGAGTCTGAAAGAGAGCACATAGTTAGTTACAGTAGAAGCTCAGTCAATCACCATGTCTAGGAGAGAGAAAGGGTTAAACACTAAAAGACAGGGCCATGTGGATCATCGGTAGAGGGTGAGCATTAAGTTGTTGCCAGCAGAAGCTCGGAAGATTCCCCTCACCAGAAAGGTGTCACAGGTAGACACAGAGCCAGGCCAGGTGTAGCTTCTAGGAAGAGAAAAGAGAGAACGTAAAGTTAAAATCTGAAATAACAGCAAATAATGCAAAATTGGAGAGTAGTGTGAGAATGTAGCGAAGAGGGTGAAAGTGGTCATTATGTCCTCCAGCAGCCTAAGCCTATAGCAGCATAACTACACAGATAGTTTCAGTTCAGATTATTTAGTCAAACAGCGCCTATTTACAACAATGTCGTCTCAAGGAACCCCACAAAGGGTCCCACTGATGGTCATTGTTATACTAAAAACCACAATGATTGGGATACCTCTCTCCGTCAGACTGATTATAACCATTGGAAAAGAGAAGGGATCATACAGGTAGCAGAAATGGAGGGTGTGAAGACTTGAGAATTGAGTGGACGTTCACCTTCCAGCAGGACAACAACCCTAACCATACAGCCAGAGCTACAATGAACTGGTTTAGATCAAAGCACTTTAATGTGTTAGAATGGCCAAGTCCAAGTTCATAACTAAATTCAATTGAGAATCTATAGGGAGACTCTCTACCCAATCTGAGCCAAAGGTCAAAGGTGGTTGTACCTAGTCTTTGCTTGGGGGTGTTTGTGGGTGTGTATGCGAATGCATGCCACACAGGAAAAATACTATGAATCCTTTTCTTCCACTACACAATCATATAGAAGGGGTAAAGCGTACGACCCTGTATGGAGGCCTTAGTCCTTGATGCAGGCTGTTGTAGGTTCGAGTCCCGGCCTATTGACGTGTACTGCATGTCCTCCACCCCCTGTCCACCCAATTTCCTGCAATCTCACTTTTGAAAGAATGTGAAAAATGAGGCCACAATGCTAAAAATGTTACAAAAAAGAGACTAAATACACACATTGAACTTTTGTGATTCTAACATAACTAAATGTGGAAAAGCCCAAGCAGTAAACATATTTCTGCATTGCTAATTTGGCTGTTTTGGAGACTGATCAATCTGTCAGTCAGGGAACTGCTTTCACGGATCCATTGAAATCAAACTATACTGGCTAGATGTCTATGGTGTTGGGATTACCTTGAGTTTACTACAGCATCTGGTGCAGAAATGACAAATAAGTAGCTTTGTTCATTTTCTTAATGGTATTTTTGACTTTGCAATGTCCTCAAAATGATTTTTAGATTGTGATGACTCACTGTACCCTCAGAGAGATAAAACTAGTTTCCTCAGATTAAATACTTTATCAAGTTCCGTTAATGTCAGCACAGCTGATGAAGATCAGTAGCTGAAGCCTCTTGAGCTGACCAATCAGAGACGGAGGCCCCCCCACATTAACTGTGAACTTTTAACATACTGAAAAAAATAACATTCAGATAGGAGCTTCTTTGTATGGAGATACAGTCAATCAGTCAGTCATTTTTTACCGCTTCTTCCATAGTGGGTGACGGGGTAGAGATACATTAAATCTGTAATATTTTTCATTTAAAATTTTTATTTAAAAAAAACTCTAGTCCTGATCGTTAAAAAAATTAAATGCTGTAATATATAACAAATTATAAATGTTAATACTTAAACTGTATGTAAGAACAGTACTGAATTTAAAATACTGAGGTTTTTCTTACCTTAACACTAAGAACAGTGTCTTTTAGTGTTATGGTTCCTGGCCTCCAGGGGGACTCAAGAGTGACTTTACTTTTTTCCTGTGTGTTTCAGGTTTACCTTGCTGCCACAGGTGTGATGTATTGCAGCTCGTCAGCCACATCATATAGGGCTTTCACCTCAGAGGTGTCCCTTGCCCCTCTTTTCCTCTGGGCCTTGATCTTGTGTGATCTTGTTTGTGTGGTGTGCTTTGAAAAGCTTTACAGTAGTTTTGTGTGGGTACTTTGTCATTGGGTAACTGAAAAGGAAAGTTTGTTTTTTTGTTCTTCTCACAATGGAAGCTGGAAGGGTTCTCTGCCATTTTTCTCCTGTTTTGTGGTCAGGCAGGGAGCTCAGCCTTTGTACTTTTAAGTTTACTCTTAAATAGAGATAGTTTGCTTTCATACTTAGTGGGGGGTGTTTTGTTAATTATTTTGGCCTCGGAGACCCTGAAGCTTAAAGCTTCACTGTGTTTAAATCTTGTATGTTTGTAATTTTACCATTTCAATATTTTAAAATAAATCGAATCTTCATTCACTGACATCAACTGCTTAAGGGGTTATTTCCTTGTTTTATGTTACACCCAGTGCCATGACTGAACTTCCTTAAGTGGATTGTAACAGTTAGTTATTACCATGTTAGTTATTACTATGATTTTAGCAGTTAGTTATGTGAAAACAGTCATTTTAAAGGCCTCAGTATTTTTTTTTCCCTTGCTTTTCTGTCACTGATATTACAGTATCACAGCCATAATCAGGTGACTGGAAACATGCTGGACTTTTCATGGAGGAATGTAACTCCTGTGAAATTGGGATCAGTTCAGCTTTCCTTGTTTGAACCAGAGCTGGACTCCGACGAACCCCAAACCATGATGGGTGCTGCTGGAAACGACAAAGCTGAAGCAGACTGAAAAGATTGGACTGGTCTGGTCTTACTTCCACTTTTTTCAGTCTGACTGGTTTCATGCTTATTGGTTGAAACTATTGAATAACATTAAATTCTGCTTGTGTTGCCTCAGCTATTTCTATGACATGCCAGATTAGATGCAGTACATGCATCTGAACAAGCATGAAACATTTAATAAAACAACTCTATATTGTTGACTGCAGGGCGAGGTGAGTTTGTGTTTTTACTCCTGCCCTCTGGTGTTGACAGTAATGGTGTTGATGCTGTATTGGAGCTGCAGGTATGTTGACAATAACTTGTGGAATTGGACTCATTATATCTGCAAGGTGATTATTCTTGGGCCGGTGGTGTGTATAATGGTGAACGGTGTTGTCTTTAGCCAGCTAATGACATTTCGGAAACTAGATATGATAGAGAAATTGTTGTGTAATGCAGGTTATATCTGTGAAACCTCGGAATCATCTTCCAGTTCCAGCTTCTTACCAAAATTGCTCAGGCCATAAGATATGATTAAAAACTTGGTTTGAAATGGACCCTCCCCCAGTGGGCCCACCACCTGCAGGGGGAACCGTGAGGGACCGGTGCAAAGAGGATTGGGTGGCGGACGAAGGTGGAGACCTCAACGGCCCGATCCCCGGATGCTTAGGCTGGCTCTAGGGACGTGGAATGTCACCTCGCTGGGGGGGAAGGAGTCTGAGCTTTTGCGGGAGGTCGAGAGATATCGACTAGAAATAGTCGGGCTCGCCTCCACGCACAGCGTGGGCTCTGGAACCCATCTCCTTGAGAGGGGTTGGACTCTCTTCTACTCTGGAGTGGCCCACGGGGAGAGGCGGCGGGCTGGTGTGGGTTTGCTTGTTGCCCCCCAGCTCAGCAGTCTCGTGTTGGGGTTTACCCCAGTGGATGAGAGGGTTGTATCCCTGCGCCTTCGGGTTGGGGAGAGGTCTCTGACTATCATTTCAGCCTACGGGCCGAGTGGTAGTGCAGAGTACCCTGCCTTCTTGGCGTCCCTGTCGGGGGTGCTGGATAGTGCCCCTCCCGGGGACTCCATTATTCTGCTGGGGGACTTCAACGCCCACGTGGGGAACGACAGTGACACCTGGAGAGGCGTGATCGGGAGGAATGGCCTCCCCGATCTGAATCCGAGTGGTGTTTTGTTATTGGACTTCTGTGCTAGTCACGGATTGTCCATAACGAACACCATGTTCAAACATAAGGGTGTCCATCAGTGCACTTGGCACCAGGACACCCTAGGCAGGAGGTCGATGATCGACTTTGTTGTCGTATCATCAGACCTTCGGCCGCATGTTTTGGACACTCGGGTGAAGAGAGGGGCTGAGCTGTCCACTGATCATCACCTGGTGGTGGCCGTAAGGTCTGCGGTGCCTGTCGTGGCGGCAATCCCAGAACCCGGTGGTGGACACCGGCAGTAAGGGATGCTGTTAAGCTGAAGAAGGAGTCCTATCAGCTGTGGTTGGCTTGTGGGACTCCTGAGGCGGCTGACGGGTACCGTGAGGCCAAGCGTGCTGCGGCGCGGGCTGTGGCAGAGGCAAAAACTCGGGCCTGGGAAGAGTTCGGTGAGGCCACGGAGAAGGACTACCGGTTGGCCTCGAAGAGATTCTGGCAAACCGTCCGGCGCCTCAGGAGGGGGAAGCAGTGCTTTGCCAACACTGTTTATAGTGGGGGCGGGAGACTGCTGACCTCGACTGAGGACATTATCGGGCGGTGGAAGGAGTACTTCGAGGATCTCCTCAATCCTGCCATCACGCATTCCGTGGTGGAAACAGAGGCTGGGGACTCGGGGTTGGACTCTTTCATCACCCAGGCTGAAGTCACCGAGGTGGTTAAAAAGCTCCGCGGTGGCAAGAATTCGGGGGTGGATGAGATCCGCCCTGAGTACCTCAAGTCTCTGGATGTTGTAGGGCTGTCATGGTTGACACGCCTCTTCAACATTGCGTGGCGGTAGGGGACAGTGCCTCTGGACTGGCAGACTGGGGTGGTGGTCCCCCTTTATAAGAAGGGGGACCGGAGGGTGTGTTCCAACTACAGGGGGATCACACTCCTCAGCCTCCTTGGTAAGGCCTACGCCAGGGTATTGGAGAGGAGAGTCCGACCGATAGTCGAACCTCGGCTTCAGGAGGAACAGTGTGGTTTTCGTCCCAGCCGTGGAACACTGGACCAGCTCTATACCCTCTACAGGGTGCTCGAGGGTTCATGGGAGTTTGCCCAACCGGTTCACATGTGTTTTGTGGACCTGGAGAAGGCATTCGACTGTGTCCCTCATGATGCCCTGTGGGGGGCGCTCCAGGAGTATGGAATCGGGGGCCCTTTATTAGGGGCCATCCGGTCCCTGTACGAGCGGAGCAGGAGTTTGGTCCGCATTGCCGGCACTAAGTCGGACCTGTTCCCAGTGCATGTTGGACTCCGGCAGGGCTGCCCTTTGTCGCCGGTCCTGTTCATAACTTTTATGGACAGGATTTCTAGACGCAGCCAAGGGCCGGAAGGGGTCTGGTTTGGGGACCAGTGGATTTCGTCTCTTCTTTTTGCGGATGACATGGTCCTGCTGGCCCCCTCTAGCCAAGACCTACAGCATGCGCTGTGGCGATTCGCAGCCGAGTGTGAAGCGGCTGGGATGAGGATCAGCTCCTCCAAGTCCGAGGCCATGGTACTCGACCGGAAAAGGGTGGCTTGTCCTCTTCAGGTTGGAGGGGAGTTCCTGCCTCAAGTGGAGGAGTTTAAGTATCTCGGGGTCTTGTTCACGAGTGAGGGAAGAATGGAGCGGGAGATCGACAGACGGATCGGTGCAGCTGCCACAGTAATGGGGGCGCTGTGCCGGTCCATTGTGGTGAAGAGAGAGCTGAGCCGAAAAGCAAAGCTCTGAATTTACTGGTCGGTCTACGTTCCTACCCTCACCTATGGCCATGAACTTTGGGTCATGACCGAAAGAACGAGATCACGGATACAAGCGGCTGAAATGAGCTTCCTCCGTAGGGTGGCCGGGCACTCCCTTAGAGATAGGGTGAGGAGCTCGGCCATCCGGGAGGAGCTCGGAGTAGAGCCGCTGCTCCTCCACATTGAGAGGAGCCAGTTGAGGTGGCTCGGGCATCTATACCGGATGCCTCCTGGACGCCTTCCTCGGGAGGTGTTCCAGGCACGTCCCACCGGGAGGAGGCCCAGGGGACGGCCCAGGACACGCTGGAGGGACTATGTCTCTCGGCTGGCCTGGGAACACCTTGGGCTCCCCCCGGAGGAGCTGGAGGAGGTGTCTGGAGAGAGGGACGTCTGGGCGTCTCTGCTGAGTCTGCTGCCCCCGCGATCCGGTCCTGGATAAGCGGAAGACGACGAACGAACGAACGAAATGGACCCTGAAGAGCTTTGAAAATGATATCTCCTGGTTTTGGTCTGTCCAGGTCCTCGTTCCCTATCATTCCCATGTGTTCATGATCCTGCATTCGATGCAATGCTCCTAAATGTGGCTCAGATGTTATCATGACACTTCACAGAAAAAATGGACTGCTCTGAGAGACGCATTCAAATAAACATGCTATGACAAAGTTTTGGCTCAATGACAATCTGCCTTGGATACTTAACCTTTTAGCTTTCTCACATTTTTGTCCATTGCCACTATATGCAGTGAATTGCAGATAAATCTATGGGATAAACCCGATGAAGTAAACTCAAACATGGTTTTCTTTCTTTTTTAAATCTGAAATGTGTGGCATGCACTTGTATTCTTATTGTAATTCTACATGAGCTATGCATCTCTCCAGCTCTTCCAGAGTTAATGTGGGTCTCTTGGCTGCTTCTCTGATTAATGCTCTCCTTGTTCAATCTGTCAGTTTAGGTGGACATCCATGTCTTGGTAGGTTTACAGCTGATCTACCCTCTTAAAATGTCCAGATGATGGACTGAACATAGTTCTGTGAGATGTTCAAAGCTTGGAATATTTTTTTAGAATCTAACTCTGCTTTAAAACGTCTCCACAACCTTCTCGCCGAGTTGTCTGTTGGGTTCCTTGGTCTTCTTGAGGTTGTTTGTTCACTGATGTTCTCAAACAAACCTCTGAGGCCCTCACAAAACAACTGCATGTATACAAAGATTAACACACATAGAGAAGGGCACTGTTTACTCATCAGGGGCCTCTGAAGGCAGTGATATGATTTTATTTCACGGGTTACTTAAGTAAAGGGGGGCTGAATCCAAAGGCACTCAACTGTCACAGTATATTTTCTTCACAAAACAAACCTACAAAAAATCATTTTCAGTTCACAAGCTAAGTAGGGAACTCAGCAACATACAGAAGACTGTGCTCTGGTCAGATGAGACCAAAATCAAACCTACATGCACAATGCATTGTTTAAAATACGGTGGCAGCACCATGCTGTCAGAAAGGTTTACAAGCTATTTGCTAAGGGAGGGCTGAATGCACATGCATGCCACACTTTTCAGATTTTGCATGATTTTCTCTCCACCTTGTAATCACGCAACTACTTTGCCCTGGTCTTTAACATAACATTTTTATAAAATCCACTGAGGTTTGTGGTTGTATCATGAGAAACATTCATGGGGAAAAGAATGCTTTTGTAAAGCACCATATGTGATATCACAGGAGGTCTGCAATGTTGGATTTTTCTCAACACTCACATGTAACATGAAGGTACAATGCAGTGGTGTCTGAACCAAGCGTGTTCTCTGCCAGTGCTGTAACTCGAAATATTCCGGCTGACTTGTAAACATGTTTGATCCCCTCCTCGGTCCAGCTCAGGTTGGAAAAGGAGACTGCTGTCCCATCGCCGAAATCCAGCTGGATGTTGGTCCTCAAAGAGTCTCCCTGAAACACAGCAAAACAGAGCTCTGTTTTATTTTGAAAGGAACTTTCTGAAACCTATATACACCTCTGTGTGTACAGTAAATTACAGATTTAAAAGTCTCACTATATGAATGACTTAATTTCAGCTGGTTGGCTACCTGCCTGGTATAACACAACATAATGCAAAACATAAAGACACAATGAGTCAACACCAGATGAATGTAACAACAAGCATGCTTGAAAATGCTTTAGAAATCTAGCCTTTAAAAAAGTCCCTGTTCCTCCGTCTTTGTATTATAGTTGATTATTTGTTGAAGTTTTGTTTCACTGAGTATTTTCAGCAGAATTCAACCACTAATGCATTATATTTTGGACAAAATTATAAAACTTATAAACTATCATATAGAAAGTGCAGAAAGACCAGTCTCGTCAGCTTCGGGGAGTCTCCACACAGAAACAAATTTGTTCTGTCCATCATTATGAGAAATACCAGTAAATAGAAGAGTAAAATATAACCAAGAAGGAAAAGAACTGTACTAAACTCTTAACTGAGCAGTTAGAGGAAAGCATTTTAAAAGTACAGCGATTTGGCCTGCAGGCAGCTTTAGACAGAAGAGATGATGAAACAGGGTGTATGTAGCAGCTTTATTAGAAATGTTGACATTAAATTAAAAGAAAAAACTGAGCATAACTTCTTTAGTTATAACAGTGAAGAATACAGCTGTTACAGTATGCAGATACCTCTCTAATTGGATACAGATAGGTCACTGGTTGTCAAGGCTATTTGTGTAGTCCTAATGCTTTTATTAGAATTACTTGAATGCTTTAACCAGCAGCAGCTATGACCACAAACTGTAGTGGATGAAAATCAACATGTTTAAAATGCCATCCATTATGGAAAGAAACAGATTTAACACTACAAAATGAAAGATAAACACTGAGTGTGATCCTGAACCAAACAATAAATGAATGTATTTCCCTTATAGGTATATTTCCCCACCAATAAATACGTTTATTTTATGTTGTCAAACTTTTGGCCCTGATCCACCTTTAGGGGTGTTGGGTCCAGCCATGGATTACAACATTTAAAGGCCAGTGTGATATTTTCTGAATATCCACAGTAACCTAATTCCAGCACAGGCAGAAACAGAAGGACAGCAGACTTCCCGTGACGTCACTGTTTGAATAAAAACCCCGATTTCCAACAAATAGACATCTTCTACACAGTTCCCCAGCGGAGCTGGAAGGAGAGACAGCACACTAATGTCTCTTAGCTGGGAAGCAGATAAACTGGATCCAAAAATGTAATACGATCACACAATCACATACAACAAAGTTAAGTAATGATTTGCTGTTCGAGTATCCGGCATCCAACGAATGAATAAAAGTTGTTTCAACTCATACTTTTCAGCCAAAAACAGATTTGAACATGTCTCTGTCCTCTCTCCATAGTATCACTTGTTTATATTTGCAAACCACTGATTTATGTTTCCATTTTCTATTAGCTTTCTGTGGAGCTGGTTTGTTGAGAAGTTGGGTTGTGTGTGAACACAGGCTTTTGTGTTTGCCTTCGCAGGGTGCACAAGTCTTCAGCTGCATGCACAGTTTCCTCTGGGAATCACATTTGCTGCTATCCGAGGTACAGCACACAGAGTGTCGTAGGCTCCAGCTTCAACAGCAAATAAGGCATTCGACTCAACCTCAGACTTCCACTGTCACAATACCTCCATAAAGTTACTTGGGCTCCTCACTTGCAGTGCTGGATTGAAAGCCCAGCTCCACCAAAGAACATTTAACACAAAACCAAAACAAGACTTTGTTCTTGTTGTTCCTCCTCTTTGCCTCTTTCCATCCATACCTGAGTGTCTTTTTTATTTGCATCAGAGTGAATGGGAATATGTACTGTCCCTCTGTCTGCAATAATACTTTTAATAAGTGGATGGACAGAACAGGAAGCAGCTAAGCTTCCGGGGATTTGACACTCGGGGTATTGTTAAGAACCGTAATGAGTTGGCACTCAAACAATACTCCTTCTTAGTGGTACCGATATCATTTAGCTCTGCTCAGCATCTGCGGGGCATCCCGTGTTTACAGTCTATATGAGCCACCCTGGGATTCACTCATCTGCATGAAAGTGATGCTGACCCATCTCCCTAAAATGTCACTCTTTGTGTCCACGTCTCTCCGAGGGCTGAGCAGATCCAAACACATCGCAGCGTGCAGCCTTGAGGCTGGAGCATTTCTGCCTGTTCCCAGTGACAGTGCTACTGTGGAGGCTAACAGGGATTTGGAAACACGACGCAAGCATTTGTTAAGGTGTTAGACCTTCACCTACTGTCAGTGGGATGTGTGACAACAAAAGAACAAATGTTCTGGTTATATCTGCTGCAGGCAGACCTGATAACATGAATTTCTGCAGCAAAGGTCAATCCTGGCACTGAAAAATAAGCCAGCTGTTGGCCAAAAAACACAAATGTATGCAACTGGATTGTTTTAGGATTATCCTTATTTTTCATCATTTAATGATTTGCATAAGTTCATGTTGTTGTTCCTAAATCCATACAGATATCACAAAAACTAAGGCAGACCAACAGATTGCAAAGGCTGTGCTAAAATCAGAAATGAATCTGTGCCCAGCAATCTTCAAGCAGTAGATTATAAAGAACCCTGCTGGGTATGCAATGGTGATTTTTGACCGAAACCCAAACATTTCTTAACTTAGAGCTTATTAACAGAGCTATAACAATAGAATGCTGACCAAAATCCATAAAACTAACCTAACACAAGTGGTAAACAAAGCAATGATGAATGGGTGCACAGGGGCAAACTGACAAAATAATACTTCAATAAATAAAATATAGAGCAGGAAAAATTACTTTCTGTCAGTAATACAGTTAAACCCAATATTATTCAAATCCCTGGCAGATATAGGTTTACATTAAACTTTTAAATGCACCAACAAGTGTCATCTGGCCCTGTGATGAAGAAAGAATGTGGAAGTCAGCCACTGGGAATAAGTCATATTTGACATGCCGTTTTTGATAAAATATAAATAAATTTTTTCTTTTTTGTGTTTTTTTCAAAACAGATACTCCTCGGTCGGTGGGTCCTCAAACTCCCTATTTCATATTTTTGTGGAGAAACCTTGTATACAAAGCGCGTCCACACGCACACTCACAGGTGTTAATCTTCAGGTATTGACAGATACACAGATGTTTTATGTTGGGCTGCACCTCTCACTAAGTACATTTTACATTCATAAATACCATGTGCTATTTTGTTAAAAAAAAAAAAAAAACAGCTGCAGGTGTATAAGCAAGCAGGGTGTAATCTTTTATTCTCTTCATCCTTCTTTCTCTCCTCCACTCTTTCCTTCTTTTCTCCCCTTTTTCCCATTTGCCCCATCTCTCTCTTTTTCAAGCTTCCATTTTCCTTTTTATTTCTGTCTCCGTGTCCGTAACAATTGAAATATTCCCAAATAAGTTTATAATAAAGTTTCTTTTATAAATATCAAGCAGAGCTTTAAAGCATTAGCTGTGATGCTCCGCCTGTGAAAGTAAATCTGTTGGGCAATTTCTTGGCACTCAGACAACAATTATGAGCAAAACTCTGCCGGACAGGACACAGTAAAAAAAAAAAAAAAAAACAGATACTCCTCTTGCACAGCTTTATTATCTTTAGTGACACGCCTGTCTCATTTACTATCAGAAACAACTTGGTTGAATGGAAATAATTTTAGGTGTAAATCTGACAGCGGTATGAATAAATGTAGGTTTAACTGACCTCCGCCAAGGAGGTTTTTCAGCAGTGGCTTGTCTATTTGAAAAACATCTCAAAACGTTCTAAACAGATTAGGATGAAATGTTCAGACATGTTCAAAAGTTGTTTATTTGGACAAGGAACAGATGATTAGATTTTGGAGGTGATGTGGAGCCCCATCTGGATCCAGGAGTTTCTTGAAGGATTCCTTAGTGCCAGATCACGTTGCAGGAACTTGGAATTCCCACATGGCTCCTCACCCTGCCAGCAGCTATGGCCAACGGTCATCCAGAATACAGCTCATCAGTATGGAATGAAGCTGACAGGCAACTTTATTAGGTACACCTGTTCAACTGCTTGTTAATACAAAGACCAAATCAACCAGTCACATGGAAGCACCTTAATGCATTGGGCATCTAAACAGTACAACTTGCAGAAATTCAAAGTGAGGATCAGAATGGGAAAGAAAGGGAATTTAAGTGACTTAATTTGATGGTACCAGTTGGTCTGAGGATTTCAGACAGATGGGCTGGGATTTTTACACGCAGCCATCTCCTGTCTTTACAGAGAATAGTCCAAAAAAAGAGTAAAAAATCAGTTGTGTGAATGATAACACCTTGTTGATTAAGGTCAAAGGGGACTCGCCGACCTGGTTTGAGGTAATAAATAGGCAACTGTAGCTCAAATAACAACTTGTTACAGCATAGGTATGCAGAACATCAGCCCTGAAAGCTCAACTTGAGGAACCTTGAAGCTGATGGGCTCCAACAGCAGAAGGCAAGGCAAGTTTATTTAAATAGAACATTTCAGTAGCAAGACAATTCAAAGTGCTTCACATGAAGGAAAAAATAAAAATAAAAACATAAGTCAAAGTACATTGGAGTGGCATAAAGGTAATTCAAAAATAAAGAGAATAGAATGATGAATAAGAAAATGAAAGGAAAGTTGGACTGAAAACCTAATTTTAGATGGCACAGTCAAAGGCCACTCTAAACAAATTAGTTTTTATTCTTGATTGAAAGCAACCTAGGGTTTCAGTGCTTTTACAGTTGTCCGGTAGTTTATTCCAGATTCATGGAGCATAAGAACTAAAAGCTGCTTCTCCATGTTTGGTTCTGGTTCTGGGTATGCGGAGTAGGTTTGAGCCAGATGACCTGAGAGGTCTGGGTGGTTGATACACTGACAACAAGTCTGTAATGTATTTTGGTGCTAAGCCATTCAGTGATTTATAGACTAACAGAAGTATTTTAAAGTCTATACTCTGAGCTACCGGGAGCCAGTGTAGGGACTTTAGAACCGGGCTGATCTGCTCCACTTTCTTAGTTCTAGTGAGGATGCGGGCAGCAGCGTTCTGGATCAATTGCAGCTGTCTGATCAACTTTTTAGGCAGACCTGTGAAGACACCGTTGCAGTAATCAATTCTACTAAAGATGAACGCACAAATTAGTTTTTCAAGGTCCTGCTGAGACATTAGTCCTTTAATCCTGGAGATGTTCTTTAGGTGATAGAAGGCTGACCTTGTTACTATCTTTATGTTCCTCTGAAGGTTCAGGTCTGAGTCCATCACTACACCCAGGTTTCGAGCCTGACTGGTGGTTTCTAGCTGTATTAACTGAAGCTGTGTGCTAACTTTTAATCGCTCCTCCTTTTGTCCAAAGATTATTACTTCAGTTTTGCTTTGATTCAGCCCATCCATGCATTGATTTCTTCTAAGCATTTATCCAGCGCTTGAATGGGTTCATAGTCACCTGGTGACATTGTAACATATAGCTGTGTGTTGTCTGCATAGTTATGATAACTTACGTTGTTGTTTATTAAAATCTGAGTTAGGGGAAGCATGTAGATATTGAATAAGAGGGCCCTAAGATGGACCCTTGGGGAACGCCACATGTGATTTTTGTGGTCTCTGATTTAAAGTTACCTACTGACACAAAAATGTCCCTGTCCTTCAAGAAGGATTTAAACCAATTGAGTGCTGTACCAAAAAGGCCGACCCAGTTTTCCAGGCGCTCTAATAAAATGGAGTGATCAACAGTGTTGAATGCTGCACTAAGGTCCAATAATACCAGCACTGTGGTTCCTCCACAGTCTGCATTTATATGGATGTCACTGAACACCTTGACAAGAGCAGTCTCTGTACTGTGGTGAGCAGGAAGCCAGACTGGAAGACATCGAAGCGGTTGCTCGTTGTTAGTAAGTTGTTTAACTGCTGAAACACAGCTTTTTCAATAATCTTACTGATGAAGGGGAGGTTTGATATAGGCCTGTAGTTCTGTAGTAGCAGCTTGTCCAAGTTGCTCTTTTCAATAAAGGTTTGATAATTACTGTTTTCAGGGCCCGGGGGAAAACACCTGACAAAAGGGACATGTTTATTATTTGTGTTAAATCAAATGTTATTACAGGCAAAGCTTTCTGAAGGAAAGCTGTGGGTAAAACATCGAGACAGCAGGAAGAAGAGCTTAGTTGCTGTACGATTTCTTCTAAGTTTTCATAGTTTATTTGGTGAAATTTTGTCAAAATCAGTTCTAGTTGGAGACAACATTGGTACTGGAGTTGATGTGGATGTGCTGACTGCCTCTCTGATCTTTTGGGTTTTTTCAATGAAGAAGTTAACAAATTCATTGCAGGCCCTGGTAGAGTGGAGTTCAGATGCTACAGTTACAGGAGGGTTTGTTAACCTGTCGACCGTGGCAAATAAGGCATGAGCATTGTTAATGTTTTTTTCTGATGATCTCAGAAAAGAAAGATTCCCTTGCATTTTCAGTTGTAGGTTATATCTGTATGGTCTCTTTTTATAGAGAATGTAGTGAACCTGGAGTCTAGTCTTTCACCACCTGCGTTCAGCTTTTTGACACTCCCACTCAGATGGCCACACCTGGTGCCACTCCGGCACCAGGCTCTGGATGTGTTGAAAACACCATTAAAAGCTGCCAACTGAAAGGTTTGGTGGTATAACTGGCTGTTTAAAAAACATTAAAGTTAAACAAATCCAAATTTTGCTTTAAGTAAAATAAGAAAGGGTGAGTCATCCCAAGCTGTGATTTCACAGATCCTAAAAATGAACACAGTGGTTAATATTTTAGCTGGAAACCCTCAGTTGCCTGGTGTGGCTGTCATGTTCAATCACAGAGTTCATCTGTGGAAAAAATCCTCATTGTTTCCCACTGGGGAAAGCTCGCCTCACAAAATTAATAACGTGGAAGAACAACTATGGAACATTTTCTTTCAAACGTAGCTCTTTAAAAAAGAAGAAACAAAGTGATAAAACAGAAAATGGAGAAGCAGTGAGTGAGAAACCACGCCTGTGGCAGCAATAACTCTCCATTGTTCTTTTCTGTCAGACATCAGTCTTTCACCTTGTGTTGGAGGAAGTCTGACACAGTCTGCTTTCCAGCATTGTTCTGGTTCCATAAGGTTATCACACATTCATTTTTGCACAGCTCATTGAGGGTCCCACCGCATTATTTCAATCAGACTGAGGTCACTACTTTAACTAGGGCAATTCTTTTTTTTTAATGACATGGACAACTTTTGTCTGGGACAAAGGTTCAAGTGAAGATCTTGATGACTGGGGAGCTGCATCAGTGTATTTGTAACCAAGCGTTTCCAGGCCCTCCCTTTCTGTTTGTGTTTCATATCGGTGGACTTCACACAATCCTCTGTTAAACCTAGTTTAACTTTAGTTAGTTGGGGTCAGGGCGGGAGAGACTGCTGTCAGCTAGCAGTGGGGTATTGAGTTGGTTGTGCACTGTAAGCAAATCATAACTTTCATGCAAAAAAGTTTAATTTGCTTCTCAAAATCAGATTTAACCTTGGTGCATACACATTACAGAGATGAATTAATTCTACACTGTGATGAGCCATACCCATTTAAAAGGCGGAGAGCAAATAAGAAAGAAAGAGCCTCTCAAACCTTTTCTCGCCGATGTAGAATGAGCGTGAACATTCTGAGCGTTGGTCGGCTGAGATTCAGGCATGAGCCCATTATGTCTCTGCCAACTGCTTTCTAAAAACTGAATCCATCTGAATCCATCTGTGCATGTAAATATTGTATTGCATAAAAGGTTTCTGAACAAAACAAAAAGCAGAATACTCACAGATTTTATTAAATCACCAAATATGTTTCAGTTTTTTTTCCTAATTCTATTTTTAAATGAACCGAAGAGCCTTTATTTCATAAAATATTTAGTGCCATTTTCTTTGCCCAAGAAATACATCCAACTGGAGGTTCATGAATATAAATTAAATTCTGAATTCATCATGAGAATTTTCTTAAATAAGTCTGAGGCGACAAAGATCCCTCCGCCCACCTTCCCATCTTTCTGACGAGCCATCTACCTTCCACAGGTCCCTTCCCTCCCTTCTCTCACTGTTACTGAAAGACAACAAGCATCAGTTTTTTTAACCCATCACACCATAATACAAAACCGGGAAGCTCCCAGAGGAGACCAGCTGAGTGGTCTGTGGGTGAGAAGCATGGAAGCGGTTACCCAGTGACCAGGCAGCCAGGCCAGCCTGACTCTTAACACAGCACCTCTCACTAACTAACAGGGTCTCTGGTGGGGTCTTTTATTTCTGCTTGTGGCTCAGAACTACTGCATGGTGTGGGCGATGTGCAGGGAACTGACTGTGCTCGTGTTAGAGAGCAGTAACTTTCCAAGAAATCACCAGACATTTCTCAAGCTCCAGCATTTGTGCCTCAGGGTTTTACAAACAGAACAATGTATGTATGACTCCATGCTGTACCTTTGGTCTCAGTCTCAGCTCGAAGTTTTTTCCAAAGTGCAACATGATCAGTGTATTTTCAGAACAACGTAATAAGTTTAGACTATTTTGTTCCCATTTAAAAATGCTGTGAAGAAGTATTTCCCATCTCACAGATTTCCTCTGTTTGTTGTCACACTTCAAACAAATGTTAACATTAGATGACCTGAGTAAATACAAAATACAGTTTTCAAATTACGATTTCATGATTTTGGGAAAAAGGTATTAAAAGAAACCGGATCCAGTGTGAAAAAAGTAGAACTATGGAACATTTTCTGCAAATTGTGGCCCCACAGAGCCCTGATCTCAACATCATGGAGTGTGTCTGGGATTACATGAAGAGACAGAAGGATGTGAGAAAGCCTCCATCCACAGAAGATCTGTGGTTTGTTCTCCAAGATGTGTGGAACAACCTACCAGCCGAGTTCCTTCAAAAACTGTGTGCAAGTGGACCTAGAAGAATTGATGCTATTTGGAAGGCAAAGGGTGGTCACACTAAATATTGATTTGATTTAGATTTCTCTTTTGTTCATTCACGGCATTTTGTTGATTGATGAGAATAAATAATTAACACTTCCATTTTGCATTCTTTGTTTACAGCATTTTTTCACACCTGCCTGAAACGTTTGCACAGCACTGTATGTCTGCCCATCGGTTTGTGACCGTAAGCTCAGCTGTTCTTGGATTACGCAGCAGGACAATGATCCAAAGAAACACCAGAAAGTTCCACCTCTTAATGACAGGAAGAGGAACTGGACAGGCCAACCTAAATCACCTGAGAAGCTACAGCAGAACCTTAGAAGTTGCATACTGATCAGCGTATCGGTGTATGAATGTGTGTGTGTTTGGGTGAATGTGGTGCTTGAGTGGTCGCTATCACTGAAAAAGCACTATATAAGTTCAGTCCATTTACCATTTAATTGGGTTGTTTATGTGTGAATACTCTCAAAGAGAGCTGAATTAAAACAATTCTGCAAAGTTTTCAAATGTCCTATGAAGCAATGTGGCCAGATATCATCAGCACTTAATGGCAGTTGTTGTTGCCAAGCATGGAGGAAGCAGTTATTAAGATTTGGGAGCTAATTCCTTGTAGGGACATGTTGGTTTCAATGGCTTGTTTTACTTAATGAACAAAACCATCATTTAAAAATTGTAATTTATATGTGGTTACTTGTACTAAAATCTGTTTAATGATCTAAACTATTTAAGTGCAAAGGGAAAAACTAAGAAAGACATTTGTGGGAGGGCCCAAGCTTTTTCACATCATTGCAATTGTTTGGAAGTCAAAAGTATTAATTGTTGCAATTTTAAAAAATCTGTTTTAATTATTGCAGGGTCTTAAATTCTGCTCAGCAGATGTCCCATAAATGTTCAGTTGGAGCTTAGTTCTTTTTCAGTATTTGCCAGAGTTGTCCAAGCTTTTCATTATGTTCTACAGATCCTGGACAAACTGAACTCACCCACATAAAACAGAAACAATAAAGTATCAACAGGGGATGGGCGATATTGATTAAACTAAAATCACGATAGTTTGTGGTATTTACTGCAGCGGTGATAAACATGGTGATTAAAAGTAGTATACAATTTATCACAGTCCTTTCTTCAGTAAACCTGTCACTGTGTATAGTCACAAACCTCACAAAGCCTCACAAACAAACATATTGCTCTGGAAATAAAACCAGAATTTAAATAGGCTAAATCACTGAGCAAGTGATAAATGTTGTAGCCTTCTTGCAGCCAGGTCACAGGCAGTGCGCAGCAACATCAATTGCAATCAATGCATTTTTTCTTACTCTCTCTTTTTTCCATTAACACCATGTCTGCTGCAATCTCCCTGCGCTTCAGCATGTCGCTCACTAACAGCTCCGGCCTGGGTCTGTCCAAATGGCAAATTTACTTTTGGCAAGCGGAGTTTAAATCCATTCCACATGAAACATAACAGCCCACCCAATATTACATCTAAACAGTTATTTGTATTTGTGAAGTTGCACACACTGATATTTCAAGGACAACTGTAATTCAATATCCCAGGAAATTGTACAATAAAACTCAGTCTCATGCAAACCCAGAAAATGATCCCTGTGGTCTCCATCTAGAGCTGGAATGCTGTCTGATGTATCCATAAGACTTCATGTTCATGTTCATGTTGATTTACCTAGTCATTGTTGTTCTGCAGGTGAACCAAGTCACATCTAAATCGGATCGTTTTCAATGTCAGTGTGTGATTTTTATTCATTTGGGACAAAGCAGTGAGCTTTACCTATACCTGATAGAAAAGGTGAAGGCTCTGTTCATGCTGCCAACAGAGCTTTCCTGCATCCTTTGCATGTATTGTCCACGTTTTTATGTGAGAAAAACTAAAAATGCATTTAAATGTTTTTGTTTGTGTTTGTTTCTATGGAGACTGAACATATGGAGATAAAATAATGATGTAGCAACCTACTCCACACACGCCCACAATCACTTACTGTTGTACTATGCCAGGAACTTTTCTTCCACTAAACTTTCACATCATAGACGTTACTGCTACTAACTGGGAAAGTGGTGCATATTTCAGCTTTTTCGTTGATATTCCAGCTAATTTGAAGATCCGGTTTTGATGAAAAATGGACCAATCTGCAGAACTGAAGCTATTCCAGTTAGCTGTTTCTCTTATCTTAGGTATTCTGTACAGTACAACCTGCTGCTGATATCAAAATATAAAATTAGTTTTATATTCCTAAAAGCAATGAGATCAGCTATTAAGTGATTTAATGCTTTTAGAAGCTTCCGAAATATTAAAAAACTTGTTGAATATTATAAAACACCTTGTGAAAAACATTATTTTATAACAGACAGAATCAAAATAACTAAAGCTTTCAATCATAAGGTAAAAATAAATAGAACTCGTGTGATCTTTAGACCATTTCAAAGGAGAACCCTGTTCCATAAAAACGAGAGATAAATTATCTCCATGGAGATACTTCAGTATCTGTCATTTGGGGATTTGTTCCCTTACCTCCGGTGACCTAATTGCAGCTTTTAGAAAAAAATATATCATTCCTATAAATCTCTAGATTACAAATGAAAGTGGTCCAGCGATATCTTCATGGTATCTGTGTTCTCACCTCATTCAGGTGCACGATGAAGGTGACGTTACTTCCCATGTTGGCCGTGAGTTTGCTGTCTTTGGTGGTCAGGGTGAGTCCCTTAGGGGACCTGTTGGGGCACTGCTGCTTCCTGGCCGTGTACATCTCTTTAACTCCCTTAGTGCAGTTGTTCAACACCACTTTACGGTACCTTAGGAAACAAACATGGAAAACACGTCATTCCATACTGGGATTTTCAGCTCTGACCTTTATATTTATGTCTTTTGTAGTTTTTGAACTAATTTCCTGCTGCATGAACTTGTGGTGTATGGAAAAAGTAGACCTCAGCACAGTTTGGCTGTATTGTGTTAACAGCCTTTGGGACTAGATGACAACTAACAAGACAAGCTGTGTCAGAGGCTGCGACACCACAGGAAGTTTAATCAGTGCAGCAGAGTATAAAACACTGCTGCTCTGATTAAGCTTCGTAAGGTGTCTGTCCCCTGAGGAGTCTCCAAAACCTAGCACGCAGGACACACTTCCCAGGAACAACAAAGGCACGATGCATTAAAATGATCATAGCACAGGCATGCAGATACAGTTTCTAGGTCTCGTCTAAAGCCAGGCTTATAGTACATTGCAAAGTGCCATTTTTAGATTTTGTCAAGTCACAACCACAAGCCTTAATGTACAGTGGGGAGAACAAGTATTTGATACACTGCCACAGACCTGTTAGTTCTTCTTTAAGAAGCCATCCTGTTCACCACTCATTACCGGTATTAACTGCACCTGTTTAAACACGTTGACCTCGTTACTCGTTATGTGTGGACAATGTGATTTTCTGGATTTTTGTTTTAGATTCCGTCATTCACAGTTGAAGAGTACCTATGATAAATACTGAAGACTTCTACATGCTTTACAAGTGGGAAAACACTTATCAAACAAGAATCAAATACTTGTTCTCCCCTCTGTATTTTGTTGGGATTTTAACCCAAAGTAGTCTCTGATACCAGTGCAACTAATTGTCTTCAGACTAGTCTCCGAATCAGTAAACAGAGTCCATCGGTGTGTGTTAGGGTTTGAAAACTTTTGTATTGTTTATCACTCATGTCTGTTCTAAGTGCTTTTCTCTCCTACATGCCATAGAAAGGGATATGTGGGAGGCGAGTGAGTTATGATTACCAAGTCCTCACTCCCTCTCTGTTTAAAATCAAGACACATGAACCCTAACCTTTCTGACCCCACACACACACACGCACACACCCTGAATGTTTGTTGAACTGTGTGTGAACCAGCATGTATAAATAAAGAGGGAGGGGTGCCAACACTTTGTAGTCTGCACTGCAGAGCTACCCTTGCAAGTAAAATTGACTGTATCGTTCCTTGCCTCTGAGTTGATTGAATAATACCTAACATTAATTTGGTCCTTCGAGCCGGATATTATAAGAACTAAACTGATTTTATCTTTCTTTGCAGTGACTGGCGGATCTCCGGGAACAGCCTGACGTCGAGTTAAGCGCACAGCCGCAACTAGGCCTGGTGGCTGAAAGTCCCGGTGTGTGACATTCGCATCTGGCCGGTGGGTTATCGTCTTGCTCGACGCCGGGTGACTCTGGGAGGTTCGACAGAGTCACCTAGAATTCAGCTCAGAGGTGAGATAGCTTTAAAATACAGTACATGAGATAAGAGTAAGCGCTATATAAATAAGAGAAGAAAAGTACTTAAAAGTCGTTGGTAGTGTGTCGCCGATAAGGACACTGCATTGGATAGGTTTTATTTCGCCGGAAAGAAATAGTGATAAATTTAGGTAGGATCTCGCCGCAATGAGATCAGAAACGACTAGGTGGTTCCGCCGTAAAGTGAACTGGATAATTTGGTTGGTAACATTTCGCCGAAAGGAAATGAAATTAAATGTTGAATAATAAGGGAGCTGATAAACTAAGCTAGGTTGACCATACATATTGCTGAAGGGACATACATATGTCAAAATACTAACTGTGTGAGTGCTGCTGTGTGTGTTTGGAGGACTAAACATTTTTGGAAGAATCATAGCCAGATTCTGTTGGTCCTGTTTTCTTTTGCCCATATTAAAAATACCTTTTATCTGGGACATTCATACTCTACAAATATATCTGGGTGAGAAGTTGCTCTGTATTATTATTATTATTTATTTTTTTATTACACATTAACCATTATCTCCTAAAAAATGAAAGGAAAAGGTGGAGATGATTGTGTTAAATGTGCTTTAACTTGGGAAGATAAGTTTGGTTTTTCACAGAGTGGAAGTTTGAGTGTAAATAAGTTAAATAGTTTAAATAGTTTCAAGTAAAACAGTTGATGGATGGAGATGAGAAAAATAAAAAACATAAGAAAAAGATTAAAAAGCACAGAGTGCATCAATTAAGGTGTTAAAGAGTTAAAACTTTCCCGCAGGAAGTTTCGTTTGTCTTAAATATTGCGATCAGTCGGAAAAGAAAGGAGTATAGTGCATGTTATGGTGGACAACTGACTGACTGACTGATAATATTTCTGTGTGGAAAATCTGAACCTATACTAAACTTTTCTTCTGCCTCTCTCACACACATATACACACATATATGGGATTTGAGTTCAACATCTGCGTTTTTGAGTCTGGATTTTAGAAACCTGCCCTTCTCCATGGCTACTCCGCCAGAGATGCTTCTCCAGCACAGCCTGAAAGAGAGAGATCTGCCTTCCTGTCTGCCTGCTTGTTGCAAATCGCAGTGTGAGTTTCCACCAAAACGAAACTCAGAAGAAGTCTGGACCCACTGAGATGGACAACGATCCATGCTGCTGCAGAGCCAGAAGAGCGATACACTGGATTTATATTGAAAGCACATCTTATGCGGGCAGAAGAGAAACAGGCCGGAGCAAAGTTTCTTCTTTCTCCCTCCTGGAGAAGTTAAAGTGGACAAAGAATGATTGAATTTCTCACCAACAGACCTGAAGGGCTTGGTTGTTTTTTTTTGGACTGATAGAGGACTGTGTGCCATGACAGTCTGACTCTGGAGCGATTAAGAAACTGATGGGGGTAACGTACAAACACACACACATTTGCATAAATCTTTTCCTATTTTCTGCAATGAAGAACGCTTATTAACTGCTGCTCATGTGACGCTTGCTTGACGTTGACAGATATAGCGGGTTAAAATATTATTTTAGGGATAGAAAAGTATCTTTAAAAAGGTGATAACTTAGTTCATTTGATACTTTCCGGTTAATTCTTTCAGAGAAGCAAGTTCTCTTTCGTCGTGGAATATTCAGGGTCAATTATTCTAGTTATTAAAAGTTATTAAAAGCAGAGGACGTTACAACATCTCCAAAACTCAGCAGTAACCAAGTGTTTCTATGTTATTCTCAGGACAGATCTCATGAAGGAGTATTTTTAAAACCCATTGCATGCGTAAAACCTGATGGGTTTCTCCTTCAGGTATTATTTTCTGTTGTCAGAGTTTGTATCCCATAAATCTAATGGGTAGAGACCTCATTAAAACAGGCTTAGTTTTACTGCAGATGGTCTTCATACAGTTTCTGACACAGTATTTACAGTTTGGTGCAGTTTTTGTCCACAAGTGCTAACTGACGCTTATGGAAAGTACAAATTTATTGTTTTTCACAGCAGCTGCTGGGAAGAGGTTAAATGAATTTCTTTCCTTCCCTCTTCTGATTCATGCAGCGTGTTGATTTACACCGTACCTTATATCAGGTCCTGACAAAAAATTATGAAAGGCTTGGTTCTGCAGGTTCTTTTTTCTCCATTTGGGGAATGAAAGGAAACCTGATCAGTTCTGTGCTGCATAGAAATATTAAAACACTTGTTGTTTTCTAAGATATCACCAGATAAAACATTTTAAACTTTGAGAGTAATTGGTTTTGTTAAACACATTTTCCTTGGTAAAACAATCCTTTAAAATGAGAATGAAAAAATTGGGTTATTTTTGAAGGTAAGAAAGATTCTGATTGGACAGTGGTACCACACAAAAATTAAACTAATCTCATGTTTCCTAAAAGATTTCATAGAAAAGGCCTTCAGAACCGTAGAGATATTTTCCACCACAGTACCAAGTTTTTTAAGCATGCTTTTTCTTTATTTTAAAACAGATCTGTATTTTTTGTTTTTTGTTTTTTAGCATAATGATGTCTGAAGCTTCTTATGAACTGAGTTAGAAGCAAATATGATCTGAGGTAAATTAGGAGCTGTGAACTAATAATTTTAAATCTGATTATTGTCCAAAAAGAAATAATACACTAACAGATCTGGGGATATTTAGCCAATCCTTTAATCTCTGCAGAAAGTTAACACCATTGTTCAATGCAGTAGTACTCAACTTGTGGTTCCTGGACTCCTGAAGCCCGTGAGCCATAGATTTTGGGTCCATAAAATTATAGTACTTAATTAAAGGTAAACCTATTACCGATTACCTATTAAAACAGATCTAAGCCAATGATGCGTTCCAGTCATTTGGTGGTTTTGAAATGCAATAATACTAAACATTTCTACTCTGGGGACACAGATTGGGGTTGAAGAGTTTTGTTTGGTGCCAAGGTTAGGATTCTTTATAACGAAATAAAGAAAATCCTTACTTTTAGGGAAATAAAAGACAAAATAAATAAAAGCCCTCTTAACAGTAAGAGGATGGTCGGCTCAAACTCCAGTCTCCTTGTTTGATTTTTTTAGGGTTTAAAGATTAAAAGAATACATAGGAGTACAAAGGTACACAACGCAATTTCAGATTACTAAATCATAAAATATTGGAACATTTATCAGCATTTGGATTATTAAAGAGGGGTTCTAGTAATAATTTTCTCCCCAACTCTCAAAATTTAAATAGCCCAAATTAAAGAAAATTATGTTTGTTCTCCTTTTGAAACACTATGTGGAAAAAAGTCCAGTTTGGAGTCAAGTTTCTTATCTTAATTTCTGATTAAGTCAAACACTGCAGTTTTTGTTTTGTTTGGGTATACCATAAAAATGTCAACGCCGGCTTAAAATACTTCTTTGCATTTAACCTGAGCAGAGAAATTCTTGAATGCAGCTGCGATCAAATTGAGTCAAACAAAAAGAGAATTATAACAATAACTCTCAGGATTGTAGTTATTATTATAGAGTTACAGTACAAAGAATTGGTAAAAGGTTTCAGCATCAGTGAATTTGGATTCATTTAAGAGAAAACTGTTGCTGTGTTTCTAAATACTTTGAGATCTCTTTGGACTATGTGCACTCATTTTTAAAAAAGGATCCTGAAGATTGTCATAACAAAATTGATCAATTATAGCATTAAAAGATTTGGCTGAGAAAACATATTCTGAAAAGAGATTGTTAAAAATTTATTTGAATTCTTGAAGCTTCAAATTTGGCCATTTGTTTGTCTTTGATGTTTTGTCTTTGTTTGTTGGAATTAATGTTTGTTTATATGTTGCATGAAACAATAATCCATGTTTAGAATAATGTTTCTAAATCCCAGATTGATTAAAACTTTGAGTTTTCAGGAGAGTTAAGAAGCAGCTTGTTTCTGAGGTAGGTGCATGTTAACAGTTTTGCAGTTTAAGGATCACTAAGATGGGTTGGAATGAAGAAACTGTGGGTCCGCCCATAGGCTGCCAATCAGAGGTTAGTTCTGCCTGACTCCGCCCACCTACCAGGTTGGTTCATGCCTTTGCTGTCATGGTAACGCTCAGCACCTCCCTTCCTGAGTTTTAACACTGTTTAAGAGACAATAGAATCAAAATGGTTGTAGTGATTGTTGCCTTAAAAACAGGTTTTTGTATAATAATTAAGGATGTAGCATGACTTTTAGATTTATGTGTTTTTACTATTAAAAGGTTAATGAAATAGTTTAAACTAGTTTGAAGAATTAGTTTTGCAAGCAGAATCATTGGTGATTTATTAGATTGAAAGTTTCCCTGGTGCCATTAAGCTAGCTGACAGTTCAAGATATGCCAAAAGTAAGGAATATATTTTTGATAAAGAATCATACTTGACAGGAATTATTTATTAGATTCAATTTGTAGAGTGTATGCGTCAATATTACATTAGATTTCCATTAGTCTAATATTTATCTTCATACAAAACAAATCAGGATGATATGTGACTTATTTCTAAGTGAAATATTGATGAACTGTATGACGACTGAAGTTTGTGTTTAGTTGTTAATGGAACTGAGTTACAGTTAAAAACATCTGGATTTTATTTATGTTGTTTTTGTTAAATTCATAGACACACATAGTTATGTCAGAATTCATTTCTTTGGTTCTATGTAATGTGATTTTGGTTACTGGACTATTTTTGTACAAACCTTTTGCTGGATTGTCGCATGGGTTGGACCCTGCGCCAGAAGAGGGGAATGTCAGAATAAAGTAACATGGGGATATTTCCAAGATCAATTTTTTCCACATCCTTGTGTGAAGATAGGATGTTGTTTTACTGTCAAAACCTGTCCACTGTGTTTTCTCAGGTTTCACAGACGGTGAAGGCTGCATTACCAGAAACAGCCACTTCCACCCTCCAGTCCTTTATTCCTGGCGACTGGATTCTAGTCAGAGAATCTAGGAGAAAACACAGGAAGTCCAGGGCTGGAATGGCCCATATCAGATCCTACTAGACACCCAGGAAAGCTGCAGCAAAGCTCTAGCTCCTCCAGCTTCATCTGGCTTCCAGGACACAAGTCATCTTCCAACTGGATCATCCACGGCCTGAAAGGTGTGAGGACAGCGGACCACCACGAGACAAAGAACTGTAAGCTAATCACTGGCGAGTGATTGAAGAGGTGGTTGAAGAACACTGTTCTTACAAGGGCACAATAATCCCTTGGGCAGTGCAACGTTATTTCAGAATCTACTTAAGGCCATCGCATTGCCTGAAAGTTAGAAATCATAAGGTCATTTGCCTCACTGCACACACATCACAGTGAGAGACACATAGGAAACATACAGGGAAGACCTCTACACATTGCACATAACCTTTCTCTGGATGATGGACTGGCGACATCTGCAACAGAGAGACAGTCAAACATGCGCCATGATGCTTATTATCCTTAATTTCTTAACATTTGGTGGCTATTAGGCTCCTTTGCCTAGACAGCAAGGGTCAGACAAATTCTTTTCTCCCACTTTGACAGCGAGACTGACTCTGAGGAGGAAATCTCGGATGCTTTTATCTAACTTTCATGTTTATTGCTTGATATCTATCATTATGGTATTATTACAAATTTGAATGTGTTCATTTCCACTGTTTAGTTGGACTATGGAAGCTTAACTTCCAGCAAGTTAGAGTTCCTGTTTCTAAATATATTTCTAGAGGAGCTTCCTACAACCGCCCACCTGTACCAGACTGGTAACAGGGCAGCTTGAAGTCACTCAGGAGAGACAGCAGGATTTTTGAGTTTTATTAATAATTTGTTTTCAGTACCAGAAGAAAGGACATTCCACTACAAGGTCACGATGCAGCTATATGGAAGATGGTCTGTTCTGATGCTAATGATTGGTATTGCAAGTATTTTATTACTCTTGTGTTCATTTGGGGAAAGGTACAGCAAAGACAATGTGTGGCTAATCTTAGTAAATATGCCAATAATACTCATCAGCTGATTCGAAGAGAGATTCATCACTTTCCTGACTACTATGATCATGCTGATAATGTGTGGTGGCAACTGATGCATCAAACCGTGAGGAAGATAATAAATGATAGTTGCTATGTTTGTTGTTTGATTCCACGTGCTATTAATGATCAACCATTTTTAGTTCCTGTTCCTATTGATACTACTTTCTTTCCAGATAGGCAACATAACCAGCTGGTGGAGGTTGTTTTTCCTTGGGTGAGGAATTATATTGTAAGGCAAAGCAGAAATTTTAATAGATTTTCTAGTGAAACTAATTTAATATGTGCTACTACAGGAATTCTTTATAGATTTTGGGGTAATAGGAATCAATTGGATATCCAGATATAGGTACTGATATTTGTATCGCAGAGGAGGAAAACACACCTTATTTCTTTGGAAAGACAGAAGGTTGCAAAACTATTATATTTGTTTCATGTGCTTTAATCAACAGACATGAATTTGAGTCATGTCCTATCAGAACTGCTGCTTATACTATTTCAGGATCTTTGGTCCCAGATCCCTTTGTGTTAACTCTTAATCTTACAGCCGTACCGCATGGAAGTAAATTGTATGACTAGGCAGGTAAATTAACCAGGGTTCTTCTTACTCGTGTCCTAAGAACATGGTTTGGATGTGTGGAAATAGATTATATCTGTATCTTGCCTGCTAATTGGTCTGGAGTATGTTATCTATCTCACTTACTACCTACAGTCACAACTTATGATTCAATCAGCCCATTATTAGAGAGGAAGGGTTCACTGTTCTGACCGAGGAGCAGCAAGCTCTTAGAACGATGAGTTTGCAAAGTAGAATGGCTTTGGATTATCTGTTAGCTGAGAGGGTTGATGGTTTTGAAGAATTTATTTTTCTTTTACTTGTGATTACCTTGTAATCAGAAGAAAGGAGTTGTAATGGACATTCTTGTATTAAGTGCTCTAAGGAGTTCTAAAGTGTATGACCTTTAGGTTACCTCTCTTTCTTCAGAACATCTGTGTTAGAGGAGCAAGCTGTAAAAACCAGGATCAGACGTTTAATGATTAAAACCCATTCCTTTTGGGTGATGTCTCAGGAAGAGCAGATGGGTTTGTTCATAGATAACTTTGTTACCCCTGACCTGAGGAGGGTCTAGGGTCATTAAGCACAAACTCTTTTAAGTTGAGATAACATCCACATACTCTTTAAATACGGTGTGTAAATGTTGACACCACACTGAACCCAAAGACAGATGACTATGATGACACAGAAAAGGTTTATTTTACCGAGCTACAAAATAAAAACCACTACTCCTATGATGACATTTTGTAAATGAAAATATCTTTGACGCCTGAATGTACTCATAATTGTTCTTCATAAAATGACTTTATAGCAGAAAATTGAAAGAAGATGCTATTTAAGTGAAATGAGACAAAGTACAATTATGACATGAACAAGGCTTGTTTTAATTCTTTTACTTTTATTACATTTTGTTTTCTTTGATTTATTATATTGTTTTATTATTGTTGTACTCTACCATGCCCCTTAGGGGGAGGGGCGTGTGAGTATTTTTCCCACAATATAATCTGCTTTCCGTCCGTGGGTTTTTCGCTCACACAGAGTGTTTTCTTTTATATGTATCTAATCATGACTTTCTTCGTGATAGAAAATGGGGGACTGTTAGGGTTTGAAAACTTTTGTATTGTTTATCACTCATGTCTGCTCTAAGTGCTTTTCTCTCCTACATGCCATAGAAAGGGATATGTGGGAGGCGAGTGAGTTATGATTACCAAGTCCTCACTCCCTCTCTGTTTAAAATCAAGACACATGAACCCTAACCTTTCTGACCCCACACACACACATGCACACACCCTGAATGTTTGTTGAACTGTGTGTGAACCAGCATGTATAAATAAAGAGGGAGGGGTGCCAACACTTTGTAGTGTGCACTGCAGAGCTACCCTTGCAAGTAAAATAGACTGTATCGTTCTTGCCTCTGAGTTGACTAAATAATACCTAACAGTGTGTGATTTAATCTGAGTCTAACTGCAGCTGTTCTCTTTCTGGCCTCAGAGTTTTTTCAGAGAACATTAGAGAGCAAACAGCATCATAAAGACCAAGGAACACAGCTACAGGTCAGGGAGAAGGTTGTAGAGAAGTTAAAGAAGAGTTAGGTACTAAAACAATATCCCAAGCTTTGAACATGTCCCAGAGCTCTGCTCAACCCATCATCTGAACATGGAGAGAGGATGGACCAACTGCAGATCTACCAAGACATGGATGTTCACCTAAACTGACAGACAGGACAAGGAGAACATTAATCCAAGAAGCAGCTAGACCCATGGTAACTCTGGAGGAGCTGCAGTGTTCCACAGTACAGGTGGAAACATTAGTTGAAACAATTACTCGCTATACACGCCACAATTCTGGCCTATGTGGAGCAAACAGAAAGGCATAAGAATTATCTTTGCAGTTTAATACCAGCTGTGTAGCAAACATACTAAACCTGCAGAAGAAGCTGCTCTGGTCAAATTAGACCAAAATTAGACCTGCATATAAAATGTTACACCAGTTTAGTAATTAGGTGACTTCTGAAGGTACATTAGTCCATTGGATTTTATCAAGGGCAATAAAGGGTACAGAACATAAATGCACCCCACACATCAAAACCCTTTTGTTTGTAAAAAAAAAAAAGCCAAACAAACCTTGAAAACCATGTTTCCTTTTCATTAATCTTCACAATCATGCACTAGTTCAGAAAATAAAAAATACACAGAGGCTTGTAATAGAAAGGTTTTCTGCTGTTCTAGGAGTTATTGAAACATTTCTTTGTGAATTTCTTCTCTCCTCAATAAGCTAATCAGTTAATAATAAATTGTCATTGTTTTTAAACCGTTGCACCAGTCTTTTCTGGTTCCCAATCTACACTCTTGATCATGTAAGTTTTTATAGATGTTGTCTTGTTTGTAATTGCTTCCAGTAAAACAGCTTAGGACATGTTGTAATCTTTTATTTAAGGCAATATACACCTTCCTATGATGAAGGAGCTGGTGGTGGATAAAGAGAAGGTAGAGCTTTTGAGCTTCCTATGACTTCTTACTTAAGAGCCTTGCTGAAACAGAAAACAACTAACTTTGAGTTTTCTTCCTTCAGTAAAATGTCCAGACTGTGTTGTGGTTACCCCGACTTATTAGTGCTAAGGTATGGCACCTTCATTGACTGCAAAAGCATCAGATCTACGGGTTTCTGCCAATCACAGGTCCACCTTCCAATTTCACTGACAGCCTGACTTCATGGTACATCTGGTTATTTCTTTCATTTCTCTACCTGAACCGCCATGTTTTTACCATTTAACCCTATTTATGATGGTAATGGGGAAAAAACAACAACAAATTTCACATAAAAAAATATGTACAGTATTGGATGTATTTTTATATTTTTATTTTAATAGGACATGAAATAATTCTTTTGTTGCTTGTTTGTTTTTGCCATGTGCAACGCAACATTCCTTCAAACAACTGTCTAAAACTAGTTCTTGTCTGTTGGATCATCACACATTCCCAGTGGCTTGTTCAACATGGATCTGTATTAATCAAATAGTCAAGCTTCCTTTAGCAAAAAGACAAAACGGTAAAAATGTTTTTAGTTTTCTGTAATTAAACCTCCGATGAATGTGAAATTAACATTAATACTTGTTGTGCTAGTTTCTCCATTATTAGTGTCTATTTGAAGTTTCAAATGTTTACAGCAGTTAAACGGTAGAAAGTCTGTCTTCTCTAATTTTCTTTCAGTGGAAATACTGATTGGCAGTTGATGGGTACTTTGGAGGAATGGGATTTAAATGATGACACACAGAGTTGATTGACAGGATGAGGTAAACAAGGACTTCTAAAAACTAAATATTCTAAAGATCTACCATCAGAGGCTCAAAATGAGAGAAGAACAAACAATGTGTTTGATTTGTTCTCCATAATGATGATTTCTAACTAAACAACCATTTATAGTAATGTAAGCCCCTGAGTAAACTCACATTTTGGAAACAATTTGTAAGTTTCCACTTCCTGCCACAGATATCATAAGAAATCTTGAATATGTTCTAAAACTCAATCTGAAAACCCTTGAAAAGACCTCCATTTGTGGATAAAGTCTGTGCAGATAAGTGTAAACATGAATTTGTCATGAATCATTCCTTACCCTGTACTGTTGAAGTAGTTTTGACCCTGGTTGCAGCTTCTGGACACAGAGGAAGGATTAAACCAGAAGGCCGGCCTGCAGTTCCCGTCGTTCCGCCGCTCATATCCATAATCACTGTCAGACAAGAGAAAACATTCACATTTCACCTGATCAGTCTCCATCTGCGTGAAGGGACAGTTTCTCAATATCTGCTGACTGGGGGCCTGCCCGGCACGAACCTGCATCGTTATTACATATTGATTAAAGTTTCTTCTGAAAAGGTGTGGAGTCATGTATGCCAGGACACGCGACCTGCAGGTCAAGGTTGGTTTCTGTAAATAAGAATGGTTGCTTCTCATAGATTCCAATCAGCACATGATTTACATGCAGCCAAGCAAAGTGGGCAAATGACCATTCTCATCAAGGTCCTAGCGTTGATTTATCAGGTAATTACTGAGCCAAAACAAATAGAACTAACATGCCAGCAGCTGACTAGTCCACTTTAATTCTGTGATTAGAACAGTGTGAACTGATCATTAGCAATCTGTCAATGTAGGCAGCACATTTGCAATAAAGAGATTGTTCTTTAATTCTACTTGTTTACTTGGAGTTGTAGGGAGTAGATATGAGTCATCAGGGGCCTATTTGATTTGCTCCATATTTGCATGCATTGATTGTACAGATAGTATCCTGCCCTTGATCTGTTATGTTGTTGATGCACTTTCACAGGCACAGCAGAAGGTGTTTGTAGCAATGATAAAAATGTTTGTTTAAGAGCACAGAGATGTAGTAAAAAACATCCATATTTAAAAGGAAGAAGTAGAATTTGAGTTCCTTTAGATAAAGAAGCAGCAGTCAATGGGCCAAAGATAAGCATTTTGGGGCTTGATCAGGTCTGATTGGTGGTCTACAAATAAAATACTTAAAGTTCAGCAGTTTTATTAAATGCAGCAAAACTAAGAACTCCCCTTTAAAATATTTCTCTATCAAACAACCTACTACACATCCTTATTTTTATGTCAGATTAATCGGATAAATACGAAACTGGTCAAAGGTCAGATCTCAAGAAAAACAGGAAATCTGGAATTTGTGTCGGCGCCTCTCTAACAAATGCAACACAAAACATCTGTAGGGTTTTGATGTGTGGGACCTTGCAGCCACCTTGGTGGGAGCACCATGCAATGACCCAATGACCCCCATCCAGCCCCAGTTTACTCTAGGTTGCTAGTTCATTTGTTCAGTTTTAGCTCACTACCAAACACAGATATTTTAATTCCTCTGCTGAAATATGCTTCAAATCCATTATGGGGTTTCCAGTAAATATCAGGAGTAGAGATTGGTCTGTGCAGTTTAAAAATATTTATTTATAGTCTTAAATGTTTCTTACATTTTAGTAGAAATCTGGACCAAAAGGAGAATAAAAACAAAATCTGGAGCAGAACTTTGTTTCCACTGAGCATTGTGTTTAAGTTTGGAAGGAGGAAGAAAGCCTTTAGAGAGGCTCTTATGACAACTGCATTGATTTATTTTTGCTCTATATGCGTTTATCCTTGCAGGGTCCCAGTGGACACTGGTGTCTATTTCCTGTGATCATTGGGTGAGAGGAAGGGTATACCCTGGACAGACCACCAGTCCGTCACAGGGCAACACAGAGACACACAGGAGACACAACCAGGCACACACACTCATCCTGAGGACTATTTAGATTATGAACTAAATTTAGTACAATCTAAAGCCCCTTTAAAAAAACCATTTAAGGCAGGATTAAGACACATTTTAACCTTCTCCACATGTTTTGTGATAGGGCCGATGTGGCAAGAAGTCAACCTGCCTCTGTTATGCCACTGCGAGACAGTCGGTCTATAACAGGTGCTACTCTTCGTCAATCCGCCATTACTGTTCCAAAAAGAATGGTAAAGCTGATTTTAAGTGTAGCGCTGATGTGGATGCAACAAGACACCACCTGTTTGCTTTCGGAAAATCCTCAGTCGCCTCCACTTGACATTTATGAATGGTCAGAGGGGTTCAGTAAACGTTTAGTGAAAGAGGCTTAAGACTCTGAATAGAGAATTAAAATTCTAATATCAAACGCAAAGTCATTTTTCATGTATTTTTCCACAATAAAAATTTGCCTCCTTAATTCTAAATACAGTTTGTGTTGTCACCACCCTTCTGTGCTGGGAGATAACTAGAGAAAGACTTGGAACCAAAGGCCTGTACAGTTATCTCAAATTAGGTTAATGGGGATGAACTCAGCTGAAGATATGAATAACTGATTCCTCAAGTTTTATAGTGAGTTAAAGGATGCAAGACATAATTTAGACATTTAATCATACATGGAAAAATCATCTGCTGGAAGAATGCAACAGAAATCGAACTAGGAAAAAACAAGCGCCTTAAATATGAACCAATTAGCACTGGCTCTGGTCTCTATACAAGTTAAATACGACTTAGATAACTGAAGAATGTTTGGACCTCTGTTTTTCTGTTGCCTGTCTTTACAAGATAAAAAAATACACCCGGCGTGGATTTGCATACAAATTGAAAGTGTCTACACACCCACATGGTCTGAACAGAATTATAAGCACAACACACTGCTAACAGGAGACAGGCTGTATGATTACTCAGGAAAACCACCTGAAAACAAGTCTGCTACAAAGAAAAATACAAACAATTAAATACCTGAAATAGCATTATAGCATAAGGCTGCACACCCTTATAGCTAGTTGAAACACAACCAAAGGATTGAATTTTTGCATTCAGTTTGATTTGGTAGGTGTCTATCAATATCCCACGTCACCATTTGCCAATATTTGCTCACCTTGAATAGCAAAAGTCCAGAAAATCTCTCAGACTGTGAGGACATCATGATGCTGCCAGCATTGTCTTTTACTGTGGTTATGGTTGTAACTGCCACATCTCTATTTCTACAAGTTTCTGTGTATTTTTAAGTTAATTTGGTGAAGCGTCACTAGAGGGCGCTGTGGTGTCAGAATAGATGTATGATGGATAGAGATAAGTCAAGAAAAAGCGAACTCAGGAAGAAAAGGGCAAAGAACGCAGAGAGAAAAGAGCATGGACAGAAAGGTTTAAGAAAAGAAGCAAAACCAAGAAGAAAATAAGTTTTTTCCTAATTCCTTACTCGGTACTCAGCCAACGAGTTTTCACGGTGTGTTTTGAATCTATACCAAGATGGATTCAATTAATTCATCAGTTAAGAAAACCACTTGCGTCTGTCGGTACCTGGAGGAATTACAGTGAAAACTCGGACTGATCTGCGCACAAGTGGGGCGGCATGATCAAAGGAGCAGCAGCCTCATCAGAACGTGATCAGCAGCGCACAGCGTGGAGCCGTGAAGGGACACTTGAGCCAGGAGCGCATGGGACCAAAGGCATGCGGTTGAGGAGCAACATTTAAGATAACTTGGAAACTCAGAAGTTAAGAGTTTGTCTAAGTAAAGGGTACGAGTTTAAAGGTTGACTAATTGAACAGTAAATAAAGAAGGTACCTGGTTTCTGCTTTCAAGCTAATCCCAAGTTTTAAGTTTAAAGGCACATACTGTAAGTTTATGTACTAATATTATTTTATTTCATATTTACACTTTGCTAAGAGTCAAATTAATGCTGTATACTGTTAGAACGTTTTGAATCTATACCAAGATGGATCCAATTAATTCATCAGTTAAGAAAACCACTTGCGTCTGTTGGTACCTGGAGGAATTATAATGGTGTTCTTTTGAGAATGTGTTTTTTTCAGAATTGTAACAATAGAAAGTCCAACTTTGGTTTCAACTGACCATAACAAATTCTTGTTATAGTCACCATACTGCTAGGATAGTTGGACATTATTTAAAACCTTTGGTACATATCTACCATCAGATTCTCATAACTGATGGCAGAAATGTACCAAAGATTTAAAAATTTGCATTGAGGTAAGTATTCGTTTGTGTGTGGACAGTTTGTCTGCTGAATAATACTGGAAATATGCTACATTAAAGGTGGAAAACATTTCAAAAATGATTTCTTCATCACACAAACCTGGCTTTTTAACAGAGCTGTCCAGGATACACAAAATAGAAAAATTTTTCCTCTGGCCTGAAACAGTGAAGTTACTGATCAAACCCAACCTTGCTTACTCTTCTTTTTTTACTTTACTATTTTCATTTTAGACTTGCTGTAAGCCTCTCTGGCCTGTCACTCTGAATGTGCTGCTATCGCTGTATTTTCCACAAGAGCAAACATCAATTACAGTAACTTTCTCCCAACAAAACCTGTATCCGCTTGCTGGGTTTACTCATAAATGCCAGTATTAGAAAATCATTAGGAGATGAGTGCGTGCAGAAGAAAACAGTGAACCGACTGCAGGTCAAATCAACCATATTTCCAATGCGTGGAATTTATTTGCCTGTTTTCTGCTGCTGCTGCTTGTTAGCTTACAGGAGTCGGGCATCAGCCTTAAAGAGCATAGTTGAATGGACTGAAGAGGGAATTTAATGGTTGCTGAACAGATGCACTTGAAAAATGATAAATTGGTACTGAAGGGCAGCTGCTTTTTAAGAGGTCAGATATGTTTTTCATGTTTTTACTGAGCACAATATTCCATTAAATGACCTGCTGAGCCTCAGTCATATTTGGCAGCTGCCCACTGAAAATAATGAAAGTATTAGGAAGAGAAAATTTCTGAATGGATTCATAAAAAAAGAAAACGTCTGTTTGAAACTTCTACATGTGTGGCAGTGTTGAAGAACAAATACCCCTGTTAATGAAACTCTCCTTTAGCAGACAATAGAGAGAAACATAATCCCCCTCGACAATTATGAGGAAAGGAGCCACTGAACAAAAGCGTACATCTTCTTACCATTCAAAGTCATGAGCTCGGCAAATACAGGATTCAGCTGAGAGGATTCTGGAGTAGTCCTTTCCCAGCATGCAGTAGTTTCCAGGCCGGCGTTTCATGTAAATCTGCTTCTGACCCATTACACATGGCTCGCCCTGCGTTGGGACAACAGAGCTGTAAATAACATCATTTTACACAAAAGACTTTGAGGCCATCACCACTTGGATAGAGTAAGAGTTTCACCTGGTTGTGTAGATGCCATGTTTGGTAGTCTTCCTCAGTGCACTTCCTGCTGAAGATGGACTTGTAGTCTATCTTGATGAGTTGCCACTCAGAGCGGTGGCTGAAATGTCCAAAAAAGCTGTAGGGGCAATGGACAACCTTCTAAAAAATGGATTGTAATTATCATGTTATGTAAGACTGTAGCTTATTGGGACATTTTTCTCAGCAGCAGGAACTTGTGATATCTGAAATTAAAACATGCTAGAAATACCGATTACAGCCCCTATTCTCCTGGAATATATTGTTTATTTTCAAGAACTCACAGGGTACTTTGGTGGAACTTGCAGGTTAGATATTAAGCAGAATGTATGAGTTATTTTCTGGAACTGGTACTTTCCAGCATATACAGGATACTTCTAGAGACAGAGTCCTTTCCCAGAACTTACAGGTTACCTGCAGCAACTTGCATTGAATTTTCCTTGAAGTTATAAGTTGCTTTCTAGAGCCTAGAGGTTACCTTTATGCCTCTTAAAGGGTACTTTCGTAGATCTTGTAGTTTTTTAAATAACATATTGTCACGGAGTGATATTTTTGGACTGTGTTTGTGGCTTTGTGTTTGTTTACCTTTTGCTTAGATGTTTCTATTTTGGTTGTTGTATCATGTTTTTCTTTTCTCCCTCTTCCGCCTCCTAGTGTTTTCTTCTTAAGTTCTTTTATAGTTTTCTTATTACTTGGTATGGTTTATTATTATTGTAATTATTATAGTTCTTGATCTTCCTGGATTCTCTAGTTTTATTTCTCTTTAGTATCTTTGTGTTTAATTGTGTTTTATTATTTGTTCCTTTGCACTCTTCTTGTTTACTAGTTTATTTTCGGGTTCCTTTCCAGTTATTTCAGTCAGTGTGGTTAGGTTGTTAACTTTTGTATTCAGGTTTTCTTTATGGGTTCTTTGTTTGTTCTTAGGTTGTTATTGTTGTTCCTATGTTCCCTCTAGTTTCTCTGTTTACTTTAGTCATGATTATTCTAGTTTTCTTATTCCCCATTTGATTATTTATCTTTGTCTATAGGTTTGCTTGGTCTGTGTTTCTGTTTATTAGTTACTTTGACCATCCTCAGTCTTTGTATTTGTTTCACCTGTTCCTTCTGCCTCCTTGTCACACCTGTTCCCTGTTTTCTCTGCTTACGTGCCCTTTGTTATCCCTCGGTATATTAGTTGGTTTTGTGTCATTGTTTGTTGCTGGTTCCACGTGTTCGTCACACCTCGTTCTCCTCCGTGATTATGCTTTGTTTTTTTGCCACGCCTTGCCTTGGGAAACCTGCAGTGATTTTGCTACGTTTTTGACCTTGTAAATAAATCTTTGAATTACAAAGATGATCCTGCCGAGCTCTTGTCTGCACTTTGGTCCGACTCAAAACCACATCGTGACACATATTACATGTATCACAAGTTGCATTGTGAAAGGACTGTAATATATTGCTACCAAGAAAAACAAAAAGTCATCAATTACTTAATCATTACAGATATTTAAAAAATATTTTCTGTTTAGCTCTGAAATAAATTAAATATTGCTTGCCTTGGAGGGAGCTTCTGGAGATGTCATATTGGATAACACATTTTTGTTGAGTGTAAAATGAATTTTAGTTTTAACCAGGGACAAAATTAAACTAAAACTGACTTCAGGTCCTGGGGACAAAGACTGGATATTGCTCTTAAAATCTGTCACTTGTCCGTGGGTTTGGAGGCTGGTGGTATAGGGTCAGTCATGGATGTGGGTTTGCTAACTGTAAACATAAATCATGACAGTCAGAAGGAAAATTGTTTCCATTCTTACGTTTTCATGGCTTCATGTCTTAGAACTGGAGCAGTTGGTCATGTAATTAACCCTCTGAGTAAAGTTCTTCATCTATTTTCCCTGAAATAATGATTACTTCTCAAAAAACAACTGCAGTGAGTTACCAAATATTTTCTATAGGAGCGAGATTCTACATTTTGGTTTCTTTATTTGTATCAAAATACTTTGATTCACTAATTCAGTTTGTGCACAGAAGCTGGCAATGTAAACAACTTGTGGTGAAAATGAACCTGAAATATCGACATAATCAGATAATCTGTGTGAGCATCGCTGTTTAGAATGGGAACTGAAATTAAACAGGCAGAAACATACTCGTAAATATTCTTAACTTCATCTTTTCACAACAAAATAACTATGAAAAAAATAAACTATATTTTAAAACAATATTAGTTTGAGAGCAGGATGAAAAAAGACGTGAAAATAGGATTAAAACTTAATGTATAATCAGAATATATTTATCAATATTCATCAGCCTGTGGCTCTCACTGAGACACACCTTATTAAGAAGAGGGGAGAAGTCTTGTTCAAAATGAATTTTATAAAATGAAATCATTTATTATCTGAACTAATATCCTCAAAAATAGCAGCATTGACCTTCATCTGAGCTTCCAGCAAATAGTTTTAACAAGAGCAAATAAAAAATGAAATAGATGTATCAATAAAAAAGATTTTTAAAAGTTTATTTTGCATTAATTTTTTTGGATGGCAACTAAACCCAAACACTTATAAAGGTTATACCATCTAGAGAATACACTTTAGAAGCACGCATGTTTTAAAATGCCTTTTGAGTATTTTAGTGTGTTTTTGGACTTACGTCATGATTTGGTTCTCAGCGCCAGCCTTGACCAGTACTCCGTCCACAAACAGCGGCACCAAGGAGAAGCTGTGTTGAGTCCACTGCCTCCCTTCATCAAAGCTAACCCTGTGTCAGATGGCATTCCCGTCACAAACCCAGCATCAGTGACGGCATGGAAAACAGACGCTTCCTATTTAATTCTGGTCATAGGGGAGGGTTTAGGTGGGGATCAGAATGACTGGCGTGTCTCAACAGAGCAGTCTCACAGCCTCTGTGCAATTAGCTACTGTAGCTTTGGGTAAATATCAAACGGCTGAACATTAAAGCGATATTTAAGAGACCGTCAGTCTGAGTATCAAAGCAAAGAAGCAGAAAATGTCTTTACAGAACATGAAAAGAGGGAAGGTTTTGGATGTCAAAAAGGAAAATGAAAGCATGTCTTGTCCTGGGTAAAAAGTTGAGACCAAGGTGAGAAAACAAAACGAATATGTGTTTCATGTTTGAGCACAAAAGGGCAAAGGGAGAATGAGATGGCTAAAAAGAATTGGGCAACTTTCATCATCGGCTCCTGGGTTTTAGTGGTTCTGACAGCTTATCAACATTGGCGCAGAGGTGAGAACAACTGGAAGTACCTGAGTGTGACATGCAGTCTAAAAAGAAAAAAAGAAAATCCCCCATGTTGCCTCAAAAAGCTTACTGCTGTCACTTGGCTAAAAGCAGTGACAACAGCTAAGCACTGATGTGCACCTGTTATAGGATTCAGCCAGAGGAAGTGTTTAACTGAACACTGACTGTGAAAGCCATACCACTTCACGGCGGTGGAAACACAGACATTTTTACAACAGGCAAGATTTTTTTCCCTGCATTGTCCCACTTAAATTGGGATGGAGGCAAAAACCCAGCTGGCCACACTTCACTGGTTCTAAAACTAATTTCAAAATTGTTGCAAACATGAGTGGAGAATACATCTGGTCTCACTTGGATTAGCCTGCACTGAGGCACAGCGTAAGTTTTTGATTTGGCAAGAGGAAGACAACATGATGAAAGCACTAAGGTGAGGGGGGGTCTCAGACTTCCGACTCTTAATGATAATTGGCTTGAAAAAATAAACATCATTCAAATTAGATTGGCTCCAACTTTAATTTTCCGTCCGCACAAAGTGCAACAGTTAATGGATCAAGTGCGACATGCATGGTCTTTCTTTGGACCATAAAAAGCTCGATTTAACGTTAGAGTAGCCATTAAAATCAGAAAAGCAATTTGAAAAAGGAGACTTGTATGACAAAGTTTTCTTAATGGACCTACCACAGATGTCTTGTTGGCACAGATGGCTGTTTCACCGCAATAAGGGCTCCTCCTTTGTCCAGAAACCAGATATTGTGTTCTTCTTCAAAGATCTGACATGAATAGCAGGGAAAAGGAATAGGTTACAACATCCTCCCCTCCAGTTTTAGACTCATTTATGTCTAAAGCAACATTCAGTAGAAAACATTCTAAGGGTACTTTGGCTAATTATTATTAAATAGAAAATTACATGCCAGTTACAGTCATTGGTGTTGTTTTAATACACTTAAGCCAGACAGCACTAATGAACTGTTAATGCACTTTATACAGAGCTTCACGTAGGATCATGGTGTGTTTTCAGTGTAGGTCTGCGGTGGTACAGTGGTAAAACATGCAACCCCTGCAGGGAGGCTACAGCCTTTGACCCAGCCGACAAATCCGACATCTATAAACTCCTACTGTGGCTCAGATCTTAAACTTCATCACTCTCTATGTAGTTTTTACATGATGGTGGACCAAAGCATAGGCATAGCTCAGTGATTTTGCATTTTAAACTGTTCTTGGATGCTTGGTATTTCATAATTGGGTGGAAGGTTACCAGGTATGTGTTGCATAAATAAGCACCTGTAGGACACATGACAAAGAACCAAGTCTGAGTTCATTGAAAGCTTGAATTTGTCATTTGACTGAAAACATTGTAGTTAATGACTTTTATTTTCTTATTGTTGACATTAAATTTGAAGATACAAATGTGATTTGAGGAGCCAGTTGAGGTGGCTCAGGCATCTGTACCGGATGCCTCCTGGACGCCTCCCCCGGGAGGTGTTTCAGGCACGTCCCACCGAGAGGAGGCCCAGGGGACTCTACTGAGTCTGCTGCCGCTGCGACCCGGTCCCGGATAAAGCGGAAGACGAGGAAACAACAAACGACGACGAAGTGGGATTTTAATAGATTTAATAGACACTATTTTATTGTTGGTTAATAAAAAGTAACTAAATATCCAATATCATCAAGGTTTTTGGAGTTGCACCATGAGGGCAAAGCGTATATAAATTATTACAAAATATCTAGACAGCTTTCCTTGCAAAAAATAGTTAGTTGAGAAATGCTAGCATGCTTATGATACTGTATCCCCTGACAATTAGTATGTTATACTAGTAAAAGTTAAAACTGCATCAATAACATCTGACTCAGTATATGTTGAAACTAAGCCCTGTCCAAATGTCTGCACATCTCACCCACATTTTTGGTGATAAATTGAGGTTTTTGAAAAACGCTTGTTAAAGTCCAGATGTTTAGCTTAACAACATATGTCGTCCATTCTGAGCAACAATCCACAACAACAATGAAACCATTTTATGAGTATTCAAAGATCCATCTCTGTCCTGGCCCAGTTTTCATTAAACTTCAACCATGTCCTAAAAAAATTAAAGGCCTGAATTCAAGGTAAATGTCTAATTTTGTGAGAGTCTTTAGCTTAGCATTGCTTCAGACATGTTTGGACCTTGTTCTTTAGAACTGTGTTAATGTGATGTCATCACTTCAGACCGCTGTGTATTTGGCCTTAGACTGATTTTCACCGAAAACAAAGAGAAGCTGATTTTTTCACAAATAATAGAAAAAAAATTGAAAACATAGTTCTTCTAATGTAAAATTATGGAAATAGTGAATTATTAAACAATTTATGCATACCTTCTGTTTGAGAGAGCATTACTGATAATTAGCCATACGCTAATTAGCCGTTGCTACCACAGCTCCGTTTAAGCTGGGCCTAAGCTGCCTCGTCTGTCTCTGGTGATTTGATGACTAAAGAGGCAGCCTGAAACTGCTAGGCCTATGAGCCACTAAGAGAAGTACAAAGCAGTGCAGTTATGCAGGAAGTGGGAGCAGCGGTGCTTCAATAAAACCAACAAAACGGTTGTCTGTCAGTTATTCCATGAAGCCAAGGTCAATTTTATAGGCATACTGTTGTGCGGATCAAAGGCGGCTAAAGTATTGATTTGTGAACAGCCAAGCAGCTTGGAAAGTAGGTTGTCTTGCAGCTAAAAGGTATAAAACTGGTATTTCAGAAGCAGTGGATGCCCAGTTGTCTTTACCATTCTTTAACTTTTTATACCGTTTAACAAACAGTAAACCTGCATTTAATTGAGCTATTGTACTCACTAAACAGAGTAACAAATTGTCATAATGCTGCTTCCCAGCAGGAAAGCTGTTTGTGTAAATGCTGATGCGTATCTCACCGGTCTCCAGCTATTGCCTGCATCCGATGATACGAACATGCCAACGTTGTTGTAAGACAGCTCTGCTCCAATATTTCCTGCAGTGGAAATGAGTATATGACAATCAAAACATCAATGAGATCACAGAGATAAAATGCTACAAAAGCTGCAACAAACCATAGCATTTTGGGGATTTATGTTCCAGGTTAGATGCCTGGATCACTCTGGATACACCCTTCAATGGAGGATATGCAGGAGATTCCTCTGCTTGCAGCAGTGCTGCAGACTTACAATTCAAGCTAATGTTTTTTCTAGTGAGCCTGCAGTGGGCAAACTCATTTTTATTGAGTTGACCTGCTCCACAATATTGGCCAGGGCTCAGTACATAAACATGTGTTTGGTCTGGATAATGTTTGTCATGTTGGTAAAATTATTTCTGCACCAGCAGATGTCTTAAGAGGTGCAGCATGGACAATTAACAGTCCAGGCAGCAGAGGTGCTTTTTTAGTCACCATTTTTACAAACCTAAGAAAAAACACACTTCATCATAAATGTGCAATCCTTAAAAAAGCAACTTGTGCTAAAAGATCAATTTTGTGTCATTTTTCTTTATTCTTTTGCATTTGCAGACACATGAACCAAGTCACTTTGGGAACATATACATTACTCGATGATTACAGACCCATTCAATAAATTAGAAGATTATTAAAAAGTTCATTTATTTCAGTAACACAATTCACTAAGTAAAACACATTATACAGATGAATTACACACAGACTGTTTTCATTAGGGTGAGTTAAAAGGACATGATCCAGCCAATAACTTGAACAACATACTTGCAAAATGGAAACTATGCCTTTTTAACCCTAATGTAACAGCTTTCTTTACAATCTCTTCCATGTTCACTGGTTCTTCTCACCTGTGGCAACAATGATGCCCGGAGCAGAACTCTTGGTGGAGATCGTCCCTGACACGTAAGGGTTCTCTGACATTTGAAGTTGGAGATGCAGGGAACAAAAAGGCTGAAAAAGATTTGAAATATTACATGCAATAAAATAAGAGCTCAAAGAAAAAGAAAAAGTTTTCACATGCCCACAACTCAATACTTTTATGCATCAAAATGTGGTGAAGTTCAAACCGTGTCAGAATGGAAAAGAAAGGGGATTAGGTGCCCTTGATTGCGGCATTGTGGTTGGTACTACACCGTCGGATTTGAGTATTTAGGAAACTGCTGAACGACTGAGATTGTAACAAAAAACTGTCTCTCAGGTGTACACAGAATGGTCTGAAAAAGAGAACATTTAATGACAAGCAGTGGTGTGGTCAAAGGAGAATGGACAGCCAGATTCAAGATGATAGAATGGCAATAGTCATTTTTTTCACAACTTTTTGCACCCAAGGTATGCAGAATACAATCACTGAATGCAAAGCATGTGGAACCTTGAACCTGAAGGGTTACAGCAGCAGAAGACTTCAGCAGTCAGCAAACATTCAGCTGCAGCATTCAGATGTTAAGGTCAGAATTTGGCACAAACAACAAAAAAACATGAAACCACCATGCTTTGTATTAATGGTCCAGACTGGTGGTGTAAAAATGTGCAGAATAGATTCTTCCCATACTGGGCCTCTGAGGAACAATGAACAGCTTTATTTCCACAGTGTATCCATCTGATTAATAATTATAGTTGGCTGCAGAATAATGCACTGCATCACTCAGCATAAATCATCTTAAATTGGTTTCTTAAACATGACAAAGAGTTCACTGTACTTAACTGGCTTTTACGGTTACCAGATCTCAATGCAAGAGAGCAGCTTTGAGATGTGGTAGAACGGGGTATTGCACCATGGATGTGCAACCAATAAATCTGCTGCAGCTATGTGATTTTAACGTAAATATGCACACGCATTTACACGTTAAAAATCCCTTATTTTTAGCAGTGTTTCCAAAAAGCTTATTGAATGTATGCCACAAAGAACTATGGCAGTTCTGAAGGCAAAACAGTTTTCCAACTACTACTAGCAAGGTTTACCTATTACCTGAAAATGTGATAAATGATCAACTTATTTACTTGATCAGATGAAAAATACCGATCTTTAATTAGAAAAAACATGAACTACAAAAAAACAAGCAACATTAGGATCTGTTAGTCTTCAAAGAGAACAAACTGTGCTTTCACAAGTTTTGCTAATTGCCTTTAATCTGTCATTAATACAAAGAGTGATGAATATGCATTAAAGTATGAAGGCAAGCCTCGGAGGCATGCACACAACAGAATACAATTACAATTGCTCACAGTGCAGAAAAACAATGTCTGCTTTCATCTTAGCAACAGACAGCATGTCACTGGTGTAAGGACATCAAAGCAGTGGGACTGAACAGGGTAATCAAAAGGAATCTATGGCAGTAATTAAAATGTCACATGAATGTGCAATCACAGGGAACCTGGAAGCCACTCGGATTGATCCTGAAATCACCTCTTAAGCAGCATGAAGTCGTACTAATGTCTCAAAACATGATTTCTCCTAACTGTCAGCCTGTTAGTTTTAGTAGTGGGGAGGCTGTCTAATGAGGACAGAATGTTAACACATGCAGTCGATCTGGATCTGTCACTCTGGCACCAATTTTACCTCATTTTCCCATCTGTTAATGCTTTCTCTCTCAGCTTGGGTCTCACCCCAACAGGTCAGGGTAGACGCCTGCCCACCAGGTACTGGAGTTGGATGTTTTTCCTGCTGTTGCAGAGTGTCTTCTAAAAGGAAAACTGCTGAGCTGAAGGGAAGATTTATTGCAGTTTGTTGGTTACCTTTAGGAGACATGTTCCTTTGTTAGACTAAAGTTTAAGATTATAGTTCTTCAATGGAAAAAAGTGAAATATTCCCTCTTTGTCAAGGATTAGTCATTGCCTCAAGTATCTTAGTGTCTTACTCAGCCTTGCTCAAGAGTTTTGGCAGGATGAGCAGGAGATCGATGCATGGATGGGGGCTTTGTCTGCTGTAATGAGGTTGTTGTTCCAGTCTGTTGTGATGATGAAAGAGCTGAGCTGAAAGACAAAGCTCTGTTCTTTTTTCTGGTCCAATCTTTGTACCAGCCATCAATTGTGGTCATGATGAATGGATCATGACCAAGAAAATGATATCCTGTATACAAGCATCTGAAATTTGCTTGTATACAGTGGAGCAGGAGATCGACAGACGGACCGGTGCGGCTGCCGCAGTAATGGGGCACTATGCCGGTCCGTTGTGGTGAAGAGATTTACCGGTCGGTCTACGTTCCTACTGTTGAGAATTAAAATCATGTACTTTCATGATATTAGTTTAGTTTGCAGGTGTGAACATTAAACTGAGATTTAACATGAGTGAGCCTTGAGGAGAGATCACAGATCACAGCAGGAGTCGAAATGGAGCAGGGGTGAAACAGAGGTTGGGTGGTTCTCAGCAGCTGCAAGCAGTAAAAGCTGGCTGTAGGGACAATAAAGCAATAAATGTCAACTTTTGGGCATGGTATATACACCACAAAGGAGCTTGGCTGATTTACAACACCAGACTGCAAAACGGGAAAGCACAGTCAGTAAGCTTTGAAGTCAATGGTATAAAGATGTTCTGGAACTTGTAATGGGAGAGACATCTGGATAAAGACAGCCATGCTTTGCTGAAAACCTGCGATCTCTCTCCGTAAGGCCTTATGTAATTTTATTTTTTATATTCATTTTGCATTAGAAATAATTGGACTTATTATCTTCCAAATTAAACTTGCGTTAATCTTAATTTCCTGCTCTTCATCTGTTCTTTCTCACGACATCCGGACTGGGTGAGGTTGAGGCCACAAGGATATCAGTGATAGCATTATTTTACCTCAACACTACCCTTACCTATGGCCGTAAACTTTGGGTCATGACCAAATGAACGAGATCCCAGATACAAGCGGCTAAAATTAGCTTCCTCCCTAGGGTTGCTGAGCACTGCCTTAGAGATAGGGTGAGGAGCTCGGAGTAGAGCCGCTGCTCCTCCACATCGAGAGGAGCCAGTTGAGGTGGCTCAGGCATCTATATCGGATGCCTCCTGGATGCCTTCCTCAGGAAGTGTTCCAGGCACGTTCCACTGGGAGGAGGCCCAGGGGACGGCCCAGGACACGCTGGAGGGACTATGTCTCTCGGCTGGCCTGGGAACGTCTTCGGCTCCCCTCGGAGGAGCTGGAGGAGGTGTCTGGGGAGAGGGACGTCTTGGCGTCTCGGCTAAGTCTGCTGCCCCCGAAACCTGATTCCGGATAAAGCGGAACACGACGAGTACGAGTAATTCCCCACCCCCGACCCGCCCTTCTGCTTCCATAGCTAATATTTGTATGTAGCAGACGTGACTCTAAAGATGAAGGAATTTTTGCTCACATATTTAATATAATCTTTCTTTAGCTCATTGAAGTTTGCAGACATTCACTGCAGCAAAGCTTGTTTAAGGTCCCACCACAGGTTTTTAAACAAGTTGGGGACTTGGACTTTGCCACTGCAACAAATAGATTATTATTCATACAATCTGCTGTAACGTTGCTGCTGTTTTTAGGACATTTGTCGTGTTGACAATGCATATTTTTGTAAAAGTTATTAAAAATAAAATCAATGACATATATTTTTTCGATGATACATAGTAAAATGTATTTTAGGGTTGCTCATCCTCTTCACACAGACATTGGATTGATGTATTTGGTTTCCTATTCAATATTATACTCGGCAATATAACATGGTGCCTCTTTACTGCATTATATTTGTTGCTTTATTTGTGTTTCTTATTTTGTAGAAAAAATACAAAAAAGTAATAACACAACATATTTAGTTAAATCATTTTTAGGTGCGCGACTGAAGTACAAAGGCCTTCGTCCTTGACGCAGGCTGGGTGGGTTTGAAATCCGGCCCATTGACGTTTACCGCATACCACCCTGCTCTCTCCACCCTATCTCTTGTCAGCTTACTTTCGAAAAATTGGTAAAATAGAGAATGCTAGTGCCCAAAAAAATCCTTTTAAAGATGTGTATGAATATGAAGCAAATAAGGATAAATAAGGTAATAATAGCAATGAATAAAATGTTGTATTAAACCAATACAACCAACTGCCAGCAAGATCCTTATTTAAGAAAATAGAAGGTGGAGAGCAAATCTAAAGTCAATCATTAGTTGTGATGCAGAGTCATCAACACTGAAATTACGGATTAAAATGAATGAATTACTGAACAACATAATTTTGACCAATAACCTGAGACTTGCAGGGACAGATACAGTATGTACTTTGAATTCTGTTTATGGTTGCATACTATAATTTTATCTGCCTCTAGTCTAAGATGATGTCATGCGATTCAATCTTTACACACACACTTTGCCTTTACTGCTTTAACTTTCTTGTTTACACCCAATAATATGCTGTATCCAGATTAAAAAACATGGAACTTTGCAACTATGTCAAAAACCTTTTCTATATCCATCTGTTTAAAAACCAACCTCTTATGTGAGAGGAAGTTCTCTGGTGCAGTCATCTGGCCACCTGCTTTCCTTCCCAATGACTTACTGAATGACCTGGTAGGGGTGCCCTCAAACAACCTGTATTTCTTAACGCCTGATGATGGAGCACCCTCACAATGAAGGTGGCTCTGCTGTGTTCCTAGGCAAACCTTAATCTGGACCCAGCCACCCAGCAAACATGTCTCTGTGCATTCGTCAAATGTCTCCATTCCATAGTGTGCAGAAACGGGAGTTTAACACAGTTTCAAGCCCCTGTTAGGTCAGATCAGCTCAATATGCATAAACCAAAAAGTGAGTTATTGGAAATATTGGGTCAACTGAAAGTCCCTGATGCTGCAGTCTTTAGCATCTCTGCTCAACAACAGAAACTGAAAAAAGATCTTCAAGCACAACAAAGACTTCTCTCTTGCCACCCAGTCCTTGGTAGTAACTGCATTAAACGCAAGGCTCTCCACACAATGCCCTATTATTTGGATTTATTGTTATACAAAAGGCTAAAAAAACTACAGGGAGGTGATAACAGGTGCATTACCCAATGCATCAGTTCTATTGACATTGCACAGCACCCTGATCTAACTGGGAACACATTTTACAAATTCTACATCATGCACCATTTAAAAAATCTATAAAATTCTAAACTTTGCACAGAAAGTAGGGAAATTTGCATCGATTACCTTTGTGGTTGATTACTTCTTTGTTGCAACAATTCTTCATGGCAATAAATATTATACCATTGGAAAGCCTGGTTATTTCCCCTACATAGTACCACATTTGTAAGGAAACTGTATTTGTGTGTTGAGCAACAGAGATGAGCTAGTAGGTTTCACACATAAAACTTGCCAAATCCTCTCCCAATGGTAAACAGGTTCTTCTGCTACTGACACCTATTTGGTACCATTTAAAGGATTAGGTTATTTAATTTGAATGAAATTTTGAATTTAAATATTTATTTTGAACATAAACATAAAAGTAATAATAATCAAACAAAAGTTTAATATTCAGTTTAAAAGGGAGTAGGAAGAAGCCACTGCCTATTAAATCCTATCCCAGTTGACTCCCAGTTGACTCGTCCAGTGCATACATTGTACATTTCAGTCTAGGATGTAGAATCAAATACGTCCCACATTATAAATGTTACAAATGTTTACACATCAAATTTGTCTGCTGTGTTAAAATTACTGCAATTCCTAATATTAATTATTTATTGGCATGCAGTCTACACTATCATTTCTTTCTACAGGCTCCAAAAAGATATTCATACAGCTACATTGATCTTTAGCAAAACAACCAACAACACCTTTCTCTATACTATATATTCCATTATATGTACACCACACAACCCCCGCATCCAGTCATGCTCCATATACTGCACTGCTACAACCTCCCTGAACAGTATACCAACAGACACCCACAGTGTGCTAAAACTCTGTGACATCCATATACTTTAGCAGTAGGGATTAATTGATTTATATTCATACCACGTTTCATGTTCTCATCTATACTGTTCCATGAATTCACGTCACAGACCGTTGTGCATATTTTTCTCATTGTTGTACACACTTTGTTTCCTAAATGTTTTTATAGAATCTTGGAGAACTGAGATAATGAAGAAACAGGCCTGTAATTAGTAAATGTCACCTGCTTTATAAAGGGTATTACCTTAGCTGTTTTCATTTTATTAGGAAATGATCTAATGTAAAACGACTAGTTATAAATATGTGCCAGTTACTTTTTTTTACAGTCATCATATCAATATCATTCCAAACAGACAACATATTTTATTTTTACATTTTGCACAGTTTTTTATCATTTATGTTTCTTCTATATGTCTAAGACAATTGAGCTTGTTTTTTTCTTAAACCACATTTTAAAGCACCTATTTTTTCAGACAACTTGGCCCTACCTTTACAAAAAAATATTAAACCCTTTATCTGCTTTTTTCATTTTCAACAAAATAATCAGGGTACATTACTTTGTCAAATCCATTTCTAATAATATTCCTTTAATATGATTTTTATTCATCTGTGATGTTTTATTATTCCTTTCTGGAGATTCTAATGATATTAATAAGTTTATTTTTAGATATTTTGTACTTCCTTTCTTTTTCTTTTGCTCTCTTTTTTTAAAATTCTCTGTAAAGATTGAAGTTGGAATAGGCAAGACGTTCTAACTTGAACAATTTATTCCATTTAACAAACTGGACCCTCAGTACTACATGGGAGAACTGTTGACAGCCACCACGGTCTGGCACCTCCTCCTCACATTGATCACAAGCTTGGTGACACTCCAGCACGCCCAAGCTAATCCCACAAGAGTCCAGTGGGGTTAAGGTCAGGACTGCAGGCAGGCCTTTTAATTCGCTCCACTCCCAAATTTGGGGGTAGTCTCTGATAAGCCCCGCTCTAAGGGGGCTGAGTGTTATCATCTTGGATGATAACACTCAGTAGGTGGAGATTTGGGGTCGACATTGGTTGTAGAATCTCATTCAATATACCTCTGCTTTGAGATTGCCCCCAATGACTTGCCTTGTTTTTCCCAGTGAAGGAGAGGCTGCCTCCACCAACAACTGTTTGGCATTGGCAGAAAGGATTTGGCAAGTTTTTCATGGGTATAACCTTCATATTCAAATCCACCTATGACTACATTAATCTTGCAAATATGTCATAATTTAAGGATTAATAAACATGCTCTCAAACCGTAAAGTAATTATTGTCAATAAGCATTGTTGCAACAAAGAAACATTTTACCAAACAAAAATTTTCTTACTACATCTTACATCACAAAACGTTATGTAAAACTGAAAGTAAAAGTAGATGTGACCTGAGTTTCTGTGACTTTTTTGCAATCAGAACATTTTCCGACAGGCTGTTATGTAGAACATGGAAACAAAGTGCTGCTGTCTAGATTCCATTTTGAGAAGAAGCTTCTGTTTTTGTTTTATACACTTAATGGCAGATTGCTGCAGGTTGCTCCTACAGTCAGTTCCCCCTCAGGTGTGCCCTTCAGGTATAAATGTGTACAAATATATTTGCACTCCAGTTTGATGTCAAACACGTTGTGAGATTTAATAAAAGAAAAACCGCCTAGTTGTAACTTAATTGCAATTAATGGCTTATTATTTGAATCCTTTACAATGGAGTGAAGCTGTAAACTATAAATCATTTTTTCTAATTATGCTTGGCAATGTTCCACCTGGCATATTCTCACCACATGTAAACATGAGCAGAATGAGGGTTTGAGCTCCAGGACATATCCAGTTCAGTGTTTTACCAGGATGCAATGGATGTCGTTCCCATCCAGGTCTGCAGCAGGTGCCTGAAGGAGCCTCCAGTCCCGACCTTTATTGTAGGTAATGTAGGTCTTCACCTGGTTGTCTTGCTTCTTGTTTGCAATGAGCATTCCTTTGATTCCAGCCACCTAATGGACACAGACACAAAACACCTCAAATGTCTTTGTTTTTATGTTTCAAGTCCAAAAGAGAATTTTTTTATATATACATCTAACACTTCCATCAATTCCCCTGACAGGTAGGTTGTCTGTGATGAAGGAGCAGCTCCAGCACTCCCGTCAGAGGAGGCATTTTGTGCGCTGCACCAGTTAAATGAAAATTGAATGCTTATCTTTTCCTTCTGATGTCGACAGTCGTCAGCAGAGATCGCTGCAGGTAGCACTAAGTGGTATCTGTAATTATATCCTTATGTGTCTCAACAATACAGACAGGATAAAAGATAGCTTGTCTGTTTTCTCTCAGTCACACAAGAATAACATCCAGACCCTCAGAAAGTCATCTGAACCTTTCCGCTCAAGAATGTTTCTACCCAAAAAGCTGTCAAACCAAAAAAATGTTTGGGGACTCTTTCTGTGTTCTGACACCATAACACCCAAACACAAAAACATCCCCAACAGTCACCTATCTCATCAAAGTCTATCTTTCAGGTAACAGACGTATCCCTGAACCAAAGCAAAGTGAGTTATGTGATGGGAAGGACACAGTCCCTCCAAGTGGTTGCCATAGTGAAGGGCTCCGCTTGGATGTGCTTCCCTCCCTGCAGGGCCACATCTATATAAGTGGCACTAATAGGCTGCACATTTGACACTGTCAGAGATACATGGTGCTCAAGATGGATGCAGCTAATGAGGGTCTCCTCATCCTGATCCAACCAGACATGTCAATTGCTGCAGTTATTATTTATTGCTTCCACCTACTTGCTTTTCTCTCCTTCACACACACAATCAGAAAATTGTGCACATCCACCAGCATGCCTTTTTTTCCATCCATCATTTACACCTACATGACTTTTGTGTAACACAGTGAAGGATGCAGGCAGGACAGATTACTCCGAAGTTTGAGTCTGTTTGCAGGCAAACGAAACTCAAATGAAGCTTGGTGACGCCCTGCAGCATGCAAGCAGAGACGAGATCTACCACCTGGATTTAACAACTTCTGCTGCAGATAAATCGATTAGAGCATCAGTCAGAGATTTAACTTAAAAAAACCACCACTGTCCATTTTTATGTTTGTTGTTTCTCCAAATTTTACAAACAACAGTCTCTAAATAGGTTTAGTTCACCTCATTCCAAATTTGTAACCCTATTTTTTACCTTTTTTGCATTGTCAATTCATCCCTTCCTATTTCCATTTTATATGTTACATCCAGGGTGTTGTCAAGGGCTGCTTAGGCCTGCTGGTTCCTGCTATTGGAGCTGATGCAAGGGGTGCCTGTGTGACTGAAGGGGCACTAACTGCACATGGCTAGCCCAAGTTCTTCTGGGGTTCGCCCGCCTGGGGGGTGACCGCCATGAGACAGCTCCTGGTGGTGGTATTGGCTACGGGGGGACAGGGGTGGTGCCAGTTGGGAAAATAGTACCCAGCAGCCTTGTTGCCTAACCGCTCTGCTCTAACATATCCTACACCACAGTTACTGCTTTTGGTGCTTCTAGCTGTGGTGCAGAATACCACAAGGTTTCTATCATTTTCACTATTGTAAACACTTCTCACCCCCAGGGGACAGATTAACGCAAACACCTCCTCCACCCACACACACACACACACACACACACACACAAACATATCCTTTTGTAGAGCAAATCTACCCGTCCAGATGCAGGCAACCAGTTTATTCATATGGTATGCCTGGGATGTCAAAATCTGTGACAAAAAAGAAAAGTTGGCAAGATATGATTGGCCAGCTCTGGACGACCTTTTTTTGCAGTATGACCAAAAATGTGTGCATATTCCAGCTCAGCATCAATGTTAGAGCTGCACAGAGGAATCATTTAATTAGCCCTGATTAGTGTTCAGACTGTTGGAAAATTGATTATCTTCTTCTCATCAGTGAAATAACAAAAACGTTTACTTGTGGGGATGTGGACCAAGAGGACTAAGATTCAAAGTTGTAATGTTTAATACCTAGAACAGCCTTTCTCTAAATATGGACTCTAGTCCAGCTCCTGACAGAACAAGTCAATCCACATCCAGTCTGGAAAATGAGCTATGAAACAAGCAAACACATTTTCTGTAAGTCCAGTCAGCACACAATTAGTCAGAAGTGCAAAGAGAACACATTAGGTGTCATACTGTCAACAAGGCATGTCAACTCAGACAGAAAAGTAGCTAATGTTTGCAAACGTCTCACTAAACAAAGATCTTTAGCAAAGCAAGATGTGTGTTACTAAAGACTCTTCTAGCCAAATCTGCTGAGTTGTAAAAAGAAGTAATGTTGAATTAACGATGAAGGAAGAGTGTCCTGTATTACCAAGGGGCCACACAGAAATCTGTTGTTGTCAAAACCAATTTGAATACAGTTTATGTGATTTATTTATTTATTTAAAATCTTTGGTTCGTTTATTTATTGTATTCAACCATTATTTTACCGGGAAAAACTTATAGAGATTAGATTTCTTTTGTAAGACTGGGCTGGTAATACAGGAAGACGTGCCAGGTAGAACAGGACAATTTACATCAACAAACCACCTGCCTTCATGATGAGCATTTTCAACAAGTTCTATAGGGTAAAACATCTACAGACAGATGTATCTGTTGTGTGTGGCCAAAGTCCAACCTCAAGAGCTAATAAAAAACAAAACATATTTATTTTAAAATTATTTTTATTTTGACCATGAAGGCTGTCCATGATAGGAAATGAGACAGGGTTGTCTCAGAAGATGAAACAATTTGAAATAAATATAAATATTATTTTTCATTACATTTAATTTAAGTTATAATAAAAAATATTTTCACACTTTTCAGTAATAAATGGAAAAACGTTTTTGACATAAGGTCAATCAAATCCTATCTAATTTTGCTGAGCAGCTTGTTGCATGCTTCCACTGGTATTTTGACAATTAATCTTTGGTGATAAGGTCCAAGCCTTTAAGGTTGGAAGGGCTCTCTGCCATCCCTCTGAACCTTTGCTCCCACCACTGGTAGTTATACTCAGAATATGAGTATAACTACCAGTCAGAACTAACAGGTTGGTAAAATTAAATGATTACTTCAAACCTTAGTCAGGGGTATTAATAATCACGGGCTTAATTTTATTTCTAAAGTTATTAATATTTCAATGGGACCCATTTTGGCCTTATTCTGAAGGCGGAATGATCGTCATTGTATTACACCAAAAAGGAGGTGGCACTGGCTTTTAGAAGAGATGGAATGACACCATACCATGTTATAGTGCTTCCACTTAAAAAATATCCTTCTACGTCTTACCTTTACACAGGTACCAAAATTTTGCATGTAGACCTTATAACTGGGGACCTATATTTGATTATTTCAGGTATGTAATTTCCGGCCGAAATTGCTTCTTAAACCCTTAGGGTTTAACGGGTAAAAGATTAACTAACGGTTTTAAAACTAGCAAAAAAAGAACTGTAGATGAGTGGTAAACACTGTAAGAGTAATCACTTCTGATGTTCTTATTCAATAACAGTTATCTACAGTTTACATAATGAGATCAGTGCAGTATCCTGATATTTTGTAGGACAAAGCCAGTCTCAGTTTCTCCTTTGGCTTTTAAAGGTCTGACAGCCTCCTGTTGTTGCTGCATTGGTGAGCAGCTTCTCATTGAATTCAATAAATGCGTTCGATGTATCTTCTGCAGATAACACTGCTGCTGATCGTATGGGGATGCATTTCTTTAGAGGCGCAGCATCTTTTGTAAACAGCAGGGGATCACAGATTATTTAAAGTGAGACACGTAAGTCATATTTTATGACTCATTTACTATTTTAACGCCTTTATGAGTTTTAGTGCACCGCCAGGAAAAGACAGACAGGAGGAGTCGGACCATCGCCAGAATTAGCATGTAATTACAGATTTTCACAGACAACATCCTTCTCCGTGTCTTTAATCAATCAACTGAAGCTGTTAACGGGAAAGTCAAAAGAAGTTAAAAGATAAATGTCTGTTGATAAACCAGCCCTTAGAGATGGGAAGTTCAACTGGTGTGCAGAGCCCTGATGTCAACACCGAAGGAGTTTTCCAACAAAAGGCCTCTGATTACACAAATTTCTCCTATCAAGTCTGACTAACAATAAAATCATTCCAGTAAGTGAAGAGGTAATTGTGCAAATTTCAGTGTGGCGTAAGAAAACTTTAATGCTCTCTTCTGAGGGGAAAATAACTGAGTACCTTTGGCAAGAAGCACAAGATGGAGCTGCATGTCTTCTCTTACCAACAACATGAGTCTCAGCTCCATGACGGCATCCTGCCTTGTTTAATAGCAGGATGTAAACTGCTTTGCATAATCTCTGTTGTTTAGGATAGCATCAAAACTGGAGATGTAGCAATGCTTCAAATACAGTTAAAGTCCATATTTGGCTCATCCTACAAGGCATAGTTTAAACTTTTTCCCATCTGATAGGCCACAAAAAGTAGATATTTTGAAATGCAAATAAAAAAAATAATTTTCCTGTGAAATTTCTTCATTTTACCTGGACAACAAGAAAATAAACACAATATTTTATTGAAATAACGCAGTCAGATTTTGGTAGAAAATAAGTCTGAATGTAACCTTCTTTAAGAAATGTGTACTAATTTTTTGAGGTTGATGCTTTTCTCTTGTCTTGGTTTAGAAATAACTTCCTAATCTCAGGAAATACAATGGGAAATTGGTCTCATTTTCTTCAAAAACATATTTAGGCAAGTTTAATAAATGGCTTCTTCCAAGTCTTATACTTTAGCAAAATTCATTGGATGCTCATTGTCGTATTGACCATGAAAGTGAATTAAAGCAAAATGATGGTAAATAAATGATGGATAATTTTGTTGCACATTTTCCATGTTAAGTGGATTTTACATCTTTAAAATGTCTCATATCAGAGAAGTATTTTAAAAAGGTGCATCAACTAATTGTGCTGGCAGGTTATATTGAGGGCCGCACAAAATCATTTCAATGGTCGCAATTGGCCCACGGGCCGCACTTTGAACCCCTATTTTATTGTCTCCCTCCTATTATCTACATAGGAGGTTTGTCCCGTCTGTTAACTACACATTTCTGCACATTTCTTTTCTTCCTTATGTTCAGTCTTCTTAACCTCATTACTTTTTTCTGTGTGCTTTGTTGTTGCCTCCTGTTTTTATCTTGTGCAGAAGAAGTATTTTGCGTTGCTCTCATTGTGAATGAGGAGTGCTCTATAAATAAAGACTGTTTGGCTACTTGACATGTGAAAAGCATCTAATAGGTCACAGATTTTCCTCAGAGGTTATAGGTCCACAGGAGAATCGATAGGCTTCTGTGCTCGTGTTCATTTCTTCCATTGGAAATGCCAGCCATGAACCACAGCTAGCCTCCTAAAGAGGCCCATCAGTCTGGGAAAAATCATGACACAAAGACAGAAAATGATTTTCAGAAGAATGGCTCGCTTTCCAACAGTCTCTGCTAACACCTGTTATTAGAGCTGACTCTGGTAGAATCAGCTGAAATGTGTTGAAATGTCTCTGAGGTTTATTCCAAACTCACCAGGTGTCAGCGTTTAAACTACAGCATAATTCATCCAAACTTGTTTACATCAGTTGGCAGGGCCTTTTCCTGGACCATTTTTCCTTTTATTTGTGCTTCTTGCTAATGATGTATTTATTCTAGTTATCTATTTGCCTCTAAAAACAGCTCAAGTACTTTCAGACTGTTTCTCAGCTGTTTGCATGCATCTTCTGAAAGCTGCATTGTGTGCTCTCTCCACACCACAGAATTCAAGCAGTGTTGCAAGGAAATGGGAACTGCACTCGCAATCAGCGCACATATCCACAGTCTGGGCAGGAGAAGTAATAGCATTGTTAATTACCACACCGCTGCCACTGCAGCTGGCCAATATCTCACTTTCTTCCTCCACTCCCTCTATCACACCTGCCAGTGTTGAAGTGATAAACAAGGTTCACAGGGGAACGTGGAGGGATGGAAGTGAACTCTACCGCTATGAAGGCAAACATATAAAGTAGGTAGCCTGCAAGCTAACCAGGTCGAGTCCATTGTTTCATAGCAGTGAGTCACATTACAGCTCTTTTCCAAACTGTATATGTCTGCTGTCAGGAAGATGGACGAGCACAGCCTGTTATGGAAACCTGTCCACTAAAAAAAACTCTGAGGCAACTCTGTGGATGAATCTGGCACCTGCCGCAGTCACACTTCTCATTCAGCCCTGTTTCCAGAGGTACGTCTGTACCATCATTGAACATGTTCAGAAAACATTCACTGATTTTGTTTTTTGTTTGGGACCACCATTTTGTTCTCATAAGCAGGGTTTTTATCTGTTGACACATTGTTCAACCCATTTTACTAAAAAACAACACAAAATAAGTCTTTTCTACACATTTAGAAAAGGGCTTTTCAAATCAAAATGCCATCTGTTTTCTGACCTAAACCTTTTATCTAAGTGCACAAAAATAGTCATCAAACATCTCATGCAGTTTGGACTTGTGTTAGATGGTGAAAAGCTCATTTTGAGCATCGTTTGTCCTATGTGGTTTGTTCTGCGAAGAAATTTATACTGTATATAAACTTGCATTTACTGCATATTAGTATTTTAGGTCATTTAAAAGGCATTTGTGCAAATTTAGTTTCAATAGCTAATGTTCTCATACATTCTTTCATGTTTGTTTGTACTTTTACTTTTACCAGTGCCTTTCTCAGAATGCATTTATCATATTAAACAGAGAAATGAAGGAGAAAATCCCCTCCTTAAACCGGCACTCCCCTCCTTGAACCGCCACCTTAACGTGGTGGAGGGGTTTGAGTGCTCGAATGATCCCAGAGGCTATGTTGTCCTAGAGACTATGTTGTCCAGAGCCTGTTTGCTATAGGGTCTCCCATGGCAAACAGGAGAGGCTTGATCGGGAGGAATGGCCTCCCTAATCTGAATCAGTGTGTTATAGTTTTTCTAGCAGCTTTGCCCCACATGCAAAAATACACTCAGGAAACAGGAAAGGTTTTAACAAGTTTAATATGAAAAAATAATTGAATGCTGGAGAAACAGGAACTTGCCGCTGTATGGAGAAGGGATCAATGTAAGTGGCAGAAAATATTCTGGGTTGTTGATCTTGATATATGTCTTTGCTTACAGAGGGTGATTTGAAGATCCACCAGGGTTAGGAGAAGAAAGATGGATGGAAACTCCGGGAGCGTGTCGGGTAAGTGAATGGTCCAGGTAATTCTGTCTTACTTGCACTTGAGGTGGAGGTGGCACCAGGTGGATAATCTTGGAGGGGAGCATGGTGGAGGGTGAGCCTCGTTCACAGGAAGCCTGAGGACCCTTGAAACTCGAATGCAGCCAACTGAGAAGATAATCCGTAAAGTTCTCTTGCAAAGAGAGAGTCTGGGTTTTCTGCATAAGCAGATTGGATGCAAAAGCTTGGGACTGGAGGTAACCTGGGAAGGAGGACATGATAAGTTAAGTACTCAAAAGAGAATCACAAAGAGACTTGTCTTGGCCAGCTAGAGTTACCACTGCAGGTTAACACTCAGGCACCGGAGTGTTGACAGCGTTGGGTTCTTAAGCTCCTCTCCTGATGAGGCTGATGAAGAACACCTCAGGACTCCTACAGTGTGTCTAGAGGTTGGATGGTGTTAGTAGCAGGTAAAGCAGGTGAACAGAAAAACTCCCAGAACTCCGACAGTACTCCCCCCTCAATGACTGCTGCTTGGCGGCCCAGAAATGGTGGAATGAAGGGAGGAGAGGTAGTCAGAGATGAGGGACAGGTCGCAGATAAAAGACCGGGGGACCCAGGTGCGGTCCTCAGGACTGTAGCCCTCCCAGTCGACAAGATATTGCCAACCGCGACCCCGCTGACGGGAGTCCACAGTCCGTCGGACCGCATAGACTAGGTGCCCCAATCCATCCTGGGTGGGTGGAGGAGGTTCGGCCGAAGAGCAAAAAGGATTTGTGATGACGGGTTTGATCTGACAAACATGGAATGTTGGGTGAATGCGGAGACTCGAAGGAAGCTTTAAGCGGACAGCTAAAGGACTGATAACCCCCTCAATCTCATACGGGCCAATAAACCTGGGGGCAAGTTTCTTGGACATCGATTTTAATGGGATGTGACAAGAGCCAAACCTTCTGACCAGGTTGGTATTGGGGAGCTGGAACCTTTCTCCTGTCCGCGAACCTCTTGTTCTGCTCTGCCGTTGAAGGGCTTGTGAAGTGGCAGTCCAGATATGTATGCATCTACGGATGTGATGACGTACTGAAGTGACAGAGATCTCTTTTTCGTCAGCGGAAAACAATGGTGGTTGGTAGCCCAGAGAAGCTTCGAAAGGGGAGAAACCAGTGGCAGCAGAAGTGTGGGAATTATGAACGTACTTGACCCAAGGCAGAAATTGGCTCCAGTCTGTGGGGTTGGTTGAAGTTAAACAACGGAGGGTGGATTCCAGTTCTTGATTCATTCGTTCCATTTGGCCATTAGACTGTGGGTGATAACCTGAGGTTAGAGACACTTGAGCTCCCAATGCTGAACAACACAACTTGGTGGTAGGATGGGAGCAGGTTCCTTTGTCAGAGTCATCCGGGGAGAACTGTCGAGAGAGGGCGTCGGGCTTGATATTCTTGGAACCAGGTCTGTATGCGATCGAGTGGTTAAAACGGGAATAGAAAAGGGACCAACTGGCGAGGGTTAATGTGTTTGGCTGCTTTAAAGGTAGGCTATGATTTTATGATCTGTCCATACCACCGTTCAGCGCCCTCCCTTCAGCCAATGACGGCACTCTTCCAGGTCCAGTTTTATTGCCAGAAGTCTGCGGTCTCCCGCATCATAATTTCTCTCTGCTGGATTGAATCTGCGGGAGAAAAAGGCACAAATATTAAGTTTGCCATCAGAGTCTGAAACTTGGGATAGCACAGCTCCTGCTCCAATGTCAGATGCATCTACTTTTAAGGTAAATCGTTTTGAAGGGTTTGGGTGAATAAGAATCGGGGATTGAGAGAAACTGTTCTTGAGTCTATGAAAAGCAGCATCTGCGGTTAATGGGGCTGCAGTTTGACTGTAGTTACCAATGAATCTTCTATAAAAATTGACAAAACCCAAAAATCGTTTACGTGAGTCAGGAGTGGGCCATTTGAGTACAGCTTTTATCTTGTTTGGATCTGAACGAAACTGCACACCCTCTAGGATGAATCCGAGGAAGGTAACAGAGGTTTTGTGAAACTCAAATTTTTCAGCTATTACATATAAACGGTTCTCTAGGAAGCATTGAATGACCAGGCAGACGTGTTGTTTATGCTCTGAGAGGTTCTTTGAGTAAATGAGGATGTCATCTAGATACACAAAGACAAATCTATCGCTAAAGTCCCTCAAGACATCATTCACTAGGCCCTGAAATATGGCTGGGGCGTTACAAAGGCCTAAAGGCATAACATGATAGTCAAAATGTGTCAAGGGGTCTTAAAAGCTGTTTTCCATTCGTCCCCCTGGTGGATTAAGACGAGATGGTAAGCCTTTCGGAGGCTGAGTTTGGAGAATATGGTTGCATCTTGTACAGGTTCGAATGTAGAAGAGATGAGTGGAAGAGGATATTTGTTCTTTATTGTGATAAGATTAAGTCCCCTGTAATCAATGCATGGACAAATAAATCCATCTTTTTTCCCCACAAAGAAAAATCCTGCCCCTAGAAGATGAGGGACAAATGATGCCTGCAGCCAGGGACTCAGTGATATATTTTTCGAGAGTTTGTCATTCTGGCCGTGATATACTATATAGTCGACTGGAGGGCCGAGGAGCCCCAGAGAGAAGGTCAATGGCGCAGTCGTATGGCCTGTGAGGGGGTAAGGACAGAGCCTTTGTCTTACTGAAGACCTGTTTTAAATCCATATACTCCTCAAGAACTGAAGTTAAGTCTGGGTACTCCGTTGTCCCAGGATCAGGTTCTGGTTGTTTGGGCAGAACATCTGAATGTAGACAGGATGAGAGGCAGTTAGTGGACCAGGAACCTATTTGACAATTTGACAAATTAAGGAGTGGATTGTGTTTCTGGAGCCAGGGAAAACCTAACACTAGAGGGTTCTGAGAAACAGGAAACACAGAGAAGGATATCAGTTCACGATGATTGCTTGAGATTATTAATTCTAAAGGCTTGGTCTTGTGTGTGATGTGTTGAAGGTTCTTACCATCAATGGTAGAAACCAGTTGAGGGAATGGAATAATTTCTGTGTCGATCTGAGCCTGCTCCACCAAGCGTTGGTCGATTAAATTTTGCTCACTTCCTGAGTCAATGAGAGCAGATAAATGGAGTGAGTCTTGGGAGAACAAGATGGTAGCTGGTATGGTGAATCTGTTATTGGTAGGGCTGAAGTGATGGTCCGTCAGGTTCCCCTTTACAACTGGTGGACGCTCTCTTTTGGTCGCACCGGACAAGAGTCGATGAAGTGTCTGTGTGTCCCACAGTATAAACACTGCTTGGACTCCATTCTACGTTGGCGTTCCTCTGGGGAGAGTCAAGTTTGACCAATCTGCATGGGTTCTGGAGAGGGTGAACGTGGTTCAGGGCGAGGGGCTGCAGCTGAGCTCAGAGGTGGGTGTGATCTCACAGCAAACCTTTGAAAACGTGACTTTCTGCTATCTCTCAATCTATTATCTATTCGAGTAGCTGAAGCTATTAACTCATTTAGAGTCTTGGGTTCATCTAGCAAAACTAACTCATCCTTCAAAGATTCGTCAAGGAACTGGAAAAAGGTGGCTTTAAGAGCATAGGTGTCCCAACCTGATGTGGCTGCTAAGAGTCAGAAATTCTATAGAAAACTCTGAAATTGGTTTATTTCTTTTTTTTTTTAACACCCACAGACGGCGGGCTGTATTTGTGTGTTCTAATTCAGTGTCAAAAGTCTGCTTGAACTAACTTATAAAATCATTATAAGCACAGCCGAAGCGGTTATGATTGGTAAAGCGAGCCTCACCCCATCTTATTGCCTTTCCAGTCAAGAGTCGTAAAATAAAGGAGATTTTGTCATGGGGAAAGGATTTTGGAGAACGATTAAACACTAGAGAGTACTGTAAGAGGAAATCTCCACATCCACCAACCTCACCGGTAAACTTCTCCTGGTTGGGGGAAATGATGTCACGGGAATGAGGAAGTTGTTGTGAGACGGCTGACTCAGCAGCGCCCTCTGGTGCAGCGGGGCTGTTCAGAGCATGCTGGAGTGATGAGGACATCTGTTCAATCTGTTGGTTGGTGTGGCGTTGTTGTTCCAGGAGGGATCGAAGTGAGTTTCCGTGGGACTGGATCTGAAAAGGTTTTATCAAGTTTATTATGAAAACATAATTGAATGGTGGAGAACCAGGAACTCGCCGCTGTATGGAGAAGGGATCAATGTAAGTGGCAAGAAATATTCTGGGTTGTTGATCTTGATATATGTCTTTGCTTGCAGAGGGTGATTTGGAGATCCACCGGGAGGAGGAGAAGAAAGATGGATGGAAACTCTGGAAGCGTGTCGGGTAAGTGAATGGTCCAGGTAATTCTGTCTTACTTGCACTTGAGGTGGAGGTGGCACCAGGTGGATAATCTTGGAGGGGAGCATGGTGGAGGGTGAGCCAGGTTTGTTCACAGGAAGCCTGAGGACCCTTGAAACCTGAATGCAGTCAACTGAGAACATAATCCGTTAAGTTTTCTAGCAAAGACAGAGTCTGGGTTTTCTGCATAAGTAGACTGTATGCAAAAGCTCGGGACTGGAGGTAACCTGGGAAGGAGGACACAAGAAGTTAAGTACTCAGAAGAAAATCATAAAGAGACTTGCATTGGCCAGCTAGAGTTACCACAGCAGGTTAACACTCAGGCACTGGAGTGTTGAGAGCGCTGGGTTCTTAAGCTCCTTTCCTGATGAGGCTGATGGAGAACACCTGTGGACTCAGCTTCTACCGTGCGTCTGGTGCCATCTAAAGGTTGGATGGGGTTAGTAGCAGGTAAAGCAGGTGAAGAGAAAAAACTCCCAGAACTCTGACAGAGTGGTGTTTCGTTATTAGACTTCTGTGCTAGTCACGGATTGTCAATAATAAACACCATGTTCAAGCATAAGGGTGTTCATCAGTGCACTTGGCGCCAGGACACCATAGGCAGGAGGTCAATGATCAACTATGTTGTCGTGTCTTCAGACCTTCGGCTGCATGTTTTGGACTATCGTGTGAAGAGAGGGGATGAGCTGTCCACTGATCACCAGCTGTTGGTGAGTTGGATCCGCTGAAGGAGGAGAAAGCCAGACAGACTTGGCAGGCCCAAGTGTATAGTGAGGGTCTGCTGGGAATGTCTGGCTGAGCCCTCTGCCAGGGATGTATTCAACTTCCACCTCCGGGAGAGCTTTGACCAGATTCCGGGGGATGTTGGAGACATTGAGTCCAAGTGGACCATGTTCTCCGCATCTATTGTCGATGCTGCTGCCCATAGCTGTGGCCGTAAGGTCTGCGGTGCCTGTCGTGGCGGCAATCCCTGAACCCAGTGGGTTGGACTCTTTTATCACCCAGGGTGAAGTCACCGAGGTGGTTAAAAAGCTCCACGGTGGCAGGCCATGGGGGGTGGATGAGATCCGCCCAGAGTGCCTCAAGTCTGTGGATGTTGTGGGGTTGTCATGGTTAACATGCCTCTTCAACATTGCATGGTGGTCGGGGACAGTGCCTCTGGACTGACAGACCAGGGTGGTGGTCCCCTTCATAAGAAGGGTGACTGGAGGGTGTGTTCCAACTATAGGGGGATCACACTCCTCAGCTTCCCTGGTAAGGCATATGCGAGGGTATTGGAGAGGAGAGTCTGGCAGATAGTCGAACCTCGGCTTCAGGAGGAGCAGTGTGGTTTTCGTCCTGGCCGATGAACACTGGACCAGCTCTACACCTTCTGCAGGGTACTCGAGGGTTCATGGGAGTTTGCCCAACTGGTCCACACGTGTTTTACGGACCTGGAGAAGGCATTCGACCCTGTCCCTCATGGTGCCCTGTGGGGAATGTGCACCAGGAGTATGGAGTCGGGGGCCCTTTATTAGGCGGCATCCGGTCTCTGCACAAGCGGAGCAGGAGTTTGGTCCGCATTGCCAGCAGCAAGTCGGACCTGTTCCTGGTGCATGTTGGACTCCGGCAGGGCTGCCCTTTGTCATCGGTTCTGTTCATAACATTCATGGTCAGATTGCTAGGCGCAGCCAAGGGCTGGAGGGGGTCTGGTTTGGGTCTTCTTTTTGCAGATGATGTGGTCCTGCTAGCCCCCTCTAGCCAAGACCTACAGCATGCACTGGGGCAGTTCGCAGCCGAGTGTGAAGCGGTTGGGATGAAGATCAGCTCCTCCGAGGCCATGGTTTTCGACCGGAAATGGGTGGCTTGTCCTCTTCAGATTGGAGGAGAATTCCTGCCTCAAGTGGTGGAGTTCAAGTATCCAGGGGAGCGGGAGATTGATAAACAGTTCGGTGCAGCTGCCGCAGTAATGGAGAAGCTGTACTGGTCCGTAGTGGTGAAGACAGAGCTGAGCCGAAAAGTGAAGCTCTCGATTCACCGGTCGGTCTACGTTCCTACCCTCACCTATGGCCATGAACTTTGGGTCATGACCGAAAGAACGAGATCTCAGATACAAGCGGCTGAAATTAGTACGCTGGCAGGGCACTCCCTTAAAAAGGGGTGAGGAGCTCGGAGTAGAGCCACTGCTTCTCCAAATTGAGAGGAGCCAGTTGAGGTGGCTCGGGCATCTATACCGGATGCCTCCTGGATGCCTTCCTCTGGAGGTGTTCCAGGAACATCCCACCGGGAGGAGGTCCAGGGGACGGCCAAGGACATGCTAGAGGGACTATATCTCTCGGCTGGCCTGGGAATGCCTTGGGCTCCCCCCGGAGGAGCTGGAGGAGGTGTCTGGGGAGAGGGACGTCTGAGTGTCTCTACTAAGTTTGCTGCCCCCACAACCCGGATGAAGCTGAAGTTGATGAGTATGAGTACAAGTGCAACAGAAAATTAGTTTGTGTTGATCTGTTGAATGAAGACATTTTGATTATTTTGTGGAACAGGGAGAAAATATCAGACTTTTAAGTATTTGACCTGTTTTCAAGGTAAAATTATCTTATTTATGAAACTGGCTTATTGATTGGTGTATCACTGATAATTAGCCTTTATTGCTGTTTATTTTGTTTAAAATGAAAGAATAGTTCTCTAATAAGAGAACTTCCAGAATTAGAGTTTCTGCAGACGTTCTGAATATAAAAGTATAACACTGGGCAAAACTTGGTTCAAAAAATAGGCTTTGTTCTCCATTACATCAAACTGAATTGGGTGGTCTCCAGATTAAGGGTTTTATTTTGGATGGATTAGATTGTTTTGGACCAACAATCTCAGACCCTGTTGTAGCTTTTTGTTAGATCCAAAGAGGTTAAGAAAAGTAATACTCCAACAAATTTAACTGAAAAATACTTAAACATTTTAATAGCTATGTACCTCATAAAGGTCCAACATCTGGTTCCCAGCGATGCCTCTTGTTGTCTTAACATTTTCCATGGCCAAGGTAAAGTAGATCCCTCTAGTGTCAGACAGGTAGAGGTTGTAGGTGTCATTCTGGTTCCACTCCTGCACTGCTGCAAACACCTGCTTCCCGTCAGTACTGACGATGTGTAAATCCTTTCAGGAAGCAGCAACAGAGATAAGACGAGTTATGACTGGAGCACAGAGGTGATGGATTAGACATGTTGACCCTATGGGATTGGTCAGGAGATCAATGTTGTGGTATGAATATAGATGGCTGTAGTCATGCTGGATGGTATCTCCCACAGTGAGACGCACAAGGACTTTGAAAGGACAATATGCCATATTTTACTGAAATAAAACAACTGAAGCAGGTCTTTGACATCGGTTCTTTCCTTTGAAAGTGTAAACGTTCAATGCTGAGAAATGTGGACAAACCTAATTAACTGCATAATTAATTTCTTCTGACATTTAGAAATGAAAAACTTTCTATGAGTTCGACAAGTGAAAATGTGCTACAACTTACCTTCGGCAGGGAATACTTGGGCAGTTTGATTTGTATGAAGGCTTCTCTCTTGTAGGAGACATAATAAGTTGCTCGTCCAGATGTGGGAACCTTTAGGGCAATGAAACACAACAAATTATCATTTGCTCTTTAGTTAGACAGTTATAATTATGTAGACAGTGTTTGTACTCATATCTGTTTTTTCTCATAATTTTTGTTTCAGACCTTGGTTAATTGTGATAAATACAGTAATGTGGAAAAGTGTTAGGCAGGTGTGAAAAAATGCTGTGAACAAAGAATGCTTTCAGAAATATAAACGATGACTGTTTATTTTCATCAATTTACAAAATGTGAGCGAACCCAAACATATAGCCAAACTCATTAAGAACTACTTTCAGCATAAAGAAGAACTAGATTTACTGGAAGTGATGGTCTGGTCCCACAGAGCCCTGATCTCAACATCATGGAGTGTGTCTGGGATTACATGAAGAGACAGAAGGATGTGAGGAAGCCGACAACCACAGAAGATCTGTGGTTAGTTGCCCAAGATGTTTGGAACAACCTACCAGCTGAGTTCCTTCAAAAACTGTGTGCAAGTACCTAGAAGAACTGATGGTGTTTGGAAGGCAAAGGGTGGTCACACCAAATATTGAGTTGATTTAGATTTCTCCTTTGTTTATTCACTACATTTTGTTAATTGATAAAAATAAATGATTAACACATTTTTGAAAGCATTCTTTGTTTACAGCATTTTTTCACACCTGCCTAAACCTTTTGCACAGTACTGTATGTCTGTTCATAAAAGAGAAAATAGGTTTAATGGGGTTGGGTAGGGGGTCTGGTTTGAGAACCTCAGGGTCTCACCATTTGTTTGGTGGATCCTGTATATGTCATCATATATTCGCCATGGCAGCAGAATCGAAGCGCTACACAAATGTTGTGGAAATTACCCAATAACAACATCAATTTATCTTATACCACACTAAGCAGAATCGCCATCTGCTCTGATGAAGAATTAGTCACCTCTCCATGCCGAGTGCTCCAAATGAAGGCAGCTTAACCGCATTTTGTCAAGGGAATCTGTAACCGGGATGCCTCGCATACATTGGCAGTAGTTTTAGAGACTAAAGTACAGTCAGACCTTTTATCGAGAGTTCAATTTGCAGATGTTATTCATATATACTCTGTCGTTACTTGTTCTGGATCATTGTTCAGGATTCTTTTCAGTAATGTCAAATTACTGTCTTTTATTACCTGTGATGTATTCATTCTTTTTAAAATGATTGTTGTTTTCTGTTCTCTCACAGTAACCAGTAGTGGAGTTTGGTTCTGTTTCAGGTTTCAGTCTGTTAAAGTGACATTCTCTTTCTTTCAATGATTCTGTTAAGATTTTATGAAAACAAAAAGTGATATCTAGAATCTCGCTAAAACAGAACTCTGGTGCTGAATCTAGTTTGTGAACTTGTGTTTAATCTCCTCACTAACAGGTCATCATATTGTCAGTCAATGAAAGTGATGGGTGTAAGTCTGCTGTTTTATTAATCTTTCTTAGCAGGTTCTAAAACTCCCCAGGTGTCAGTGAACCTGGTGGTTTCAAAGTGGACTTTGGTAAATATCTCGTAGGACAATCAATAGTCTCATTATTCTTTGTAAGGAGAAATCTTTAAGTTGCCTAACCAAGCCTCATCTGCAGTTTTAGGAGGGAAAGTCATCCTTCATGTTGCAGACCTTTTGCAAACACTACAGGCTGTTAGGAGTCTGTTTGGGAAGGTGGGTGTTGGAGAAGTGTCATTAGCCTTGGAGCAACAAAGGACAACCATTTGTACACATAGAGATACACTAAACAAAATGATTGTGTAGTTTCATAACCCAATTTTCCCCCTGATCGATAACGACATAAAATTCATTAGAGAAAAACCTTCAATTTCACAGCTTGCAGAGGAGTAGCGATGTGAGCATCCATGTTGCACGACGGGGTTGATTTTGTTACTGATCTTGTAAGTGCTCTGTGCTGCTCAGAGGAGAGAAAACAAGCTTTGAGAGGAAATTCAGCAGCCGAGCTGTGAGCACCACAGAACATTCCCACATGTAATCGAGTGAGGGAGCCGCAGATCGATGGCCTGATAACCAGCAGCATTTTGAACTTTAAGAGGAATTGGTGTGATTGATTTTTTTTGACCCCCCCATCCCTTGTAGGATCTTTCGTCTGTGACGCACTCGTGTTAAAATGTGGAGGCAATTGGACTGAAACAGGTCTGGGTCAGACGCCTGTGAGTTCACTTAAAAGACTCAGGAGAGGTCAAACAAGAATGAAGGATCTTTACAGAACAGCTTCATTTATTTCTCTAAAGTGGAGGGTGTGTGAGTAAAGTTCCAGCTAACAAGACTTTGAAGAAACTCCTGCTTTTCACTGAAAAGCATTTCTCGGTTCAAACTGCAACAGACGTACAATCAATGTTAAACAACTGCATAAAAGGCAACACTAAGCTGGCATCCAGATTACCTTCAAAGAGCTACAATTTATTATATCAAAGTAAGAAAACTTTATATTGTATACAATAGACTTTAGGGAAACCCTCACCTAAGGTCACAGAATGTACAGGTCCTTCTCAAAATATTAGCACATTGTGATAAAGTTAATTATTTTCCATAATGTCATGATGAAAATTTAACATTCATATATTTTAGATTCATGGCACACTAACTGAAATATTTCAGGTCTTTTATTGTCTTAATACGGATGATTTTGGCATACAGCTCATGAAAACCCAAAATTCCTATCTCACAAAATTAGCATATCATTAAAAGGGTCTCTAAACGAGCTATGAACCTAATCATCTGAATCAACGAGTTAACTCTAAACACCTACAAAAGATTCCTGAGGCCTTTAAAACTCCCAGCCTGGTTCATCACTCAAAACCCCAATCATGGGTAAGACTGCCGACCTGACTGCTGTCCAGAAGGCCACTACTGACACCCTCAAGCAAGAGGGTAAGACACAGAAAGAAATTTCTGAACGAATAGGCTGTTTCCAGAGTGGTGTATCAAGGCACCTCAGTGGGAAGTCTGTGGGAAGGAAAAAGTGTGGCAGAAAACGCTGCACAACGAGAAGAGGTGACCGGACCCTGAGGAAGATTGTGGAGAAGGGCCGATTCCAGACCTTGGGGGACCTGCGGAAGCAGTGGACTGAGTCTGGAGTAGAAACATCCAGAGCCACCGTGCACAGGCGTGTGCAGGAAATGGGCTACATGTGCCGCATTCCCCAGGTCAAGCCACTTTTGAACCAGTAACAGCGGCAGAAGCGCCTGACCTGGGCTACAGAGAAGCAGCACTGGACTGTTGCTCAGTGGTCCAAAGTACTTTTTTCGGATGAAAGCAAATTCTGCATGTCATTCGGAAATCAAGGTGCCAGAGTCTGGAGGAAGACTGGGGAGAAGGAAATGCCAAAATGCCAGAAGTCCAGTGTCAAGTACCCACAGTCAGTGATGGTCTGGGGTGCCGTGTCAGCTGCTGGTGTTGGTCCACTGTGTTTTATCAAGGGCAGGGTCAATGCAGCTAGCTATCAGGAGATTTTGGAGCACTTCATGCTTCCCATCTGCTGAAAAGCTTTATGGAGATGAAGATTTCATTTTTCAGCACGACCTGGCACCTGCTCACAGTGCCAAAACCACTGGTTAATGGTTTACTGACCATGGTATCACTGTGCTCAATTGGCCTGCCAACTCTCCTGACCTGAACCCCATAGAGAATCTGTGGGATATTGTGAAGAGAACATTGAGAGACTCAAGACCCAACACTCTGGATGAGCTAAAGGCCGCTATCGAAGCATCCTGGGCCTCCATAAGACCTCAGCAGTGCCACAGGCTGATTGCCTCCATGCCACGCCGCATTGAAGCAGTCATTTCTGCAAAAGGATTCCCGACCAAGTATTGAGTGCATAACTGTACATGATTATTTGAAGGTTGACGTTTTTTGTATTAAAAACACTTTTCTTTTATTGGTCGGATGAAATATGCTAATTTTGTGAGATAGGAATTTTGGGTTTTCATGAGCTGTATGCCAAAATCATCCGTATTAAGACAATAAAAGACCTGAAATATTTCAGTTAGTGTGCAATGAATCTAAAATATATGAATGTTAAATTTTCATCATGACATTATGGAAAATAATGAACTTTATCACAATATGCTAATATTTTGAGAAGGACCTGTAGATAATAATCAAAAAAACAAGATCTTGCCCATAAGAGGCTGAAATGAATCCTGTTGAACCAAAAACATGTCTTTCACATCATTACACTTCTTCCACCAGCTGGAACCATTAACACTCATTGTTTACACTAAACTTTGACCTGACCCTCCGAATGTCACAGCTGAAGTCAAGACTCATCTGACCACACACCAGATTTTCCCACTTCAAAGTTTGATGTATTGGACATTCATAGATGATATTCCACATCGCAAAGCAGTATGTCCACTTACCTCTGACATCAACACTGCATTTTCACCCACACAACTACTGCTCACTGGATATTTTCTCTTTTTCTGACTGTTCTCTGTACACCAGAATGATGGCTCCAACTAAAAATCCCAGTAGATTATCAGTTTCTGAAATATTCAGACCAGGCCTTCAAGCACCAACAATCATACCACATTTAGTCACTTAAATCCACTTTCCTTCACTTTTTGATGCTAACTGTAAACTTTAACAAGTTGTCTTCAACACGTCTTGCCTAAATAATGTTTCCAATTGTGCAAATTATGTTCTATGAATTTCAGAGTATACAGGAAAAATAAAGATAGATATGCAAGTTGTCCACAAAACCAGACTGATAATCCAATTAGAAACCAGAAATGTTGTGCTTCGATGTCTGTTGAGAGTTTTTTTGAAGAGCTCAAAAACACTTGATCTATGGCCGTTTTATTATATATATATAGGGGTTGGACAATGAAACTGAAACACCTGGTTCTAGACCACAATAATTAATTAGTATGGTGTAGGGCCTCTTTTTGCAGCCAATACAGCGTCAGCTCGTCTTGGGAATGACATATACAAGTCCTGCACAGTGGTCAGAGGGATTTTAAGCCATTCTTCTTGCAGGATAGTGGCCAGGTCACTACATGATACTGGTGGAGAAAAACGTTTCCTGACTCGCTCCTCCAAAACACCCCAAAGTGGGTCAATAATATTTAGATCTGGTGACTGTGCAGGCCATGGGAGATGTTCAACTTCACTTTCATGTTCATCAAACCAATCTTTCACCAGTCTTGCTGTGTGTATTGGTGCATTGTCATCCTGATACACGGCACCGCCTTCAGGATACAATGTTTGAACCATTGGATGCACATGGTCCTCAAGAATGGTTCAGTTGTCCTTGGCAGTGACGCGCGCCCATCTAGCACAAGTATTGGGCCAAGGGAATGCCATGATATGGCAGCACAAACCATCACTGATCCACCCCCATGCTTCACTCTGGGCATGCAACAGTCTGGGTGGTACGCTTCTTTGGGGCTTCTCCACACCGTAACTCTCCCGGATGTGGGGAAAACAGTAAAGGTGGACTCATCAGAGAACAATACATGTTTCACATTGTCCACAGCCCAAGATTTGCGCTCCTTGCACCATTGAAACCGATGTTTGGCATTGGCATGAGTGACCAAAGGTTTGTCTATAGCAGCCTGGCCGTGTATATTGACCCTGTGGAGCTCCCGATGGACAGTTCTGGTGGAAACAGGAGAGTTGAGGTGCACATTTAATTCTGCCGTGATTTGGGCAGCCGTGGTTTTATGTTTTTTGGATACAATCCGGGTTAGCACCCGAACATCCCTTTCAGACAACTTCCTCTTGCGTCCACAGTTAATCCTGTTGGATGTGGTTCGTCCTTCTTGGTGGTATGCTGACATTACCCTGGATACCGTGGCTCTTGATACATCACAAAGACTTGCTGTCTTGGTCACAGATGCGCCAGCCAGACGTGCACCAACAATTTGTCCTCTTTTGAACTCTGGTATGTCACCTATAATGTTGTTGGCATTTCAATATTTTGAACAAAACTGTGCTCTTACCCTGCTAATTGAACCTTCACACTCTGCTCTTACTGGTGCAATGTGCAATCAATGAAGACTGGCTACCAGGCTGGTCCAATTTAGCCATGAAACCTCCCACACTAAAATGACAGGTGTTCTAGTTTCATTGTCCAACCCCTGTGTATATATATATATATATATATATATATATATATATATACATATATATAATTATAATTTTCTTATTTGCTTACTTGGGCAATTTTAGCTCTGAAAAATGCATGCTTAAAAATGCTCCATTAAAATGGTCAGTTTAGTAGTTTGAATTCTAAACAAATGTGAAAGATTTTGGGTAATGTTTACATTAAATTCGCAGTTGTTTGCATAAATTCAACAGGTCATGGTAAATGTCATAATGTCATAAATCTTTGGCATTTGTTGCCATTCTGTAATCTTGGGGTCTGTTTTTAAATGTTAAGCATCTGCTCCTTTAATGGTCTCTACACAGGCCTGCAGTGCTCAGTGTGCAACATGAAGTCCAGTGAAGTGGAAGAGAAGGGAATCTGAGACTTAAAATAACATTTATTACTGTTATTTACATTCTAAAGTCCTAAACTAAAAAGCAACTGCTGCATTGTTATACTGTTGCTTTTTTGTTATCTTTGCACTGCAGTTTAGACCTGAACCAACAATCCAGCAAACTAATTTGTAGGGTTAAGTTAGAACTTCAGATCACCATGGAAAAAACGCTGTCTTTAAAATGCATGAGAGAATGGCAGCCTCTAAGAGTTCTTTATTGATTTTAAATGGTTGGCTGTGCATTCATTTAATTCAGGTGTGTTGAAGAATGGATGCATCTAAATATCGCAGGATAGTAGCTTTCCTCGATTCGGCTTGGACACCCTTGTTTTACATCATGCTAGAATGGCCTAGTCAGAGTCCAGACCTGTATCCAATTGAGAGCCTGCAGCAAGAGCTGGAATTAGATGTTCACTGATGCTCTCCATCCAATCCAACTGAGCTTCAGCTCTTTTGCAAAGAACAAATTTCCATCTCTATGTACAAAGATGATAGAGACATACACTAAAAGATTTGCTGCTGTTTTTGGAGCAAAATGTGGTTATACAAACAACCGAGTCAAGGATGATTTAATACAAATGAGTGCCACAGTTTCTAGATTTTTATTTGTAAAAAGAACATCCCTCCACTTATAATTATCACATAAAATCCCAAAAAGATATTCTGAAGCTTGTGGTTTTAATGTGACAAAATGTGGAAAAGTTCAAAGGGTATGACAATTTGATAAGGAACTGAGCTTAGCCACATCAGGCATCAGGATGTATAATAGACAGGCAGTTTAGAGCTTTACCTGTATGAAGATATAGTCATCTTGAACCACTAGGGAGCTGATGTCGATGTATCCACGGAATGGATAATTCCTGTTGGCTTCGGAGCACATCTGAGCTCTGCATGTGACGTACTGGACATCTGTCAGGCACACACATAGGAAGAATGAGAGCCATTAAAGTTGTTATTCCTCTCATGCATTTTAATAAACAAAGGCAGAACAATGTTTCACCTGTTCAAGATAAGATGAAGAATCTTCGTACGCCACCGTTTTCAATCATATCGTACAAGTGTTCTTGTATTTTACTGTTTGTTCTCCTCCCATCCACACATTGTGACATTTTCTCAGTTAATTTGCTTCTTTTTATAGCACCAAGTTATTCTCATTGCACGGGTATCACCGACAAGCATCCTGTCAATCAAGCAAAAAGCTTGCATCTCTAAGTATGATGTAATAACTTTCTCACTTTTTGTACTTCAATGATGCTTCCATTCAGAGTTAAGGAGCTGACATTCGACAAGGGAAAAAGAAAGAAAGAGAGGCCATGTTCATTAAGACCTAAGCCCAGGGTTTAATGTTGGACCAAAATTTTTCTCCTGGTTAATTATTTCCTGTAAAGACTGGCTCATGATTTCTTTTAGAGAGCTAAAAATCACTTACTTCCATCTGGTGTATGAGCCTCCATGTGGACCAGGTCTGGCTCTTTGTCCAGGCCGGAAACAGACCTGACATGGAAAACAGGGAAGAAAGCGAGAATGCATATGCATAATTTCAATAATTAATATGCTATAGATGAGAAAAAATCAAGAAGAATCAGGTTAGAGTAGAAAAAAGCAGCAAAGACTGGCAGAGGCTTGAACACCTTTAACAGAGCAGAATTAAATTGAGTACTAAAAATGAATGCCTGCTCATTTGAATTACAGATTTATACCCTTTTCTATGAAAAAAATAAACAATTTATGCCTACTACTTTCTTTATGCCTTAATTTACTGTTGCTTAGTTTAGTATTCTAGGATTTGTAATTATGCAAATTAACCATAAAAGAAAAATGTCCAGTCAACAGTAAAACAATGCGTAATTTTCTAAGCAAAAGATGGTAACCTTGGTGTTATTTTTGACCAGGACATGTCATTTAAATCCCATATTAAACAGGTTTCTAGGATTTCCTTCTTCCACCTCCGGAACATTGCCAAAATTTGAAATATCCTATCCAGGAGTGACACTGAAAAACTAGTCCATGCATTTGTTACTTCAAGGCTGGACTATTGTAATTCTTTACTATCAGGATGTCCACAAAATGCAGTTAAAAGCCTTCAGCTGATTCAAAATGCTGCAGTAAGAGTTCTGATGAAAATTAAAAAGAGAGATCATATTTCTCCTATTTTAGCTTCCCTTCATTGGCTCCCTGTTAAATCCAGAATAGAATTTAAAATTCTCCTCCTCACATGTAAAGCCTTTAATGATCTAGCTCCATCATACATCAGAGATCTGATTGGTCCATATGTTCCTAACAGAGCACTTCGTTCTCAGACTGCAGGTTTACTGGTGGTTCCTAGAGTCTCTAGAAGTAGAATGGGAGGCAGATCCTTTAGTTATCAGGCTCCTCTCCTGTGGAACCAGCTCCCAGTTTTAGTCCGTGAGGCAGACACCCTGTCTACTTTTAAGGCTAGGCTTAAAACTTTCCTTTTTGATAAAGCTTATAGTTAGAGTGGCTTAGTTTATCAGGGAGGGAGCCTTCTTCCCTCCCTGTTGGTTGGAGTAAGGGGGAGTCAGGTTTAGCCTAAACTGGCTCAGTTATGGTTGAGGTGCAAACACACCCTCCATTTCGGCTACCTGTATGACCCCTTCTCTTTTCCAATGGTTATAATCAGTCTGACAGAGAGAGGTATCCCTATCATTGTGGTTTTTAGTATAACAATGACCATCAGTGGGACCCTTTGTCAGGTTTCTTGAGACGACATTGTTGTAAATAAGCGCCATTTAACTAAATAATCTGTGCTGAAACGTTCTGTGTAGTTATGCTGCTATAGGCTTAGGCTGCTGGAGGACATAATGATCACTTTCACCCTCTTCGCTACATTCTCACACTACTCTCCAATTTTACATTATTTGCTGTTATTTCAGCTTTTAACCTTGTTCTGTCTTTTCTCTTCCTAGAAGATACACCTGGCCTGACTCTGTGTCTACCTGTGACACCTTTCTGGAGAGGGGAATCGTCCAAGCTTCTGCTGGCAACAACTTAATGCTCACCCTCTACCGATGATCCACTTGGCCCTGTCTTTCAGTGTTTAACCCTTTCTCTCTCCTAGACATAGCTACTGACTGAGCTTCTACTGTGACTAACTCTATGTGCTCTCTTTCAGACTCTAACCTTGAAAACTGGATCAGAGTTTATCTGTTCTTTCTTTCTAGATGAAACGACTAAAGGAGCTACATCCATTAACATTTACTTTTCCTTCCCATAGAAAGTACTCCTCGATCAGTGCTTCTTTGTTCTCTTTGTGTCTCTGCTCTGTTCTCTCAAACCCCCAGTCGGTTGTGGCAGATGGCCGCTCACACTGAGCCTGGTTCTGGTTCTGCTGGAGGTTTCTTCTTGTTTAAAGGGAGTTTTTCATCTCCACTGTCGCTACATGCATGCTCAGTATGAGGGATTGCTGCAAAGTCAACACCAGTGACTGTCCACTGTCTCTACATGCTCATCCAGGATGAATAACTGCTACAAGTCACTGACTGGATGCAATCTGCTGGCTTTCCTCAGATAGAAAAACTTTTTATCCAATTTGAATAAATAACTGAATCTGACTGCACTGTTCAATGGTTACGATTAATTGGAATGTATGAATCTGACTGTTGTGAAGAGCCTTGAGACAACATGTGTTGTGAATTGGTGCTATATAAATAAAACTGAATGGAACTGAATTAATAGAGAGCCTAATTTAGAAAGCAGGAAATACCAGCACCTACAAGAGGGCGTTTTGTTCTGCGGATTAACACTTGCTGGATAGAAAATCACTCCTAGGGAAGTTTTTATTCAATTTGTCAGTTACGTCTTAGTAACACTCTTACATCTGGGTCACAATCATGGGTCGAATCTTTGGGAGAAGGGTATTTATTTGTCTGGTTTGACACCAGTGTCACTGTTCACAGTAAAACCAGTTTATAATCACCTTGGACCAGGGGTGTGCCAGACAAGTAAGAAGCACAGTTCAAAAACCAACAGCTTCAAGCTTAATGGAAATGTGCACCTTCCCAGATGCTGGTGGTTGCATCATGCTATGGGCCTGTTTGCTGCTGTGGATTGGACAAAGTGGATGGAATACTGAAAAGGAGGACTGTAAATTGACCTGAAATGAAGAACTAGGTTGAAGGTTTGTATTAGCTGGATGTTCCAGGAGGACAAAGGTCCCAGACACACATTCAAACCATTCAAACTGTGTTTATGATGATAGCCTAAGTATGATATATATATGATAAAAAACAACGCCCTTTTTCCTGTTAAAAACACTCATTTTTTCACTTTATTCATTGATGATTTAAATGGAATCAATAAATCGCAGATTTTAAAAAAACTGCCCAGTGAGTTTATTTATGTAATATCCCTCAGAGTCTGATCCACCCAACTGGAGTCTAGCCTGGCCATTGCTGCAGACCCATCCAGAGCTTCAGGGTCCTTGGAATGGCTTTGGTGACGAAGAGTACTGTCAGTGATGGATTTTGCACATATTTAGGATTTCTCTACAGTGGCTTAGAAGTAGCTGCAGATTTATGGGCAGTAAAAAAATAAAACCCAAGGCAATCCCAATGCATAGCCCAGGCACCTCGGAGAGGGAGGGGGAGAGGAGCGATGAGCTGGACGACATTCAGTCCAGCATTTGTGATGAGTGTGCACTTTCAGGCAGAGTTGGTGCACCAAAGGGGGAGTGAGCGGGAGGCTGAGTGGATATGAAGCGACAGGAACGTCCCTGGTTTGGTATTAGTCATAAGTCTGGCCTCCGAATCTGTATTGTAGGAAATCTGTATCTACTGCTTCGACTCTTTTAGTTAAAATTAAAAACTCTAATTATTTAGAAAAGCCCTGCTATAAGGAAGACGTACTTGAGAAATGAAGAGATTAAACTTATTAGACTTGTTCAAAAAATCTAAACTATTGTACTTTTCAAAACATTTGACACAAAACTGCCCATATGACAAAGTAAAAATATGATTTATGTCATGTTTCTGTATTTAAAAAAAAGATTTAAATAACTAAAAGTCAGTATGTACTCCTATCCTTTGCTATGAAACTCATACTTCAGTTCAGGTGCACCTGGTTTTCACTGTCATTATCTTTAGATGTTCCAACAATTTGACTGGAATCCACCTGTGCTAAATTTAGTTGATCACATATGTCAACGGGTGCAAGTTTTGTAGAAACACACCTTATTGATGTCAGACCAGGAAAAACTAAATTCTCTGGTCTGAAAATACCAAAAGGGAACTTTTTGGCTTAAATTTCAATCATCATGTCTGGAGTAGAACAGGTACCACTTATAACCAGGCCAACACCATTCCTAACGTTGGGACCCACAGCCATGGAAACAACATGAAAGATGCGGTACAAACTTTTCTGGAACTTTCAAAATAAATTGCATTAAACTACTTCCGGTACAGCCAGGAAACTGCGGACTTCCTGTGACATCACTGTCCAAATAAAAGCACCGCTCTTGCTACATCCTACCTCTTCCAACTGGACTCCATGCAAGGCTGGCCGGAGAGACAGCACAATAATGTCTCTTTGCTGGCAAACAGACATAAACTCTTCAAAGATCCAAGGGTGTCATACGATTATCATGCACTGAGCTAAATACGAATGAATAACTGTTTGTGTTCCCGGTATGCATTCATAAAAAGGGGAAATTAAGGTATACGCATTGCTTTACTTTTTCTCTGAGGCCTGCAGAAGCAAACTGTGTTCCAGAGAAGTCCCCAGTAGAGACGCTGTCTCTACAAAGCCGAGTGGAGCGATTTTTCCCGGTGTGAAAGGACGACAACCGTATCATCGTGGTTATGGCCGTTAACGTGCAGTGTGGTCAGTGGACAGAACGGGCTGCCCAGCCACTGTCCCGGAGGTTAGCTGGAAGCTAACACTTTGATCACAGAGCTTTCTTCAAACGTTGTCGTCGCCCGGACAACTCCTCAGCATGGTTCATACGAGGTTAGGTGTTTGGGCAGAGTAATAGAGAGATATTTAGGGTTACCCTAACCCTAACCCTAACCCCCTAACCCTAACCCTAATGATCTAAACGTTTTTCATTTTATGAAGTTTGGTTTTGTTTGTGTTGAACTCTGCTATCAGAATCCAAATCAGCATCAGCTTTATTGCCAAGTTCGTACATACAAACAAGGAATTTGACTCCGGTACACTTTGCTCTTTGTTTTTGTATTACAGAATATACATATTTACAATGTATAATATACACATATATAAATAAAAAGGTGCATTTGCAACATACGTATGCTGTTGTTTTGTACTCTATTGAATGTTCATCAGAGAAACAGCCTGGGGGAAGAAACTGTCTATGTGGCGGCTGGTTTTAGTGAACAGTGCTCTGTAGCAGCGGCCAGAAGGTAAAGCTCTGAACAGTTTATGTGCAGGGTGTGTGGGGTCTGCAGAGATTTTAGCAGCTGTTTTCCTGACTCTAGACCAGTATAAGTCCTGGATGGAGGGAAGGTCAGCCCTGATTATTCTCTCTGCATTCATGATTATTTGTTGCAGTCTGGACCTGTCCTGTTTTGTGGATGATCCAAACCACACTGAGATGGATGAAGACAGGACAGACTGAATGATGGCAGTGTAGAAGATGACCAGCAGCTCCTGTGGAAGGTTGAACTTCTTGAGTTGCCTCAGGAAGTACAGTCTCTGCTGGGCCTTCTTTCGAACAGTGTCTATGTGTGAAGACCATCTCAGGTCCTCAACGATGGTGGTTCCTAAGAACCTGAAGTGGTCCACGGCCGAAACAGTGTTGTTGAGGATGGTGAGGGGGGTGTATGGGGGTGGTGTTCTCCAAAGGTCCACCACCATTTCCACAGTCTTGGTGCTAGCAGGCTATCTGCAGCACACGTGCTCAGCTTTGTGTTCTGTGTTCGTGTGTTAAGATAAACTTTGTTTAAAAGGTGATTTTAAACACAGAAGATCGGCCATAACCCTTTTATTAACGGTATTTTTAAAGGTGTGTGGTTGATTCTGGTGCTAAGCTATCAGCTTATTTTGTTAGCTATCACTGCTAACAAGCTAAGAACACATGCTTGCCTGCAAGGGAATATTTAAGAGAAAGGTTGTTAGTTTTCAAGCTAGTAAATAATAGTCCCTAAACATTATTTTACTAAATCTGATAACTAAGTAAACACCAATAGAAGTCCATAGGTTATGTTTACTTAGCAGAGTTATGAAACACTGGCTAGCAGACTTCAGACAATAAAATCATCTGCACATCTTTTCAAAAAGCTATTTTTGCTTTGTGCTGTGCATAGATCTTTGAGCCAAAAAAATTTATATAGATCAAATCTATACGGTAACAAATTGTGGATAAAGGGCAGGGGTGTGAATACTTTCCAGTCGCACTTGTAGAGCATGTTCTGAAGGCGGAAGTAAATCACTGGCTCATTGTTTCAAACAAAAAAAATTTACAGGATTTCACCACCATAACTGTCAGTCAGAAAGCCTGAGAGTCAAAAGCATTTGCACATTTCTGAGCAAACCTAACTTCAGAGATGAGGAATGTAGCAGCAGAGACATGAGAAGAGATGACTCACCAGTAGAATCTGTTTGGGGTGACGTGTTCGTGGATGAGCATCCATTTCCTCCCGAAGTCAACTGAGCTGTACAACTGCAGGAAAATCATAGACACAGGGATGTTAGCTGTGTCAATGTATACATCCACATCTGTCAAGTCTTTTAATCACACCAGCTGATGCAAAACTTGGAACAGTGATGAGTGAGCAAGAGTTGTGGCCGGTTAATTCCAGGCTGGAGGTTAGTCTGGAGTAATAAAGCATCATCCAAGGAGATGACAACAAAATTGCTTCCAGCATTAACAACCGGCCAATCAAGCTAACAGGTTATGACAAATATATGCATCTCTTTTCCCTCTGGTAGGAACAAGAATCTCATTTTTTCAGCTCGCACAGCAAAGAATCTCGTTTGATGAGTGCGTCAAATACTAGCTACAAAACCACTTTATCTGCACCAGTTCAGAAGACAATGGATGCAAAAGGTGATATATGGCTCACCAGAGGTGCAGTTGTACACTATGTAGCCTGTGGCCCGATTTCAATGTACTAATTACATTTACAGGCACCCTGGCAACCAATTAATGATCCCTTTGTGTTTCCCAGCACTGTACTGATCGATGATGATGGAGCGGCTTACATATTTCTTATAGCCTTTGTGCATTCATCTAGGATGGTGAGTCGGTATTTGTGGAATACAGTAACTGTTCCTGCTTGAAAGGTTTGAATCACAGCATTAATAAAAATGCAAAAGGCAAATGTGTTTAATTTAAGCCAACAACAGAAAGACAGGAATTTAATATAGAAATCAAGCTTAATCACAAATGACAGATCATGTTCACGGCCCAACTGATTTCAACTGATTTCATAGCCCAGGGCTCGTCAGTACAATTTGCTCCAGGGAGAGAATTTATTTATCCAAGGGAACAATGCAGCATTAAACCTTTGATTAGCCAGGCTTCAATAATTATGTTCTATTTCATTTATTCTATTTTTGACTTTCTACACAGTTTTGCCATGCTCTAAGATGCTTAATATCTTAGACCATGGCAAACCTCTTTATAATTGAGCATGTTTATTTAAAATAAATACGTTCATTTATAATAATCGCCAATTAAAATATTGAAATACAAATATTAAATAGTAAAATAAGAGTTGTAAGTTAGTTCATGTTAAAGCCTGAAGAAAACCACTAGAAGCAAAGTCTTGTTAAATGGGAGCAGCTACACTATTTCAGCATTAAATAAAATCTGTTATCTGCTGATCTAGCTGAAAAGTAACTTCACAAAAGAAATTTACAACTACATGTAGCTGAGATCAGCAAGAAACATTCACCAATAAGGCATAACATTATGACCTCTCACAACACTCATTATGTCTTCATCATGGCACCTGTTAGTGGGTGGGATACTTTGAGTTGCAGGTGAACATCTCGTCTTTAAAGTTGATGTGTCAGAAGTCAACTTTTAGCAAGTTTGACAAAGACCAAATTGTGGAATCTTTCTGGTCTGTAGCCCAAATTGCTGAGAAGGTTCATGCTGGCTCCAGACGAATGGTGTCAGAATACACAGTTCATCATAGTTTATTGTGTATGGGGCCAATGATGACCTCTGTCCTCCACTAGAGATGCCAACAAAAGACATTTGAGCACCAGAACTGCACCGCAGAATAAAGGCTGCAGGGACATTTGTCTGATGTTTTAAGAAAGTTAAGACAAACTTTATTTAAAGGTGTGTTTGGTTCTGGTGCTAAGCTTTCAGCTTCTTTTGTTAGCTTTAACTGCTAACAGCTAAGAACACGTGCTTACTGCTAAAGAATATTTACCCAGAAAGGTTGTTAGTTTTCAATCCAGTGAATAATAGTCCTGTGCATGTGGCATTTTACTAAACTTGATAACTAAGTAAACACCATTAAGTCCCATTTCTTCAGAAAGATTTGGTTCTTTTCCAAAATATTTCCTTAAATATTTTATTATTTCTTTAATATTTCTTTAAATATTATTTTAATAAATAAAGGCAGCTAATTAGACACCGTTGAGAATTAGTCATCCAGAAGGTTGGTTTTATTCAGCAGATCATTCTTAAAACATTATTTTATTAAAATAATATTTTATCTGATCTTGCATTGTGATTGGTTGTCTAAAGGTATGCTGGTTATTTCCTAAGTTAGTTCCAAGACTAACTTAACTTCACTTCCAGATTCTTCAAGATAATCCTTGGTTCTCAAACATAAACATTGCATGGTAATGTTGCATCACTCTTTTGGTCATGATTTTCAATCATCTTTAATCAACTTGTTTATATTGTACATAGTCCATTAGTCTTCATTATTCTTTAATTCTGCTTGGTAGTTTAGTTGGATTGTTTTAGCAAAGTAAAGAGTTTGTTGATTGAAAAATGTTTGACTTTGAGTTGACTTATTTTTGTTAATAAATTCTTGTATTTTAAGAAATTGTGTGAATTCATTCTATGTGTGCAGAGTTTATGCTGTTCAATAATGTCAGAGCTCGTCTCACACCTTTCTATTTTGTCCTAATATCATCGCCTTACTGGGCTGGTATTCACAGGACAACCCTTAACAGACCGAAATATTATTTGATAAAATATTATGGTATTAATATTAAATAATATATTCAGATTCATAATCACAACAGTGCAAAGCTTACCTGGGTAACACATGGCACCAGGATGCATTATGGGAGGATGGCAAGCCAGTGAAGGCACTGTGATGCTTTGGGTAATCAGCTGGGAAACCTTGGATCCAGCCGTACCTCTCAAAATATTGTCTTTTTACTCATTCATTTATTTTGAAAAAGATAATCTGTTGGACATGACATCATCAATCAATGATGGTCATTGGTTAATCAACTGTCATTGTAAAATTATATTGGTCAATCCCCAAAATGCTGTTAGGTATCTAATATAGACTGAGGTGCAGCCTTTATGTTGTTAAGCTTTTACTTCATGCTGAAGGGGGAAACTACAAAACATTTCCAGAAAGCAAAAACCAGACCAGTACCACATCCCAGTTGGATCTGGTACTGATCAGAACATGCAGAGATATTTTAGGAGGCAGGTCCTCAAGCCAAAAAAGGGAATATATTGCCAGATTTGTTTATAAAATTAAAATAAAAAACAGGATATATTTATGTTTTTATAGCTTCTCTTTTCTTGGCATTATGCTGCAAAATGTGTTAATGAAATAAATGAATGCTCTGTTTTGCATCGTAATCAGAAGAGACTGAACCAGGTGAGAAAACAGTAAACAATATTTGACAGTTTTTTTGACAGAGTTGAAACAATGCTATATAAATAAGTTGACTTGACATTACACTAATCATAAACCATTACCAATATTAATATAACTCACCACACTTTCATGGAGCTCAACTTAAGATCTGCCTTTCATTTCAAATCACAGACCTACTTTAGGTAGTTAATGTTAACATGGGGTCTATTATTAGGCTAATAAAATCAAATAGTCAGCTAAGTAACATTTTTCTATTTATTCATAATTTTTTGTATGATGCTCTATATCATTGAGCATTATATTCAGCATTATTTTTTGGCATTTATTAGCCTGTAATGTTGACCCCCCAGCAAAATGAGTACTCAACTGTTGAAGTAGAAATGCTTGCAATATAAAGAGCTCCTTGAGTTAAAGTGACTTTTACCTACACAGAACAGAGTGGAATTATAAAATACTGTATATTTGTTTCTATTTTCAACACTTTATTATGAGAGTTATATTACTAAACATTCAGGAAAATGGTTGTCACCATGCTTTTTCTTTTCTTTTTCAGGCTTCAACATGAAAATAATTAAGTGAAATAAGGGAAATAATCTAATTTGTCTGTTTGGCTCTATATTTCCCTCTCTGTCTCTCATCATTAAACCTGACAAACATCAGCCAACAGCTGGACAAGCCTTTTAAATCACAGATTTTATGAGTATAAACGTGTAGGCAATGCATGGATGCTGATTAGAAGAAAATACAAGTGTTTTACAGCAAGTTTTGTGCCGAAATGCCGCCCTCTCCAGCTCTTTTTTTAAAGAAACATCAGGCCAGAAGCCGCGTCTTCTGCAGCGCTATAATGTTAAGCATGCACGGTTAGTGTGTGACACCGCGTACGCGGTGGACAGGTCCGGCAGAGGCAGGTTTCAGTCTTGGAGTGGCAAGGTGGGGGCTTGTGCTTGTGTGATTGAGATTTAATGTGAGGGGGGCAGGCATTTGCTTGAGGGGGCATTGCCCCCTATTGACCCTGCAAAAAACCGGTCTCTCTACCATACAACAAAATGGTTCAGAAACAGTTTGAGGAGCATAACAGCCATCAAGCCTCTGTGGGATGTGTCTGGCAAACAACTCTGTTCCATGGAGTTCCCACCTTACAATTTCCAGGACTTACAAGGATCTCCTGCAAACATCTTAATGTCACATACCTCAGCACACCTTCAGGGATCTAGAGTCAATGCCACAACAGGTCATGGCTATTGCGGTAGTAAAAGTTGGACCAACGCACCATTGATGCTCATAATGTAATGCCCGATCAGTGTACATGTAGGTCTGCGGGATATCTTGCACCCTCCTTACCAGAGCTACCAAACTGAGTCTGAGTCAGGGCTGATCGCAGGGTGTGATTGGCCAAAGACCTGCTATAGTATGGAGTTTCACGGTCAAACATCCTTAAAAGAAACACTGGCACAATGATGACGAGATAAAATAAAATTAGCCCGAAAACACCAAGGTAACTAACCATTTAATATAAATATATAATATATATACTGATTTTTATGCCAGCAAATGATGGTGTTCTAAGAGAGTCAACAAATGGAAAACTATCTGTTAAATGTTTGAGAATCAGTGCCCCGCAGTGGCAATAGAACCGTTGAAGCTACAAAAAGGGAGGACATATTATTTTCTTCTGCAGCAATGGGTTCAAACCAATACTTATTTTATTCTTACATGTAGCCAATCGTGAGAGGCAAAATTTGAAATTCAAAATTTTAAAAAAGGCCCATTTTGTTACAGCAGGATCTTGTGTGCTGACACATTGATGTTTTTATGTTTTGATAGAGACTAGATAAACTTTATATGGTGTATGGAAGATTATAGATGCTTACTTACCAATCTCATTGAATCAGTATTTAGAAAATAGCCAGCTGATATAGTGGAGACGGAGGTTGGCAACTGAGCAAATCGCTCTTTACAGACAATTCAAAATGCATTGCATTTGCAAAATGAAAGAATATAAAAAAATCTTCTAATTGCTTGAGTTACATATAATAAACTTGAAATCCCTTATCTTTGTGCCTTAAAAGCTCTAGTATAGGCAATGGTTTGTGTAAATATTAATACATTTGAGTTGAGCTGTCACAAACAGCAGAGGAAATGTGATTTCCGATCCCTGCAGAGATTGGTCACTGAGCGAGTGTTGGCGTGGCACGCCAACAGGCAGCATCTCTCATCACTTTGGACAATGACATATGGCTCCAGTGGGCAGCTCCAGCCTCTCCTCTCTCCATTCATCAGTTCAATGACATCTTAAATTTTAAAGCTTCTGGGTTGTCACAAAGTAGGCTTCATAGTTTCTCTTTTCAATAAATCAAATGCATGGCCATCTGCCACTAGAGTCAGGAGCAGCCGAGAGATGAACAAAGGACATGGGTTCAAAATGATCTCTGAGAATTCACAGGAAGTGTGTTTTTTTTTATTTCAAGGATTCGTGGAGAAGACTGAGCAGCAGGTTCAATTAGTGAAAAAAAAAAAAATCAAAGCAGTCAAAGTTGATTATTTGCCACAAGTTAATCACAGATTTCGAAAACCAACTGGAACCATTTTTAGACATGTAAAAAAACCATTATCTAAACAACCTTGAAGTAGTTATTAAGAAATGTATTACAGTATTCCAAACTGTATTACAAATTTTAATTTTTATTTCTTCTGGACGGAAAGCATTGGCAAATGACCTCCAAGTATTTGCAACAATTAATTTTTGCTATTCAACATTTTTATTCCTTTGGTTTAGAGGTTTAATGATGTTTATCCGCTACGTTCTGGACATCAGATCTTTGTGCTTTCTGTACCTCTGCATCTGTCATAATGTAACAATAAAGTATTATAAAATGGGAAAAAAGCTTGGAAGTCTTAATTACCATTTAATGTGATTAAAAAAATTCTAAAAAGATCAGAATATTTGAAATAACCCATCACTGAATATATTCCTGATTACTGATTACTCAAGCTTTGAATTTGATAAAAAATTATATTGAATAATGACATGCTAACATCAAAATAAATATACTGTCTTGATTAGTTAATGTCCAAATGGGTGAGCACAGACAAAAGGCTTGGGATCACATTTCTTTCTTTGAACTTAGTAACACATCTGATCTGGAATCAGTTACTCTGAAATGATAAGAATTTAACAGTTTGAAAGCAGCACAGCACTGTTCCGTTGTCGTGTCCCCAGATTTGACCAGAAATTACTCTCTTTGGAATTTAAGGGTGGAGATTTGAGTATTTCTCAACATATTTACGTGGGTCCAGCATGTGGCATAGCTGTAGAGTGACAGATATATGGAGGCATCAGTCCTTGACACAGACGTCCTGGGTTCAAGTCCCAACTCTGAGACCTACGCTGCATGTCTTCCCTCTCTCTCCACCTCACTTCCTGTCTACCTACTTTGCAAATATGAACAAAAATAAAGGCCACTAGTGGCGCAAAAAAAAAACAGACATATTTATGGAAAATGCCAATCCATATCAAAAGTCAAGGAGCATTTATTCTGAAAACCTAAAACCACTTAAACCAAATCCAATTACATAGAGTCCAGTTCTATCCAAAAATAATCTAACCAGAACCAGATGAGAGGCCATCTGCTTTAACCAGCTGGTGCAGCACGTTTTGCATACACAAGACTCCAGATGAAAACTTCTAAGTTTATATGGTCTAATGCTGCAGTTCAGCTGGAACTCGGCAGATTCAGAAGCGGCTTTCTGAAGTGTTCCTGCTTTGAAGAAAATATGCATCAAGTCACTTTTTGACAAACGTCTAACAGCTTGAAGCAGATTGGTTTGGCAGAAACAGAATCCAAAGGAAAAAAAATGAATTACTTCTACTAGAATAATCACAGGCATGGCAAAATGTTTTTATTCAACAGTTATACATTTTCAGATTTAAAAGAGGAATGAACAAGGAATCACTAACTGTTGAGGAAAAGAAGTACGCATCAGCCTGTAATTTGCATTTTTCCTAAAAATACCAGGGTCTAAATTCTAAAAACCAGGACAACCCAAGAGTTTAGGGTTTAAAAGGCAAAATATCAAGGGAGACCAAGGAAGGCAGCAAAGCAGAAGGTTTTATTAGGTTTTATTTTGGAAAAGGAAAGTGCTCATCAAAAGAAATGAAAGACAAATGCGACAGTTAGGAATCAATGTTTGTGAATTAACTGTAAGAAACAGGCCAAAGGACTGGGTTTTAGGTCCAGAAAGGCCAAAGTAGAAGCATCATTAGATGAGCCAGATTTGATCCAGTATTGGTATCAGACACGATACTAATGCCCCTTTTCCATTAGAACCTACTTAGCGCGGTTCATATTAGGTCAATTTTACTCTAAACCATTTGGCTAGTTTTCCTTTACAATTGAGAACCATCTCAATGTGGGCGGCATCGTCAATAGCAAGGCGTCCTCACAGTCCATAAACGTAATATGATGTGATTTGATTTGTATGTGAAACAAGCAACAACAATGCAGGAGCTGCGGCCCGATCCATAACAAACAACTTGGCACGACTTGGAACAGCATCCAAGCAGGTACTAAAAATAGTAATGTTTACGTGGAACCGTTACTAATGGAAAAGCCTAGAATAGCAAGTAAAGCTGTACTTTACTGCGCTGACTACGGACTAGTGGAAAAGGGGCATAAGGTCATTCTTGGATTGGATACTGAGCTGAGGCCACCCATCCATCTAACGATCCACTAATCCATCGACCATGGTCCTGTATTGCTGCAGGTAATAATTTGAAGTTAAGTGAAAGAGGAAAATATAGTGTAGAAGTTTTTTTAAGCTTTGTGCAAACATTTAGAGCAGTGGAAGTCGTGTTGTTTTTGGCCTACATGCAAAGGTTTGTGTAGCAGAAAACTAAGACTGCACATAAGCCACCATGCTGGGGGTTGCTTTTCTTCAGCAGAGACAGGGACGCTGGTCAGGGTTGATGGAAAGAAGGATGGAATCAAGGACAATCCTTTTAGGGCCAGAAGAAGATTTGAGACCGGGGTGGAGGTTCACCTTCCAGCAGGACAACCACCATAAACATACAGCCAGAGCTACAAAGGAATGGTTTCGATCAATGGATAGTTGTGTGTTAGAATGGTCTAGTCAAAGTCCAGAGCTAAATCCAGGTTAGAATGTGTGGCAAGACTTGAAATTTTATATTTACAAACTCTCAAATATGATGAAGTTTGAGCTATTTTGCAAAGAGGAATGGGCAAACCTTTTAGAGCCTAGAATTGCAAAGCTGGTAGGGATAACACCCAAAAGATCTGCAGCTGCAACTGAAGCAAAAAGTGGTTCCACACAGTACTTAATCGGAGATGCTGAATACCAAATACAGAAAATTCTCTAGTTTTTTAATTGTAAACACGTCTGTGCATTACTTTGTGTTGGTCTTTTACATAAAGTCCCAATAAAAAAACATTTGAAGTCTGTGGATGTATTGTGACAAAATGTGGATACAGTTTAGGGGTATGAATAGTTTTTTAATTATTTTGAGATATATTTAACAAAGCCAGAATATTCAGCTGCTGAATCATTTTTTGTGTCATATCTGTGATTTGTTTTGCTTTATTCTATGACAATCTTAGCAGTGACTGAATGTCCTCAAAGTGTAGTGATTCCACAGTTCTCTGCCACAGTGGGTTAAATAAAACATTGAAACACAATAGGGAAAGTCTTACAGTGTCACAGATTTTTGTAAACAGTTGGTTTAAAAACATGTACAATACCTGAAACATTTATAGCCACAGTTTAATAAAAAGATAACAAGCCCTTAACGTGATGTGAACAAGTGTCTGTTTCTCACAAATAATTCATGTTAATCGAGATACAGGAAAATGCACTCTAGCATTGTTTACACACAGTGTGCATCCAAGCTGAAATGAACATCTCACTCTGTAGTTCAGATCAGAGCAGAAGTCTTTGAAGGCCAAGTCTTATGAGAAATTAATTCCAGGCAGCGCTGCTTTTTCTATCACATTTAGCCATCAAACCTTTCAGAGTCTGCTGAAGGCAGGCAGGCAGGCATAATAACCAAGCCTTGTTTCACTGCTTTTAGATGAAGAGTTACGCAGGGATATTGGATTTCAGCAGACATGGCTGGAGTAAATGTTGCTCCATGCGTGTGTGTGTTTGTTTGCAGCTGTAACTTGTGATTTACAGCAAATCAACAAAGAGAAGTCAAGCATTCAAACAGATGGAACCAAAATGAGAAGTGAATTGATTCCAAACCTGGTTGGTCCCAAAGAGCTTACATATACAGACAGATGAAGGTCAGGCATTTTATTTTTTTATACTTAAACCTGTGCCAGGAATGCACGAGGCCCAACATTTAAAGGCCGGAGTGAGTGCACTTTGGCTGGGGATGAAATATGAATCAGGATGAAAGATAAATGACAGTTCTACTGCGTCTGTCAACCCTGGAAATCAATTAAAAAAATGGTGGTGCAGAGATGCGTCTCCTGTGCATGAACTGACAGGAATTTTAAGAGTTCCAGGAAAGCCTATGCAGCTTCCCAGAATGTAAAGCTGACACTGCTACCGGTTTTCTGCTGCTAACCTGCACAAATTACATGTTACTTGCAATGCTGCTACTGCTGACTGTCACCACCAGACTCAGGTTATAATTACACTTTTCCATAACTTTCTGTATGAGCTGCAAAACAGCACACGGAGAAGCAGAGGGTTCCTCAGAAGGAACATTTTTTAAATGAGCCAATCAGTGACAGACAGACGGTCTTTTACCTGCCAACACTCCATGTAAGCTGGATCCAGATGTTACATCTGGCTGAAAAATGAGATTATGCATTTGGTTGGAAGCTTTTGTAAGTTAAAGTGAATAAACATGGGTTTTGCCCCCACTGCATTTTTCAGGTTCTCCACTTCATCAGATTTTTGTCGTTTCCCATGGCAACAGATACAGATGACTCGCAGATCTCACGGCGATGGAGGTAATGTTTTTGTAATGTCTCCTTTACCTCAGTTTCTGTATATTTTTAAATGTATGTTCCTGGCACATTAATTTAAATGCATAATTTAAAAAAAGAAAATATAACTATGCTTATTGAACACATAAAGCTGAAACCAGATATTTACTGTATGGAAAAAGTAACTTTTTTCTCACTGTGACATTAAATCAAACTAAACTTTCCTGTCTTACAGCAGTTACCCAATTTGTTTGCTGTTTGCTAAATGCCAGAAGAACGAGATAAAATTTGGTTTGACTTTTCTTTTTACTTTCTTTATACTCGTTGATGTTTGTCAATGTTTAGGTACATTTCCTCATTGTTTGGTAGCACTGACTTTCAAACTGAATGAGTGTGCTGCGTCGTTACCAGTGATAAGAAGCTGATTCTGAACAAATGTTGAGCGCGTTGTAGCGCATTTTTAGTCAATGACATTTACACACAACAGTATATATTTGATCACTTATTTTTTGACATTTTAGGGGAAGCTGAGCTTCCCTTGCAGTCTTAGAGCAATCGCCACTGCCAGAGACAAACCCAAGCCTTCACAGTGTAAACATGCAAGAAACACACATAAAGGCCTTAATACACTTTTAACCCAGGATCTGTTCACTGCACATCATTTTAAACAGCAGCATTTGCTCTGAATCTTTGTGCCAAATTGCTCCAGATTAGAATCTGTACTGGTTTGATTAGGATGGCGTTTGGACATGTTGTATTAGTTGTAAACGCCAGGGAAGACACAGAACTTCCTGAAGAGATTATATAACATAGCTCACTGCTTTCTTATTATCTCCACTAAACCCTATCCCCAAACCCCACCCCCCACAAGACCTTGAGGTGGACGATTGATGGATTTTATTACAATTGCAAAAAGTTTTTTTTTTTACTTTATCTTTACTCCACTGGCCCAAAAGCATTTGCCCACCCTACCGATTTCTTCTGCTTTTCCTTTTTTTTCCACTCATTGAAATCAAATATATTTTAGGATGAGACAAAGATAAGCTGAGTAAATACAAAAATAGAAATAAATATTTCATTCAGCCCTCTTGTTACTAACTACAAATCTAACACTGTCAGATTTGTAGAAATCAATTAATGAAAAACTGTCTGACAACATGAAGTATGCTATAAGATTTCCAAAAAGTAACAAATCATGCCGTGGTTTAATCAATTCAAGTATGGATAAGAAACATTACCACATATTAGTCTAACCAATAGACAGGGTTACAAAGCCTTTTACTAAGGCGTTTGGGCCTCAATTGAACTGATGAACTGATGAGACAAAACTGGACATTTTTGAAAATTGTTTGTCCCTTTACATTTGATGTAAAACTAACACAACACATAAAGAACACTACAGCTACAGTCAAACATGGTAATGATCAGGGGATAGTCTGTTGCAGCTTTGCTTCTTCAAAACCTGGACAATATAATGCAAGTAATGGGTCCATCAGTTAAGCTCAAGCACACGTGGATTATGATGCAGGACAATAAGCTGAAGCACACACAAGTCCACCTCTAAATGGCTAAAAAAAACAAAATAAAGGTTTTGGATTGCTCTAGTCAAATGCTGGACTTAAATCCGGCATAAAGCCTGTGACATAACCTTTAAAATGCAGAAAAACCTTCCAGGGTGGACATACTGAAACAATTCTGCAAAGAGGAGTTGGCCAAAATTGCTCCACATTGATGAAAATGACTCTTCACCAGTAATCACAAATGTATGATGGGAGTTGTTCCCACAAAGCATGGCACAACCACTAACAAGGTTTAGGGGTGCTATTATATTTTTACATTGTGCCTTACTGGTTTAGATAACTGCCTCCCAGTGATAAAGTGAATTATTAAACTACAGCTGATAGAAAGGCAACAGTAACTCAAATAACCACTCGTTACAACCAAGGCATGCAGAAGAGCATCTCTGAACACACAACATGTTGAACCTTGAGGCGGATGGGCTGTAGCAGCAGAAGACCACACTGGGTGCCACTCCTGTCAGCTAAGAACAGGAAACTGAAGCTACAATTCGCACAGGTTCACCAAAATTGGACAATAGAAGATTGGAAAAATGTTGCCTGGTCTGATGAGTCTTGATTTCTGCTGCGACATTCGAATGGTAGGGTCAGAATTTGACGTCAGCAACATGAAAACTGGGACCCATCCTGCCTTGTATCAACGGTTCAGGCTGGTGGTGGTGGTGTACTGGTGTGGGGGATATTTTCTTGGCACACTTTGGGTCCCTTAGTACCAATTGAGCAGCGTGTCACTGCCACAGCCTACCTAAGTATAGTTGCTGATGTGGAAGCTTAAAGCTTCCATGTCCGTTCCTTTATGACCAGTGTACCCATCTTCTGATGGTTACTTCCAGCAGGATAACGCGCCATGTCACAAAGCATGAATCATCTCAGACTGGTTTCTTGAACATGACAATGAGTTCACTGGACTCAAATGGCCTACACAGTCACCAGATCTCAATCCAATAGAGCACCTTTGGGATGTGGTGGAACGAAAGATTTGCATAATGGATGTGCAGCCAACAAATCTGCAGTGTCTGTGTGATGCTATCATGTCAATATGGACAAAACTCTCTGAGGAATGTTTCCAGTACCTTGTTGAATCTATGCCACAAATCTATGCAACGAAGGCAGTTCTGAAAGCAAAAGAGGGTCCAATGCGATACTAGCAAGGTGTACCTAATAAAGTGGCTGGTGAGTGTACATAGGAATGCCTGGTCTGATGAAAACAGCATGTAGTTGTTGGTTGTATAGATGCAACTTTTGTCAACAGGTATAAAACACACTACATATTTCATGCCAGACATTTGCAAAATATGACTTCCCAGTCTCCCAAACTCACACTATGACTCTTACCTCCATCCTGCATTGATGATGCTGGCTGTTATGGGTAAAAGTCTGTGCCTATTGACATCCACTTAATCTTTTGAGTTATGATTTGTCTGTGGTACAATTGTTCCTCTTGCGATGCCAGCACTTGTTCTCTGTACCCTTGTCTAGATGTGCCAGCTACTTGTAAATCAAGTCATTTACATACCCTACTCTAGTCTGTTTCTTGACCAAATTAGAATAAAGTTGGACCATTGCTTCTGGGTGCTTAACTTGGTGTGTATTTTCATTAAAAATGTATATAGCATAATGAACAAAGCAGCAGCCAGGAACAACGGAACCAGTAGAAACTGCTCTAATTAGCAGTGGAATCCACTATCAACAAAATAGGCAAGAACTTAGTACTGAAAAATATTGCCTACTTTATAGTCTGTTATATTCATTTAGTAACTCAAGTAGATATTTTGTTTATTGTAGACAGAAAAATAAATCAACATAAAAAATAAAAAAAAGTATGAGCATTGTTAATGTATATTCCAGTTTTGGTAGAAATTTGATCCAGTGACATTTCTGTTCCTTGTGCCACTAAGATTTTTCCTCCGACTCTTTATGCAGTTGCAGAAAATAAAACACAGCCTTGTTTCTTTGCAGCATTGCTGCAGCAGTCCTCTGCCACCAAGAAAAGCTTCTTGTAGCAACATCAAAGCACCACAGCTCTATAAATACATAAAGGTTCTGAGAAAAGGATCAAGACTTTGGAATTATGGAAATGATAACCACTGCATTATAGGCCCTGGTGTCCCAAACAATTACTGTAAGTCACTTTTATAACTCTTAATTAAGTATCTCATAAATTCTTGATGCATCTGTGTACAGCACTATAAATCAAACTGCTTCTGCTGGCACCGCCTGGGCATATCCTGTATAGAGGGGATTGAGGAGTGAGGGATGTTTTTATATCCCGCAATTTATGAAGCCAGCAAAGAACACAATCATAAGGGCGATCCTATATGTGGGGAGGTATATTGAGGGCTACACAAACGATACTCAGCTTCTGCTCTGGCTGAGAGGCTATAAAGACAGAAGTGCAGACTAACATCTCCTGCTGTTTCAGAACAAAAAAATACTTTCTTCACAGGTTCCATCAATCAGTTCTCCTACATGGCATCAATCCAACAGAGAGAGTGTGCTATAAATCTACCCATCATTATCACCAAAGGATTCACCATCTGTTCCCAGGCCAACTTGGATCTTTGTAGATTTTGTTTACAAATACAAATCTGAAAAATGCGCTGTGCATTTGTGTTCAGAGATCTTTTTCAGTGTAACTACTTGCCCTCAGAAGTCACCTAATTAGTAAACAAAATCCACTTGTGTCCATCAGAAAATGGAAAGAGTTTGACTAAACTGCAAAATGGTCCAAACATTGATCAGCAAAGAAATCAAAGTACAATGTTAACTCTGGAGGAGCTGCAGAAATTTAAAGCTCAGGTGGAAGAATCTAGCTACATTCAACAATCTGGCTTATGTGAAAAACAGGCATTACTGAGTAAAAGTCATTGGAAGTTAAGCATTCAGTTTGAAAAAAGCCATGTCGGTCGGATGAGACATAAACTGAACTTCAACATGTAAAAAGCTTTGTATGGTGCAAAGAAACATTACATATCACCGTAAACACACTATCCTAATGTTGAAACAGGGTGGTGGCTGCATCATGGTGCGGGGATGTGCAGCAGGGACAGGGAAGTTGATCAGAGCTGATGGAAAGATGGATGGAATTAAACACAGGAGAGTCCTGAAGAAATTCCTGTTAGAGGCTGCAGAAGACCTGACACTCTGACCCAGAGCTACAATAAAAGGCTGTAGAACAAAGCCTAATCATAGTTGAAAGGGTCCAGTTAGAGTTCCCTCTCAAATTATGCAATACTGTGTTTTCGTCTATCACATTAAATGCATTGAAGTTTAGGATTGATGATTTTTAGATTCGATTTTTGCAAACACTAACTGACACAATATGAAGTTGTAACCATCAAGTTTTAGTGGTTTTTGTGTCTGGCCACACTATGTGTCTGTGGTCATCTCCTGGCAGTTTCAGGTTGTTGGTGGCAAATTTAACATGGTCTGTATGTGGATGAAGAATCTTTGAGCTCCTTGACAGAAACTGACTTAAATCAATGAACTGAATAAGGAGGTTTTAGGATGCTGCTGGGTAGTTTGAGAAGTGCCATAATGTGCAGTTGTGGGTAGGACCAAAGTGCACAGGAAGGATTTCAGAGCCAGACGTATGCAGGTAAGTTTGAGCTTTAATCACTCTCACTCACGGATCAGGCAGGGAAAACAGAACCTGACCAAGATACAAGAAACCAGATGTAACAGTACACATGATAACGAACCCGGAGCGAACAAAGGCAACCAGGGAAAATATATACAAATGGAACAGCAAGGGGAACCAATGAACGACAAGACCAGGCAATCAGGGAAAACTAGAGACAGGTGTGGGACAGGAAGGTAAACGGAAAGGTAAAAAACAGAAGGTAAACAAAAGATCAGACCAGGTTAAATAACAATAACAGACTCAAACCCGGACAAAAACTATTCAACAGAAATTTTATTTCATATAAACATTTCACAACTATGACTCAAGCAGTTTTACCATGAAAAATAAATCATGTTATTTCATCCACCACTCATTTAAAATTACTCTTACTCATCATTTGCTTTGTTTTTTGTAGTGAAAATCCTTCTTCAGACATATAAGCTGTCGGCTTTGATGCTTGTTTAGGGTTGGAGGAACATGGCTAGTTGTCTCATAACAGCACAAATCCCTCTGGCAAAGATTGTTAGGAAATTAAAGAAATAAAGTTGTTTGTTCAGAACTGTGTGGAGTCTTCTGTTTGTACTTCCAGACCTGATTGTCCTGCCATGACTCCACAGATTCTGAGAGGCCACAACATGAGAGGTGGTGATTAATTTAGTGTTGACACTGTTTCTGAGCCATATGATGGGTTGAAATCCAGAGCAGGTGTAATTTCAGAGTTCATGCTTGGGTCAGATGTGATCAGGCTGGGCTTAAATTAGCCTGGAGTCTTTGTGTCAGTCTTCCAACAGCTAAATAATCCTTTTTCTGGCCCTTCCAGTGCAGGTTCTCAGCCAATGGATGACATTTGTTGCTATTAATGAATCTTGTATTGAAATGAAACTTGAATTTTAGGTTAAAAATTACTAGGCTTATCAGTGTTTATGAGCACTTTATGGTGCCATCACACAAAACTTGTGTAGAAGATTCCTTTTTATGTTGCTGCTGATTCCTGAAATTTGCTAATTTTCTTTTCTGTGAAGCACTTCCAGCTGATCTATTATCTGCTTCCTGCCCCTTCCTACCCTTATTGTCTGAAAGGTGGTGTTGAGCTGGAGCCAAAGAGGCCACTTAGCTGCAGCAGTGCATTTTTCACCCAGTGACTTTCCAGATGTCAGGTATCTTTACCGCTCAGTTCCCTCTGTCCTAGCCTGCGACTGCTCGGCCGTGCTCCACCAAGCTGGCGCAGACCCTCCCTGCCAGGGTGCTTTTAATAGACTTTAAATAGTAACACATTATCAAAACAATACAGGCTGTGCTCTATGGAAACAATGGGGTACCTCATCATCCAAACATATGCGTAATTTTTCCAGATTTATACCAAACAACTGTCTTACGGGTCAGGTTGAAGCTAGCTGGTTTACATAATACCCTTGTTAGGCTTTGAGCAACGGAGGAAACCAGAATGCAGACTTGCTGGCAGCATGACGGTAAGTGCAAAAGGATTTAATTAACAAAAAACTCACTAATAGAAGAGGCAGGAACCAAACAATAAACAGGCAGGCAAGACAGGCTTGGCATTATCCAAAAAAACTAGACATGAGCATGATCCAGTAAACAAGACTTGAGCATGATTAGAAAATGTTTCCGCAAGGAATAAACAGAACAGGTGTGTATATATGGAGCGTGAACCAGGTGAAGCAAGACAGATTAACTAGGTGCAGGTGAACCGAATAAACTTAATTGACAGGAAAGAACAAACGTGACTGGAGCAAAACAGGAATTCAAGAATACAAACAGAAACATAACTAGCAAAACATGAAACGAAAGCATAACCAGATCCAAAAACTTAACTTGACAAAACAATGAACTAGAAGACAAAAACTAAAGCATGACCAGGAAAATATTAACAGAAACATGATTGAAAACCTTAATTGTGAAACAGACCAACAAAACCCCAAAACACCCACAAATCATAACAATCCTATAGTTTTTGCTCATGTGATGTCTTGTCGAACATGGTGTATTAAAACTGAGTGCAGCGCTGGAGTTCTCAGACTTTACAGCACTTCATTAGCTTTGCAGAACAGACTCATCGTAAGTCAGACATGAGCACATTGCACCTGTTAGTCAGCCAGACTAATGAACATCCTGCTCGAATTTGTTCTCTGGTAACTTTAAGAGAGAAAACATACAATACAGAAACATTTTTCTGCTCTGCCTTGGAATATCTCTACTTTTAAGCAGAAAAAAAGACAAGTTTCGTCTCTGAGAAATATACAAAATATAAGAAGGTCGTCCCTTAGTACCAGGTGTTCAATTTTTCCACCATTAAAGCAAAGTAACTGTTGGACCATAGGAGAGAGGCTCCTTTGTTAAGAGCTGAATGTAAAATAAAATGAAATAAAATGCTTAGAATGTCATAGAGATTCTTTTATTTTTTTATTTTCACTCATTACATTAAATGTAGGTCAATGCTGCATTTAGAGCTGCTTTGATGACCGACTCTTTAGCTGAACATTTAAACACGCGTACTGCTCTGCAACTTTCAGTTTAAATCTGAAATGCGGTTAAGCATTGTGAGGAATGTTCACAAACACTGTTGTTTAAAAAAGATTGTAATTTACATTGCTAATAATAACATAAGTGACACGCACAGAGCCCTTTGTAGATAAAATGTCATGAACAATGATCCTCTAAAAAAAGTCAGAATCCACCAGTATCAAACAGCTACTGGAAGAAACTATTTCAATAACATAATGATGTGTGCATTATTGTATCTCTGGCTGGAAAAATCAAGCTGTTCTTGATAGACCAGACAAGAACTGCCTTTCTGCACCAGCCCTGGCCTAGAACTGAAGTCACTTTAATGGAGCAGCTCTTCTGCCTCATAAAGGAACCCATTTAAATGGTCAAAGTGGATTATGATCCCTGTGCAAAAAGTATGTACACCGCAACAATCACACTACAAGCTTACCTTTCCTTCTGCTAAAGAAACAAAAACATTTTTTTTTTATATAAAACTTAAGAATTCATATTATGTGACAAAGACAAATAAAAAGGCCAGCTTTGATGAACTCGGCAAATTAATGTTTGGTTGCAAATCAGAATTTTAGCCCATATCCAGTTCTGCAGCAAAGTTTATTTTAATTAAAACTCAGGGCATTAAAGCATAACACTGAAAATCTGTTCAGTTAAACTATTAAGGATGTTCTCAATCATCTGTAAATTATGCAACTCAAAGGTCTGCCAGAATAATTTAAACCATCTTCTCCACAAGTTTTATTCTCTTGTTAAACTCTCCAGTACAAAAGTCAACTATGTCTGAACCTTTCAGGGTCTAAAACTTATTAAAAAATATAGAGTATTTACTTATGATCAAACTCTGTTTTTGAGTACTGAGTCAGACCCAAACACTCTGGAAGACATTTTAAGAATGAGTTTAGATTAACAATAATTTTTTGAAAAGGTTTTAAGTTAATCCAGCAGCTTAGATCCAAGCAGAAATTTACTGGATTCCTCAGTTTTTGCCTCCCCATGACACAAAGATAAACACTAAAACACAGTTTCTGTGTCTGAAAAACAAACAGGATATTTTTGTCCTGTTTCTCCTTGATTGGTTCTGATTGGTACAAGAAACAGCAATCATTGAATTTATTGACTTATCTGCCGATTATTTTTCTTATTAAGTGAACACTTCACCATGAATACGCTTTATTCAGTCTTCAAGGTGACATCGTTTTCTTGTTTATTCTAACATGCAGTCCCAGTTCTCATGCAGATAATCATAGAAATGCACAAATGCCAGCACTTAACATCAGGAAGAATATTTCTACATATTTTACTTGTAATCATTAAACATTTCAATCCTTGTGTCAAGGATTAAAAATTCTTTCATTTGTTTCATCGCTTTTAAACTAGTCATTTTTTGTTGTTACAGGACCTTGCTAAAGTATTCATAGCCCTGTAACATTTCCATGTGTTGCTGCAACCACAAACTTCAGTTCATGTTTGTGCCCCTTGTTTGCAGCCTCTAACAGGTTTTCTTCCATGATTGTTCTCCATTAGTTTTAACCAGCTTACCTGTCTCTGCTGAAGACACCCCCACAGCATGATAGTGCCACCTCCCATGTTTCACCATGGTCATTTCTCCTCTTGGTTTTAACCAGTTTCTCTTTGTGTATTAAAGCACAGGAAATATGTCAGAATGACCTCAGAGAGTCTAATCGGTTCAGTTTAAAACTTGGCTCAGGGAGATGTAACGTGTTACCTTTTAACTACATGTATGTAGCATAAACGTTTTGTTGCTTCTGATCAGATCTCTTTCCCCCTGTTTGCTGTATGCCTATTATGACTTGTGGAAAACCGCATTCGGGAAAACTTGTGGTTTTCTTTCAAGAATAAAGTTCTTCTTGTCTCGCCAGATTTGTTTCCATGACTAAAAGATGTCCTTTCAACAGATTCTCCCTCCTAAACTGTGGATCTCTGCAGCTCCTCCAGACTAACCATGGGCCTCTTTGCTGCTTCCCAGATTACCAAGCCTGTCAGTTTTGGTGGATGTCTTGGTGATGTCTTGGTAGTTCTGCAGTTGGTCCATCCTCTCTCCATCTCAGGTGAAAGATTAAACAGCTCTGTGAGATGTTCAAAGCTTGGAATGTTGTTATGGATTATTTTGGGATAATCTTTGAATTAAACACAATAAGATTCAATTTTATTTGATCCAAATATTTTGGCCCTCGTCATCGTCGTACTCGTAGCCTTCCACTTATCTTCCACATAACCAAGATGGCGCCGCAGATGGTCGCCTCGGCGTGTTGGTGCGCATTGTTTTGTTTTGTTTTTTGCTTTAAAACGGTCTTCTGTGATGGTACCCGGAGCTCTCTCACCAGAGAAGAACTCATGAACATCAGGGCTTCTACACCAGAGGAGTTATTTCCAACTTTTCTGCCTACTGCTCTGGAATTTTTGGACATTCTGGTCAAAGGTGCGCTCACCTTTGTTCACGCGGTGAAATGCCAGAAGAGAGGGAAACGGGCTGGGGTGCTGGTACGTCTTCGCCAGCGTGGACTACGAACACCGTTACCTGGAATATTTCTCTCTAACGTGCGCTCACTTCCCAACAAAATTGACGAACTACAACTGCTGTTGGGGAAAAACAGGGACTTTTATTCATCAGCAGTTTTGTGCTTCACGGAGACGTGGCTGTGTGGATTAATACCGGACTCTGCGCTGCAGCTGGCAGGATTCCAGCTCTACAGAGCGGACAGAGACACGGAACTCTCCGGCAAAGCGAAAGGTGGAGGAATCTGTTTTTACCTCAACAGTGGTTGGTGCAACGACGTGACAGTGATTCAGCAGCACTGTTCTCCAGACCTGGAATCCTTCATCATAAACTGTAAGCCTTTCTATTCCCCCCGTGAGTACGCTTCGTTCATCCTGGTCGGTGTTTACATCCCGCCGCAAGCTAACGTGCAGGTCGCACAGCGCATGCTCACCGACCAGATACTGAGTGTGGAGCGGACCAACCCGGACTCCTTAGTAATCGTTGTTGGTGACTTTAACAAAGGTAATCTGACCCACGAACTCCCCAAATACAGACAGTTTATAAAATGTCCGACCAGAGAGGACAACATTCTGGATCACTGTTACACCACCATCAGAGACGCTTATCACGCTGTCCCACGTGCTGCACTGGGCAAATCCGACCACATCATGGTCCACCTGATTCCTGCATACAGGCAGAAACTAAAGCTCTGCAAACCTGTTGTGAGGACGACAAGGAAGTGGAGCAGTGAGGCTGTGGAGAATCTCCAGGCGTGTTTAGGCTGTACAGACTGGGATGTGTTCAGGACTACTACCAACAGTCTGGACGAGTACACAGAGGCTGTGACTTCCTACATCAGCTTCTGTGAGGACAGCTGTGTACCATCATGCACCAGGGTGAGTTACAACAACGACAAACCCTGGTTCACAGCTAAACTCAGAAGGTTAAGACTGGATAAGGAAGAGGCCTTCAGGAGTGGGGACAAAGACATATACAGAGAGGCAAAGTACAAGTTTGGCAAGGCAGTGAAAGAGGCCAAACGACTGTACTCTGAGAAGCTCCAAAACCAGTTCTAAGCCAACGACTCTGCGTCTGTCTGGAAAGGGCTCAAGCAAATCACCAACTACAAGCCAAAAGCCCCCCACTCCATCAACGACCGACGCCTCGCCAACGACCTGAACGAGTTCTACTGCCGCTTTGAAAGACAAAGGGACAGTCCTGCAACCATCCCCCACGACGCCCCCCAACAGCTGCAGCCACAATCCACCACCCCCATCTCTCCAACCTCAAGAGGGGCCTTGGCACCTCCAACCCCCACCCTGAAGTTCCCCCCCACCAGCCCCCTACCCACGCCGAGGACGGCTCGTTCCATCCAGGAGAGGGACGTAAACAAACTCTTCAGGAGACAGAACCCCCGGAAAGCTGCTGGTCCGGATTCTGTCTCACCAGCCAGCCTGAAGCACTGCGCTGATCAGCTGTCTCCAGTCTTCACAGACATTTTTAACACCTCACTGGAGACATGTCATGTGCCAGCCTGCTTCAAGTCCTCCACCATCGTCCCTGTCCCCAAGAAGCCAAGGACCACAGGGCTTAATGACTTCAGACCCGTCGCCCTGACCTCTGTGGTGATTAAGTCCTTTGAGCGCCTTGTGCTCTCACACCTAAAAGACATCACCGACCCCCTCCTGGACCCCCTGCAGTTTGCCTACAGAGCCAACAGGTCTGTAGATGATGCAGTCAACCTAGCCCTTCACTTCATCCTCTGGCACCTGGACTCCACAGGTACCTACGCCAGGATCCTGTTTGTGGATTTCAGCTCTGCCTTCAACACCATCGTCCCAGTTCTGCTACAGGAGAAGCTCTCCCAGCTGAGTGTGCCCGACTCCACCTGCAGGTGGATCACTGACTTCCTGTCTGACAGGAAGCAGCGCGTGAGGCTGGGGAAGCACGTCTCTGACTCCCCGACCATCAGCACCGGTTCCCCCCAAGGCTGTGTTCTCTCTCCTCTGCTCTTCTCCCTGTACACCAACAGCTGCACCTCCAGTCACCAGTCTGTCAAGCTTCTGAAGTTTGCGGACGACACCACCCTGATCGGACTCATCTCTGATGGTGACGAGTCCGCGTACAGATGGGAGGTGGACCATCTGTTGGACTGGTGCAGCCAGAACGACCTTGAGCTCAACGCTCTAAAGACAGTGGAGATGGTTGTGGACTTCAGGCAGAACCCAGCCCCACCTGCCCCCATCACCCTCTGTGACTCCACAATTGACCCTGTGGAATCTTTCCGCTTCCTGGGAACAATCATCTCCCAGGATCTCAAGTGGGAGCCAAACATCAGCTCCCTCATCAAGAAAGCCCAGCAGAGGATGTTCTTCCTGCAGCAGCTGAAGAAATTCAACATGCCAAAGACTATGATGGTGCACTTCTACACAGCCATCATTGAGTCCATCCTCACCTCCTCCATCACCATCTGGTACGCCGCTGCTACAGCCAAGGATAAGGGCAGGCTGCAGCGTGTCATTCGGTCTGCTGAGAAGGTGATTGGCTGCAGTCTACTGTCGCTCCAGGAACTGTACACCTCCAGGACCCTGAAGCGGGCAGGGAAGATTCTGGCTGATCCCTCCCACCCCGGTCACAGACTCTTTGAAACTCTCCCCTCTGGCAGGAGGCTGCGGTCCATCCGGACCAAAACCTCACGCCACAAGAACAGTTTTTTCCCATCTGCCACCAGCCTTTTTAACAAAGCCCGGAAACCACCCTGACATTCTCCCTCCCCCCCCACCCCCCCCCCCCCCTTTTTTTTTTGCTGACAGGACACTTGTAACCTGTAACTCTATGCGTTACATTAACGCTCAGCTTGGACTCCTGCTTTACTTGCACAATGATCACCTGCACTGTTGTATTGCTCTTGCATCTTATACTGCTCTATACTTACTCTCGCTCACTTAAAACTGTGCACATATATTTATATTATATTGTAGATATGTTTATACTATTTAATTTGTATTGTATTGCACTGACTACGCCAAAACAAATTCCTTGTATGTCCAAAAACGTACTTGGCAATAAAGCTTTTCTGATTCTGATTCTGATTCTGAACTCCTCCTAGGCCCCAGGTTTTTGCCTCTGCCACAGCCCGGGCCGCGGCACGCTTGGCCTCACGGTACCCGCCAGCTGCCTCAGGAGTCCCACGAGCCAACCACAGCCGATAGGACTCCTTCTTCAGCTTGACAGCGTCCCTTACTGCCGGTGTCCACCACTGGGTTTGGGGATTGCCGCCGCAACAGGCGGCAGCATCGACAATAGATGCGGAGAACATGGTCCACTCGGACTCTATGTCTCCAACATCCCTAAGATGGTCAAAGCTCTCCTGGAGGTGAGAGTTGAATACATCCCTGGCCAAGGGATCCACCAGACATTCCCAGCAGACACTCACTATGCGCTTGGGTCTGCCAAGTCTGTCCGGCTTTCTCCTCCTCCAGCGGATCCGGGTACTCCGCACTACCATACGGCCGAAATGACAGTCAGAGACCTGTCCCCAACCCGAAGGCGCAGAGATGGAACCCTCTCATCCACTGGGGTAAACCCCAACACGAGACGGCTGAGCTGGGGGGCAACAAGCAAACCCACCCTAGGCCGCCACCTCTCCCCGTGGGCCACTCCAGAGTAGAAGAGAGTCCAGCCCCTCTCGAGGAGATGGGTTCCAGAGCCCACGCTATGCGTGGAGGGGAGCCCGACTATTACAATATTTTGGCCAATGACAAAAAAAGGTACATTTTATATTCTCACTGAGGTGATAATGACTTACTGTATGTAAAAGATGTAGCCAGCTCCAATCAATCCACAGCACATATCTGCTATGATGACATTATGTAAAAAGGCGATTTAACAGGTGAATATCTATATTCTCTCGGACGTTACAGCTTCTTTTCACATTCTCTATAAGTTGCATAATGAATCCAAAGTTTAAATTAAGAATCACATTAAGCATGGAAAAGAATAGTGTCTGCCAAGAGGATGTACATTCATGGCTGCCCATTAAAATAATGTCTGAAATAAAAGAGGCTATCTAAAAAGGACTTTCAATAGCAGAATCTGAAGCTGCAGACAACAATATCTGTTATATTAGGAATGTTACAAAATGGGAAATGCTAATTCTTCTCAGGGACTTGATGCAAATGAAAAGGAAGAATAAAAAGTGTAATACTGAGTGAATGTCTGCTTTCTTTTCTCTCTGAATACTTTATTGAGTCTGATGTCCCTGTTGCACATGTGAGAGCGTTCAGTCAGGGTACAATCCGGCTGGAAATAATTAAAAGCATAAATTTGCATCATTAGGGTGGATTAAGTCAAACAATGTTTGCCTATTGAGGCAAGTAAAGAGGCTGTGTAGCGCTCTAAGAAGACACCAGCATGCCACTTGTTTTCCCAGGTTTGGTGAGCTTCTCACAGAAGAACCTAGTGGAGAATTCCCATTTTAAACTGGAAGTATATTTTCAAATACATCATTAGAGCTGTGTTACAATCAGAGATAAGAAAAACGAGAACAGAAAGGAGTTTGCTTCAAAGGTATGGTCATCCTCTAAGCATTTCAGTCATAAACTGACCTATTTCACCTTTTCTTTAGCAGAAAATGTTTTTGCTTTTTATGCTCATTGTGGTTACTGTTAACACCCACTTGAAGTTTTTAGATTCAGACAGCTTGTCCAGATGTGCCTGCAACCTTTTTCCAGGGCTAGGGTGAGGGTTATGCCATCACGCTGTTTACTTTTGTAACATAATGAAAAAAAAAAAAAATCAACATTTGAAAAAGAAAATTGTGGCTCTCCACAAGAAGGTATCACATTTATCTGTTCAAACAATCATTGGCCAGCCATCATACTGCTTCAGGAAGGGGATGGGTTCTTTGTCCCAGATGTGAAGTTTTGGTGCAAAAACATTGTGAAGATGCTGCTGAAGCTGGTGTCATTATCCACAGTGAAACCAGTCCTTTACCATCATGGACTCGGAGGCCACTCGGAGAGGAAGAAGCCATACACCCAAAGCAAAATAAAAAAAAGTCAGGTTACAGTTCGGAAATGCACTCAGGAATTAACACCTTAATTTTAAATACCATGGTCAGATAAAATAAAAACTGAATTGTTTGCTTATAATGACTGTTGTTACATTTAGAGGAAAATGGAGAAGTTTGAAAGCCTAAGATCATTATTCCAAACGTATGGTTGTGGTAACATCATGCTGTCGGAGTATTTTGCTGCTGGTAGGACTAGTGAACTTCACAAAACAGATTACATCATGATGAAAGAACATTATGTGGAAATTATGAAGCGACATCTGAAGACATCAGCTGAGAAGTCTAAACCTGTGCACAAATCTGTCCTCCAAATTAACGAGAGCCCCAATCATACCACAAAATAAGTTACAAAGTGGATTTAGGACAACGAAATACATGTTTTGGAGTGGCCGTCACCAAGTCCTTATCTCAGTCCTACAGACTGTGTAGGTCAGTCCTACAGATCTGTGTGCAGAGCTGAAAACATGTGTTTGACGACGGCGGACTACAAGCATGACCCAGTTATGCCAGTTCTGTCAGGACGAATGCGCCAAAATTCCAGTAAACAATTCTGAGAAGCTTTTAGAGGGAAACCCAAATGTTTGACTTAAGTCACACAGTTTAAAATGGAGTTCTACCAAATAATAAGGGAACATAAGTTAACTTATGTTTTAAAGAAAGTGAAAATAAGTCTCATTATTTTGGGATTTAGCGAGTAGAGATAACATTTGTTCATACCTGGAATAAGACTGATAAATATTGGTGTAATGTAATGTGAGAGAGTATGTAAACATATGGTTTCCCCTCTACATGCCACTACCTGGCAATGAGAGAACAGAGAGCTGCAAGAAAGTTTGCACTGAACTCAGTAGAGACGCATCCCTGCAAAGCAGCAACCTGTTTACCAGCTATTATTAGATTTTCCATGTTTCTACAAAACAACTAATTTATGCCATAATTTGTACAGCTGATGCTCAAACCCACCATCTATTTTCTTCCATTGTGTTCATGCAGCTCTCACAGATGAATGAAGAATAGATCTTTCTTGTGTGCACGGTTTTACTTTTTTATGTCTTTCTCATATCATTTGGAGCTCACTGAATATTAATCTCCAGAGTGGATTCTAAAGTTAGACACCAGACCGAACATTGGCAAGTTTTCTCATACATATTCCTCTCCCCAATGATCACCAGGGTGATGTGTACCACAGATTAACACATTAATTGTGACAAGGTGTGAGGCAATAACACTGACTGCTGTAAACATTTAAATACCGTGGTGACACTCGTGCGTAATCCTGCGCGATGGATTCATTGTTGCTGCGGGAAGACCTTGCCAATGGCAGAATTAGGAAGCTACGTGTTTTCAAGGATCACCAAGGTTTCATGGCCCACGGTGATGACTGGCTAATATGACACACCCAGCACTAAGCGCAGGCACACCTACCGTACTGAAAGGCCTAATGATTGGCGGTCTCATTTAAATGCACATTGACATTCATTGGGTGCTTTGCATTGACCAATTAGGGTTGAATGTGGCGTCTAGAGGGAAGAACATGAGGCAGAACCTTGTAGCGTACATTGAGGTCCAGCTACAAACAGCAAACTGCTTGCTGGGGCACATAGATCCTACGCAGTGTTTTATAAATGAGACCCCACATTATTCAAGTCAAAGCACACATTGGCGAGATCATTGTATTGTGCACCGAGCATTGCAGAACCCACAGTCATCTCTGATGCAGATATAGAACTGTTTATAACACTCCATGTGCCCCTAACCGTGTCCTAATATCCACATCCTGCTGACACATCCCCAAGGTTTTTTGTTACCATTACACTTTAATTCAGTTTAAATTCAAGTTATTTACATAACGCCAATTCACAAAACATGTTGTCTCAATGAGCTTTGCAAAAAATAAGTCATGACCTTTCAATAAATGCAGGTTAATGTATTTTCTTCAACCTGTTCTTGGTGCTTAACTTTTGTCTTTTGAGTGTAAAAATATTTGTTGAGTAATAAGTTAAAAGAATATAATCTGACCTTTGCAAAGTTGGTTTGCAAAGATCTGAAGACCTCAGACTTTAAACGGAGATGGTTGTTTTTTTTTGTTTCCATTGTTTTAAACTTAACAACTGGACACATCAGCCTCCAGAAGGTTTGAGCAACATGCTGCAACAAATCTAAGATAATTTCCTATGGAACATATTGCTAATCAAACCAGCAATGTTTTTTTTCCATGTAATAAATGTAATCTTTTCTATTATTGTCATGCAACATGAACAAAGTTGTGATTCTAGACTTCCTCAGATACTGAGAGACGTAAAATTGACTGATATCTTCAATGAGCAAACACCTTTAACAACATGAGCTCATGTGGAAATAACTGCCACTTTAACTCAGTCCTCACCATTAGTCAAGCAGAAGACTTATTCAGCTCATCTCCATTACACATAAGCCAACAATATGACACGGGGACATCATTAGTTGCAAGCGGGGGAGAAGTGATGAAGAGCTCGCTGAAATGAGATTGGATTTAAACAAGTGCTGCTTCCGTCCAGAGGGCCTCACAAGGATGCTCTTTGAGAGGATAGGTGGAGGCTGCATAATGATGACACTTAGTTTCCTCACAGTTCAGATTTATGGGCTCCGAGGCCTGTTATGATCATTACGATGGGATGGAGGAAGGAAAAGGGAAATGGGACTGAGCCTATAAGGGCTGGGGAGGAGAGGCGAATTGCAACAAGCGTTTCTTTTTTTTTTTTTTGCCTTTTTTTCTGGTAACGCAGCACTTTTGAACCATAAATCTTTGATCCTCTCCTCCCTATTTGTGCACTGACATTTTTAAACTGGAAGACTCCCAATAATTTCACACTCCAATTAGTAAATAACTAATTTTGCCTTAAAATGCAAATCTTGGGATGACCATAAAAAAACAGGTCACACCCTGAAGGACCATTATCTTTTCCAAGGATGCATTTTTCAACATGACGTTTGATCTGAAAAAACACAGAAAAAACTGAATCTGTGAGGCACCTATTTGATGATAGTTTGCAGTTTTACATTATCACTCCAAGCACACCATAAGCAGGTTGAGTCAATACTTATAATTCCTAAGGCAAGGCCTATACAAACATCAGCAATATTTTAGCACAGCTAATTCTCAAAGAACAGGACTCATTAAGCATTTGGAGCATGCTGAATAATTCATTCTGCATAATTAACTAAAATTAACAGAAACATTTGCTTTTATGTTACCTGCGGTGGATTTATTACAAGAAAAAGGGGTACTGTGCCCTGGTGAGGCTTAGTCTCCAGGGATTAGCTCAGTTTAGGAAGGAGGAACAGGGAAGCTAAAGCAGGGAATGTTTTTATTTTGTCAACCCAATTAAGGTTTCTAAGTTTCTTTTTCAAATACATATCATGATGAAACGTTCCAAGATTGATAGCGATTTCAGAGGCAGAATGCATTGAAAACACAACAGGGTTCTTGTTTGTCTACAAGGTGACCTTCTGAATTAGAGACATGAAGGGAGGATGATTCTAAAACTCTGTGTAGCCGACTAGATGAACCAGTGGCTTTCTTTGACAACCTTAGATTTCATCATAGGAAATTATGTTTATTTCAGGAGTTTCTCTGGTAAAAAAGCAAAACAATAAGTTATACCCCAACAATTAAAACTGTGAAAATACTGTAAGAGACCACTTTAAACAAACTGATGTTTTCAGTCAGTAGATTTGCAGTAACTGCTGCCATAGAAAGTTCCTGGCCTATTTTTCAAACAAAGAGGTTTAAAGTCAAAGCTTTTATTTTGATTTTACTTGATGGTCCTCCAACATGCAGCCACAGCAGCCAAAGCTTTCTTGGCTGAACCTTGGCAGACTTTAAATTCACTTATAGATGAAGGTCAGGTAAATGTCATTAAACATATTCTGGCTCCACGCAGAGTCCGAAAACGCTAATTTATTTACATCAAACACTGCTGGCAGAAACAGATCTCCATTATCATGACATTAAAATCATTTACACCAATAAACTTTGCATGAACCACAGAAAACAGATGTAGGAATAAAACTCTATTCCATGAGGACATAACTACTTATTACACTGAGAGGAACAAATGGATGCCTAGAGCCTAGATTAAGCTGAAACTGAAGTTAGAAAGGTGTCATATTGGGAGCAAAACAGCAAACTAAAAAAAATCCAGTAGCTCCATCAATTGATGCCACAATTTCTAATGTGCTTCAGTAGGAAATGAAGTCCAATTTGACCAACCTTTACACACAGCTGACTCAAAGGACTCGCAAGTGCTGCACTTAGAAATATAAAACCTCAGCTGTGATGGATTTGCCCAATGTTTGGATAACTTGAAGAGACTAAGCGTTTTTTCAGGTTTAGTTTCATGTTTGTCTGATAATTAAACTTCATGCCCACCTCATGATCGACTAGTCATGTCTAAACATAAGGAAGAATTTTCTTCCCACTCTTTTCCAGCTTCTTTCTAATCAGAAATAAATGTAAATATTTTATGTAAACGTATGCAGCCCATCTTTGAGCTGTGCCAACAGGACACATGTGAAGTTAACTGTCAAGTTTTGTAAGTTGTGAAGGCTTCGAGAGCAGAGACTGACTGTGGCAAACTGAGTTATTTAATAATAAACAAAAAGAGAACTTAAAGGTGGGGGGTCACAGGAAGACTCCAGCAAGGAACAATTAAAAACCAGTAGCTTAAATATGAGCCAAGGGTGGAAAATGACCACATGAGGAACAAGGAACTGCACGAGCTAATTAGAGAGATATGGAACAGCTGTGGCACAATGAGAGCAGGGAAGCTGAGGGATGGAGACTAATTAACATAGGTAGAACTGAACAAAGACACAAATAAATCACTATCCAAGGGAAAAAGGGAGACACTAATCTAAGAAAAAAAACCCAAATGCACAAACAACGGAACACAAAAGGGTACAGGAGTATTGCATAACCCTGACTGCTAACCTCGATGCATGGTAAGGCGTATTCGTCACTTCTTGTTTCCACCGTTGCACTCAGTGGATTGTTTGGTGTGTGAAGGCTCTATCGATTGATCAGATTTCTCTTTACGGTGATATCTCTGATTTGATTTTTCTCGAAGTGATAAGGAGTCGCTAGCTTAGCGATAGCTCCATCATGGCTACCCATGCTGTGTCTCTCTCTGAATCTCCTCCTCTCTCCTGCTCCGTGTATCAGATGTTCAGTTACTCCTCTGTCTCCTAGTGATAACGGTACATGTAATAAATGTAGCATTTTTGTAGCTTGGGAGGCAAAGATGTCGGAATTGGAGGCCCAGCCACCGAGGGTAGCTCCCCGTAGCAGTCCTTCAGCAGAGCCCACGCAACCGGGGCCTCAGGCCGGCTGGGTGACGGTACGTAGAAAGCATAGTCCTAGATCCCAACCCACAGGTCTGCGTTTCTAACAGATTTTCCCCGCTGAGCAACAGAGAAGCCGACTCTGGTAATTGGCAGCTCCATAGTCAGAAACGTGGCACTAGAGACACCAGCGACTGTAGTCAAATGTTTGCCAGGGCCCAGAAAGGGCGACATCAAATCCGAAACTACTGGCTAAGGATAAGCTAAAATACAGTAAGATTGTTATTCACGCTGGTGGTAATGACACCCGGTTACGCCAATCGGAGGTCACCAAAGTTAGTATTGCTTCGGTGTGTAGGTTTGCCAAAACAATGCCGGACTCTGTAATTTTCTCTGGTCCCCTCCCTGATCGGACCAGTGACGACATGTTTAGCCGCATGATGTCATTCAACCGCTGGCTGTCTAGGTGGTGTCCAGAAAACGATGTGGGATACATTGATAATTGACGAACATTTTGGGAAAAACCTGGTCTGATCCGGAGAGACAGCTTCCACCTGACTTTGGATGGAGCAGCTCTTCTTTCTAGGAATCTGGTTGAATTTATTAGTTCTCCAAACCTCTGACAACCCAGGGTTCAGACCAGGAAGCAGGGTCATAGTTTAACACTCCTCTCCGCAGCTTCTGTACTGCTACCCATTACCCTATTAAGACAGTGTCTCGCCCACGACCAAAACTGAATACATAAAACAATAATCTAAAAAGGAGGAAATCATGAATATTTCATACAAATAAGCACAACTCCGACTGAACAGAAAAATAAAACAATTAAATGTGGCTACACATAAGATATCTCTCTTCAAATACTTTGCTAGTTTATGACTTGATTTGTGACAACCAGATTGATTTGTTTTGCCTCACAGAAACCTGGCTGCAGCAAGAGGATTATGTTACAATAAATGAGTCAACTTCAGCTAATTATTTAAATTTTCACATTCCTCAAAATACTGGGCAAGGAGGAGTAGTAGCAACCATCTATGGAATCGGGGGCCCTTTACTAGGGGCCATCCGGTCTCAGTACAAGCGGAGCAGCAATTTGGTCCGCATTGCCGGCAGAAAGTTGGACCTGTTCCCGGTGCATGTTGGACTCCGGCAGGGCTGCCCATTGTCACTGGTCCTGTTCATAACTATTATGGACAGAACTTTTAGGTGCAGCCAAGGGCCGGACGGGGTCTGGTTTGGGGTCCAAGATATTTTCTCTCTTCTTTTTGTGGATGACGTGGTCCTGCTGGCCCCCTCCAGCCAAGACCTACAACATGCATTGGGGCGGTTCACTGCCGAGTGTGAAGCGGATACAAGCAGCTGAAATTAGCTGCATCCGTAGGGTGGCCGGGCACTCCCTTAGAAATAGGGTGAGGAGCTCGGCCATCCAGGAGGGGCTCGGAGTAGAGCCTCTGCTCCTCCACATCGAGAGGAGCCAGTTGAGGTGGCTTGGGCATCTATACTGGATGCCTCCTGGACGCCTTCCTCGGGAGGTGTTCCAGGCACGTCCCACCGGGAGGAGGTCCAGGGGACGGCCCAGGACACGCTGGAGGGACTATGTCTCTCGGCTGGCCTGGGAACACCTTGGGCTCCCCCCGGAGGAGCTGCAGGAGGTGTCTAGGGAGAGGGACGTCTGGGTGTCTCTGCTGCCCCTGTGACCCGGTCCCAGATAGAGTGGAAGACTACGAGTACGACGAGTACGAGCTGTAACAACCTTTAAAGAATCAGTTCCACTTTTAATTTCCTCATTATCACAGAAAAACACAGTGGAGGGCAATAATTTTGCTTCTTCCCCTTCACAAATTGATTCTCTTGTTCAGTGTTACTTCATCATTGTGTGATGCATTAGACAACGCAGCCCCCTGAAAAAGAAGGTAATCATTCATAGGAGACTAGCTCCCAGGTTTAATTCAGAGCTGTGTACTTTAAAGCACACTGTAAGAAATTTGGAGAGAAAATGGCGCTCTACACACCTAGAGGATTCCTATTTAATCTGGAAAAACAGCCTACTGTTGTATAAAAAGACACTTCGCCAACCTAGCTCATTTCTCATCATTAATAGAAGAGAACAAGAATAATCCTAGGTTTCTCTTTAGTACAGTTGCTAAACTTACACAGAGTCATAACTCTGTTGAGCCATCCATTCCCTTAGCTCTCAGCAGTCATTACTTTATGGGATTTCTTTTTTATAAAATTGATTCTATTAAAAACAAAATCATTGGCATACTCTCAAAGATGATTACTTCATCCTCAACAACCAAGACAACATTGGAATTAACTGTAAACCCTGATCTATGTTTGGACTGCTTTGATGCTGTGGAGCTTCCTGAGTTATCAAACATATTAGCTTCATCTAAACCTTCAACTTGAATGTTGGACCCAATACCAACAAAATTTTTTAAGGAAGTGTTCCCTCTGATTACCATTTTAGATATGATTAATCTATTCTTAGTCAATGGATATGTACTGCAGCAATGACCCATCTGAAGAGTTTCAGTCAGGCTTCAGAGCTCATCATAGTGCTGAAACAGCTCTGCTGAAAGTCACTAATGATATTCTTCCAACCTCAGATTATGGACTTATGTCTGTACTGGTTCTGTTAGATCTCAGTGCTGCATTTGATACAGTTGATCACAATATTCTCTTAGAAAGGCTGGAACGTGCTGTAGGGATCAGGGAAACAGCACCAGGCTGGTTTTGTATGACAGATTCCAGTTTGTTCATGTAAATGATAAATCATCTTCAAACTCCAGGGTTAATTGGGGAGTACGACAGGGTTCAGTACTTGGGCCAATTCTCTTTACTATATACAGGTCATTCTCAAAATATTAGCATATTGTGATAAAGTTCATTATTTTCCATAATGTCATGATGAAAATTTAACATTCATATATTTTAGATTCATTGCACACTAACTGAAATATTTCAGGTCTTTTATTGTCTTAATACGGATGATTTTGGCATACAGCTCATGAAAACCCAAAATTCCTATCTCACAAAATTAGCATATTTCATCCGACCAATAAAAGAAAAGTGTTTTTAATACAAAAAACGTCAACCTTCAAATAATTATGTACAGTTATGCACTCAATACTTGATCAGGAATCCTTTTGCAGAAATGACTGCTTCAATGCGGCGTGGCATGGAGGCAATCAGCCTGTGGCACTGCTGAGGTCTTATGGAGGCCCAAGATGCTTTGATAGCGGCCTTTAGCTCATCCAGAGTGTTGGGTCTTGAGTCTCTCAACGTTCTCTTCACAATATCCCACAGATTCTCTATGGGGTTCAGGTCAGGAGAGTTGGCAGGCCAATTGAGCACAGTGATACCATGGTCAGTAAACCATTTACCAGTGGTTTTGGCACTGTGAGCAGGTGCCAGGTTGTGCTGGAAAATGAAATCTTCATCTCCATAAAGCTTTTCAGCAGATGGAAGCATGAAGTGCTCCAAAATCTCCTGATAGCTAGCTGCATTGACCGTGCCCTTGATAAAACACAGTGGACCAACACCAGCAGCTGACACGGCACCCCAGACCATCACTGACTGTGGGTACTTGACACTGGACTTCTGGCATTTTGGCATTTCCTTCTCCCCAGTCTTCCTCCAGACTCTGGCACCTTGATTTCTGAATGACATGCAGAATTTGCTTTCATCCGAAAAAAGTACTTTGGACCACTGAGCAACAGTCCAGTGCTGCTTCTCTGTAGCCCAGGTCAGGCGCTTCTGCCGCTGTTTCTGGTTCAAAAGTGGCTTGACCTGGGGAATGCGGCACCTGTAGCCCATTTCCTGCACACGCCTGTGCACGGTGGCTCTGGATGTTTCTACTCCAGACTCAGTCCACTGCTTCCGCAGGTCCCCCAAGGTCTGGAATCGGCCCTTCTCCACAATCTTCCTCAGGGTCCGGTCACCTCTTCTCGTTGTGCAGCGTTTACTGCCACACTTTTTCCTTCCCACAGGCTTCCCACTGAGGTGCCTTGATACAGCACTCTGGGAACAGCCTATTCGTTCAGAAATTTCTTTCTGTGTCTTACCCTCTTGCTTGAGGGTGTCAATAGTGGCCTTCTGGACAGCAGTCAGGTCGGCAGTCTTACCCATGATTGGGGTTTTGAGTGATGAACCAGGCTGGGAGTTTTAAAGGCCTCAGGAATCTTTTGCAGGTGTTTAGAGTTAACTCGTTGATTCAGATGATTAGGTTCATAGCTCGTTTAGAGACCCTTTTAATGATATGCTAATTTTGTGAGATAGGAATTTTGGGTTTTCATTTTGTATGCCAAAATCATCCGTATTAAGACAATAAAAGACCTGAAATATTTCAGTTAGTGTGCAATGAATCTAAAATATATGAATGTTAAATTTTCATCATGACATTATGGAAAATAATGAACTTTATCACAATATGCTAATATTTTTAGAAGGACCTGTAGGTAAAATTATCAGGCAGCGCAGGATACATTTCCACTGTTACGCTGATGATCCTCAGCTTTACTGATCCATAAATCCTGATGAGCCCAACCAGTTAGATAGACTACAAGCATGTCTTGAAGACATAAAAACTTGGATGACTTTAAATCATTTGCTTTTAAATTCAGACAAGACAGAAGTTGTCTTACTAATATATTCTCTTTTGTGTTACATAAAGACACCTCAATCACTTTGCCAATCTGTGATAAGCAACTGACCTACCATAGTGGTTAAATATAGCAGTTACAAAAAGGTGTAATTCTGTGTAATTTCCTATGCAAGCTTTTCATATTCCAGGAAAATCTTAATTCATTCAGAGAAAACAGCTACAGAGAACTTTCTTATTCAGACTTTGTTCTTATGAGTCTTTTTAAAGAGTCAATCAGGATCTGAGGAGCGACTGAACAAGCAGCAGGAGAAACTTCTTCTTCTGTTGACATTTTTCTCTTTGGCCTGGTAGCACACTTCCACCTGCTGCTTTGACAATGGATTGGTAAAACATACTCCAGTCTTCCATCAGAGCGAGAGCATCCGTCTGTTCTGACGCCTCTCCTTTCCATGTAGCCATGCTTTGCTGTGTCCATAATTTTCCTTTGATATCAGAGCCGCATCGCCTGCTTCATCATTCCAGATGGATACAAGAAGGTGTGATCAAATATTTCCTAATGCATCCCAGCCATGCTCAATCTGTGGATTCTTCATATTTTTTTGTATGTGCCCAATTAGGTTAAACAGATGCACCTCCTCTGCAGAGTCCGGCAGTCTTTCTGAGGTGTCTTGTGATCTTTGTTTGTTTGTTTTTGGTCTTTATTTCACATCAGATGTGCCTTTATGTGAATCAGCTGTTGCTTTTTCATCTCTTCTACCATCTGGAGTTAACCTTCCCAAGACACCCCAGTCCTTGATCATTTAGTCATGATCTATTGTGTTATTACTGCTTCATATGGAGCCATCCATCACCTTGCTAATGGCATTAATCCCTCCATCTGCAGGATGCTGCCAGCTCAGTGCCATGGAGAGCTTTGGTTGAATCCCACATGCATTCCAGGTCAGAGTCTGTAATAAAGCTGCTACAGTCTCTGAGGCAGAGGCTTCTTGCCACAGATGCTCCAGCCTTAATGGATTACCACAGCTCCAGTGGAAATAGGAAGACACAAATTAAATGTTTACTTGGACACGGGGTGTGTTGTACAGTGTCTTAGAGTAATGAAATTGCAGTATGTTGTGAATACGCAGCAGATTTTTCCATGCGGACAGCTGTGTGTGAGGTTAGAGCTGAACCATGAAAAGCCTTGTCCCCGTTACACTCTACATGCATCGGTTATACCAGCAGCTCGCTTTGTTTTTCTAAAGTGCAGCTTTGGCTTTTTGCTTCTGCTGTTTCTAAGGAAATGAGAAGAAAGGGAATTTCAATTTGTCAGCGCTCCACCACTGTTTCTGCTTGCTGGTCAGATCAGCAGGTAATACATCGTCGGGGTCTGTGGGTCTGCATGCAGCAGAACGCTGCTCAGAGGTGTGCTGACAAGTCACAACAGGAGTCTGACAGGCACATTTTTAGAATATGGGAGCAAAACAAAAATATGTCAGTCATGATTTGTTTGCAAAGATCAAATCAATGAAAATGCTTTGAAAGAGGCCACTCTATAGTACATTTAGACAAGCTGTAAAGGACATGTTTAAGCAGTTTTATACATGAGTCACCCTACTGTAGAGGGAGCCACTCAGTCTGTGAAACCTCCACAATAAGAACATCAGGAGGGATAGATCACAGTTTTACCATGACTTTATATTCAGCTTTGAAAAATAATACAATTTGACTATAATTTGACTCCATTTCAAGTACTCCACATATAAAAATATAAAAAGGAAATTTTGGCTCAGTATTCATCTGCAAGATAATTGTGAAATTAATTATTATCCAATTCCAAAGGTATACTGAAAACCAACAAATATTCCATCCAGGGTGGTCAACTTACATCCCCCATTCAGTTTTCTTTTTCCTACTTAAATTAGTGCAGAATGTTGTGCCTTTCTCCACCAGTCGCTCATCTGTAAGCTTTGAAGCTTACAGATCAGAAATAATGGTCAGAAATAATGCCTTAAAATCTTAGAAATGTCCTAAAAAAGAACAATGGTATTAATAGCAAGACTGAAAATTCCCATAGTTGCCTTACACTAGAATTTGAGCTTCTAGTTTTTAAGCTCTCATCCTGCTCATCCAAACCCATCTGTTTATAAGACTAATCTTATTTTTGTTGACCTTGTGTTCCGATCAATAATCTTTTTTTTTTTAAGGGTTTTTTGGCACTAGTGGCCTTTAATTCAATTCAATTCAATTCAGTATATTTATATAGCGCCAATTCACAACACATGTTGTCTCAAGGCACTTCACAACAGTCAGGTTCATACATTCCAATTAATCCTAACCATTGAACAGTTCAGTCAGATTCAGTTATTTATTCAAATTGGATAAAAAGTTTTTCTATCTAAGGAAACCCAGCAGATTGCATCCAGTCAGTGACTTGCAGCATTCACTCCTCCTGGATGAGCATGTAGAGACAGTGGACAGTCACTGGCGTTGACTTTGCAGCAATCCCTCATACTGAGCATGCATGTAGTGACAGTGGAGAGGAAAAACTCCCTTTTAACAGGAAGAAACCTCCAGCAGAACCAGAACCAGGTTCAGTGTGAGCGGCCATCTGCCACGACCGACTGGGGATTTGAGAGAACAGAGCAGAGACACAAAGAGAACAAAGAAGCACTGATCCAGGAGTACTTTCTATGGGAAGGAAATGTAAATGTTAATGGATGTAGCTCCTTTAGTCGTTTCATCTAGAAAGAAAAAACAGATAAACTCTGAGCCAGTTTTCAAGGTTAGAGTCTGAAAGAGAGCACATATAATTAGTTACAGTCTAGAAGAGAGAAAGGGTTAAAACACTGAAAGACAGGGCCATGTGGATCATTGGTAGAGGGTGAGCATTAAGTTGTTGCCAGCAGAAGCTCGGACAATGCCCCTCTCCAGAAAGGTGTAACAGGTAGACACAGAGTCAGGCCAGGTGTAGTTTCTAGGAAGAGAATAGAGAGAACATAAAATTAAAAGCTGAAAAAGCAGCAAATAATGCAGAATTAGAGAGTAGTGTGAGAATGTAGCGAAGAGGGTGAAAGTCGTCATTATGTCCTCCAGCAGCCTAAGCCTATAGCAGCATAACTACAGAGATAGCTCAAGATAACCTAAGCCACTCTAACTATAAGCTTTATCAAAAAGGAACATTTTAAGCCTAGCCTTAAAAGTAGACAGGGTGTCTGCCTCATGGACTAAAACTGGGAGCTGGTTCCACAGGAGAGGAGCCTGATAACTAAAGGATCTGCCTCCCATTCTACTTCTAGAGACTCTAGGAACCACCAGTAAACCTGCAGTCTGAGAACAAAGTGCTCTGTTAGGAACATATGGACCAATCAGATCTCTGATGTATGATGGAGCTAGATCATTAAGGGCTTTATATGTGAGGAGGAGAATTTTAAATTATATTCTGGATTTAACAGGGAGTCAATGAAGGGAAGCTAAAATAGGAGAAATATGATCTCTCTTTTTAATTTTCATCAGAACTCTTGCTGCAGCATTTTGAATCAGCTGAAGGCTTTTAACTGCATTTTGTGGACATCCTGATAGTAAAGAATTACAATAGTCCAGCCTTGAAGTAACAAATGCATGGACTAGTTTTTCAGCGTCACTCCTAGATAGGATGTTTCTAATTTTGGCAATGTTCTGGAGGATTTATTGACTGGACAGGAAACGGGTAGAAAGAAAAGGGGGGAAGACATGCGACAGCGGCGTCAAAGAATACATCCTCTGTATATGTGGCACCTGGTCTACTGCTACACCAAGCACCGCCCATTCTCCACATTTCCTGTTTAAATGTATTCCGATATGCTGCACATTCGTATTTTCTCTTTGTTTATGGTATTAGTATTTTAGAAGCACTTGTAACATACTTTCAAGAAGGTGTTTGTGTCCTTTTAAATATTTTCTCTTGTTCTGTGAAGCAGTTTAAAGCATTATGAAATGAATCGGTGCCTGAACGGTGTGACAAATGAAGCTGAGTGCATGCGTCAGTCTATTTCTTGAATACCTTGTTTCATATGCTAAATAAATGTGGGACGATTAGAACTGTGTGTTCTTAATGACAACATGTTCTTTTGAACATTCTACTAGGAGAATGAGAGGAAGACACTAACATTGAAAAATGAATGATCTGCATAATTATACTATGTGTGAACACTGAAAAAAGACCCAAACACGTTGGATTAGTAAGGAAGCATGCTGATATTAGCATTTAGCACACAGCAAGTTGCCCTCACTATATTTCACACATAATGTATTCTGACAGCTAACAGGGAAAATGAGTGAAAGTGGTTTGGCCAGGTGTGAGAGCGCTGTGTAACCGGTGTGTTTGCACTGTGGCGATTCCCTCTGCAGAGATACACATAGCTTGTTTATGCTGCTGAGCAGGTTTGCTTTTCTTACAATGAACCAAACTGTTGATTCAGCCGCTCATAACATTCCCGCTGTCTCTACGATGGATCTGTTGTGTTTCTGCAGCCTAAATTAGCTCTGTTTCACTTGCAAAGAGACCCGAATTCATTTTACATTTCATATCTGAGCTGAGAAAGATGCGTCTGTGTTTAAATTAAAGCATTTTTGGATGTGTTCTGTATTGAAAACTGAATGTTTGCACTGTGAGACATCCTTCATATCTATGACCAGAATGCAAAAAAGATGCAAAAATCTTCCACTATTATTCAGGTCTAAATTTAATTCACATCATATCTCATCACAGATACAACTTGCCACTGTGGTTCCCTTTGGAACCTGAAAAAAAAAATCTTGAAAGTAATCAATAAATAAATTACACTCTGCCTTTCCATAGTTTTTTAAAGCTAAAAAGGAATTTTAAAAAGCATTTCTATGACAAAACGAGAGACATTTGTGTCCAATTCTCAAAAGTGGAAGTGCTGATAGTGTAGCATTTGTTAGCACATCTCAAAAGGTTTATTCTACCTTCATAAGAAAATACTTCACTTTACACAGATTTGTTTTATGTCTTCTCTGTCTGAACAAAACATCTGCTGTTAAAAAAATAACCGCCATCGTCGAAAATTCCTTTTGAAAGTTAATCCACAACAGTGAGATCTTGCAGTTTAGTTTGCAGTGTCTGAACAAGCTTAAGGAAAGAACATTTGACAGCAGATGCTATTTGAATGTTTATTTCCCTTCCATCCACTACAAGCATTAGCTTGAAGTGATTTTTAAGGTCCAAACAACATATAGGGGTTTTAGGGACTCCACAGTGTTCTAGAGTTGTGACAGGAAGCATCCTCTGAACAACATTATGGCATCCACAATAATGTAGTGCAGCTAACCCAAAATAACTGATAATGTGACAGGAACAATGACTTTATTGCTTACTGATGTAAAGTAGGTTAATGTGCTGAAAGAGTTTGGGAGGAATGTAATGGTGAATGTCAGTAAACATCAGAGCAACAAAGCTGGTAAGAACCAGAGAATATGTTGCAACAGTCTATAGCTCTAATTTCTCACTGTGTTTAGTTACAAACTGGGTTTGCCACAGAAAACTTTTAAAGGCCTCCATAGAGTGATAGACTGTTAGGTCTTCAAATCACAGCCACTGAGACAACATTTCTCCGAACTTTCTCCTCCTCATCAGATAAATCACCATATAGATGTGTTATACCCTAATGCCTGAGTTCGACATTTTGAATCAAATGTTTCTTCTTCCTTTTTCACAAATGTTTACATGGAAATGAATACAACTATCATTAGCTACAATCTTGAACACAGTGGAAAAGTTGTAAAAATGATGATACAGTATGTTCTCTTTATCTGTGCTGCACAAAATGAGAAATCAGAAGCTTTACAGCATATTTCCTTCCAGAATCAACTCACCACCTTGTTTTCCAGCAAATTAAATGACCCTGCAGGTGCACTGCAAGTGTAGCTGTTACAGAGATGCAATCCTCTAAACAAACAACATCCAGAAAGTTATATGTTTAATGTATCTACAGGGTTTTATGAGCCTGCATTTACCAGAAGAGAACAATAAATCACAGAAGCTGAAAGATGTACCATGTGTCTCTGCAAGCTGTGACACTTCATGGAGGTGCAACAGTTAATAGCTTTATCTATCTGATTCTTGATAACAGCCAAAGAAAAACAATACAGCTATCAGAGATAATATTTATCACTAACGAATAGCAGCTCAGAGAAGAATCTGTTCTGAGAAAGGAAAGAAATCCACATTTCACTCGGAAATAAAAGCTGATTACAGGCAACATTTGATTACAGTGTATGGCATGCAACTCATGTAGGATGCAATTACTGGATGAGTTAATCATGTTGCAGTCCATTAAATAGTCAGGGCTTGTCTCTCAAGTTCAGGTGTATGTAGAGAAATCCCTCAGCAGCATACTTGAAATCCTGTTGCCAAGAAACCTTTACAAAAAAAGTTAAAGGATATGATGGATAAACTAAATTACTATTATAACAAGTTAAATTACTGAGGAAATCAGAGAGACTTTTCCAGCTCCAAACACCTCAGATGACCTTTCACCCTAAAGAACTGCTTATTTTTTAAAGCCGTTCCTTTGTGGTTCTCTTAAAATAGTTATCAGAACCTTTTATCACACACAGATGACATCCAAGAATATTAAAAACATCAATGTTTTAATCACTTTCCTAATGTCTGTCAATAAGTGTTAAAATGTTCTTAAATCAATGACCTTTGTTGCTAATTTGTAAATCCTGAATGCCTAAATATATATATTTTCTCACTTTTGATTGAATTGTACACTTAGTGGCCTTTGCCTAATTCTTATGTCAAGTTACTGCAAAGAGTTCTGTTTTCCTTTTTCTTCGTGCCAGCCAGTTGAGTGGCCATGGTACCATTGTTTACACCAAAGATCAGCTGTTGGCTCTCTGCAGCGCTGCGTCCCAATGAGCTACCAAATATTCCCTGCAAGCCGAGAAGGAAGAGACGCAAAACTTTGTGAGAAAGGTACAGACACATCATACCCTTCATCATCATAGGAAATGTAAGATACCTTCCCAACAAACTGGACAAACTTACGTCATTATCGAGAGAGCATTGAGAGATCTGGCTAACCATGCTAACTACGGACACATAAACTGAAAAAAAATGTCATTTACTCCAGGCTAACAGAACAAAGGAAAGAGGCAAGAAGAGAGGAGGGGGTCTGGTTGTGTTTCTTAATGATAAATGGTGCAACTCAGGTAATTTAAGAGATGCTCTGCAGTGAGGACATCGAGCTGTTAGGTGTTAGCATGAGGCCATATTATTTACCACAGAAGTTAACACATGTTATTATATAATAGTGTATGTTTTCCCATCTGCTAATTCTTCAACCCCCTGCAACGTCATCCACACTGTTACCAGCAGACTTCAAACACAGTATCCCCAGGCCCTTTTGCTGATCTTTGGGGACATTTGTCTTGTCTCCCTGTCCTCCACCTTCACCCAATATGTACCTCTCCCTTCCTCCTTGGTGGGGGTTAGATCACAACGTGGTTCATCTCCAGTCTGTATAAACCCCTTGTACACAGCTGTGTGCTGTTTGCCTTTTTCTGAAGGAATGGCAGAGAGAGAGCACGAGAGAGAGAGAGAGAGATATGACGGCAGGGTACAGCCTGAACAGGTCGCCAATCCATTGCGGGGCCACAACGACATACAGGACAATCAACCATGCACACAATCATTCACACCAAAGGAAAATTTAGAGAAACAAATTTACCTAACAGTCATGATTTTGGACTTTGGGAAGAAGCTGGAGTACCTAGTGAGAATTTGTTCAGGGGAAAACGTCATCCTTCAGACATTCTTTTTTTATTATTTGAATGACTGAGATTTAATAATTTATTGAAAGTGAAGTAGTTTTGCAGCTTATCAACTTTACAGGCATACAAATAGGTAAGAGATTAAAGAAATAAGGCAGCTGTTTCCTCCTGTCACCGTTTTTTTGTATATGCCTGTTTGCATAACGTAGTAACTTGGCAGCAGCAGCAACAACAGAATCCAACATGGGACTACGTCAGTGAGTAATTGTTTCCACAAACCATTCACAGTCAAGAGATAAGAGCCTCCAAAGGTCACTTAAAGTTTTCAAATCAAAAAATATCTCCATTTACTCGACGAGTGAACTCAGCCAGATGGTAATTTAAAAGAAGAAGTAATTTAAAAAGAGTCAAGAATCACAACAAATACATCAGTCGAGCCGATTTGTCTAGACATGAATTCTGATGTCTCTAAGTTTGCTCCTGAGGGCGCCGCTCAACTCTTACACCTTTTTTCAGCTGATTAGATTCACAGTAACCTCGTCTTAAAACTATCAGCTGAAAATGAGCACTTTGAAGCTCCTTGCTGCTGGCTCGATAGTCAAGACGAAACACTGATGCTGCGAGGGAAATCAGGTCGAATTAAGCCACCAGTAATATCTGTGCAAATCCCTATTAAGTAACTAGACGAAGAACATATTTGCGACAACAGCCCCAAGGAGGAAGCTGCAGCATGTGGATGACACACTCAGGATGGGAGTGAAAATTAGTCCGGTGGAGGTGATAATCACGCTGGAGCCTTTTGCTTCAGGCAACTTTGCCTGTAAGGATGCAAATTAAAGCCACATAAACCATTACCCTCATAATACTTGTTATCACCATCCACCTCATTAACGCTGAGTTGCTACATCCAGCTCTCAGCTGGCGGAGCATTCTTGAACTTTTTCCTCGGCTGCTTGATGTATTTCCCGCCTGCTCAGCTGCTGCGTATTTAATCACTGAGATCAATAGCTGTTACAGTCATTGATCTTGTGAGTCTATTTCATGGGCAAGGTGGCAGCACCTCATATTTTCTGTATGCTGCAGCTCTTATACATAATGTAACCAGCTGAGGGCTGTTTTTAATTAACATTAGAACACACGGTTTCAGAATTAGAAAACTCTGCTGACTGCTAAGTGTTTTCAGTTATTTCATGTTATGCCCAGAACTTTGACTGAAGGCTCATTGCTCTCCACTTTCAAATCCACCTTTACTTAAACGTCACAGGAATTTTCTGAATCCTGGCTTGCTTTTTAATCTTAATATTTATTATCACAGAGTGGCAGATTTCTGAGGTTTCCTGTTGTTTTCATGCATTATATGGGTTATTACATTTTGTTATTGCGGTTTGTGGTGGACCAACAAAGAAAACTGCAGTTTCTAACATACTGTAATTAACTACATAAAACAAGTATTTCACCCTAGTGAAACTCAATGTGACTGGTTGGATGCAAATATTGATTTTGCACTGGAGTTTAAGATCCTGTGTACTGTAGAGGTATTCATAATCTTTAAGCATTTCACGAGTTGGCATATTACAACCACAATTTTCAATACATTTCAATTCAATTTATGTGGATTTTGGTGATAAAATGAAGTCAGAAAGAAGTCCATTACCATAAAGTAAAGATAAAAAGATTGCAATGTTCTAAAAAATCTAAACAAATATTTTCAGTTCCATTTTTTCGCTTAACTAGATTTTATTTAGGGGTATCACACAGTTGAACCCCAGCTGCGTGTAATTTAATCTCAGTATAAATCCAGTTGCTGTGTGAAGGCATCAGAGGTTGTTTTTGAAGAACAAACAGCATCACGAAGACCAAGCACAGCTGACAGGTCATGGATAAAGTTGTGGAGAGGTTTAAAACAGAGTTAGGTTCTAAAACAACATCCCAAGCTTTGAACATCTCACAGAGCTGAACATTTAGAGAGAATGAATGAACTGTAGACCAACCAAGACATGGACATCCACCTAAACTTACAGACTAGGCAAGGAGAGCATTATTCAGAGAGGCAGCCAGGAGGCCCCTGGTAACTCTGGAAGAGCTGCAGCTAGCCAAATCCCAGATGGGAGAATGCATTGACAGGGCAACTACTAGTTGTGCACTTTATAAATATGACCTCAGTGAAAGAGAGTCAAGAAGAAAGACATACAGGGGTTGGACAATGAAACTGAAACACCTGGTTTTAGACCACAATAATTTATTAGTATGGTGTAGGGCCTCCTTTTGCGGCCAATACAGTGTCAATTCATCTTGGGAATGACTTATACAAGTCCTGCACAGTGGTCAGAGGGATTTTAAGCCATTCTTCTTGCAGGATAGTGGCCAGGTCACTACGTGATACTGGTGGAGGAAAACGTTTCCTGACTCGCTCCTCCAAAACACCCCAAAGTGTCTCAATAATATTTAGATCTGGTGACTGTGCAGGCCACGGGAGATGTTCAACTTCACTTTCATGTTCATCAAACCAATCTTTCACCAGTCTTGCTGTGTGTATTGGTGCATTGTCATCCTAATACACGGCACCGCCTTCAGGATACAATGTTTGAACCATTGGATGCACATGGTCCTCAAGAATGGTTCGGTAGTCCTTGGCAGTGACGCGCCCATCTAGCACAAGTATTGGGCCAAGGGAATGCCATGATATGGCAGCCCAAACCATCACTGATCCACCCCCATGCTTCACTCTGGGCATGCAACAGTCTGGGTGGTACGCTTATTTGGGGCTTCTCCACACCGTAACTCTCCTGGATGTGGGGAAAACAGTAAAGGTGGACTCATCAAAGAACAATACATGTTTCACATTGTCCACAGCCCAGGATTTGCACTCCTTGCACCATTGGGATTGGCATGAGTGACCAAAGGTTTGGCTATAGCAGCCCAGCCATGTATATTGACCCTGTGGAGCTCCCGACGGACAGTTCTGGTGGAAACAGGAGAGCCCTTTATGTTTTTCGGATACAATCCGAGTTAGCACCCGAACATCCCTTTCAGACAGCTTCCTCTTGCGTCCACAGTTAATCCTGTTGGATGTGGTTCGTCCTTCTTGGTGGTATGCTGACATTACCCTGGATACCGTGGCTCTTGATACATCACAAAGACTTGCTGTCTTGGTCACAGATGCGCCAGCAAGACGTGCACCAACAATTTGTCCTCTTTTGAACTCTGGTATGTCACCCATAATGTTGTGTGCATTTCAATATTTTGAGCAAAACTGTGCTCTTACCCTGCTAATTGAACCTTCACACTCTGCTCTTACTGGTGCAATGTACAATCAATGAAGACTGGCTACCAGGGGGGTCCAATTTAGCCATGAAACCTCCCACACTAAAATGACAGGTGTTTCAGTTTCGTTGTCCAACCCTTGTACTTGGAAGAAAAGTGTGAGAAGAAAACTGTTAGGCAATACTAAAGCCTTGAGAGAGGGCCGAAGGTTCATCTTCCAGCATGACAACGATTCTAAACAAACAGCCAGAGCTGCAATGGAATGGTTTAGATCAAAGCATATTCATATTTTTGAATGGCCCAGTCAAAGTCCAGACCTAAATCCAAGTTCCAATTTGTGGCAAGGCTTGAAAAATTATGTTCATAGATGTTCCCATAGATTTTCCCTATTCACCCTTGCTGAGCTTGATTCATTTATTTTCTTTCCCCAAAGGAGAATTGTCAAAGGTTCCAGTTTTTTAAATGTGAAAACCCGCCACAGACACACTCCAAAAGGCTTGCAACTGTAACCGATAAATATGTTTCTACAATGTATCAACTCTGGTGGGCTGACTACAAATGCATGCCACTCTTTTCAGAATTTTATTTGTAAAAAATGGTAAAAACATTTCACAAATATGAACAGTTTTGGTTCTGCTACAATTGGTTCCTTTTTTAAGGATTTCTATAAATTTTTCTCATACTTTTTTTTTTTTTTTTTGGCTCTAACAAATAAAGTTGGACCAACCTGTCCCTGTGACTTATGCAGTGACAGCCTTTTCAGATGTGAGCTGCTGACAGGATTGATACAACGACCACCGTTCACTGATCATCTCCCCCCTGAGGAGCAGCCATACAGCTCTCAGATCAGTGTCACTGACCTTAATGGCTGACATTTACTGGGGCAATCTCAGGGCTGTGTGTGAAGATGGCGTGCCGAGCTTCACACTGTGCCACACGACCAGTGAAGGTGACACTATTATGGTGACAGGTGGAAGGGACACTTTTAGGCACTTCTCATGTAATAACTGTTTAGACAAACCGTTGGGCTTGACAAACCAGAACCTACCAGAGCTTTTTTGTGTTTGGATGAAGTGATGATCTCAGTCCACTAACTTAGATTTTCAGGCATTTTCCTGAGTAGATCCAGTAAACTCCACCACAGAATGAAATAATTTTTATATATAAATGAATATCAACCTGTTGCGGTGAGAATTATTCAGATAAAATGTTGGTTTTCAGCCCTGATTCAACAGCATACACCAGTCCATTAACATGAGGAGATTCAGAGGAACAGCAAAAATGTACAAGTCAGCTTTAATAAAATGACGACTTTTAATTCTTAGAAACAAAACCTTAAATTAACTCTCAATAAATGCCAAGAAACAATAAATGTTGTGAGCATTTTCAACGTCATCAAAGTTCAAATATTTTCAGTAATTCCCAGAGAGGAATTTATTCTAATTAAAATTAGAATATGGTATTTGTTCTAATTGGAAAAAAAAACAAACATGAAATATAGTTTTATTATGCTATTTGTTATTTATTATGCTAAAGTGAAGCTAAATGATCCTAACACCATGTTTTGATGAAGAACATGAAACTGTCATCAGCTAAAACCAAGAAGATGACAAAGAAAATAATCGGCACCGACAAATAAACACATATTTGTGATAAAATGTGAATAAAAGAATTGTAGTAAGACATTTTCTTTAATGAATTTACTATGTAAAAACAGATACAGCGTCAATGTATTTTAGCAAACAGCAGGGAAGGATATAACAAAAAAATGTTTTCAATTTCTTTTTTTATGAAAATGAATAATTTTGCTCCTTTTAATTAGACTAAATTGTTTTTTTGACTCTGTAAAGTGGTCTGCAATAATGATGATTGTGAATCGGAACTCTTTAAAGCAACTCAAGTGATCTCACCTTCTGGTCGTGGCTGTAGGCCAATGCCCAGTCCTCCTCGGTGGGGTGAAATAACAGGCTTAGGACGAAGAAGGAGAGGCGGTACTTCTGGTAACTGGATCCCTCATCAGTGCTGATGAGCACACTGCTCTCAAACTCTGGATCAGTCAGCACCATAATCTGAGAGCAGGGAGAACAAAGAGAGGAAAGAGGAGAGGAAGGATGAGTTTGGAGCAGAGAGATTGAGAGACAAGGAGGTGAGGGAAGACAGAAATAAGACGTTAGAAGCTGGAGTGGTGGCGGCCCTAAAACGCTCGCCAATTTGGCACATTTCAGGTTAACGTTTGGCAAACTGCTTTGCTGAAGCTCCTCTCTGGAAATTTCTGTGCTTTTGGAGGTCAAAACTCATCATCATATCTGTCCAAAATAACATGGAAGGAAACAACAAAAAGAAAACATTGCCACACAAGTTGAGAAATCTTTCAGAAACCCACCTCTGTTACAGGAAGATAAAACCAGCTGCAACTGACGTCAGGAACTGCACTAATGACTGATTTAGCAGGCATGACTGAATTTAAACACACAATAACTTACTGTCTTTATCAGTTTTACTGCACAATGTCATTTGTTAGCTTTTCCTCTTCCTGTACAATTGTAATTTCGGCTTTAGCAGGAGGGGTTAGGAGCCGTAATTTCATGCTTGGACTGTTTCTGCTGGAGCCGTCACATCCTAACAGAATTCAATAAGAAGAGGAATTTTTACTGCGTATATCTTTCAGCTAATGACATTTAGAGTCTTTCTGGAAGCAGATTACTGTAATGTATTTTATTCAACAGTGCTGTTTAAAGTTGATGCATTATCTTACATAAGGGCCTCTATTAGTTTGCTGACTTGATTTTCCTATGTTAGCTAAAAGTTAAAAAGGGATTTACATTATTTCACCTGAAAAAGGGAACATTTATGTTCATATTACTCACAAAAGTCTTCAAAAGTCTTCATAAGTCTTCATAAGTCGTACTGTAATGGATTTTATTGGATTTTATGTAATGTTTATGTGATACATAATTATAAAGTGGACATAAAAGCATACATTATTTTATTTTTTCATAAAAACAACTCTGAACTCTGAGTGGTGTACACTTGTATTAGCTCTCCCTGAGTTCACTGTAATCTCAACTGCAAGTCTTTTATCTCTACCAGCTTTATCCATACATAGCCTGAAACTTTAGCCAATTTTACTTTGTAAAATCACTCAACGTCAGGCACACTTGATGGAGAACTTTAATTTTCTAGCTTTGTCACAGACACCTAGTTGGATTCAGGTCTGGACTTTGATTGGATCATTCTAGCACACCAATATGTTTTGATCTAAACTGTTCCTTTGTGGCTCTGACTTTATGTTCAGGGTCGTTGTCTAACCCTAACCCGGCACCTGCTTACCCAAAAGTAGCTGTATCTGCCTTAATAACCGTGGTGTCGCCACTAAATTGATCAGACCAAAACCTCAGAGAATCTATGGTCTGTTGAGGAAGATGAGACACCAGCACCAATAATCCAGATTTATGCTGGATTTAAGCTGAAGGTTGCAATGAAAACAACCTGAGCTTCCTGAACACCTCAGAGGAACCACAGGTTGATCAGCTCCATGCCTCACTGATTTCATGCAGTAATTTGGTTCAGGTCATGAGCATTACTTCTACACTGTATGGTACCTTCAATACAGTACAGTAGGTCCGCATTTCTGTAATAAACATTATGAAAAACATCAACATTGGTCTGATGTGATATTTTCTGAGAAACTGAATTTTGGGTTTATTATATGCAAGTCATTACCATCAAAATGAACAATAATGAAAAAATATATAATTGGTACAAAATTAATCTATATAAAAGTTAAACTTTTTTAAGTGCAAAAATAAATGAACTTTTGATAATATTATAATTTGCTGAGACACACCTCTATAAGTATGGTTTCTATCGTTGATGGACTGCTGCTCTCTCCTCACTGCGACATTCCTGATATGTTCTGTCTATCACTCTGCTGTCACCAAATAGAAATTGCATGATTTATCTGAACTAAAGTATTGGAATGCTTCAATTTAAAGATGTAAACATGGGCCTGGTGGTGGGGCAGGGGTAAAGTGGTTGCCCTATGCATGGAGGCTACAATTCTCGATACAGAAGTCACAGGTTCGAGTCCCGGCCTGTTACAAAATAAAAGCCAAGAGTGCCACAATAGTTAAACAAATGCAAACACTGGTACAGGATTAGAGAAGGAGAAGAATCAGAAAGTGAACCTGTTCTTTCTGACCTTTAAAATAAAACTCCAGCTTATTTTGCTCTGAATGAATACAGCTACATTGATCCAGAGCAGCAGATCTCTTCTATTGTCCAGTAGCTGTTCACATTTGTTTTTTTTTTCCTTTGTGGTTTGGTGTCTGCAGCTGCTTGTTTTTCTAGTTGTGGCCTGAAACCACTTTAATCCTATAAGATGCAGCTCAGAATCCTCAGTGGGTCACTACAAATTAACACTTCTCCTTAGTCATTGCCCACATGTATTGGCCCAATAGCCAATGCCCTTTAGGATGGAGTCTGTTGTGTTCCTCCAACAACCACCCATGTGGCATGCGTGCGTAGTGGCACAGCAGGCAGTGCTCATGGTCCAAATAGCTGTGTTTTCTCTCGTCAGTTCCATTGGAATTGGAAGAACAGCAGCACATTTGTCACTGACAGAAAATCCAGCCCTCCTTCCAGAGCTGTAAGCAGGAACTCTCCCTGGTGGTGATTTAGATAAATTGTTTTTCATTAAGCACCAATAAACTGGCAGCACTTTCTCAATCTGGCTCTCTCATTGGCGTGGGCTCGCCGATCTTTCCATTCATTACCTGTCACTGCGCATCGCCAATGCTCCTGATATCTGTGAGCCTCTCTGGGGCTTATCAGATGTAATTTCCAGCTTTTAAGCCGTAATCGTATTCGATAATGTGGTTGTTAGAGGCCCGCTTTGAGAGTCAACCATCAGAAGTTAATGTTAAAAAGAAAAAAATGCCTTTAAATGTGTCCGCATTATCTAAACACATCATATTAAAACGTATTTCTGCTACTTACTGAAGCCTTGAACTGAGCGGTTAGAGTCCTTCTCTTTAACCTCCAACTGCAGAGCTTTCATCTTGTGCTTTTCCTTCAGCCTTTGAGCTGAAAAATCTTTTTCATCACTAAGAGCAGCTGCTAGACAATATTCACACATTTGCATTACTCATTTAGCAACAAGGGAGTGTGAAAGCTTTCTGTCCATACATCCATTCCTTGATCCATTCACCATCCATCCATCGTTTGTACTAGCTTTTCCAGCTGGAACAAATGAGCTGGTGCCTATTTTTACCTATCAGTGGACAAAAAGCGGGGTACATCCTGGGCAGGTAGCCAGTCCGTTACAGGGCAACAGAGACACGCATTACAAACAACTACACACACACACACACACCCCTAAGGGCAATTTAGAAAGACCAGTTAACCCAACAGTCATGTTTTTGAACTGCAGGGAATACCCAGATTCTCCCCACACAGGCACGGTGAAAAAAATGCAAACACAGAGTTCAATGCATTTCCAGGTCTTAATGTGATAGACCAGCACAGAGCAGTGCAATGTTCTGAAATGACTCACTGATTTCAAAATGTTTTACAAATAAAAGTCTAAAAAGTGTAATGTGCATTTCTATTCAGCTCACCTAGACGAGTATTTTATTGAACCTGTCATGATTTGTAGGTATTCGAGTTTTGTTTTGGATCCTGCTCATGATTGTTAAATTTTCGAGATGATGCTTTAGTTTTTATTTCTTTTTGGTTTCTTATTCATTCTGTTTGTGGGGTATTTAGTTCTGTTTCTTCGGTAAGAATGTCCCTTTAGTTTTATTGTGTCTTTGTACGTCTGTTTAGTTCTTTCACTGCCACTTTAATCAGCTTCATCTGGTCCACTGCTTCATGCCCATCAGTCTCACAGCTTTCACCTGTAATCTTCTGTCCTGTCTACTCCTTGCTGGAGAATACCACTTGCCTTGCCGTTGATTAATGCCAAGCCTGTCCATGTCGTTGACTGTTACCATGCCAAACCTGCCTGCATCTGCTACCACCTGCCTGTTGTGAGTTTTCCCTTTTTTATTAAAACTTTTTTTCTACTCACCACTTCTTTGCCCGCCTGTCTGCACTTGGACCCACTTCAAGAACCACTCCTTGACAGCTTCTATCTTTCAACATTTCTCTTTAAGCACCTGTGAGCCTCCCCATAGCATGATGTGGCCACTACCATTGTTTTTGCTGTGTTCAAGGTGATGTGCAGAGTTGGTTTTAAGCTACAGAATGTTTTGCTAATAGTCCAAACATTTTAACTTTTAGCGTTATTTTACCTGAGCACCTTGCTGAAATGTTTCCCACTCTACAGCTTAAGCTCAGCCAGACTGGATGGAGAGCATTTGTGAAGAGCGATTTCAGTCTTCTCTCAGATTTACAATTTAGATGTTGATCTAGACTGGGCTGTTATTCAGTTCAAAATACTTTAATAATCCCAAAGGCAAATTAAATCTTGTAACTCATTATTTGAGATTCTTAGAATTGTTGTAGATGCTGATGGCTGTGGGCAAGAAGGATCAACTCTAGCAGTCTTTATTACATCTGAAGCTGGCTCTGACTAAAAACCCTGTTGCTGAATAACAACAGTGGATGAAGAGGTTGCTCATGTTTTACTGTAATGTCCTTTTTACAAAACATGCTGCTTTGCACAATCATCTCCATGTGGCTGTGTTCTGGGAAGTGTTCTGAAGCCAGCCTTATTTAGCTTGAACATTTTTAAGTCACCGACTCTGGTGCTGCTACCCCGACAGATGATGGCAGAAGATGTTGCACTCTCCAAAATAGACTATAGAAGATCTGCAGCATCTCCTCTGTCCCTCCTTGTGGACGGCTTACGTCTTCATTCCAGTCTGTTGTGCAGGTGAAACCCGAGGTATTTATAAGTCTTCACCATTGGATGAGGAGGAATTTTTTCTTAACGCTGTTGTCCAGCTCTGTTTGGTATTTCGCTGCAAGTTCTTTCAACTGCTTTTTTTTAAAAATGCCACTACCATCTTTGTAATCTTTTTCTTGGATTATATCCAACAAACAGCAGAGAAAGAATTAACAAACAGGTAAAATGCAAAGCCGTTTTTGATTAACAATGTCTTCCTTCTTGCCACTCTTGTATGTTAAACCTTTGGTATTTTCTCTATATCATCGTTAAACTATAATCATATTCAATGTTTTTGACCTAATACAATATGAAAAATCAAGTTGGTTTCTACACAGGGCCATAATTTCATGCCCCACCCCTGAATGCACTCCACACTTTTCAGATTTGTACTTTTAAAAAATGAAAAATCAATAGAAGGTTGAATATTTTTGCAAGGCACTGTAATGGAAGGAGTGTTTCCCATTCCTGCTTAACTTAATAATAATTATTATTCCCCAAACTCACAGTGACCAAAACATCAGAAAGTCTGATTAAGATTTCCCTCACAGCCTCCACTCAGCCTTAACGAATGAGGAGGGTAACAATACCAAATCGATAAAGGTTGCTGGGGATAACCTTTGTGTCTTATCAGCTTGATGTCGAGCTGTGCATAAGCTGCAGCGCAGAGATAGAAGCGGATAGTTGTCAGATGGCAAGTTAAGTGGAGGTATGGATCAGAGACAGAGGGAAAGAGACACCCTGCAGCAAATGAATCACAGCAGATCAATTGAGCTTAGGCTGTCTTCCACAGGAGCTTTGGAAACACAGTTGTCTTCGCGGTATGCTCATTAGGCACGGATCAGGCTTTAATCACCACATTTAGCTATCATGTTTTCACTGTCGTTCTTCTTAACTGCGCGTATCTTTATTTTTTTTTTAAACCTGGCTGAGAGAACAGGAAGCTTGAGAAAAGACGACACAATCCAGCTGAAAAGAGTTAACTTCTGAGACATTTTGCTGAATGTCATTACTATCATTCAGATCTGTAACGTATTGCTGTGAAATGTCACAGCTTCGATGTATTACCGACCGATGTGAGGACAAATCATTTCAGTGTATGTGCACATACAGTTTGGGTGGGAGGAGCAGACTATTATAGGTTTCAGTGAGTGATTAAGTACGCAGATGACTCTTTTTATAGAATGCAGACAGATGCTAAATAAGACTCACAAATGAGGAGCCAACAAAGGGGTTCCAGCTAGCAATGGGGCAACTTTCATCTATCTCCAGGATGGTAAATCGAAACAATTAGGCCTGAGATAAAGCACAGGGGGGCAAGGAGAAGAGTCAGAGGACAACCATCATCAGCATTACTGCAAGTTCCTGGCTGCTGCAACTCACTAACAGCAACAGACAGAAAATAAAAATAGTTTATTTAGAAACTATGGTGGAAATGATGGGATTTTGTTTGTTAATTTTCCATCTTGAGTCTTGGATAAAATGTCTCTCATCTTATATAAGCCTACTGAAGGAGTTGCAAGTCACATATCCAGCAGAGAGAACCTGGGGTAGCACGTTCCTGCCACAGCCTTGATGTGGAATTAAATTTTCTCCGCATGAAAGTGCAGGAGTAAGTGAGTCATGAGGAGTAATCAGTGCCGGCTATGATCTGTCCCTCGCCCTGACGCGGCTCTGCTCCGACATTCGCGAGATCCCATTAACTCCGACGACATGCAAACACATTCAGGGTCAACACCTTGGATCGGCCTTGGAGAAGTGATGCTGATGAACCTGAAAACCCAAACCATTTCTAACATGCCAACTATTCACACCTTATTCTTCAGAGGTCTGCTGACACTGCGCAGCTTTAGCTTTGTCTGACACATGCCTGAACTGGCAGGTCAGCCTGAACCAAGTGATTATTTCCAAGGATGAGATGAGTTTCTTTGCAACACCTACGTATCATGCCACGTTACAACCACAAACCTCAGTGTATTTTATTATGATTCTATGTAATAGACCAACACAGAGTAGAGCATATATGTGAAGTGGATGGAAACGGAAACAGTTTTAATAATTCTTTACTCAAAGATCTGAAAAATGTTGTCTGCATTTCTTTTCAGCTGATCTGAATCAATGTTTACTAGAACCACTTTTGCAGCGTTTGCAACTGCAAGTCGTTTAGGGTTTGTCTCTATCAGCTTCAGTGGCTACAGGCTGAAACTTCCATCCATTCTTTGCGTAACAGCTCAAACTCATCAGACCAGATAGATAACATTTCTGAACAGCAATTTTTAAGTCTTAGAGCATAACCTCAATATGATATCTGCTCTCAATATGGGTTCTGACTGGGCCATTCAAACGCATGAACATACCTTGATCAAAACCATTACATTTTAGCTGTGGCTCTGGAAGGCAGGTTTTCTAATGATATTGTCCTGCATTCTGTTGTAATTATGAATATATTATCTAATATTTAATATTAATATTTTAATATTTATTAAATAATATTTCGGTCTGTTAAGGGTTGTCCTGTGAGTACCAGCCCAATAAGGCGGTGATATTAGGACGACATTGAAAGGGATGAGCCAAGTTCTGACATTATTGAACAGCAAAACTCTGCACACACATGGAATGAATTCATACAATTTCTTGAAATACAAGAATTTATTAACAAAAATAAGTCAACTCAAAGTCAAACATATTTCAATCAACAAACTCTTTACTTTGCAAAAACAATCCAACTAAACTACCAAGCAGAATTAAGGAATAAGAAAGACTAATGGCTATGTACAATATAAACAAGTTAATCAAAGATGATTGAAAACCATGACCAAAAGAGTGATGCAACATTACCATGCAATGTTATTTATGTTTGAGAACCAAGGATTATCTTGAAGAATCTGGAAGTGAAGTTAGTCTTGGAACTAATATAGGCAATAATTGGCATACCTTTAGACAACCATTCACTATGCAAGATCAGATAAAATATTTTATTAAAATTTAAATATTTTGTGGCGGTTCGCAGCCGAGTGTGAAGCGGCTAGGATGAAGATCAGCTCCTCCAAGTCCGAGGCCATGGTACTTGACCGGAAAAGGGTGGCTTGTCCTCTTCAGGTTGGAGGGGAGTTCCTGCCTCAAGTGGAGGAGTTTAAGTATCTCGGGGTCTTGTTCACGAGTGGGGGAAAAATGGAGCGGGTGATCGACTGACGGATTGGTGCGGCTGCCGCAGTAATGGGGGCACTGTGACGGTCCGTTGTGGTGAAGAGAGAGCTGTGCCGGAAAGCAAAGCTCTCAATTTACCGGTCGGTCTACGTTCCTACCCTCACTTATGGCCATGAACTTTGGGTCATGACCGAAAGAACAAGATCCCAGATACAAGCGCCTGAAATGAGCTTCCTCCGTAGGGTGGCCGGGCACTCCCTTAGAGATAGGGTGAGGAGCTTGGCCATCCGGGAGGGGCTCGGAGTAGAGCCGCTGCTCCTCCACATCAAGAGGAGCCAGTTGAGGTGGCTCGGGCATCTATAACAGATGCCTCCTGGACACCTTCCTCGGGAGGTGTTCCAGGCACGTCCCACCGGGAGGAGGTGCAGGGGACGGCCCAGGACATGCTGGAGGGACTATGTCTCTCGGCTGGCCTGGGAACGCCTTGGGATCCACCTGGAGGAGGTGTCTGGGGAGAGGGACGTCTGGGTGTCTCTGCTGAGTCTGCTTCCCCCGCCACCCGGTCCCGGATAAGCGGAAGACGACAAGTACGAGTACGATAATTTTAAGAATTGTTGGGACCCAGCCATGGTTGCAACATGAAAGTCCAGTACAAACCTTTGTGGAACTTTCAAAATAAATCGCATTAACCTATTTTCAGCACAGCCAGGAAAAAGGGGTAAAAGCGGACTTCCCGTGACGTCACTGTCCAAATAAAACCCCGTATTTGCAGATATCCTGTCTCTTCTGCGCGGGTTTCTCCAAAGGGGGGTCTGGACAGAGAGACACAGCGCGCTAATGTCTCTCTGTCAGCAGTAACCAGCAGTAACGTGCAGTTTGGCCGGCCGACAGATCGAGCCGCCCCTCCACCCACAGCTACGGAGGTTAGCTGCAGCTAACCCTTTGTTTACTGTGGGTATTTTCTTCAAACTTCATCGCCCGGACAACTGTTTCTCTGAACAGTTCACCTGAGAGGTTAGGTTTGGGCAGAGAGAGAGAAGTAGTTTAGAATGAATGCTCGCTCTGTCGGCCGGCCAACTGCACGTTACTGCTGTAACCACGGTGATGTGGTCCCGTTGTCCTTCCTTCAGACCGGGAAAACTGCTCCACTCAGCGTTGTAGAGACAGGGTGTCTGCTGGGAACTCTCTATAACACAGTTTGCTTTGTAGACCTCAGAGAAAAACGTCAAGCCACGCTTGTACTTTAATTACCCCATTCATGAATGAATACCGGATACACAAACAGCAATTCATTCGTACTTAACTTAGTGCATATGATCGCGGGATCGTATGATACCCTTGGATCCAGTTTGAAGAGTTATGTCTGTTTTCCAGCAAAGAGACACTAGCGCGCTGTGTCTCTCTGTCCAGTTCCCCTGGGGGACCCGCATAGAAGAGGCAGGATGTAGCGAAAGCGGTCATTTTACTTGAACAGTGAAGTCACGGGAAGTTCGCTGTTACCCCTTTTCCTTGCTGTGCAAGAAGTAGGTTAATGCAATTTATTTTGAAACTTCCAGAAAATTTTGTGTCGGATTTTCATGTTGTAACCATGCCTGGGTCCCAACAATTCTGAAAAGCTTCCATGTCCTTGCTAAAGCAAAGCATCTCCACAGCATGATTTCTTTGCTGTGTCACCCATATGGCTTGTGCTAAACTGCAAAGAGGAATCCTTACGGCTTTCTTCTTTTCACTCTTCCATAAAGTGGAGTGTGGAATTAATATTCGACCTTTCAACAGATTCTCCCAGCTGAGCTTTACATCTCTGCAGCACCTGCTGAGTTGCCATGGGCCTCTTCGCTGCTTCTCTGAGTAATGCTCTCCTTGACCTTTCTCTCAGTCTAGGTGGACGTCCGTGTTTTGGTATGCTCTTATTTTGTCCTGGATCACTTTTTCCTTCTCACATTCTAGCAATGACTTTAATAAATGATGAAGAGTTCCAGGTGTTATTTTGTCCTTTTTGTCCTGCAAACTCATCTTAAAGTTTCCAACTGTATTTGATGGTCATCATCACATTTCTGTTTTTTTTATTCTTCAACATTCTCCATTGGGGACAGGTTAGTATTACAGGCACGCCAGTTCAGGACCTGTACTGTCCTCGTTCTCAACAAACATTTGGAATGAGACCTTCCATTATGTTGGTGAACAGACACAGACATGGAAATGAGCTTTGCAAAGGACACAGATGCAACCCCATACCATCACAGAGTCTGCAGGGACTGTTTACTGACAGCAGGGTGGATACTCCTGTTCTTCTTGCTCCAAGGAAGATCTGGAATACTGATTCAAATGACAAGAATCCAATTTCCCAAACTGAGATGGTCCAGCCTCAATGTCTCCAGGCCTGGAGAAGTGGACATCACCTCTGTGAATATAAGTCATTGTTGCAGAGGTGAACATAGCTGGAGAAAGGTTTACCAATGAATTCCCTTGTCCATGTGGTTGTATCAGTTGCTGATAAACAGGTCCTGATACAGTGCTTTTGATGGATAAGAGATCGTGGCCTTCCAACTTGGAAATGCTCCCAAAACTTCTACCAGATTCCTCGAAAGGTTTAGTTATTCCCCATTGCATGAACGGAAAATACATTCCAATCTTTCTTTAAAACCCTTTTGAAGATGCCTCCGATGTGCCTTCATTGCGCACTGAAATCTTGTGTGAATGTACAGAAGCAAAGCGAATGGTTGCTGATGTGTTTTTCTAACCACTGAGGATATTCACAAAATAAAACTGGTGCAGCATGTAGGATCATGATCAGGTGTCTCTACAGTGGTGGTCTGCTGTCTGTAATCTCACACTGATAAGACATTGAAGCATCTCAGTTTCATCTTTTTAAATCACCAAATCGATGCAGCTCCACTTAGCCTTGTTTTTATAGTTCCAGTCATTTAAACATTTTAATAGTAGGTTTGGCAAGTTTACATGGGTAGCTATAAATTTACTTAAAATGTATTTTTTGGAGTCGTGTCCTGTAGATTCATCAAACAGCTATCATTCGAATAGGATGATCTGTCTCTTGTCTTTTTCATTTTAAGGAATGGCCAACATAAATTCTGCCTCAGGGTCTTGTCATATTTATACCTCATATACCGATCATGGATTGCCAAATAAATGTTAGACACTATAATCAACCTAAAAATAACATACAAAATAATCTGTCTCAGAAATTTAATAAGATTGTGTTAGGGATATCAATAATTGTGTAACCAGTTTTTATATAAAAGAATAATTATTTTATTTTCGTTATCCATTGATTAAATGCACTCATAATTAAGCTTTAATGTTTTTTTTAGTGCAGGGTTGCACTACTGTAAAAAAAATAATAAATTGCCTTGGTCTGAGAGTTTTCCGTTTGTGCTTTTCTGCCGGCTATTAACTCTGCTTGGTCCGTAGAGGGCACTGCTGCTCCTTGGAGTGAGTGAACAGGTGTTGACCATCTCCTGATTACTTACTGGGTGTATTTAAGCCTGAGGCTGCCAGCACTTCACCGGCTGAGTGTTGACCTACAGTGCTTACAGACTCTAGCCCAGATCTAAGCCTGTTTCAAGTTTCTCTAGTGTCCTTGACTTACCTTCTTGTGTCATCCTCCTAAGGTTCCAGACCTGTTTAAGATCCAGCCTCCAGTTCTCAGGTTTAGCCTACTCCTGACCTCTGGATCGAAGTATTCTCTGGTGCTTTATGGTTGTGTCCTCTGGACTTCAAGATTCAAGTTTTCTTCTTCAGATTACCTTCTGGCTGGCAGCTTTCAGGCTCGACGACAAATCGGCACAAGTCATCAGCAAACCCTGTTCACCCTCCAACGTGCTCTCAGGCAAGCCTCTTCATCAGATCCCCTCTCCATCACCCTGCCTTTCACAGAGGGTAAAGAGACCAAGCTTCTTAGAAACTTCTTTGTGCCTCAAGGACCAAGCCTCCTGCAAAAAATTAATTCACCAAGGCTACTCCTGTGTTGAGCTCCCAGACTCCACATCTCCATTACCCCTGGCAGTTCTATTCCTCACCTCTATAAGAGACATCTTAAAAAACAATAAATATTTACCTCATTATTTTATACTCAACAGTCTCCCTCTTCTCTGTGCAGTTGGTGGGCTCCTGGTTCCAGATCTAAGAACCTTTTCCCTGTGTAAAATAAACAATCTTAAATTACTGTGACTTCTCCTCGGTGTCTTTCTGCATGTGGGTCAGATTTGTACCTAAAACCATGACAAAACACTCAGCCCAACTGGAGCCAGCAGATGAGCTCAGGAGAACCCTGTCCGATCATTCTCACCATTTCCAATCTCATAGCGCCGCTCTTCGTTCCCTTTCAGATCAACACACTTTGAACAGTCGGGCCTCCCCAACTGCAGATGGTGCTGCAGCAGCCTCGGTCTCACAGCAGCTTCCTCACTCATGTGACGTCATTTTCCCTAGCCTGAAAAAATTATCTGGGGAGGTATGTAGTTGTAGGGGTTTTCTTTTACAATGTACACTTGTATTCAACTGAACCCCACAGTGTTTCCTTCATGATGATGTGAAGATTTCGTACATTTTAGGATTACTAACTGGCAAAGCCTTGAGGTGGGCAGAGGCCCGCTTTACACACTGTAATCAGTTTGGCTGCACTTCTGATGAGTTTCTACAAGAATTTAGACAGACCTTTTCCTCAGATCCCAATCAGACCAACATAGCCAGTATGTGTCAACTCTTGATTCCGGCAGTGAGGAGAATCTTATGGATCAGGGGCTAGTTGAATGCGTTCAGATTGAGGTGGAGCCACTTCCCACACCTCATTTAGTTTCGGCTCTTGAGTTTACAGGAAATTACCCATCAAACTAAACCATTAGAACTAGTGCTTTCTGGTAGCCACAGGGAAAATATTTCATTTTTTGTGTTTCGCATCTCTCAACACTCTCTAGTCTTAGGATTTCCATGGTTACAGAAGCACAACCCCCACTTAGATTGGTCTGAGCTCCGTATAGAGTCCTGGTCTACTAACTGTCTTTCTTCCTGTCTCCAGTCAGCCATTTCTAAAAAAAAAAAAAAAACCTGAGCCAAGGGAGTCGGAAAATGATTTCCCAGTTCTCTCACAGGTTCCCAAGGAGTATCATGACTTAAAACAAGTATTAAACAAGAAATATATAAACGAGTCTCTGGCAGCGGGTATAATCCGCCACCCCTCTTCCCCTTTAGGAGCAGGCTTTTCTTTGTCAGGAAGAAGGATGGTTCCCTCCGTCCTTGCATAGATTATAGGGGCTTAAACCTGATCACTGTCAAGAACAAGTATCAACTTCCTCTCATTTCCTCAGCATTTGAACCTGTACACAATTAAACTGTTTTCACTAAATTAGATCTCAGAAACGCCAACCCCTTAATTAGGATCCGCAGGGGGATGAGTGGAAAACAGCCTTCAAAACACCTTTGGGACATTTCGAGTACTTGGTGAAGCCCTTTGGACTTTGCAATGCTCCAGCTGTTTCTCAGTCACTTGTCAATGACGTCCTACGAGACTTTTTGAACGTGTTCATCTTTGTTGATGACATTTTAATCTACTCTAGAAACCTGGAAGAACATTGCCGCTGTGTTTGCCTGGTCCTCCAATGCCTACTAGAGAACCGGCTGTTTGTAAAGGCAGAAAAATGTGAATTTCACCGATCCTCCATTACTTTTCTGGGCTTCGTCCTTGAGGGTGGACAGGTCTGGTTGGACCCAGAAAAGATCAAAGCAATTCTCGAGTGGCCAGTTCCGGACTCACGTAAAAAGTTGCAGCGCTTCCTAGGGTTTGCTAACTTTTACAGGAGATTCATAAAGAACTATAGTCTGACTGCAGCTACCCTAACGGCCTTGACTTCTAGAAAAACCACATTCTCTTGAACACAAGAAGCAGACTTGGCGCTCCTCGGCCTTAAAGAAAAATTTTCGCAGGCTCCTATTCTAGTCCACCCGGACCCCACTAGTGTGTTTTAGAGGTAGACGCCTCAGACTCAGGGGTAGGAGCAGTCCTGTCACCGACCTCCCTAACAGACGGAAAATTACATCCCTGTGCCTTCTTCCCTCGCAGACTTAGTGATGCCGAACGAAACTACGATGTTGGTGACAAGGAGCTATTAGCTATCAAGCTGGCTCTAGAAGTGTGGTGTCACTGGCTTGAGTGAGCCGAACAGCCAGTACTGGTCTGGACGGATCATAAAAACCCAGCCTACCTCCGGTCTGCTAAGAGATTGAATTCTCGCCAGTCCCGTTGGTCCTTTTTTTTCTCGTTTTGGTCTATCAATTTCTTACAGACCTGGGTCCAAGAACACAAAGCCTGACACTGAGAAGGAGCCTGCAACTATTCTGCCCCCCAGTTGGACAGTTGGATCCCTCACCAAATTTGGACCACACCAAATTCACTGGTTTCACACCACAAAATTCTCCACCCATGCCGGAGCTAGCAGAACAACATCACTTATCTCTAGATGGTTCTGGTGGCCATCCTCGCACAAGGATGTAAAGGAGTACGTTCAAGCCTGTGCCGTCTGTGCCAGAAATAAACCCAACAATCAGCCACCTTCTGGTTTTCTCCAACCCCCAGACATCCCAAGACGACCCTGGTCTCACATCACCTTGGATTTTGTTTCTGGCCTCCCAACATCCGAAGGTATGACCACTATTTTGACAATTGTTGATCGCTTCTCTAAGGCCTGCCACCTTGTACCCTTAAGAAAACTGCCATCTGCTCTTCAGACAGCTCAGTTAAAAGTTCAAACACGTCTCTTCCGTTTACATGGCATCCCCGAAGACATTTTGTTTGACCGAGATCCTCAGTTTGTTTCCCAGGTATGGAAACAGTTTTGTTTAATTCTTGCACCAAGGTTTTCCTGACCTCAGGATATCCTCAGTCTAATGGACAGACAGAGAATGAACCAGCAACTTGAGTCTAACCTCAGATGTATTATATCTACTAACCCAACGGACTGGTGCAAACACCTTTCATGGGTCAAATATGCTCACAACTCACACGTGTCCTCTTCCACATGTCTCTCTCCATTCGAAATCTATTGGTTACCAACTCCCCCTTTTCCCAGCCAATGAAAGGGAGATTGCAGTCACCTCAGTCCATCATCACATCTGCTGTTGCAAGCGTATCAGGGATGCCATCATTCGAGCCGAACAACTGAACAAAATAAGAGGTTTGCCGATCGCAAACGTAGGCCTGCCCCTGAGTACCGCCCTGGTCAAAAAGTCTGGTTATCCTCCCGAGACATAAACTTTAAGTCCATGTCTAGGAAGCTTTCTCCCCGCTTTATTGGACCATATGTAATAGAATCTGTAGTCAGTCCCACAGCCGTTTGCCCTCGAGCCTACGAATTCATCCCACTTTCCACATCTCCCAGATCAAGCCTGTGTTCACCAGTTTCTCTTCTCTGCCTTCCACTTCCTCAGGGCCGCCAGGTGGTTGCCATTGACAGAGGGATGATGTCGGGGTCTGGGAGTTTTCTGTTTGTGCTTTTCTGCCGGCTATTAACTCTGCTTGGTCCATAGAGGGCATTGCTGCTCCTGGGAGTGGGTGAACAGGTGTTGACCATCTCCTCATTACTTACTGGGTGTATTTAAGCCTGAGGCTGCCAGCACTTCACCGGCTGAGTGTTAACCTAGACGCTAACAGACTCTAGCCCAGATCTAAGCCTGTTTCAAGTTTCTCTAGTGTCCTTGACTTACCTTCTTGTGTCATCCTCCTAAGGTTCCAGACCTGTTTAAGATCCAGCCTCCAGTTCTCGGGTTTAGACTACTCATAACCTCTGGATCGAAGTATTCTCTGGTGCTTTATGGTTGTGTCCTCTGGACTTCAAGATTCAAGTTTCAAGTTTCCTTCTTCGGATTACCTTCTGGCTGGCAGCTTCCAGGCTCGATGACAAACCAGCCCAAGTCATCAGCAAACCTTGTTCACCCTCCAACGTGCTCTCAGGCAAGCCTCTTCATCAGTTACTTTCTTCATCACCCTGCCTTTCACGGAGGGTGAAGAGACCAAGCTTCTTAGAAAGTTCTTCGTGCCTCAAGGACCAAGCCTCCTGTGCAGAGCTCCCAGACTCCACAGCTCCATTCCCTCTGGCAGTTCTATTCCTCACCCCTGTAAGAGATCTTAACAAACAATACATATTTACCTCATTATTTTATACTCACCAGTCTCCCTCTTCTCTGTGCAGTTGGCGGGCTCCTGGTTCCAGATCTTAGAACCTTTTCTCTGTGTAAAATAAACAGCCTTAAATCACTCTGAGTTCTCCTGAGTGTCTTTCTGTGTCTGAGACACATTTCTACCTAAAACCATAACATCATTAATTTAGAGTTTTAAAATTGCCGCCAATAAATCAAATGTCTAAGCAACATAAATGCAGAAAACAGTAAGTGTGTTTTTGCATAGCATCCCTTTTTTTCAGGGTTGAGGTTATACTTTTTTAAAACAATTATTTTCTTTTTTGATTAAATAGGATTGTACTCAGGAGAAATGGATTTCTCACCTGCAGCATAAAATCTTCATTGCTCTCTACATTTAAGGAGGCAATTGTGATTTTTGAGAGAAGATGAACAGCTCATTTTTTGTTGAAAATGTCATAGTGTGAATTTTTCCACTTCATACATCCAGTGGCATGGTACCAGGTTGAATGACTGAGGGATGATGGAGTGATGAAGTGTAAAAATCTAAGATCAACAGCTGTTCAACTAATTATTCTTTGGTCAGGACTTATTTCTGACTGCTTGACAGTTCAGTTTTCACTTACTGGCTTGAGGTCATGAGCTACAATCTGATTAAATGTAATTTATGTCAGCCTAAGCATAACAATATGAAAGTACAGTATTTCTAATACACAGCAACAGTAATGTGATACAAGAATGTGGAAAATTTCTGCTATGGGAGAAGCTGTAGAAGTTGCATAATTCTTACATTTTTAACCACGTGGGTTCAGAAGTTGTTTTTTTTGTGTTTGTCATTAGATGAGCAGAAAACTGAGGCAGATGGTGAAAAGTGGAATGCAAACCATGTGCAGATCGATGAACAAAATTCAGAGTGTCAGAAGGAATGAAAAGTGATTGACAGAACTCGGAGGCAAATTAAAGGCATTCGGCAGATGGTTGGCAGCTGGGAGGACTCGTGATTCTCCTTGTCTTATTTATTTCCAGACTGAAACTGTTAAAATTCAGTTTTGGTGGGATGATGGAAAAATGAAAGGAAAGAACCCACTTCTCACTTTTGCAAAGTTTGCCAACTAATTTGGTTTTCTGACAGTTATTTTTAAAGACAGCACAAATGAAGCCGGCTGCAGATAAACTATTAACCAAACACATTTCCTTGAAGGGTGTTTGTGCATATTTTATGTAGAAGCTCATATCGTTTAAAGGAATGCTCACTTTGACACTAGTTGCACCTGGAGCCAGCAGAGCAGCAGAATAATAATACACTTTATAAATATTTTTGCTATAGTTAGAGATGCAAAGACAGCACTGTACTGACCAGAGTTTTTATTGCTGGGTGTAGCTGAGTAGCACTTCCCTTCCCCCACCTGTTGCTGCACTGTTTTAGTCAGCTGACTGAAGGAATTGAATCTTGTGTTGTTCTAGTACATCAAATCCTAACAAAATAACTTTAAGTTCTTGGCTGCAACAAGACAAAACGTAAGTTAAAAGTGCCAAAACTTTACAATATTGGTGATGTTTAAGCTTTCAATCACAAAGGAGCAACTTCCTGTTACACTATTGCTTGACTAGTGATGTCACCACTTACTTCCTTTTTGACATTCAAATGCACTACCTCCCAAATCAAATCATACACATGTCAATCACTGCTTTGTATTGTCAGTAATAGTATTCCCATAAAGTGAATTCATAAACTGCAGGTCATAAAAATATGAGCCAAACCTCACCTTCCTCTTATTGGATGGGCACACATAAAGGTAACTGAGGACAGCCTTGGATCCAATTTTGTCACTCATTCTCTCGTATGTTGATCCGTAGTCAGTGGATCTGAACAGAACAAAGAATAAAAAGTGAGAAGCAGAACAACATCTGTCAAAACATTCCAGGAAGCTGTGTGTTGAAACAGACTGGTGTTAGTTTCTGTATTTATGTCCAGAGAAAAAAAAAAAAAAAAACTTCTGTATTTGTGAAAAAGAATGGAATATCACAACCAAAGGGAGGGAGCAAACAGGATAAATGTTAGTTCGGTTGTGTACGTGCAGCTTCTCTGAGGGAGAAAATCTGGCACTGAAACAAAAGAGGGTTAACCCGTCATCCGCAGCTCCAACTAAAATGAACCATTCAAACAGCTCTGGGGACCTGACAATGTAAATAATTAATTCTCTCCTGATGACTACTATGAAATAAAATATGACGAGTGCAAAAACATGTGGATGTTCCAGAACAATCTGGCTTTAATAATTTAACAGTGGGAATGAGCCTGTTAGCCAGGCAGTCCCTGGAAACTCCACATGAATCCATCAGCGGTAACTACCAAATCTGCCTTCAACTACCACATTACAACGTCTACAGGCCAGCAAACATGCTTTTTCTTCAGCGGGAGTCATGCCCGAAATTTCTTCTCAGTGGGGACAGTTGCTCCCGCCTACAGTTTTGGCAAAACTCCTGTTTGGATTTGCAGTCTGACTCACACTGTTATGTGGAAAGCTAAGATGATTCCTTTTTAGTTAAACCCTGCTGTTTGTGCTCCTTCAGAGGGAAACAGGCTTTCAAAAAGACCATAACGAGGTGTCGCTCCTTCAGATTTGCTTGAGAAAGCTTCAGAGGGGTATGGTATGATTACAAAGCACCATAATGAGTCACAGAGAGGCAGCATCATTTCCACATTACATTTAAGTGGGATGGGGAGTAACAATGTTAGTTTGGAGTGTGAGCTGTGAACTAAACATTTCAAACCTGCTCCAACGAATGAAACCTTTTACTGATAAAGTTCTTTGCTCTCACAGAAGTTTTTCTTTTTTAATGAGAAAGACAATGAGACATGGATTTACTGTTATTGAATCAAACCAATCAGTTTGACCTATTCTGATAAATTCTTCACCTAGTCTCTTTGATCTGTGCCCAAAGGTAACACCTCCACAAACTACACCACACAGCCATCTGCTTGTTTCTGCACACTTCTAAAGAAAGTGAGCTAACAGAAAACTGTATCCCAACAATTCATTGAATAAAACATGTACTCGTTTTTCACTGCACACCATCATATTCACCAAACATATACCAGTAAATGTACATGTTGAAACTTGTCCCATTAACATCTTGGAAAACACTTTAAAATCAATTAAAAACGTCTGGAAAATGTTTATCCTTTATTTCTGAGGCTCACCGGAAGAAAAAGAGCTGATAATTTTACATTATTAACTGATTTTATGTTTGCTCTGTATGTGACGTATTTAAATAGCCCTTCAGTCCTGCCTCTTAGGAACGTCAGTCAGTCAGTCATTTTCTACCGCTTATTACATCGTGGGTCACGGGGGAGCTGGTGCCTATCTCCAGCAGTCTACGGGTGAGAGGCGGGGTACACCCTGGACAGGTCGCCAGTCCATCGCAGGGCAACACACAAACAACCATGCACACACTCATGTGATGCCATGGAAAAATTTGATTGCTTCGGCCACTGATCTGTTTATTCCCCAGGATCCACAGGAGCAGGTGGTCCATACTCCTGCTAATGGCTTCCAACAATCCCATCTAGTATAAGGCTCTAGCAAAACCACAGAGACTGAATAATCTGCTAAAGCAGGAAAAATAACAGAATGCATTTGTGGTTGTATCTGATTTGCAAAGAATATAAATTAAAATATGGCTTTCAAAGAATGGCATGGGTATAGACATTTGCTGTGATAACAATTCTCTATCTTTTTTTTATTGGAAAACACATAATTATGTTTTATCTAAATAAGATTTACATTTCTGCATTGCTCTTCGATCGCAGTCACTCAGCAACTTCAGTTTGACAAACACAATTAAACGCTGCACAATTACATTAAGATTAACTGAAAGTCTTTGATTCAGGCTCCGAGGGTTGTTCCAGCCAAATTTAGCCTGACCTTGTCCCTCTAATCACATCAAGTCTTCAGAGACTGACGAGTTCAATTTGACCTGAGCTCTACTCGCGAGCATTCATAGCGATGAACAGAGGGTTATCAATATATTGTTCTGCTGGTCCCTGTTTCTCTAAAAAAAAATAATGTATATCAGTACTGCCTACAGAAAACTGGCTTAAGATAAAAATAAAGATAATGGAATTATTCCTTTTTCCAGTTTGTCTTTTCTGGTCACATATGCCCCAATTTATGATTTTGTGTTTGGTTTGGTGATTTCTGAAAAATATATAAATTTATTTCCTATGTGTAAAAATAAGAGGTAGCAGTGTGAAAAATTATTGAGAAATGATTCAGTTTAACTCATATGTTCCTTTTCATAGTAAAGGTTTCAGTAAAAAAAAACAATGGTTGCTTTTTTTAGCTGATACTGGGATTTTCATGTGAACTAACAGATGCCTGATCCAACACTGGAACAAATTTGAGGCAAAAAAAGCATCTCAGACAGTAAGGTTTCCTTTGATATCAGCAAGCCTCTTTTCTATCATATTGGAGGACAGTGTAGACTGATAATCAGTAGTGGTATTACAAGATTCCATGGCATATAAACTTTTAAAACACCACAATTATTCTTGCTGTCTAACAAAGCATGAACCATTTGCTATTAGCATGTGACTTTATCTAGAGAATTAATTGTATATTTCATCGGGATGGCGGGGCTGTAAAGGTGAGTGTGTTAAGGTTGATAGTATATGAGAAGACGTTGTTCCAAGACTTGCCCTGTTGCTTTAGCAGAGTCAACTAATGAAGTCTTCGTGGTGCGCTGGCAAACAATGTGGTGAAGATTTTTTTGATGTTAAGATCATTCATCTAGCAACAATTTTTGTATTCTTTAGAAAAAAAAAGACAAAATACAAGGGGTTTGTAAGGACTGTGAGTATGTTGTGTTTTCTGCTAACAAAATGAAGTTAGCAACTACTTTTTACTGTTTTGATGTTGACAAAAGGGGTATTTCACAGTTTTGAATGGATCTGGACTGCCTTTGATTATTTCTAGTTTAAAATATAAAATACTCAAAGAACTTTACACTTCAGCCACATTCACCCAATTACACTCAAAGGCGAGCACATACATACATCAATATGCAGATCAGTAGGCAACTTGTGCCTTGCCTGAGGACATGTGGCAAGAGGAGGCTGGAATCAAACCCACAATGTTGAAACTACAAGATGACTACTTTTCCCACTGAGCCACAGTCACCCCTCAATATGTTACTGGGTACTGAACGGCGGTAGTATTAGACAGGAGCTCTAGTCGCCATGGCCTCGTCTTCATCTGCAGGCACTAGCAGTGATCAGGTAATGTTAAAAAAAGGCTGGTTGTCATTTTATTGCAAAGGGAAACATACATATATACAGGGGTTGGACAATGAAACTGAAACACCTGGTTTTAGACCACAATAATTTATTAGTATGGTGTAGGGCCTCCTTTTGCGGCCAATACAGCGTCAATTCGTCTTGGGAATGACATATACAAGTCATGCACAGTGGTCATAGGGATTTTAAGCCATTCTTCTTGCAGGATAGTGGCCAGGTCACTACGTGATACTGGTGGAGGAAAACGTTTCCTGACTCGCTCCTCCAAAACACCCCAAAGTGGCTCAATAATATTTAGATCTGGTGACTGTGCAGGCCATGGGAGATGTTCAACTTCACTTTCATGTTCATCAAACCAATCTTTCACCAGTCTTGCTGTGTGTATTGGTGCATTGTCATCCTGATACACGGCACCGCCTTCAGGATACAATGTTTGAACCATTGGATGCACATGGTCCTGAAGAATGGTTCAGTAGTCCTTGGCAGTGACGCGCCCATCTAGCACAAGTATTGGGCCAAGGGAATGCCATGATATGGCAGCCCAAACCATCACTGATCCACCCCCATGCTTCACTCTGGGTATGCAACAGTCTGGGTGGTACGCTTATTTGGGACTTCTCCACATCGTAACTCTCCCAGATGTGGGGAAAACAGCAAAGGTGGACTCATCAGAGAACAATACATGTTTCACATTGTCCACAGCCCAAGATTTGCGCTCCTTGCACCATTGAAACCGACGTTTGGCATTGGCATGAGTGACCAAAGGTTTGTCTATAGCAGCCCGGCCGTGTATATTGACCTTGTGGAGCTCCCGACGGACAGTTCTGGTGGAAACAGGAGAGTTGAGGTGCACATTTAATTCTGCCGTGATATGGGCGGCCGGGGTTTTATGTTTTTTGGATACAATCCGGGTTAGCACCCAAACATCCCTTTCAGACAGCTTCCTCTTGCGTCCACAGTTAATCCTGTTGGATGTGGTTCGTCCTTCTTGGTGGTATGCTGACATTACCCTGGATACCGTGGCTCTTGATACATCACAAAGACTTGCTGTCTTGGTAACAGATGCGCCAGCAAGACGTGCACCAACAATTTGTCCTCTTTTGAACTCTGGTATGTCACCCATAATGTTGTGTGCATTTCAATATTTTGAGCAAAACTGTGTTCTTACCCTGCTAATTGAACCTTCACACTCTGCTCTTACTGGTGCAATGTGCAATCAATGAAGACTGGCTACCAGGCTGGTCCTATTTAGCCATGAAACCTCCCACACTAAAATGACTGGTGTTTCAGTTTCATTGTCCAACCCCTGTATATAATTCTATATCAAATTCATGAGTCAAATTCAAAGTGTCTTGGAGCACATAGTAATTAATTACTTTTACTTGAGTAATGTTTTTGAAAAAATGTACTTTTATAAGTGTTTTAACTTCATCATACTTTTTACAATCGCTTGTGTAATATTACAATTAACTGTCACTACTCTTACTAGAGTAAAACCTCTGGACACTATCTGTGAGTTACTTCACTAAATGAAGAACAAACATGTTTTTACCAAAAATGCACCAGAAACTGAAACTCGAGTACAGTCCATGTGAAAACAGTTCCAGGCTTAATCATGCAAGGATATTCGGAAAATACCGTCTAACTCCACTATCCTGGCTTTGTGTAACAGCCCTCTGGTGGGCGGTGCCGGTGGTCAGTGTCTCTGCCCGCTGGTGTACTCGTGGTTCTCGGTGTCCAGGCCTGGAGGCTTTGGTGTGTGCTGGCTCACTCCTGATGGCTGCTTGCCGGACCCTAGACCCCTGGGCTCTGTCATGCCCCTGCTTGGGGAGTGATAAGTCCCAGCGCCTCGGGTCTCTGGGTCCACCGCTGCTGGCGGGGCCTGTGGGCTCGTTGCTGCAGCTCCCTGGGGCTTCTGCACTGTGGTTGCTGTGTGGTTCCCCAGGGACTCTCCCCTGCTCTTCTCTGGGGGGGTTGCTGTAGTCTTGGCGGTGGTTCTCCTGGGGTTCCTGTGATCTGGGGGGCCCTTGGATGTCTGTGGCTCAGATCTCCTCCATATCTGTCCCGGGTCCAGGGGGCAGATCTGTTGCTCCTCACACTCGCTATTGCATATTTTTATGGTCTGAGTGAGTGCACTTGTGTACACAAGTGCACTCACTCAGACCAACTGGTGTTTAGATTCAGGTGTTAACAGATACACAAATGTTCTATATTGAGCCGCATGTACCACTGAGTACATCTTGCATTCATAAGTATTGTGCACTTTTTGGTAAAAAAGCTGGTAATATGAATGTTTCGCGGGTGTGGAAGCAGGCAGGGTGTTATCTTGTATTCTCTTCATCCTTCTTTCTTTTCGTCGTCTCTCCCTTTTCCTTTATGCCCCACTTCTCTCTTTCTTGTGCTTCTTATTTTTTACCTTTTCATTTCTGTTGCTGGTTGACAGGAAACATGATCATAACAAAAGAGCTCTCAGTTGAAACATTGATATTCATTTTTTTTTTTTTACCGTGTTCTGTCCAGCAGAGTAGCACTCAGAATTGTTGTCTGAGTGCCAAGAAAAAGCCCAACAGATTTATTTTCACAAGTGGAGCATTACAGCTAACGCTTTAAAGCTCTGCTGGATATTTATAGAAGAAACTTTACTAGACACTGTTTTGGGATTATTTCAATTGTTACGGGCATAGAGACCAGCAACCCATTCATGAGGAAAAAGTCTTGTTAATTACAATGTTATAAAATAGTTTAATGCTTTATTTTTCAGATGTGGGACCATTTCCATGACAATTTACACAGGCACTTTGAAGTGGCTCTGCTGCTGGGGGACGGTGTAATGAATTGTATGGGTTAATACACCCAACATCCAAACATTTAGGCTTATTCACTTCTACCTACATAATACTTGAGTTTGGACTACAAAATCTCAGAGAGAAAAAGAAATGGCGAATTTGCGAAAATGATAGTCGGAAGTCCCTGCCCTTGTTTAGCTGTTCTTGAGAAAATACTGTGATGTACCATTTCAAAAACTATAACTGAGAATAAAGAAAACTGAACGGATTCAAAAATATGACCCAGACAGAATATAAAGATATCCATGCAACACCTGGAGAGACTAAAATCAATTATTCAAAGGCTAAAAAAGTGGATTTTGCGTGATCTATCCCCTTCAAGTCCAGACTTTTAATCTGCTACCCCAAAACCTTTATATGGTTTTTTTTTTGTCTTTTTTTATTCTTCTGGAGGTGTACATAAGGCTTTGGATCATTATCCTGCTTCATGACCCAGGTGTACTTTAACTTAATGTGAAGAACTGATTACTGGGAATTCTTAAGGATTTTCTGGTAGAGAGCAGAGGGGAAAATTACTGTTCTACATAAAGCCAGATTGTTTTGAATGGGTTTCTTTCCCTATAATAAATAAAACTGTAATTTATAAATATCAGTTTGTATTTATTTACTTAAAATTAGTGGAGAAAGTTTTAATTTAACTAGATAATAATGATAAAATAAAATAATAGAACATACTAAATTCTCTTTGTGCCTAATTGTCCCTGAGAGTATGCACAGAAGCATGTTTCCTCATATAATTAACACGTGATTACCACATTTATGCATGGTGTGTTTGTCAGAGAGGGCTTGTCATCGGCACGTGTTTCAGTGACTGTTTCCCCATGAGTTGGTTTTCACTTTGAGTTCTTTTCACTCTTTATATACAAGGAAATCAAAGTCACATTTTAAAGAAATGACAGCAAAAAAAAAACAAAACAAAAAAACTAATTCAACATGAATGTGAGTTTTTAATTTAAAGCATTCTCTGTTTAACACCAAAGCACTCTGAGCAAAGACTAACCCATTTTCATTTTTGTTGAGACAAGCAGTTTCTTGCAGAATTAATGTCTGTTTTTGGCTAGTTGTAAAAGATAGTCACAAAATTATTTTGAGCTATCAGTAAAATAAATTTTAAAAAATGTGACTCAGTATGTAACATTCTCCGTCGTTGAACATGAAGCAGCCTCTTATACCCGACAGACAATACTCGATTAGAAAACATGTGAAGCATGTATCTCTGAACCTCACTTCAGGTCAGAAACGCTGTCTCTGAGCTTTCACATAGTAGAGGTTTTCATTTGTTGCTATTTGTACCAATTTCAAAAGCCAAACAGAGATGCGGTGTGGTGCATTGCAGTGTGTGAATATCAAATGATTGGAATAAAAGGCAGACATAAATTGCATTACGGGATGTTTGTGAGGTTTTGCCAGATGGCTGCCAATAAATCAGAACAATTCAGAGCTGTTGTACAACACTGTTGACCGTGCTCAGGGGAAAGGAAAAAAGCATCTACTTCAAAGACCAAAAAACGCCAACTAAATCATTTCAGTTTCTCAAAATTGTACAAACAAAGCACATCACCCCGAAGCAGACTGAGGTTAAAGAGAGTGTGTAGCACTGCTGTTCAAAGGAAAACAGAGACAGTATATAAGATTTAAACCTTTGCTCTCAATGAAAAAAGAGGATACAAAAGACCTCATCAACATTAATCAAAGGTGTGAAGATGTAAGCATCGTCAGGTGGTTGTCAGAGTCAAGGCCAAGTAGCAACATCTCGGTTGTTGGTCCTCAGAAAAGGAGTCACACAGAGACAAAGGAGATACATTCCTACCCAATCACCCTGCAGTAGAACCGAGCCTGGGGTGCATGAACTGACTGATGTAGCTAAAACAGTCCTGACCTGATGTGGTGAACCAGACTGTAACAAAGGATCTTCCAGGCAATTCCACTTCTGGATTCAATCCAGGGAACTTTCACTGACCATCCATTAGTTTCAAAGACCTGTTATATGACTGAAGTAAGGCGAAATAAGAAAATCTAGAGAATTTCTATCAACCTTCCAAGCACCTAAAAGTAAATGCAGCCGACTGGGTCTGTTCTGATTGAACCAGATAAATATGAAAGGCCATAAGGTTTAATTGTAGCTAGAAGAAAAGGGGCACTGCACATGGCATAGCGGTAGAAAATATATACAGAGGCTTCGGTCCTCAACGCAGTTGGTTTGAGTCCTGATCCCGGCGACCTGTGCTGCATGCCTTCCCCCTCTCTCCACCCCACTTCCTATCCACCTAATTTCAAATAGCAAAATTAAAGGCCACTAGTCTTTAAAAACAAAAACTCCTGTATTAGGAAGTAATAAATTTAAAAGTGCATTGTTGTAACAGTTTTAAAAGCAAAAAGATCCACAACAAAAAAACATTAACAATACAGAGTAATCCTGCAACTGATTGGTGTTATGACATCTACCATACTACAATTTACAAAGAGGTGTATTATGAACCATAGAATACTGGTGCTGATGGGTGAAAACTAACAATTTTATGGTGTATGGGGAAACACACAACCAGAACATCACATCTGAAAGTCTAGAAGAAACTAATCTGTTCAGGTGTGCCATCAAAGGTCTACTGGAAGTTTAATTCCCATAAGATGATCATACTAGGAAGGACTTTTGAGGAAAGGATTAAGATTTGTTAAAATATATAGATTAGGTGTAACATAATGACCACCTGCTGCCCTCTCAAGGCATGGACTCAACGTTATTATTATCAGTATTACTACAACTAGCAGTAGTAGACGTAGAAGTAATTGTACAAGTTGACCTAAAGCCCTGGGAACATAACTACCTTTCATATGTTTCACATGGGTCTTCTCAAAAATGACCAACAATATGGCAGCAGGTTGAAGCAAACACAGCTATATTACAAACCATTTCTTCTGTTAATCCATCACTGCTGCCCATGCAAACTGTCATTTCACCAACTGTACCATCTCTGATTATAAGTTATTACATCCAGAATTAAGGAAGATTTTCTGCAGATTTCAGTTGTTTAGTCCTTAAACATTTCAATATATTAAACATGTTTTTTTTTTACATTGGACTTCTAAAAAAATGCTCACAGATATGGAGTTTAAATTCAACATGGAAGACTCACCACCCCCATCACGTCTAATCACTCCTCACTGGCTGCTCCAATCCGCACTTCTCCTCGGCCAATCATCTCCCAGGGCATCACTTCTAAAGACCTTCTGCATGGAAAACACCGCTCTTCTGCTGAGCTTCGACCCTCCTCCACCCCTTCTCCACCATAGGCTCTCAACTCCTTCCATACCAAGGCCAAGGCCTACGCCACCACCAGGATCGGATCCCGGGGGGGGGGGAGACATACCGAATCATAATCCTGAGATGTTTATTCAAACCCATTTCATCCTCAGCGTTTACGTCTTCCTCAGGGGTCCGAGCGTCAAATAAATAATCTTTAATTAATAAACTCTTTAACCGTCTTCTTGTTTCTCCGTTATGTGAGTCTTTCCAGGTTGAAATACTGACCTGCTCTAACTCACTGATTTTACGATCACAACTTGGTGTGCATCAAAGTTTTCCTGCTTCTAACAAATCAAACTTTGAGGAGAAACTGATCACTTGCCACTGTTGGGAGTCATCCATTTTGGTCGCACATTTGACATGCGCTGCTCAACTGACGTCACAGCTCTGACGTCACCGGGACTGCAAAACCCACAGGAAATAAAGTTTTGTTGCCATTTCCAGCGTGTCTCACAGGACGACGCAAAGGAGGCGCATATCTGGAGAGACAAAAGCTCGCAGGTGAACTTTTGCTCCACAAGGCCATTCCCGGAAGAGCTTGAAAGCTGGAAATCTGTCTGATACGAGAAGATCAGGAGATTTATTTACCGATCGAAGACCGCGCCAACACCCGGCGCAGGTGAAAACTCACAGAGGTTTTATTTCCAAAGAGATGAGTTTCCTCCTTGTTGATTCAGTCTAACGGTTCTTCATAATTTTCCCCTCCATGACAGATGAGAAGTTACCGTTTTTTTTTTTCTTGATTTGATCACGGACGCGTGGTTCCCCACCCTCATTTTTCTTCAGACCTGATCCCTAAGGTGATTTAGAATCAACAGTAGTTAATCTAAGGTATTAACTTGTTGCATGCAGTACTGATGGAAGTGCTGAGCTTTGTTTTGATTTGGTGCATAAGCGCTGCTGAATTGTCTGTGGTTAATGTTTTGTCCAGTTGATCCCAAATCAGCCAGGAGTTAGAAGTTTGACTTTAAAAGTTTGTCATTCAAAGCAACTGTGGTCTGTACCTCACCCGACCACTCTTTTGTTCTAGCTATATTACTGGAGTTTTTCCACTGAGTTCTCGCCTCAGAGTTTATGACTCTTTGTTCAAGATTTGGGGCGATCAGCTGGTTGTGGCTAAAGGGGCGTGGCTCTACCATTTTATCAGCTAATCGCTGCAATTGAGACAACACCACCCCAGGAGGACTTCCCTTTCCATTTAACCCAAATTACACATTTTGTAAATAAAATTGGTGGTTTGATCTTCATAGACACTAAATGTGCATATATTTTTCTTTTATTATTGTTAGGTAGTCATTGTTATTCCCTTTGTGTAGAACGGTGCTTGTTAGTTAGGTGAAGGTTTTGGACCAGAATAATGGTATATCAGGATTATTTGGCTTCATTAAATCTAAGAGAAGAGTTTGTGTTTATTTCGTGCAAGAGTGATTTATCTGTCAAAACAAGGTCGAAGTTCCTCCACCTTCGGTGAAGTGGTTGAATAAACAGTGACAGTTTGTGGTTTTGGTTAATAATTTGTAATTATTAAAGAGCTTTGAACCCATAATCACTACACCAGAGGACATCTCTGATTTCTATTTGTAAGTAATGATTTTTGGTTAAGAAACAACTTTTTTTTTTTTTCAAATTAGGATTTTCAATTATAATTCTTGATAAATATTAATAAATCAATAATCATAATCCTTACACCACTTATTATATGAACACCCACTAACTAGGTGCCAGTGTGGAACAATGTCCAGCCATTTTCTTCACCTGTCAGTGGTTGTAATGATATGTCTCAATGGTGTATAGAAAAAGGTAAATAACGTATCTTATAGAGGTTTGTTTACCTCTAAATCTCCCCGACTTATCTGTCAGTGTGTCTCTAGTTTATTAATCATCAGCCCCAGCAGTCTGGTTGTGAGTGCTCATTTTTGGCTAAATTATTTTCTTCTGCAAAAAAAAAGTGAAAAACAAAACTAAGTTTCATAGTTTAGCTTCACAAAGAAATAATTTAATTTTTTCCACCCAAATCCCAGTAGTTTTAGATTCACAGAACAGGTCTAGACAACTACACGAGCTAACGATCAATGTTTACTGGGTCAGAATTGCCTAAGGTGTTGACTGAACTGTGTTTGTCCATGAGATGGCCCAGCAGCGAATGGCGACATGTCCTGACATCTCTGCCATTTAGTCTGAGGCATGACAAGAAAGGCTGCAGCCTCGCAGCGAGGATGAACAAGAGGAGGCAGGCACAGAAAATAAATGCTTGGATGAGTCGCCCACGGCAATTAGTCTGTTACTTGCAGGCCCATTCAACCATTGGATTATGGGTTGCTTTAACCCAAAACACTGCAGCAGGCACTCCAGACAGAGATCAGGCACAAAAACCGTTGTCATACTTCACTGCTACAAAATGTGAATCTGCCTTTGCCATGTTGGTCCCATTTAAAGCCCTGACCTGCTTCAAGCCCCTCATACTGAATAGAGCTACAATTCTCAAGGCGGGTGTTAAAAGAAAATGATGATGTAGAAATTGCTAAATCATTTTGCAAACATTCAGTAAACATCTTTCCATAAGTCTTAGAAGATTTTGGAATTTCAGTCGAAGATGTTGATTTTGTTTTGCTTTAATGCAGAGTCGGGTGTGGCTAAAAAGCCTGGATGTGGGAGCTGCACCTCTGCCTGCACTGATCACAGGTGAAGACGTATGGTAATCTGTGTTTCTGGGTTTTAGCAGTGGACTGCTGCACAAATGTGTCTTTGAAAAAGAGGAGTCTTTTCTGAATGTTCTGCCTACAAACTGTTCATTCTAAGGCTACAGCTTTGCAAGTGCTCAGATCAACACTCGGAACCTTTCAATCTCTCCTGCAGATGTCTTTGGCATTTAGTAATGTTGCAGTTTTGGCTGTTTAAAATCTGACTTTTACAGGTATGAAGTGTTGCCATTAACCTGAACATGTTTCTTACCAACCATACATATATCCATACCTTCCAGGGGAAAACTGGTTGCTGCTCCTCTCCTCTTTTTTCCATCTTTGCTTGCGCTGATATTTTTTGTTTATTCTGATACTTATGTAGTTTTTGTGACAGCTTGGAAGCAAAGTGGAAATTGAAAGATTAATTTAATTAATTGCCCATTCCTACTATGTAATGTACAGGGGTTGGATAATGAAACTGAAACACCTGTCATTTTAGTGTGGGAGGTTTCATGGCTAAATTGGACCAGCCTGGTAGCCAGTCACTTAATGGACCTCTTTATTTTCCTGACTATCCACATTGTAGATTCTGACCAAAGGCAATAAAGCTCAGCATGAACACACATGGAATTATGTAGTAAACAATAAGTGTGAAATAACTCTAAACATTTTTATATTTTAGATTCTTCAAAAAGCCACCCTTTGCTCTGATAACTGCTTTGCTCTCCTGGCATTCTCTCCATGAGGTGGTCACCTGAAATGGTTTTCCAAAGGGTCTTGAAAGAACTTCCCAGACGTTCATTGAGAGATGGCCAAACGTTAATATTTTAGTCATCACAGCAAAGGGCGGCTACTTTAAGGATTTTAAAATATAACATATTTGAAGTTATTTTAAAATTCTTTGTGTGCAACATAACTCAATATGTGTTCACTGTTGTGAGTCCTTGAGTGAGAATCTACGTACAATAGAAATAGTCATAAACATAAAGAAAACCATTAAATGAGAAAGGGGTTCTAAAACGTTCAACCGGAAGTGTACGTCACATTAACTGAAATGATTATCATGAACCAATTTTAACAACATGAAAATCTGGCATTATAAAGAGTATGTTAAGACTTTGTCTTCTAATGTATATGGACTGGTCAAAATATTAACTGGCCTCTTTTGTTTTTTGCTAAAATCTCATCTCATTCTGATGAAGCCCTTATCCTGCTTGGTCTCATTATGAGAGCTTGATTTATTGTTACACCCATAAACGTTAAAGAATTCTTACTTTTTTAAAATATGTAATATCGAATTTTTTTAATATAATGTATTAGATCATGTAAAAACTTAATTAAAAACATATTTCACAACATAGTGAATTAAAAATCTCTTGTTTTAGTGCTAAGTTATCATAAAAAATATTTTTGCTGGTCCTTCTCTGAGTGAGGCATTAACTGTGTGAAAAATGAAATAAAAAGATGTCCACTCAACTTGTAGGCAAAAGCAAAAAACAAACAAAAATCATGGCAAAGCTTTGATTAAAAAGTTGTAATATTATGAGAATAAAGAATAAAGCTTGCAAACGCAATTTTAATACTGCCTGATAACACCAGCAAAGCATATCTCAGCAAGGAGACTCATAATGTTCAAGCTGTCAAGCAGCTTATCTGTGGAAAATACACTCACTCTGAGCTAGACTCACCATAAACCTTCACACCCACACTCATAGTCATGCTCGAAGGTGGCAACGTGCACGCACACACACACGCATGAAGCCTTCCATGTTTTTTACCCAAGGCGACTGCTGCATTATCTCTTCTCTAATGTAAAATCCACTGAAGCATAATTGAAAACAACTTTGGAGAATTCCCATGTCGAGATAGGAGGATACTGAAGTTGAAGGTGTTTCTGCGGAAGAGCAAGAGGTTGTCAACACATGTGGACGGTGGGGAATAATGGCACCCCATAAAACTGAGCACTGTACACAAAAAAAACTGTCTTCCTTTAAATATATTAAAAAATGCTAAATCTGGCCAAGCATGTGTCTTTATGAATGTCTCTGTGTTTGTGGGCAACTGTGAAAGAAAAATATAAAAGTAAGCCATGTGTGAAACAAACACTGCAGAGTGCACTAAAAGAGTGCACTCAGTCAGATTGAAAGGAGACCATCTGTGAGCTTCAGTTTTCAAGTCTTACCACAGGTTCTCAGTGGATTTTAGGTCTGGACTTTGAGTGGACCATTTTAACATATTAATTTAAACCATTCCATTGTATCTCTCACAGTATGTTTAGGGTCATTGTTTTGCTGGAAGGTGAACGTCCACCCCATCTAAGTCTTCTGAACCCTTTTAAAGGTTTTCCAGGACTGCCTTCATCAGCTTTGGCCAGCTTCCCTGTCCCTCTTGAAGAAAAGCATTCCCACAGCATGATACTGTCACCTTCATGTTTCATAGTGGGAATGGTGTGTTCATTGTGTTTAGTTTTCTGCTACAAATTACATTTGCAAATACAACAAAAAGTAAATGTTGGTCTCATCTAAGCAGGGAACTTCCTTTCACATGTTCGGTGTCCCCTACACAGCTTGAGCCAAACAGAAAAAGCGACTTCTTATTTTTTTCTATTGAGGTTCCTTCATAAATGCTAGATTTGTGGAGTGTACCACTAATAGTTGTTTTGTAAATAGATTCTCCGACCTGAACTTTAGATCTCTGCTGCTCCTCTAGAGTAACCACAGACCTCTTGACTCCATATCTGATTGAATGGTGCTCTTTAAGATGTTCAAAGCTCTGGATATTGTTTTCGAACCTAACCCTGGTTTAAACTTCTTCACAACGTTCTCCCGGACCTGTCTGCTGTGTTCCTTGGTCTTCATGGTGCTGTTCTGTAATGTTCTCTAACAAACCTCTGGGGTCTTCACACAGCAGCTACATCTGTATTGAGATTAAATTATATTGCTCGACCTATATTCGCTGCCTGACTTCTGAAGGCAATTAGTTAAATTTGATTGTGTTGTACTTGTCGTCTTCCGCTTTATCTGGGACCGGGTCGTGGGGGCAGCAGACTCAATAGACACACCCAGACTTCCGACTCCCCAGACACCTCCTCCAGCTCCTCCGGGAGGACACACCCAGACTTCCGACTCCCCAGACACCTCCTCCAGCTCCTCCGGGAGGAGCCCTAGGCGTTCCCTAGCAAGCCAAGATACATAGTCCCTCCAGGGTGTCCTGGATCTCCTTCCGTGTGACGTGCCTGAAACACCTCCCGAGGGAGATGTCCAGGAGGCATCTGGTATAGATGCTCTCAATGTGGAGGAGCAGCGGCTCTACTCCGAGCTCCTCACCCTATCTCTAAGGGAGTGCCCGGCCACCCTAAGGAGGAAGCTCATTTTAGCCGCTTGTTTCCAGGATCTCATTCTTTTGATCATGACCCAAAGTTCATGGCCATATGTGAGGATAGGAACGTAGACCAACCAGTAAATCGAGAGCTTCGCTTTTCGGCTCAGCTCTCTCTTCACCACAATGGACCGGCACAGCGTCCCTGTTACTGCGGCAGCCGCACTGATCCGTTTGTCAATCTCCCGCTCTATTCTCCCCTCACTTGTGAACAGGATCCCAAGATACTTGAACTCCTCCACTTGAGGACACATTTACATACATTTGATTGTATTTAAGGAAATCAGAGTATAGTGTGCTAAATACAAAATGCATTCCATACCTTAGACATAATAAACTTGTACCATTTTCCTCCCACTTTACAATTATAAATTACTGCATGTTGGTCTATTATATAGCATCTAATAAAATACATTGAAGTTTGTGGTTGTAATGTGACAAAGTGTGAAATAGTTCATGTGGTAGGAATAGATTTAGAAGAGTAGCATCGTTGCATGCCTGATAAATGCAGTGTTAAGGGAAAATACCTTAAAGGAGCACCCAGATGGAATTACTGACATGCAAAGATCGCTCTCAGTGACAACATTTGTTGTGTATCAACACTCTCTTCCTGTGTCCCCGCTGAGCATCAGCCATGGGCAGCAAAGTATGTGTTCCCCTGCTTGCCACACTCCTGAATGCAATCTCTAAAATTAATCTTTAACTAAAGTATAAAACTTTAAAAATTTCTCTCAGATGTGATGACTTTTTCATGAAGAGCAGCCAGGCCTTTTAGGTTACAGAGGATAAATTTGCTGTTGACATCCAGCTTGTTTCAGCATCTAATTTTATGACTTATGGTGCCATTTCTGTTTCTTTCTCAACCCTCTGAAGTAAGCCAACAACAGTGGATCAAACATGTACATTATGTTATTTAAGTGTCAATGAGAGAGCAGAATGCAGATGAAGTGTTTTCATCCAACTGTGAAGCTGATAGGAGAAAAAAAACAACTTCTATTAATTATTCATGAGGGGAGGGGTTGCAGGAAACATAATAACAGATTGTATTGCTGGATGGAGTCAACGTTGTCTCTAAAGTGTTGTGAGTGATGATAACTGACAAGTCACGGTCGGCTAGAAGGAAATGTCCAAGTGCTAAAAACAGACTGGGAAGCAAAGTGGCTCTTAAGTGACAATCCGTCTATAGGTGGTAGATTTCATATAAGTCCAAAAGAAAATGAATTTCACATTAATTACCTACTGTTTAAGTGACCCACAGCTCTTTGAGATTTATGAAAGCATACAATTAGTAAAATTAGTATTAAAAGTATTTTTAGTACATTAAGAGCTATAGAGAGAGCAAAAATAATGTGTTACTTTACTGGTAACAAAAACCTTGTTGAAATTGCAAATCTATGAGATTTCAAAATAACTCAGAACTTTGCTGCATATGTATTGTCATTTCGACGTAAATAAATATTTTCTTCATACAACCTTTGACCTTGTCGCCACATTAGACTACACTACACTACATGCCATCTGTTTGCCAGATGAAAACATTTGTGTCCTAACATCACATAAGTGTTTTCAGTTTGATAAAGACTAATTTCACTTTAGCTGGAATTGTGTGCATAGGTCAGATGAGGGTAGGGAAAACATTTTAGGAATGCATTGTGTGTGTGAAACTCTAAAATACCAGACATGTAAATTAAAATCTATTGGCCTTGCAAACTGAAAATGACAGCAGGACATTGTTTTAAATGTATGGTTCAACGGAGACAAAACCAACCTTTTTGAATGGCCATCTTAGTCTCCTGACTTAACTCCTGTAGAACACCCGTGGGCTGAGCTGAAGAGCATATATAGGAGAACCCTAGGCTCTGGACAAGCTACTGAGACAGATGAGACTAAAGCCCATTTCAGACCATATCCACAATATTGGGATGTATCAGAGATGGACAAGAAACTGAGTACAGGGAGCTGGTGGACCACCATGTGGCATGGTATAGAAATAATCCTCTTATCTTGAATGTTTATAAAACTTTGGGGATGATGGAAGATTTTAAAGAGAAACAGGAATAGGCCAAACCCTATTTCCATCATGGGAGCAGAGGTGGAGGTGGTGGAGGAGTATAAATACCTTGATGTTCACCTTGACAACAGACTGGAGTGGAGATACAACTATCAAGCTGTCTACAAGATGGGACAGAGCAGACTGTTCTTCTTGTGTTTCCAGCAAGATGCTGTAGATCTTCTATAAGTCTGTTGTGGAGAGTTTGATCTCTTCTGCCATCATCTGCTGGGGTAGCAGCATCAGAGCCAGGGACTTAAAAAGCTCAACAAGCTGATAAAGAAGGCTGGCTCTGTTCTGGGACTCCTCCGGAACCTCTGGAGATCATTGTGGAAAGAAGGATTCTTCATAAAATGAAGAACATTATGGAGAACCCTGAGCATCCTCTTCATGAGACTGTCCTACAACAACAGAGTGTCTTCAGTCAGAGGCTTCTTCAGATCTGCTGTAAGACGGAGCGCTACAGGAGATCCTTCCTGCCCACAGCCATCAGCATCTACAACAGTTCTTTGAAGAAACCTTCATAATATGAGCTACAACAACATTTCATTTCCCTTTGGGATTAAAAGTATTTTTGAATTGACTTGAATTAAATAAGCCAGAGGTGTGGACTACAGTCATGTAACTTAGAATCGAGTCAAACTCGAGTCACAAATTTAATGACCTAAGACTCAACTTAAGAATATCATAAAAGACCTTGGATTTGACTTGGACTTTCCCACTAATGACTCATGACTTAACTTCAAATTGTACCCTTTGACTTGAAAATACTTTATATCACCAAACAAAAAGTGTGTTTCAATGGAAACGCGCCTGGCATGCAACAAAGGAACTGTTCCAGGTGCAAGATTCAGCCCACTGTGCTAACTCCGCCATATGCCAGTATTTCCTCCTCTTGTTGCTACAACAAGCACACCAGAGTGCTGTATCAAGGCACCTCATTGGGAAGTCTGTGGGAAGGAAAAAGTGTGGCAGAAAACGCTGCACAACGAGAAGAGGTGACCGGACCCTGAGGAAGATTATGGAGAAGGGCTGATTCCAGACCTTGGGGGACCTGCGGAGGCAGTGGACTGAGTCTGGAGTAGAAACATCCAGAGCCACCGTGCACAGGCGTGTGCAGGAAATGGGCTACAGGTGCCGCATTCCCCAGGTCAAGCCACTTTTGAATCAGAAACAGCAGCAGAAGCGCCTGACCTGGGCTACAGAGAAGCAGCACAGGACTGTTGCTCAGTGGTCCAAAGTACTTTTTTCGGATGAAAGCAAATTCTGCATGTCATTCGGAAATCAAGGTGCCACAGTCTGGAGGAAGACTGGGGAGAAGGAAATGCCAAAATGCCAGAAGTCCAGTGTCAAGTACCAACAGTCAGTGATGGTCTGGGGTGCCGTGTCAGCTGCTGGTGTTGGTCCACTGTGTTTTATCAAGGGCAGGGTCAATGCAGCTAGCTATCAGGAGATTTTGGAGCACTTCATGCTTCCATCTGCTGAAAAGCTTTATGGAGATGAAGATTTCATTTTTCAGCACGACCTGGCACCTGCTCACAGTGCCGAAACCACTGGTAAATGGTTTACTGACCACGGTATCACTGTGCTCAATTGGCCTGCCAACTCTCCTGACCTGAACCCCATAGAGAGTCTGTGGGATATTGTGAAGAGAACGTTGAGAGACTCAAGACCCAACACTCTGGATGAGCTAAAGGTCGTTATCGAAGCATCCTGGGCCTCCATAAGACCTCAGCAGTGCCACACGCTGATTGCCTCCATGCCACGCCGCTTTGAAGCAGTCATTTCTGCCAAAGGATTCCCGACCAAGTATTGAGTGCATAACTGTACATGATTATTTGAAGGTTGACGTTTTTTGTATTAAAAACACTTTTCTTTTATTGGTCGGATGAAATATGCTAATTTTGTGAGATAGGAATTTTTGGTTTTCATGAGCTGTATGCCAAAATCATCCGTATTAAGACAATAAAAGACCAGAAATATTTCAGTTATTGTGCAATGAATCTAAAATATATGAATGTTAAATTTTCATCATGACATTATGGAAAATAATGAACTTCATCACAATATGCTAATATTTTGAGAAGGACCTGTATGTGTTGCCATAGTGCTAGGTGATAGACCCAGCGGAAAATGCTCTAAGACCGAGAGCAACCTTTTATGTCTTCCCTGAAAACATAATGGAAGTATTTTTTTCCAAGAAAAAAAATAAAAAAATAAAACCAAACAAAGCAAACAATATTTTGTTTTCAGTTTGTCAAGCAGGTGGGTCACCCACAGAAAATCTCTTCTTTGTCTTCATTATTTAGGTTTCCATAATTTGTCACAATTCTTGCAATGCCTCTGTGCTATAGTTAGGGACACTATATGCTAAACAGTGATTTGGCTTCTTTGTTTTCTCCACATGCAAATTTGTAAGATACAAATTGCCTGTAGCACATGTACTGTCACTTATGCATTTTTATAATCAGTTAAAGGTATAATAATTAATTCCCAGTCAGTTTTTTGGAAATTCTCAGAATACCCACATCAATTCAATTTTTCAATTCAGTTTTATTTATATAGCGCTAATTCACAACACATGTAGTCTCAAGGCACTTCACAACAGTCAGGTTCATACATTCCAATTAATCCTAACCATTGAACAGTGCAGTCAGAGTTAGTTTTTTATTCAAATTGGATAAAAAGTTTTTCTGTCTAAGGAAACCCAGCAGATTGCATCCAGTCAGTGACTTTCAGCATTCATTCCTCCTGGATGAGCATGTAGAGACAGTGGACAGTCACTGGTGTTCACTTTGCAGCAATCCCTCATACTGAGCATGCATGTAGCAACAGTGGAGAGGAAAAACTCCCTTTTAACAGGAAGAAATCTCCAGCAGAACCAGAACCAGGCTCAGTGTGAGCAGCCATCTGCTACGACTGACTGGGGGTTTGAGACAACAGAGCAGAGACACAAAGAGAACAAAGAAGCACTGATCCAGGAGTACTTTCTATGGGAAGGAAAAGTAAATGTTAATGGATGTAGCTCCTTTAGTCGTTTCATCTAGAAAGAAAGAACAGATAAACTCTGAACCAGTTTTCAAGGTTAGAGTCTGAAAGAGAGGACATATAATTAGCTACAGTAAAGCTCAGTCAATTGCCATGTCTAGGAGAGAGAAAGGGTTAAACACTGAAAGACAGGGCCATGTGGATCATCTGTAGAAGTTGAGCATTAAGCTGTTGTCAGCAGAAGCTTGGACGATGCCCCTCTCCAGAAAGGTGTCACAGGTAGACACAGAGTCAGGGCAGATGTAGCTTCTAGGAAGAGAAAAGAGAGAACAAAGATAAAAGCTGAAATAACAGCAAATAATGCAAAATTGGAGAGTAGTGTGAGAATGTAGCAAAGAGGGTGAAAGTGGTCATTATGTCCTCCAGCAGCCTAAGCCTATAGCAGCATAACTACAGAGATAGTTTCAGTTTGAGTTTATTTCTTTATATAGCGCTTATTTACAACAATGTCGTCTCCTTAGCAGAAAGCTCTGCTAAGGTGTGCACCAGTCTCTCACAGGCTCACATTGGATTTGGTGCTTAATTTGATAAATGAAAGGATGTCAGTTTTAATTAAAGTAATTTATTGTTTTTTAATGATTTATATTTCTCTTTTACAAACCAGAAAAGGGAAGAAATTTGAAAACAAAAACCATTAGCTTTTGCTTCTTATCCACAACTGCAATAAAACTTAAGACAGATCCCATATTTTGTTATTCTTTTCTAGACTGCACAAGAGCCCTGACAGAAGGGTAGATTGTATAAGATATGTTTCCATTTGATTTTCTGTTTATTAATTGATTTTGTAAAACGTTAAACATTTATACCACTAATATTTATAATTACACATTAAAATAAGTAAAAAGTAAAAAACTAAAATATTAGGAAAATCCTCCAAAAAAGAAATGTTGTGTCATGACAGGCACAGAGTTGAAAAAACTGTCTGATGGGGAATGCCTGAGAGTTTGTAATTACAGTGGTAAGAATTTAAATAATCTGAGCGACTAAGAATAAATGGCCTCTGTAATGACAGGGAGGATGATTTATGTAGTGACTCCCTGGAAAAGTGAGCTAAATAATTCGCACAAACGTAGTTTTACTACATTTTCTCAAAGTGCTTTCAATTTAGTGCTGTTGCTTAAAACTAAATGACAAAAATTATGAATATATAAATCTTTTGTGTTAAGCACTGTTTAAACATCCATAAAATCCTGCAGAAATGTGTTTGTTTACTGGCCACTTGGTGGCAGTAAACTGAGTAGTCAACACTTCTTTATCTTCTGTAGTGGGAGGAGCAGATGCACCAGTAAACAAAAGCTACTCTGTGAATCATTCAAAGCTTCACCTAAAAATCTCTTTGATTGGCACTTCAGTGAGCCACCAGTAAATTGAAGTTCCCACATTTAACTTCATTCATTCATTCATTCATTCATGTTCAGTACCGCTTATTCCATAGTGGGTAACAGTGGAGCAAGTGCCTATCTCCAGCAGTCTACAGGCGAGAGGTAGGGTACACACTGGACAGGTCGCAAATCCATCCCAGTGCAACACAGACATACAGGACAAACATCCATGCACACAATCATTCACACATAAGGGCAATTTAGAGAAACTAATTTACCCAACAGTCATGTTTTCGGACTGTGGGAGGAAGCCGGAGTACCCTGTGAGAGCCCACGCATGCACGGGGAGAACATGTAAACTCCATGCAGAAAAACCCCTGGCTGGGCGTCAAACCTAGGACCTTCTTGCTGCAAGGCAACAGTGCTACCAACTGCAGCACCATGCAGCCCACATTTAACTGAAAGTGCGCAATAATATGAAATGGACTTTGTGTAAAGATTGTGTTTATATTATTTTCCAGACCTACTAAGCAATGGAAGTCTTTATATTTTTGAAATTTTGTTCGGAATTCATCTCATAAAGTAATTATTTCAAACCAAGGCAATAACCTTATTAGATCTCTAATTTTTGTATTTCTACATTTCCAAACAATCCCCCATTTCTTAAGCTGCACAGTACATCAAAGTGCAGTGATCACTGTATCAGTGAGTGCAGTATTGGTATTGAATACAACTACTTGGATTCATTATTTGGTAGTCTTTTTCATCTGTAATTCCTTCACGCTCTGGATGTCAATTATATTCAGGCCAGCGGTATGGACTTTTGATGTCCTTTTTGCCCATGCCTGATTTAGATTTTGGTGGCTGGGATGCTGAAGCTCAAAGAGTGCTGAAGACATTATGATGATGGAAAAGGGAACGGTGAGGAAAACGTAGATTAATTACAAAAGATTATTCAACCATAATACAGGTCCTTCTCAAAATATTAGCATATTGTGATAAAGTTCATTATTTTCCATAATGTCATGATGGAAATTTAACATTCATATATTTTAGATTCATTGCACACTAACTGAAATATTTCAGGTCTTTGATTGTCTTAATACGGATGATTTTGGCATACAGCTCATGAAAACCCAAAATTCCTATCTCACAAAATTAGCATATTTCATCCGACCAATAAAAGAAAAGTGTTTTTAATACAAAAAACGTCAACCTTCAAATAATCATGTACAGTTATGCACTCAATACTTGGTCGGGAATCCTTTGGCAGAAATGACTGCTTCAATGCGGCGAGGCATGGAGGCAATCAGCCTGTGGCACTGCTGAGGTCTTATGGAGGCCCAGGATGCTTCGATAACAACCTTTAGCTCATCCAGAGTGTTGGGTCTTGAGTCTCTCAACGTTCTCTTCACAATATCCCACAGATTCTCTATGGGGTTCAGATCAGGAGAGTTGGCAGGCCAATTGAGCACAGTGATACCATGGTCAGTAAACCATTTACCAGTGGTTTTGGCACTGTGAGCAGGTGCCAGGTCGTGCTGAAAAATTAAATCTTCATCTCCATAAAGCTTTTCAGCAGATGGAAGCATGAAGTGCTCCAAAATCTCCTGATAGCTAGCTGCATTGACCCTGCCCTTGATAAAACACAGTGGACCAACACCAGCAGCTGACACGGCACCCCAGACCATCCCTGACTGTGGGTACTTGACACTGGAGTTCTGGCATTTTGGCATTTCTTTCTCCCCAGTCTTCCTCTAGACTCTGGCACCTTGATTTCCGAATGACATGCAGAATTTGCTTTCATCCGAAAAAAGTACTTTGGACCACTGAGCAACAGTCCAGTGCTGCTTCTCTGTAGCCCAGGTCAGGCGCTTCTGCCGCTGTTTCTGGTTCAAAAGTGGCTTGACCTGGGGAATGCGGTACTTGTAGCCCATTTCCTGCACACGCCTGTGCACGGTGGTTCTGGATGTTTCTACTCCAGACTCAGTCCACTGCCTCCGCAGGTCCCCCAAGGTCTGGAATTGGCCCTTCTCCACAATCTTCCTCAGGGTCCGGTCACCTCTTCTCGCTGTGCAGCGTTTTCTGCCACACTTTTTCCTTCCCACAGACTTCCCACTGAGGTGCCTTGATACAGCACTCTGGGAAAAACCTATTCGTTCAGAAATTTTTTTCTGTGTCTTACCCTCTTGCTTGAGGGTGTCAATAGTGGCCTTCTGGACAGCAGTCAGGTCGGCAGTCTTACCCATGATTGGGGTTTTGAGTGATGAACCAGGCTGGGAGTTTTAAAGGCCTCAGGAATCTTTTGCAGGTGTTTAGAGTTAACTCGTTGATTCAGATGATTAGGTTCATAGCTCGTTTAGAGACCCTTTTAATGATATGCTAATTTTGTGAGATAGGAATTTTGGGTTTTCATGAGCTGTATGCCAAAATCATCCGTATTAAGACAATAAAAGACCTGAAATATTTCAGTTAGTGTGCAATGAATCTAAAATATATGAATGTTAAATTTTCATCATGACATTATGGAAAATAATGAACTTTATCACAATATGCTAATATTTTGAGAAGGACCTGTATGTGTCAATCACATCTTCTCCCAATATTTGCAGCTGTACTAATTTCTTTAGACTCCTTTCCAGGAGCTTGTCTCTGCTATTGAACAAATATACAATAATAGGTTGCAAAGTAGTTGCTTACTATGTGAAAGTGGGCTCATTGTTGAATCCACACATAACAGACTGCTTGGCTTTATTTTACTTATAGCTTGTCTCAAAGACAAGTTAATCCCATTTCTTTGGTTGCATATATAAAAAATACCAAGCATAATGTTGGACCACTTGTTTGCTGAATATTGGACCATTTGCACGTTGCTGGACGCCACTATGTCTTTCCAACATCATCTGCCATTTTGTATCCAGGACAGTCCATTACTACAAATCCCATCGGCCACTGCGGCTGATATGACAGGGCGTCCCAAGTCTGACGTCACAGGAGATTATAAAGGAACGTGACCCCCTTTAAAGAACGCCTTCAGCTGGAGACCTTGACACGGTTACCACGCAACTGAAGCATCCTCTGGAGAAGAAGAGGTCCCATGTAGAGTCTTCATTTATTCTCCTTCGTTTGCCAACAAAAAATTCATGAAAGATTTCTGGAATGAGAAGGCCAGAAATTTCACTTTGCCGATCGGAGACGTGAGTTTAACACGTAATCAAAACCACGGAGTTTCAAGGAGACGCAACTTTCCCTCCTTGCTTGGTTCTAGTCGACTGCTGACGGTCAGATCATATTTTTCCTTTTCGCCAAGGAGGCCAAAGGACGAAGATTGACCGCTCTTCCCGATGTTAACTGTGGACGCATGTTAACTTCCAACTATCCCCCTCCTCCTCTCTCTCCCTACGCTGAGAAGGAAGAATTCAAAGTAAAACCCATCCTTTTATTTTTTTTTATTTTTTTTTCTTTATTAGGAATAGCATGGGCAGGGTAGAGTAGGATTTTTAGTGCGAATAGAGTCTCCATTTAGAGTCTAATGTGTTCTGAATTGTATGTGCATGCCATTGTTTTGAAACTTGCTGGTACTTTCGGAGGCCGCCGTGTCTCGCAAGTGTGTCTTTACTGTGCGTACACCTGTGCGCAGGTGCGCTGTGAAACCATTTTCTTTGTCTTAAACTTCATGTTTTACTGGTTTGCCGCCAAAAGGGTTTATGATCCTTTGTGTGGGCTGAGTTTTAAAACCTTTGCTGGGGGAAGGTTTATGACTGCCCGTGTCCCACTGAGCTACACTTTGGGAGGGGCGCACCCAAAGCTTCGTTCAACCATATTCCCTTTTTTTTTGCCATAACTGCTGGTTTGATCTCATACACACCCACTGCTGTTTTGTTTTATTTTGTTTAGTTAGATATTTTGCCCGTTTTGTGTAGAACTTTGCATGTTTGAGTAGGTGAAGATTATTAAATCGGAAGAGCGGATTGTGTCAGGCTGTGATGTAATAAATATTCACATAGATAAAGAGAAGGCGTTTTGTGTTTATTTTGTGCAACTGTGATTTGTCAGTCAAAATAAGGTTAAAGTTCTCCACGTTTCGGCAGAAACGGTAGATTAAACAGTGACATCTCTGGTAATAGTTATCAATTATTACTGAGTATTTAACGGTTGTAATTATCAAAGGCGTTGAGCCACAATTACAACACCAGAGGACATCTCTGGCTTCGATTCATAAATGAGGATTTTGGTTAAGAAATTAATTTTGTCAAATTATGATTGTTAATTATAATTCTTGATAAATATTAATTAATCAATAATCATAATTCCAACAATAATAAAGTTTGACAAACAGAGAAATTATGATTTTACTACAAAAAACATAAAAGTATCATTTAAATTCACAGTTTAGATCAACAGATTTCTCCATGTTTTGTGTAGTAAGCTGTGGTATGTACTGAAGCATGAACTTTGTGTATTTGTTGTTTCCTCCTAACAGGCATTTACCAAGCCTGCCTGTCTGCTGTTTGGAACATGGTACATGACTGTGCTGCGAACAAGGTCAAATTGAGTTAATTAAAACATTGAAGCAGCAGGCGGTAAAACCAAAACAATTGTGTAGAGGAGGCTGTAAAGCTAATAGGAGCATACAGGTCAAGTCTTTATGTTCTGGTTTGTCATGCAACATGTTGATCAGTGCAGCTTTAGCAAACCTGTCAGTGCTTCATGCAGGTTCACTTGAATCAGTCTTCCATTTTCATCAAAAATTAAATGTAGCTCTATCATTCTTTTTCTGTTTTCTTTTTGAAAGACAGAGCCTGGTGAGAAATGGAAAAAAAATCCCAAGTCCAATCGCAAAAGGTCGCAGACATCAGGTGGGTCTTCTCTGAGAGAACCGGGCCCTTATTATAAGCAGTGACCTGTGAAATATCACATCGGCTGTGAGCATGCTCAGCAAAATGATGCAATTTGAGAGGATGTCACTGTTCACCCCCTGGTGACCCGATCTTGGGACAGCAAGTGAGGAGTCTGTCTACAGCTGGGACACACAGCACAGCTCCCAACTCTCCCAATCCATTTCTCTAATGGTACCCTGTATTTTGCAGAATAATTTGTGCTTAGTTTTCATGTGCAAAATGTGCCGCTATTAAAGAATCTGAACGTTTCAAAAATTAAAACAACAGAACAGTTTTTCCTGACTTTTAAAAATGTGACTTTTGTTTTTCACCAGAAACAACCTATCTAGAACCAGTCTGAAAGAAACAGAGCATCAAAGTTAATAAGTGTTTGTGTTAACTACACAAGTTCATTCCACTTAGGGTAGAACAGGTACCGTTATGGAAAGTAATACAAATAGGTAAGCTTTAAATTTATTAACATACATTTCTGGATGGATCATCATGGAAATCAATGTGGCCGACACACTCAAAGTCTTAAAACTACTCAGGAATGTAGGAGAAGACAGGTCCATGTGGGAAACCCAGACATCCCTCCCCCCATATACAGTCCCTTACTCATCACAGGGGAGGCCGAGGTGTTCAGAAGGAATATACAGGGGTTGGACAATGAAACTGAAACACCTGTCATTTTAGTGTGGGAGGTTTCATGGCTAAATTGGACCAGCCTGGTAGCCAGTCTTTGTTGATTGTGCATTGCACCAGTAAGAGCAGAGTGTGAAGGTTCAATTAGCAGAGTAAGAGCACAGTTTTGCACAAAATACTGAAATGCACACATTATGGGTGACATACCAGAGTTCAAAAGAGGACAAATTGTTGGTGCACGTCTTACTGGCGCATCTGTGACCAAGACAGCAAGTCTTTGTGATGTATCGAGAGCCACGGTATCCAGGGTAATGTCAGCATACCACCAAGAAGGACGAACCACATCCAACAGGATTAACTGTGGACGCAAGAGGAAGCTGTCTGAAAGGGATGTTCGGATGCTAACCCGGATTGTATCCAAAAAACATAAAACCACGGCTGCCCAAATCACGGCAGAATTAAATGTGCACCTCAACTCTCCTGTTTCCACCAGAACTGTCCGTCGGGAGCTCCACAGGGTCAATATACACGGCCGGGCTGCTATAGCCAAACCTTTGGTCACTCATGCCAATGACAAACGTCGGTTTCAATGGTGCAAGGAGCACAAATCTTGGGCTGTGGACAATGTGAAACATGTATTGTTCTCTGATGAGTCCACCTTTACTGTTTTCCCCACATCCGGGAGAGTTACGGTGTGGAGAAGCCCCAAAGAAGCGTACCACCCAGACTGTTGCATGCCCAGAGTGAACCATGGGGGTGAATCAGTGATAGCATTCCCTTGGCCCAATACTTGTGCTAGATGCCAAAGACTACTGTACCATTCTTGAGGACCATGTGCATCCAATGGTTCAAACATTGTATCCTGAAGGCGGTGCCGTGTATCAGGATGACAATGCACCAATACACACAGCAAGACTGGTGAAAGATTGGTTTGATGAACATGAAAGTGAAGTTCAACATCTCCCATGGCCTGCACAGTCACCAGATCTAAATATTATTGAGGCACTTTGGGGTGTTTTGGAGGAGCGAGTCAGGAAACGTTTTCCTCCACCAGTATCATGTAGTGACCTGGTCACTATCCTGCAAGAAGAATGACTTAAAATCCCTCTGACCTCTCTGCAGGACTTGTATATGTCATTCCCAAGACGAATTGATGCTGTATTGGCCGCAAAAGGAGGCCCTACACCATACTAATAAATTATTGTGGTCTAAAACCAGGTGTTTCAGTTTCATTGTCCAACCCCTGTATATACTGTACAGTATATAATGTTCACAGGAAGGTTCTCTTCCAGTTGTCTCCTCGCTGTGGGGCGTGTCTGACAAACACCTCCAAAGGGACGTGCCTAGGAGGCATCCTGAGTAGATGCCTAAACCACCTCAGATGAGCTTTTACTTTTTCATATATTCTTTCGCTAACCAAACTGAAAGCATTCAGCTTTTTTTTGCATACTTTGGGTAATTCGGATTTTCATTATTTTAGAAAATGTTCCTTCTTTTTTGTAATACCCGACATGACAACGGTCCATTGAAAAGTAGATTTTTTTTCCCGCTTTCTGTTAACATGTCTACATGACATTATATTTACAGTCTCCGTTCACATGGCAACACTAGAGATGTGGAAAATGTGAAATCCCCCCACCAAGCCACTAGCTGGAGGTTTAAACTCAACATGTGCAAACATGTCCTGCTTACAAAATGGGGAGAAAATGAATAGTTTGTTGGAGAACCATTAGATTTAAAAGAGTGAGCAGCACAAGTAAGCACTGAGCAATCTGCCATTGCTTTTGTTGACATCTTTGTCCTCTGTGGGTTTCAAGCCTGTCGACAGCCATTATGTTGTGCACTGGCAAATTAATTTCTACTAATTTCTGTCATATTGCGCATGACCCAGGGCTTCCCCATAACAAAGATAGAAAATGTTCCCATCTACACGACAATGGAGACAGGGATGTTTTCAAACCATTACACTCTGGATCCCATTCTCAAATCGTGCCATTTTCAGAGAAAACGTGCCGTCATGTAAACGAACAGTAGAAATTCGACAAAAGCTTTAGGTTTCACCAGGAAACGTAGTGTAAACAGACTTTAGTTAGATTTTTTAAGAGCTACTAGAACATTCCACACTTTTGCATATTGGAGTGAACTTACATTTAACCTGAAATGCATTAAATCTCCTTATTTCTACTTTAAAATGGAAACTGCTGGGCTGTTTTTCTCCATCAGGGTTGCACAAATAACATCTGTATTATTACATACTAGTTATTATGACATAAGTAATAGGGAATACAGAAGGCTAATATTTTCAATCAAACAGATCAGCTGCATGGATTAAACTAACCATTGTTTTACACCACAGTCCACATTTTTATAAGCAGATTCTGCTGCAACCCTCCAGATAGACATTGGGGAGAAAATGTGTTTGCTACCTTTTTCGTTTTTTACTGTTTGTCACATTTAAAGCTTTCAGATCAAACACTTTGAGATATTAGACACATTTAACAGGTGAATAGAAAACCCAGTGTTTAAATAGAGTTGTTTATTATGAAGGTGTAAAATATTCAAACTTACAATCAAGCATTTGCGATAATTAAAAATGAGTCTTTTACAGCTCTGTGGATGAAGTCTGGTGAACCTATTTGGGTTGAATTGGTGTAATTCCATCACATTGGAGGGTTTTTGAGCATGAACCACCTTTTTGAGCTCGTGCCACAGAATCATAATCAGATTTAGGTCAGGACTTTGACTAGGACACACCAAAGTCAGTAGAATTCAATTCCATTTACCACAGTAAATGGAACCACAGGTCCTGAGGCAGCAAAACAGCCTGAGACCGTCACACCACCATATTTTACTGTTGGTATTGTAATGTTCCTTTTCTGAAATGCTGTGTTACTTTTAGGTCCAATGAAATGTGTCACACACCTTCCAAAAAGTTTAAATCTTGTCTCATCAGTCCACAGACTATTTTCCCAAACATTTTGGGGATTATCAAGATGCTTTTTGGCAAAACTGAGACAAGTGTTATGTTCCTTTGGCTCAGTATTGGTTTTCATGTTGGGATTCTGCCATGCAGGCCATTTTTGCCCCGTCTTTCTTATAGCGGAGCCTTGAACTTTTTCCTCTTTATTATCAAACAACTTAATTTAAACACGGCAGTTTGTCTTTACTTGTGTTGGCTTTGTCTAATACCTACATTTGTTTGATGATCTAAAGCATTTATGTGTGACTATGAATAAAGAAAGCCTGAAGGGAGCAAACACTGTTTCTCACCACTGGATCAATGAACCAGTTGGAGCAGATAAGGTTTATATCTTTGTTATGCCTCCCCTGTGGATCCTGTATTTACCCTCAGCTTGTTGATACTGCTTTGACTTAATATGAATGGCCTCATTAAATCACTGCAATGTTTCCCGATGTTCCGATTTGTGAAATTCCCCTTCATTTCCACGATTGGTTCAACATTGGTTTGGTGGACCTGAAGAAACTAGTGGCAGAAAAATCACCCAGTAGATATTTTAATCACTGTCCATTTTAACAGGCCTAATTCTAAGCAGTTATTCTCATAATGAACACTTCTTTGTTGGAAAAGATCATTCAAACTGTAATAAGGGTGTTATTAAGACACAACAACAAATGAGAAGGAGGGTTTTACTTTTATTAGATTAGCTTTAATTTGTTGAAGGCCTGAAAAGAGACTGGTTTAGCCATAATGATTTAACTCAAATAGATTTTTTGTGCAAAAACAAGATTACTTAAAAGAGACTATCACATTTTTCCTAGAGGATTAAATTACTGTATTTGGACAATATTACTTTCTACTAATGTGAAAAAAAAAACACAATGACCTAGAAAGTGTTCTCATAAAGGATCAGCGGTGACAGTTCACCCGTCCCAAAAATCAGAATTAGATTTATTGCCAAGTTTGTACCAACAAACAAGCAATTTGACTCCGGTACATTTTCTCTCAATAATAAAGATAAGTTATTTGTCAGTTGAGCTCAGAGAGAAGACAACTAAATTCATGTGGAGAGGTTCAGCATTTTATTAATGAATAAATTATTCTCAAATAACTTGATATGGTTGGGTAAACAGTGTCATGCAACAAATAAGATTGATTAAATCATAACATAGTATGTATTATAATAATATAATTTATTACTGGAATGAAGACTTTACTGTTTCTGTTCTTAGTTTGTGGAAATGGTTGTAAAGTAGGACAGAGAAACAGCCCTTCAGAGTACGTTTTTAAGCACTGTGATCAACATTAAACTGTTACATTTTAAAGACACTTTATCCGTTTACCAAGAATGTCTGATTGGCAGATACAAAACTCTAAACGTAGCAAAATGTCTCATAGCTGCTTTCCTTGCCCTTGTCTCTCCATGCCGCCTGTAAGCTGAGATTTGGACAACAGCATTTACAGAACTCCATGCTACAGAACATACAAACTCCATGCAGAAAGACCCCAGGCCAGTATTGGAAGCCTGGACGTTTGCTGCAAGGCAACACTACTACCAACTGTGCCACCGTGCACAGCCCCACTGATGTAAAGCAGCCTAATTCCTTTTTGCTTTGCTACACAGGCAGTATAATAAAAATTTAAATTAATCAGATCAATTTGAATAAATTTGAATGCACTGTAATGTACATTGAACAGAAATGTCATTAGGTACACTTGTTCAACACATCACATGGTAGCATCTGAATGCATTCAAGCATCCAGACATGGGGAAGACAACTTGAAGTCCCAAGCAAGTATCAGAACAAGGAAGAAAGAGGATTTAAATGACTTCAAACTTATCATGGTTGTTGGTGCCAGATGGGCTGATCTAAGTATTACAGAAACTGCTGATGTGCTGAAAATTACTCTGAAGCTTATAGAGAAGGATTTTAAAGAAAAAAAAAAGGATAACGTAAGAATCAGTTATGTGGATGAAAACGCCTCATTCTTGTCAGAGGAGAATGGGCGGACTGGTTTGAGATGATAAAAAGGCAACAGTAGCTCAGATAAACATGGGTTGCAACCAAGACATTAAGAACGCAATCTGTAAATGCACAACAAGAGGAACCTTGTAGCAGATGGACCATAGAAGCAGAAGACTACACCACATGTCCCTCCAGTCCACTAACAACAAGAAACTGAGGCTACAATCCACACAGCCTCACCAAATAAGAAAAAGCAACAGATTGATAAAATGTTGTCTGGTCCAAAGAGTCTTCATTTTACCTCATTTCAGAATTTGGTGTAAACAACCTTAAAGCATGAATTCATCCAGCCTTGTATTATTGGATGTTTTCTCAGCACACTTCAGGTCTCTCAGTACCAACTGAGCATCATTGAAACCCACGACAATGAGTTCACTTGAGTACTGTGATCTCCCCAGTCACTAGATGTCCATCCAACTGTGCACGTTTGGGATGTGGTCTGAAAAGAGATTTAAAAGAAGGATGACCAGCCGATGAATCTGCAGGACCTTTGTTATGCTGTCGTGTCAAATATGGAATAAAAACCTCCAAAGAATGTTTCCAACACGTTTTTCAGTCTGTGCCACAAAGAATTAAGGCAGTTCTGAAGGGAAAAGGTGCCCAACCTAGCAATGTGTACCTAATAATAGGGTGGTGAGTGTTTATATATGGATATAAAGTGGATTTATTTGTTTTGTAAAGTGTGTTGAATAGGTGTAGAAAGATTAGTAACACGCCTTTGCACTTAATAAACTACTTTAAAATCATTTCTTGTTACTTGGAAATAAATTATTTGCATTATCTCAATTTACTTTCAGTTATGCAACTGAATAATGAGCTCTTGGTCTTTAATTTGGGATTTAATTTTCTGATTTACTCTATATTTGATCTAAATCCGATCCATTTTTCCCCGTCTGTCGCTGATGTTTTTGTTCAACTTTTGTACAAGAAGACTTAAACCTCTATTCACCCAGAAACTTTCCACATCAGTTATTTAGTAACACAAGAAGGGCAAAAGCTTAGTAAACACAACATAAAGCAGAGAAAACAACTGCCGCATTTGCTTGTTTTGCATAAGGAACAAGTATTGGATGTGTCAAATTCCAGCAGTGAAGGGGGGGGCGTACATCTCGACTTTGTTGTTGGCATTAATTTGCACCGTGTCTGAATACCTGCAAATGAGTTTTGGGCTTGTCATCTTTAATAAATGTTTTCCTCATGCAGAGACAATACTCTAGAGGCCAGATGAGAGAGGCTGAGCAACTTTGAAGACAAACTGTTTTGCAGAGTTGATTTATAGTCAGAAAGGACTAGCTCGCCTACTTCTCCAACACTTCAACAGTGTGAATTCTTTGGAAATTATGCAGGCTCTGACTGATCAGCTTTCATTGTTTAAGGTCAGGATGTTCATTAAAGCCGACAGACCGACTGGTAAATACTTTGAGGTGTTGCCACAGCATTGACCTTTGCAACAAAGCAGCATCGGACGTGCCATTTGGGATGTATTTCTGTTGAAGTGATAAACATTCCATTCAAATGCTCCTCTTCAGACCCTATCAGAGCTGTAATCTCAGCTAGAAATTTCTCACAATTGTCTTTAGATAAAGCAGGCTTAAATTTATTGTAAAAGTATAGGTGAGTTTTACAGTTTTAACTAGGTTGTATGCCTCGCTTAAGACGCCATATCAAACCTGCAGCTCATCTCACAGTAGGTTTGCGGCTGAGTGACAGTGCAGGGAAGGCTGCCAATAATAATGATCTTCAACAGCAGTGATCGTCCCTTCTCTCACACTATGGATTAGTCTCTACACCTGATTGCATCTTCTCCAAAGAGGTCAGCAGCCATGGTGAATTTCAATCTGACAACAGTGCAGGGCTTATTAGGACTTCAGACTTTTTACCTTCCTGCTGTTAAAAAGAATGGAGATGATTGCTGATGTTAATCCCACTGATTCACCTGTGTGAACTGTTGGACCAATTGTTTGCTGAGTAATGGACCATTTTACGTGTTGCTGGACACCACCAGGCCTTCCGGCGTCATCGTCCATTTTGTATCCCAGGATAGTCCGCTACTACAAATCTCAGCAGGGACCACAGCTGATAGGATGGGGCTGTCCCAGTTCTGACGTCACAGTGGCCTATATAGTAAGGTGAGCCCTTTAATCCTGGCTTTTCACGCATGAAACCGAGACGCTGTTACCACGCAACTGGAGCATCATTCTGGAGAAGAAAACCCCACGTGGACTTTCAATCATTCTCCCCGTTGGCTAACGAGAAAACTAAGTGAATTAAGCTTACAGGAATAAGAAGGCCTGTAAGTTTTCAACTTTACCGATTGAAGGCATGGATTTAACACGTAACCAAAAAAAACCATGGAGTTTTCAAGGAGACGCAATTTTTCCTTTTTTTGTTCCAGTCGACTAGTGACAGTCCATCATATTCTTCATCTTTCTGCCAAGGAGGCCACAAAGAAGGAAAACGTACCATTCTTCTGAGTTATCCACGGACGCGTGGAAACTCTTCAACCCCTTCTCTCTCTCCCTCATTTATTTTTCAACAAGACAATGACCCCAAACACACCTCCAGGCAGGGTAAGGGCTATTTGACCAAGAAGGAGAGTGATGGGGTGCTGCACCAGATGACCTGGCCTCCACAGTCACCGGACCTGAACCCAATTGAGATGGTTTGGGGTGAGCTGGACCGCAGAGTAAATGTTAAAGGGGCAACAAGTGCCAAGCACCTCTGGGAACTCCTTCAAGACTGATGGAAAACCATTTCAGGTGACTACCTCTTGAAGCTCATCAACAGAATGCCAAGAGTGTGCGGAGCATTAATCAAAGCAAAAGGTGGCTCCTTTGAAGAACCTAGAATATAAGACATATTTTCAGTTGTTTCACACTTTTTTGTTCAGTATATAATTCCACGTGTTCATAGTTTTCAGCCTTCAGTGTGAAGCTACAATATTCATAGTCATGAAAATAAAGACGACTCTTTGAATGAGAAGGCGTGTCCAAACCTTTGGTCTGTACTGTATGATCAAAGGCCATAATTTAAGTTGAAAGTTGAAGTTAGTGATCATTCATTACCACTTTTGGATAAAATTTAAGCGTTTGTGCTGGGTTTTATTGTGTGAAGCATGTTGAGTCTGACTCATAAAAACTAACTTAGTTGTCTAACTTTGAAGGCACAACTAGAAGGTAAGTGATCCATATTAGAAAGCACTAACATTTATTTGAAGCTAAGAACAGCATTGAATTTTTAGTTTCGTTTTTCCACTTTAAAAATTTTATTTTGAAGTTGGTTTTGGATTATTTCATTTTTTTTTCTTTCGTCCTTTGTGTGCGTTTGCTTGATTTCCCATTAAAGCATAGACTTGGGTAAGCCACAGCTTGAACGGTCAAACCTGTGTGCCCGTTTTAAGCAAACCCGCAGACCTGCAAGATATATATATATATATATGAATCAGACAGCTAGTTGAACAGCTTAGCCTGTTTGTTTTGCTGCTAATTAATTTAGCTATCATTTGTCACTGAACAGCTTAGTCTGTTTGCGTTGCTGCTAATTTCGTTTAGTGGTGGTTCGTAGCTAAACAGTTTGTGTGTTTGCATAGTCAGTGTATACCATTGTTCATTTTGGCCAAAGATGGAGAAAACATCCCACACTGCAGCTGGACATGTGGGTATGTTAGAGGACTCCATAGGAATGCAGGCACAAGAGGCGATTGGGTCACTGATTCTGTTGTCCCCAGAAGAGGGTAAAGGTCTCAATGATTATAGCATTGAGCAATGTGAAGCCAGGATTCAGGAGTTGCTCCCAGTAATTAAAAACCCACCAGAAGACAGACGGGTTGCAGATGTGTTAGGACAGCTCCCTCTGTTGTATCAGCGAAGGTTAATTTTGGATATTGACCAGCGTGTTAAACTGCAGTTTGAGTTGAATGAGGTTGTGGATCCAGTAGGAGTAAATAGTTCAAGGTTTAGAGGCGAGCAGCCTTCAAACTTGACTCGCAGTACGGTCCTCTACAATCCCTCACCTCCGCCAAGGCGACAGGAGAGCCATCCCTGGGAGTCAGGTGGTTCATACTGCCCTCAACCGCTGCCCAGGACCCGAGTCCGGGGAGCACAGGGCCCACCGTTGTACCCTGAGCAGCCTCCACCCCCTCCTCCGAGGATGAGGCGTGATGCACTGACACACCCTGAGTGCAGCCGGAGTGAACTCTAAGATGATAACTCAGATGGGCCAGCACCAATCCCTGAGAGTAGGTTGCGCACCCGCCAGCTTGAGTCTCTGGCCAAAGACAGAGTGTTTTGACCCTAATAATGCAGAGTCAAACATTGATGATTATCTTAGGGAAGTTGAACGCTGTCTTTTAGATTTGTACTGCCGAACAGCACGGGAAAAACTGAAGCTCATCTGGAAGAAAACATCTAGGAGCGTCCATGTTTTCATGGAGAGCCTGACCCCTGCAGTCCGAGACCGTTATTCTACCCTCTGCAAAGCTTTACGGGAAGAATATTCTGTGTACACGGACCGGGCCTCCGCCACACATGGTGCTTTCACTATCCAGCAAAAGAAAAGCGAAGCACTCAGGGAGTATTACCGGCGCTTGAGAGCTGTTTACTTCCAAGGACGCAATGCTCCCGGCATTGAGGAGGAACATGCTTTTAAATCCCTGTTCCCCCACAACCTTCATGAAAGTGTGCGATACGATGTTACTATGTATTGCAGAACGAAGTCCTTGAGCATGCAAGAGATCAGGAAATATGCTCAGATGGCGTGGGTAACACAGGCTTGCCCGACCAAGAGATCAGAGGGCGAGGCTAGGGTGTTACAGGTACAGACTGAAAGAACCAGCCTTGCATTGGAAGGTCAGAAAATGCCTTCAACAGGAACCCACATTAAGAACAGGTTCAGGGAACAATATAGGTTCGGTCAGCAGAACCGGGGGGTTGGCAATGAACGGCAACCGAAGTCCGGTAAACCAGATAACCCCAGGTCCAGCAGACGCCCTGACCATAAAACGAGGCCTAAAGGTAAGACTGATGGAAAAGGGTGGAACCAACGTGCAGAAGGGATTATGGGGAAAGAGATGGAGGAGGCTTTACGCAAGATGGTAACAGAAGCATTGCGTCAGGCCACCACACCACCACAACTATCGAAACAGGAAACCGACCATCCAGGTAAACCAGATCCGAAATCCCCGTCAGCATGACTAGGCGTGGATTCCGTCTCCACGGCAACCAGCGTCTATCTGGTCGGGTAGGGAGACAAACCTGAGAAACCTCAAGAACCCCTTGGGAGCTTGTCAGGAGAAACACCCTGGACTCCCTTCCTAAAATTCTTGGGTGAACTAACCCACAACACACATGCCGGTTGCCTATACTGTCCGACCATTATACGGGGGTGCGTCAAGGCAAACGCACTCCTGGATACAGGATCAGAAATTTGCCTGATGTGCTCAACCCTGTTTAAGGGGGTGAGTAGAGCCATGCTCGCTCTTGGTAAACCATTTAAAGTTGACAGTTGTGATGTAAGCATCACCAGCTACACCCAAGACGGCTCATATATAACCAGTCGGGTGTGGTTGGATACATCATTCCAAGACATGACCTTGGTCCACTCCATTTACATTTGCACGTTGAACACAGAGCCTCTCCTTGTCGGCCAGGACCTGCTGGACAGGCTGGCCCCGCTCATTGACTAACACCAGGGCCAACTCTGGGCCCAGGTGGAGGTGCCAAAACCCCTGGGTGCAAGCAGTAAACCACCCTTTGCTATCAACAAAGTTTCCAGCTTGGAGGGGCACCCAAAGAACCTCTAGCGAAGCTCATGCCTTCGACAGAGCCAGTCTCAGGCACCCGTGGTGCACAAATGCACCCGACCACCCAGGGAACTGCCCTCCGCAGTCATGACTCATTCCTTTGCTCTCTGAAAAATGCGGGGCTGAAACCTTACAACCCCAAAATAGTGGAAGGTGTGCATCTAGAAAACACCTTCGCACCTGAAGTGATCTTAGTACTTTGGTTGGAGAAGTCCGTAATCAGCAGGGAGCTATATGACCATTTGTCCCGAGAAAACACAACGCAGCCACGGTCTACTTTCAGCAGACTGGCAACGCCGCCTTCTGAAAGCAACTGGAGACTGCACCCTCAATGTGCAGGTTGGTAAGAGACAGCTCTCCCATACTTTTAGTATTGCTCAGCACCTGCACCCTCCGGTTTTCATCGGGGCAGACCTGCTGGTTCGGCTGGGTGCCCAGTTAGACACTTTACACCAGGTTGTTTAGGCCTGAGCCAACGCTCCCTCAAGCCTCTTCCTGGGAAGCCCTGAGGGCATGCTATCAGGACAAACTATTCCTCCGGCCTGCCAGGTCATTAGTGACACCAGTTCACTAATACAGTAGCGAACAGCAGGGATACCGATCCGCCTGATAGAAAGAGACAGAAGCTTCAGAGCACCCGCGTTTTCTTTCAACCTCTTCCCTACTTCTGGGAACTGAACCTGGTAGTCTGTGGCACGCCCATGCTTGACCTGAGCAACCACTCAACTTATCTCTTGGTGGAGAATCCAACCGAAGTGCCTATCCAGGTAACCACAAAAAAAAAAAAAAAAAAAACCTTGGGATGCTCATAGCTCACAGCTCCTTTCATGACTTCGAGCTGACCATCCCCGTCATCGAAGACATGCCCTTATTTGTGTCCAGCAGACAGAACTCTCCCGACGTTTTGTCCATGTTTCCATCGGACATGATCACAATTAAGAGACATGAGGTTTTAACGACCAAATCCACCTGTAGTGCTACCCTGGGGGCCGAAGGAACCTGTTGGTGTACACACTGGCGACACACCCAGGGTAACCAGCTCAAGAAGAGCCAGGGACCCAGGACGAGCCCTTGCCTGGTTTTGAGACCGAGGTCAGCGAGCAGTTGGAGAAAGCTGATGCGCTAAGCACAGAAGAGGAAAGAAAAGCACTTAAGAAGCTGTTTTATGAATATCAATCAGTCATCTCGAAGGACTCCAGTGACTGTGGGGTTACTGATCTCCACACGGTTCGTATTCCAACGAACCCAAACGCACCCCCTACGTTTGTGCGCCAATATAAGATCCCTCTGGCCGCTTACGAGTCGATCCAGGAGATCCTTCTGTTGGAGAAACAGATAATTCGTGAATACAACTCCACATACAACTCTCCTATTTGGCCGGTGTTAAATCCGACCGGGAAATGGCGCCTGACAATCAACTACCGTTCACTGAACAAGCTGGTACCCTTCTCACGCTGGCCCATGATTCACTTGGACCAGAAGCTGGCTAAGGTGAGAGATGCTCACTTTTTCTCCACAGTGGACGTGGCAAATAGCTTCTGGACAATAAAGGTAGACCCGGCCGACCAGTACAAATTGGCTTTTCTTTTGTGAACCGCCAATATACCTGGAACAGGTGCCCCTTTGGGTACTCAAACTCTCCGGCCGAATTTAACATTTTCATTCACAAAGCCATGCCTGATGCAGCAGCACGGGGAAACCTCATTTACGTCGATGACATCCTTATGAGGAGCAGGACGTTTGAGGAACATCTAGCCGAACTCCGGCACGTCCTGGACCAGCTTGGCGCAGCGGGGGCTAAGCTAGCACTCGCCATAGGCCAATGGTGCGGGACAAAATTGGAGTACGTTGGTTTTACCGTGGGCCCAAAGGCATTGAGCCCCAAGCTAGCAGGATCCGGGCCATCCAAGACATAAAGGCTCCAATGAATGTGTCCGACCTTCGACGTTTCTTAGGGGTCTGTAACTCCTCCTGGCAGTTTATTGAAGACTATGCAAAGATGGCCAGATCCCTCACAGAACTCCTGCGCAAAGACATGCCTTTCACTTGGGGAGAACCTCAAGAGCATGCTTTCCAGCTCTTCAAGCAGAAACTTGGTTCTGCTCCTTGTCTGGCCCACCCAGATAAGGACAAAGAGTTCTACCTGGAAGCGAGTTTCTCTACCAAGTGTCTAAGTGCTGCGTTGAAGCAGAAATATGACCAGAACATGAGAGTTGTCGCAAACCCCAGCCGACCTTTGAGTGACATAGAGGTTAGGTTCTCAGACTGTGAGAGGGCTCTGCTTTCTACAGTCTGGGCAGTTGAACACTTCCGCAGGTACATTGGGGGGCAGAAAGGGATTATTGAAACGTGCCATCAACCGGTCACCTTCTTGAACAGCGAATGGTCGAGAGAAGGAAGAGTGTCCAACAGTCGCGTTGCAACATCGATTATGGCACTCCAAGGCTATAATGTTGAGGTGAGGTACAGTCAGAATAATAAAATGGTGTTAGGGCAGGGGTTAGCAGAATGTCAGAACTGTGAATGCAGCATCGTAGCGACCACCATTGATACACCTGCCACCTCCCAGTTTTCTTTGAGTTGGGCAAATGACCCTCCCACTCCATCTGCTGTACCATCCAGAAGATGTGAGTGTGACAACTGCCTACACAGCACATCAATATGTCGCAGACTTGAAGGAGCACCTCAGATCCACATTCGCTTGGGCACAAACGAACCTGGAAGCCAGCGTAGAGGGCGCAAAAGCATATTATGACCGGAAAGCAGCCCACCGTGAATACGAAGTGGGCGAAAAAGGTTTCTATTTCAGATTTGCTCACCCAACCAGGCGTTCCAGGAAATTCCTCCCAAGCTGAGCAGACCTCTTCGAAATTGTGGGAAAACTCTCACCAGTGGCCTACAGAATAAGAATCTCAAAATCCAAACAGACTCCGGTGTACAAATGGGTTCATGCAAACCAGATCAAACCCTACAACAGGCTCTCCTCCACAGGGACAGGGTTCCCTTCCGGACAGGAGGAAAAATAGGATAGTGCATAGGGCCAGCCAGATAGGTGCATGTAAAAATAAACCCACATTAACATGCACTAACCACTAACAACTCCACCCATAAAAACTCCCTTCTATAATCAGGATTTCTCTGTTGCAGGATGGAGGTCATCTGGATGATTGGCATTCTTGTTGGCTCAACACTCGCTCTGCCAACTGGTGTAATAGAGATAGGACCCCCAACCGGCACAGTCCTGCAAGACACCCCCGGGCTCCTTATTACACACTGTAGACTTCATACGCAAAGGGTTTTTGTACATCTAGACACGTGGGACGTGTCCCGCAAACACATCCGCTTTCCTCCACTGATGACTGAAGGAAGACCGCAGGGGACTCAAACCCCAGACACCATAGACCATGCCAAACAATCTACAATCTATATCCTCAAACAACTGCAGAAATTCATGGTCACCGTAGTGGACCTCAGTGGCAGTAAACGCCCAAAGACATTCCTAGGTGGATTGATAGCCTCAACGGCGGCGCTGCGATCTTTGTTTTCCATTGGCCTTTCAGCAGCAAATTATGTTAGCCTGAAAGCTATTCAGAGGCACGTACAACAATTAGATGAAGAAATGCCAGAAATCCAACAAAGACTCCTCCTCCAACAGAGACTATTGGAAGTACAAACCAAGACCCTCCAGGGCACCGTTGTTACTGTAAATTTACACTCCACTCTTATTAACAATACCGTGCATGTACTGCAAACACTCACAGAAGTGGTCAAGAATGATTTGATGTACACACAGGTTGTAAGAGACTTGATGCAAGATCTGATTAGGGAGGTTGGTTCATAGGTAGACAGCCTAACCGAAGGGTGGATACCTACTTACCTAGTTCCGCTGGATTTAGTAGAGAAAGTCCACCACAACAGACACCTTGCAACCTCCACAAACACACCTGGCTTATAGCTTAGGCTTTGCAATTCCAATTTTCGTCAATCCAGATAACTTAGAGATAGGATTTATGGTCAATCTCCATATCATCGAAAGAGCAAATGTATACAGGCTTAAAGCAGTGTTAAATGTTGGGGGTTTGGAAAGAGAATACACACGTACACCTGAAAACCCTATTACTCTTAGCTTACCATGATGCAGACTCAAAACTTTATTTAATTCCCAATTTAGACCTGTGCATCAAAACCAAGGACCTCCATTGGGTGTGCCCAAGTAATCCTTTTATTAGAAACGTCACGATTACATGTGTCGTTTAAGGGAGGGATCTTCTGAACAAAATTGTCAGGCTAAAGTGATTCTGAAGGATGTAGGAATAGAAACCAAGGTCGAACGTGCGGGTAATCGATGGCTTGTAAGCACACCAGTGACAGAAGCCTTTCTATCTTACGATCAGCACGACACACTTACCCGAATAAAATTACCCAACCAAATGATGTTCGTCTCTGTACCCCAGGGTGCACTCCTCCACCTCGGAGACATAATCCTCATCACCTTAATCTCGATCGATATGATACAGAAATTGAATTTATGGATGCCTTCAAAGGATATAATTTCAGTATTGATGCTAGTATTGAAGAACAGCTTGTAGTGGAAGGTACCAAACTAATTAAGTTCAGCCTCACCCCTGCAGAGTTAAGCTTTCAATCATTGTCCCCGTTGGCCAACGAGAAAACTAAGCGAATTAAGCTTACAGGAATAAGAAGGCTTATAAGTTTTCAACTTTACCGATCGAAGGCATGGATTTAACACGTAACCAAAAAAAAACCATGGAGTTTTCAAGGAGACGCAATTTTTCCTTTTTTTGTTCCAGTCGACTAGTGACAGTCTGTCATATTCTTCACCTTTCTGCCAAGGAGGCCACAAAGAAGGAAAACGGACCGTTCTTCTCTGAGTTATCAACTGACGCATGGAAACTCTTCACCCCCTTCGCTCTCTCCCTCTGCTCAGAGGAGACAACATCAAGTAAAATCCATTATTTTATTTTTATTTCGATTTAGAATCACCACTTATAGTCTAAAGTGTTTTGAATTGTATGTGCATTCCATTGTTTTTTTGAAACTTGATTGCTGTTGAATTTCGTAAGCCGCTGAGTCTCGCAAGTTTTGTTTTTACTGTTTGGACACCTGAACGCAGGTGCGCTGTGGAACTGAACTGCTATAATAACCTTATGGTGAAAATCATCAATTTTCTTTGTCTTCAACTTCTTGTTTTATTAGTTGCCACCAAAAGTTTTACAACCCTTTGTGTGCTCGGACACCACAGCGGTGGGGGATGTTTTTATGACTTGCAGTGTAACTAAGCCCCACTTTGGGAGTGGCGCTTCCAAAGCTTCTTTCAACACCATATTCCTCTTGTATTTTTGCCATAACTGCTGGTTTGATTTCATATAAACGCACTGCTGTTGTTTTATTTGGTTTAGTTAGATATTTTACCCTTTCATGTAGAACTTTGCATGTTTGATTAGGTGAAGATTATTGAATCGGAGAGTGGATTGTATCAGGCCTGTTGATTTAATAAATATTCACGTAGATAAAGAGAAGATGTTTGTGTTTATTTTGTGCAAGAGTGATTTGTCAGTCAAAATAAGGTTAAAGTTCCCCACATTTCGGCAGAAACGGTTGATTAAACAGTGACATCTAATCATAGTTATCAACTTTTCTTGAGAATGTAACACCAGAGGACATCTCTGGTTTCGATTCATAAATGAGGATTTTTGGTTAAGAAATAAATTTTCTCAAATTATGATTTTTAATTATAATTCTTGATAAATATTAATTAATCAATAATCATAATCCCAACAGAACTATGCCACCAGGCCTTCCTCATGCTCAAGGGCCTAGTGGTGAGCCATGTGAAACTAATGTGAAAAACGTAGGAAGTCCTGTGAAATCAAGCTTAATTCTAACATATTTGGAAATATAGGCATTTATTATCCATTTTAACAATACTGAAAATGTTTTGATGAACAATAAAAGCTGGAGAAAAGACCTTCGGTAAAATGTAATAAAGGAATAGTCAATTTCTGGGGAGGAATAAATCAGGACACCCCTACATTTAATCCCAGTAAATGGCTGAAATTGCCCACAGACATAGTAAATCAGCTGCACGTTTTTAGAACATGGTTACTCTGGATTTTGATCGAGGTTTACGCTGTGTTAATTTGTTTTGCAGCCAGCAGAGAACAACTGCAAAGAAAAATAGAAATAAAGCTAATAGAAATACAAAATAACCACAGCATTCATGGTACAACCAGAATACTAACATGGGCTACTCTTAACTGTTAGTGAGAGGGAACACTATGATGAGATCCAAAGAGCTGTTCTTCAAATTCAAAGTCTGTTGCAACTTAGGAGACTGGTAAGGGATTAAAGAATTTTAAATACCGCTTTACAGAATATTGTCTGCAAGTGGAGGACATTTAAAACTGCCAACATGGCTAGATGTACATTAGCTGTCCAAGCAAGTTTACCATGAGATCAGACATGCTTAAAGAAGTCTCCAATGACGAAAATGTCCGCCCAGGTTCTACTGTTGATGTGAAATTGCATGCCTCCACAGTTGGAAGGATACTGCAGACGTTTAACTGTCATGGTATGTGTGTAAGGAGGAAATCTCTCCTCTCCAAGAGAAGCACTAAGGCCAGACCAATGTTTGCTAGAAAGAATGTAAATGGAAGACGAAGTGTCAGCAAATTCACCATGAACAGGATGAGAAGTTGAGAATGGAATTTTTAACTTTTTTTGAGACCTGAAGATGTCCTAAAATGTACACCGTATCAAAATTGGTAATCGCTATTAGGGTATCGTCCTAATTTTTTCCACAGTTAGAAAATACATTTTTGTTGATATTTTTGTTTAATTAATAAAAAGTGTTTTATTTTTTTTTGTTAAGTAACTGCCATCATATCAATTGTCAATTTCAAAATTAGACATTAGTTTGTCTTTTTTAATAAAGTTTTTTTTTCTAATAAAACACAAAATATTAAATCAGGAATCCTGAATTTCCACTTGACTGCAAAGCCAGACAGGTCAATTGTTTCAATTTTCCATGTCTTAAACGTGTTTAGTGCACATCTATGACCTGGTAGTTGAGCTGTATTCATGCCAAAGATTGTGCATCTTTATGTACAAAGATGTTGTATAGCATCTGATATGTTATTTCTATTCTTATCTAAACCTACGGCCAACCTTGGATATTTTCCACACTACTGGTCTTGATACTAGTGGTTGCTTTGCAGCCAGAGGTTGGGCGATGCAGCTGAGACATGGAGCTCCTGCTTATTAAAATGAGTCAGCACAGATTGTTCAGGCTTCTGATTGGGATGACACCTGGGTACCTTTAAAGATTTCCCAGGCCATAGAAGGCAACCCTGGGACAGAACCAGAACTGTTTGGAAGGACGAGGTATCTGTTTTTGTCCAGGAGCAGCATGACAAGCTGAAGGGTGTCACAAGATGTCAAGATTTTTATCCTGCAACAACTTCATTATGGATAAGAGAAAAACAATGAATGGATTTAACCTACAGAGAGCTCCCAGGACAGCGTGGAAAAAGCCCTGCTAGTAGCAGCAATACTGCAGTGTCACTTAGAAAGTGCTGTAAGTAAATATCCTAAATTATATTTTGTAGGCCCTTAACATCCGTCAGTCAGTTATTTTCTACCGCTTATTCCATAGTGGGTTGCGGGGGAGCTGGTGCCTATCTCCAGCAGTCTATGGGTGAGAGGCAGGGTACACCCTGGACAGGTCACCAGTCCATCGCAGGGCAACACACAAACAACCATGCACACACTCATTCATACACCTAAGGGCAATTTAGAGTGACCAATTAACCTAACAGGCATGTCTTTGGACTGTGGGAGGAAGCCGGAGTACCCGGTGAGAACCCACACATGCATGGGGAGAACATGCAAACTCCATGCAGAAAGAGCCCCAGCCAGGAATCAAACCTAGGACCTTCTTGTTGCAAGGCAACAGTGCCACCAACTGCGCCAACATGCAGCCCCGCCCTTAACATCCATTAATACTAAAATGTTTTGTTTCTCATATTAGAACATGAGAAACTAAACATGTAGACATATTTTAGTATTAATGGCCCTTAACATCCATTAATATTAAAATATGTCTACATGTTTAGTTTCTCATGTTCTAATATTCTGCTTGCCCAATTCATTTCTTCAAGTAGAAACTCCAGAGGGTGGCTTCTTCAGTTCTTACTCTGAGGTACATTTCAACTACTGTCAAAGGTAACAATGGATAAGATGTCCAACCTCCAAGTTCTCACTGCATTTTGAAGCTGCAATGTGTTTGCACCTCCGAATTGTTGTGATATTAGCTTAACCCATGTTTTTGGTTCTAAAATAGTAAGAAGCTCTTTTCACAAAGCATTTCCAGAGCTCTGTAAATGTGGACACATCGATATCCTGTACAGCTGTGGGTTCTCTGAAATGAATCCCAAAGTGCAGGACAACAGGAAGTTTGGGAAGTCTCCCCTTCTCAATGATTTTAAAACAATAATGGTGGACAAACCCAGTAAAGCAATCCTGTTGTTGGCTGACCAAATATTTTAAATTTATATTTTGTATCTCACCTTCTGACTCTTCACATCAAACTTCGCATCGAAGTCTTGTTTTAATTCCTGGGCTGGCTGGTTGAACAAATCATACGTGACTATATCACACCCTTAACCACAGAGCCAGATTGTCCCTGGGGTGTGACTACCTTATTCTAACTACAGCGTCTGTTATGTTGAAAGACTTCATGGAATAATGTGATCTCTTGTCTGCTTTTATTCACCACCACAGAATGAAGATGCTATAATGTATTAGGAGACAAATGGCTGCATGAAGCCCAGAAACACTGATCCATAAATCCTGATGAATGTCATGTTCTGGTTAATCCAAATTTCATCTAAAAGAAGTTTATCCCAGTTCCAGTCCATTGACATTGTGGTGGGTTTTTTAAATCTCCCGCAGGCTACATTATGTTCCCTCCCTGCCATCTGTGGTGGTTATGATGGGGAGAGACTATGCAACAGGGACTACAAGGTTCATCAAAGTAAAGAGACTCCAGCTGCTGCACAAAATGCTAGGTCTTTTTTTCTGAAAGGTTTTGCAGTTGCATCATGGGGAAAAAAACAGATGGAAGTCAAGCTTTGAAAGGATTTATTTCATATTCCTGACATGTATGCAGACATTTTAGAAATGCAGACAAGAGTGTTATGATGAAACAGCCAAATCATTATCCAGAGTACTTCATAATATTTTATCTGCAGCAGAGAAGTCCATCATCTGCCTGTCTTGCAGGTTAAAAAGAAACTGTTTTCTTTGTTCCTATTCAAACACTAAAACAAAACTCTTTATGCCTCAGGATCAGAGCTGTTGCACAGACAGTATTTAAATGTCAAAAATAGCCAGTGGTTACTTTGGAAGCACTTTTCTTTGTGAAAGCAACCCTTCAAACTGGGCAAAGAACGCAAATTTTAAAGGTGAACGTGTTTTTGCACTTTAAAAAGCTGTTCTTTAAAACATGAGATAAAAAGTGCCTTGAAGGAAAGTTATTTTTCAATCTTAAAGAAAATGGCAAACCTGATCTAAGATTGATCTAATTGTCATCGAGTTATTTTTACTTCTGCTTGGGATATTTCTTCAATTTCCCCTTTTTCTTACATTTTAAAATACCTTTTAGAGCACTTTGTTGTGGCATTGCCGTATTGTTTTAACGTTTCCTCAGCTATTCTTTGATATAACTGGTATGGTTTTATCTACTAGCAGCAATACAAAATATTATTGGGTTATTTTATTTGAGTTTTTTTAATTTTTTATTTCATACATCCAAACATACAAGCACCATTCACAATAAAAAGTTTGACAGTACTATGTGTCAGTTGTTTACATGTATTTTTTCCCAGGTTTAGTCTTTAATGACTAAAATTGACATTCTGCCATTAAATGTTGATCATCGCATTTGTTGATGAAAATTAAAGATCATATTTCTCCTATTTTAGCTTCCCTTCATTGGCTCCCTGTTAAATTCAGAATAGAATTTAAAATTATCCTCCTCACATATAAAGCCCTTAATGATCTAGCTCCATCATACATCAGAGATCTGATTGGTCCATATGTTCCTAACAGAGCACTTTGTTCTCAGACTGCAGGTTTACTGGTGGTTCCTAGAGTCTCTAGAAGTAGAATGGGAGGCAGATCCTTTAGTTATCAGGCTCCTCTCCTGTGGAACCAGCTCCCGGTTTTACTCTGTGAGGCAGACACCCTGTCTACTTTTAGAATCAGAATCAACTTCATTGCCAAGTTTGTACAGACAAAAGTAATTTCACTCTGGTACTTACTGTATGTCATGCAATAAAATGCTAATTAATTACTTACGCTACTACTTGCAGTTAAAGAATACCAATGATAAAAGACTTCTACATGCTTTGCAAGTGGGAAAACCTGCAAAATCGTCAGTGTATCAAATACTTGTTCTCCCCACTGTGTGTGTGCCATTGAATTAATGAGATACAAACTGAGCTAATAAATAATTTTCATCTCTGACTTGTACTAGATTATATATTATATATTTGTGGGTGCCATGCTGAATACTGAACTCAGGACTGCTTGGGGATCCCTCACTTCTGACAAAATATTTTGTGTATTTCTGGGAGGGAAACTGAAAAATCTGACTTCCAAGTACAAAACCAGAGTACCCAAAAAAAACCCAAAGACCAAATCTGGGACCAATCAGGAACATTTTGCAAATAAACTAAATGTTGCTCAGAGAGAAAAATGATTTAGTTTAGTCAGTTTTCAAAAAACAAAAAAATAAAATAAAATTAGAAAATCATTGACTTCATTTTCACATATTTATAAAGACAAGTTAAATCTATGGTTCTTGTGAGAAAACAGCAGCTTAATGAAAGAACAAATGGATCGGTGGCTGTCTTCAGGCTTTTGCTCCACATTTTTCACGGCAATGCCAGCTCAGTCATGTGCTTACAGGCTTCCTAACGTGAAACAAGCAAATTACTGTCTGTGTTACACAATACAGGGCTGAAAAATGGGTTAGATGCAGTTTCCATTCATCAGGGATGTGTTACCCCTCCTTCTGCTCGTCTGGCTTTCCTCTTTTACAAGCACTCTCTTTGTTACACAAGTCTGTGTGTGTGTGTGTGTGTGTGTTTTCTCTCCTGTAGGAGTGAAGAAGACGAGTACATCAGATCATATCCCAGAACAAGCGCATGGAAAACAGTTTCCTACACCCGAGTGCCCCACCTGAAGCCAGAGGACACCAGTACATGGTTTTCCCACCATGGAATGGGAAGAACAGAATCATAGCTGTACAAAAAGATGAATGAGGAAGGAGCAGATATGGATTTTTTGCTTACATTATTATTTAAAAGGATCAAGTTCCTGAGACATTTAAAGCATCAACAGGGTAGTTTTGCAATGCTTGTTTTACAATCTGTTGCTTGGGGAACTTGACAGTATCACACACAGATCTGTAAATATTGGAGTCAAAAGCTGTTTTGTACTCACCTCCAAAGAGTGCTCTCAGTGACGCTGCTGATGTGAAAGTCGTACAGTTTGGTAAGAATAAGGATGACCTGCACAGAAAAGAGATTTCTACATTAAAATTTCATTTTTGAAAAGTTTAAATCAGTGGTTGTCAATCCTGGTCATAAGGACCCACTGCTCTGCATGTCTAGGTGTTTCCCTGTTGAAACACACCTGCCTTGAATGAACAGGTAATTAACAGGGTTCGCTTGTTCTTCAAGGTATGCTGGGAGGTATGCAATGATTTGAATCAGGTTTGCTGGAGCAAAAACACACAGGATAAAGGACTCTGAGGACCAGGTTTGAGGACCATTGATCTAATTTATATCAGGTCAGACTCTTGATTAGAATCTTCCAAAAAATTCATTTTCTAAGGGAGATCAGGTGATTTGGAGACAAATCTAGAATTTGATTAGCAGATGTGTTCAACAGAAATAAATGCCTTCTGTTGTATAATTAAATTTTAACCTTTAGGCAACGATTTTCACGCCTGGCAAACTAATTCTCAGCTGTCACTTCTCCATCATATTTCATTGACTGCTGTTTACCGACAGTCAACAACAGAATGAATGATCGGTAAAGTATTAAAAATGAGTTTTTCTCATAGAATCTTTGAATTTACCCTCAAGCGATCACTGTAAAGAAATAGAAGCAATCAGTTTCTCTGCAGCAGCTCAATGTTTCTGAATGTCAGTCTCATTTACAAATATGTAAGGTGATGCAACAAAAAGATGTTGATCTTGTCTTAGCCTTCTTTTGTGCAAGCAGACGTCTTCAAAATTGTTCCTTTATATTTTGTTTAGTTCTGTTTTACTTGTTTAGTACCAATTCCCAAAAAAACTAATCTAATGGATCTAATGGTTCTAATGGACCCATACAAAAGTTGAATCCAGTTCAATAAAATGCAGTTGATATATGAGATGAGAAAGATCTGCAACCTTCAACTGTGAGGCCTCTTGGAGCCCTCCACAGTAGCTTTGTTAACTGTGGTGTTTTTAATTATCTCCTTAGGATTTCCACACAAAAACACTACTGGTAGTACTGCAATAATAATGTTATGTCCTTTTCTTGGCAGTATGGCAAACATGTTTACCATTTTTTATACTGAAATTATAATCTTAATTTTATCCTGATTTTAGTGCATAAAACATGTCATTTAAAGGAACAATGACTTATCTGTTATAGATTGCACAAGTTTTCTAACTTGTGTGATGAGCAGCTAAGATTTATTAATTATATTCTTAAGACATCAACTACACTCTGTCCTGACCTTTTTTGGCCAGCTCATAGAATGTAATATAACCTCATCGATAAATTACACTCAGGTAAACTGCACTCTGCTACATCTTCAAAATGTAACAGCGGGATATCATGATCCCTGTATGCACATTTATCAGTTACCAACATAAATGCTTTTATTAAAAAACATTATTGGTATTATTGTTAGTAGAAGTATGAGTGTGTGCATGGTTGTTTGTGTGTTGCCCTGCGATGGACTGGCGACTTGTCCAGGGTGTACCCTGCCTCTCGCCCATAGACTGCTAGAGATAGGCACCAGCTCCCCCGTGACCCACTATGGAATAAGCGGTAGAAAATGACTGACTGACTGACTGTTAGTAGAAGTCTTTTCAATATTTCATCATTAGCACACACAGAATTTATTTTGTATTACATGATATTGGTAACTAATTCCAGTCAGAAACAAAGCATCCAGCATTAATATTGTTATGGTTTTATGAGAGAATACTGTAGGATGCTTTTATTAGCTTTAGAAAATATGCAAGTTCTGAGAAGAAAATAAGAGCTTAAGGCTCTTACTATGAAGGTTTACAGGAAGTTGTCTTACGTTATTCACTAATTTGATGCCATAAAATAGATGCTGTAAAACTATGTTTCCAGGTATAATTTTGCCTGACCTGGAGTGTACAAGTAAACCTTTGACTGGAAGTCTAAGTGGGTAACAAGTTAAACAGACAAACCAAAACAGCTTTACACCACAGCGATCTGGGTAATAGTTAACTTAGTCAGAGTAAAGCAGCTGGGAGGGGGGTGAGGTTTAGTGTATCTGTATGTAGTGAGGACAAAGCATCTTCAAACAGCCGTCCTTGTGCTGGTATAAGGTCCAAAATACAGACACATTTAAGACCTTGGTGCTGTTTGCCCAATTTACTTTCACAGCCTTCTACTTTTGCTGGTGGACTCCTCTTACATTATAAAAAAAAGTAATAGTATAGTAAGTTTAGAGGTTTTTAATGTTCATTTCATTCTGAAACTATAACAACAACAAAATATTACTGCATTTTTACCATGGTAGTCACTGAAACTAGCAGTTGCTTCATCACTACTACATACAGTACATCCCTGTTTATGAAAGCAATGTGTCTGAAAATAGAACCGCAAAGCAAAGAATATGTCTCATCAATAATCTCATAATCCTTAGCTTTGGCAGACTATCAACACATTCTATTCCTTTAAAATCTAATATTGTTTCAGACCCAGTAACAGAGAAAAGAAAGGCCAACAGTGCATGCTGCACTTGCCTTAACAACCAAAACTCAATTATACCCTTTATATAAAATTTGCATAAATTGAACGTTTAACTGTTAGAATATCTGTATGGTAAGTTTTTTTGTTGTTGTTATTTTTTACTAAGATATTGAACATTCATGAGATTCCTTGTGTTTGCAGTTGTGCTGTATGTAGATGGGTACATCTAAAGGTTTGGAGAAGACAGTTTTCTTCTATTTTCACTTATGCAAAGCATTTTATGGTAGAATCACAGTACCAGATCAAATCAATGACAACAGTGGTCAAACAACACAACTCCTAGTCATCACTAATATCACAGAAAAAGTGAAAAAGTATATATGTTAAAACACTCCAGTGCTGTAAACTTGTCTCAAACCCATCTGAGTTGCATACATAAGTCCAGGCTCTTTGGTGCTTGGCTGCATTCTGGGGTTCCTTATTTTCCGCTCCCTGCACACCTCAGGTACATTAGGTTTTCAAGCCCACTTCATAAAGTTTCAGAACTGGTTCTTCCAGTTGTCTTGCAACATAAAATCAGGTAACTGTCTCTCTGGGTCTATGAGTAGAACAAAAACAAATATAAAAGAAGAAAAAAAGGATCATTCTGCACACAAAGCATCTTAGGAAAAAAAACAATTTTATGTTGGGGAAAGATCAATTTAACTGTTCAAATATGTAAAGTAGTTTATCCAAGTATTAGATATTGCCTATTATAGAATGTTTCCTGCATCTCTTACTGACAGCACCATAACAATAATCCCCTCATGACCATAAACACTAATCCTGGAGTTAATTCTTTAAACAAAGTCACTGCTGGGGGCCATTTGCGTCTTTATGACTTTAAACAGTTGTTCAACTGGACTGTTTAGAGTAAAATATTTCAAGCTAGTAATGACTCATATTTTTATAGGTGTTATTTTATGATAGGATTGTAACTTTTGCTGTCTTAGCCATCTAACCTGTGGGTTCTGGTCACAGTCTTTTGTTCAACATCAGATGTTTGACATATTTTTCATATATGGCCGAAAATCATTCTTTGACCGCATTGCAGTATTATCTTTTAGAAGAGGCCATCTGAAACTTTTAATCCAATACTTTAAGAACAATAGTCATTGTGAGGACATACAGGGCCTTACAAAATTACTGACACCCTTAAACTATTTCACATTTTATCACATTAAAACCGCAAACGTCAATGTATTTTATAGGTATTTGTTATAATAATGAGGCCAATGAGGTTGAAGGAAAATGATCCATGAATTGTGCTTACATAAAACATATCTCCCATGGCAAACAGGCTCAAGGTGATGGGTCAGACAAAGAGTGGTTCAAGAATCCCTCATGAGGACCAAAATATTGAGGCACGTAATGTCGCCCGGTACGGCGGAGCCGGGGTCCCATCCTGGAGCCAGGCCTGGGGTCAGGAATCGTCGGAGAGCGCCTGGTGGCCGGGTTGCTCCTCGCGGGACCCGGCCGGGCCAAGCCCGAATGAGAGACGCAAGGCCATCCCCCAGTGGGCCCACCAACTGCAGGGGGAACCGTGAGGGACCGGTACAAAGAGGATTGGGTGGCGGACGAAGGTGGAGACCTCAGCGGCCCGATCCCCGGATGCTTAGGCTGGCTCTAGGGACGTGGAATGTCACCTCGCTGGGGGGGAAGGAGCCTGAGCTTGTGCGGGAGGTCGAGAGATATCGACTAGAAATAGTCGGGCTCGCCTCCACGCACAGCGTGGGCTCTGGAACCCATCTCCTTGAGAGGGATTGGACTCTCTTCTACTCTGGAGTGGCCCACGGGGAGAGGCGGCGGGCTGGTGTGGGTTTGCTTGTTGCCCCCCAGCTCAGCCATCTCGTGTTGGGGTTTACCCCAGTGGATGAGAGGGTCGTATCCCTGCGCCTTCGGGTTGGGGAGAGGTCTCTGACTATCATTTCAGCCTATGGGCCGAGTGGTAGGGCGGATTACCCTGCCTTCTTGGCGTCCCTGTCGGGGGTGCTGGATAGTGCCCCTCCCGGGGAGTCCATTATTCTGCTGGGGGACTTCAACGCCCACGTGGGGAACGACAGTGACACCTGGAGAGGCGTGATTGGGAGGAATCGCCTCCCCGATCTGAATCCGAGTGGTGTTTTGTTATTGGACTTCTGTGCTAGTCACAGATTGTCCATAATGAACACCATGTTCAAACATAAGGGTGTCCATCAGTGCACTTGGCACCAGGACATCCTAGGCAGGAGGTCAATGATCAACTTTGTTGTCGTGTCGTCAGACCTTCGGCCGCATGTTTTGGACACTCGGGTGAAGAGAGGGGCTGAGCCGTCCACTGATCACCACCTGGTGGTGAGTTGGATCCGCTGGAGGAGGAGAAAGCCGGACAGGCTTGGCAGGCCCCAAGCGCATAGTGAGGGTCTGCTGGGAACGCCTGGAGGAGCCCTCGGCCAGGGATGTATTCAACTCCCACCTCCGGGAGAACTTCGACCAGATCCTGGGGGATGGTGGAGACATAAAGTCCGAGTGGACCATGTTCTTCGCATCTAGTGTCGATGCTGCTGCCCGTAGCTGCCGCCGTAAGGTCTGCGGTGCCTGTCGCGGCAGCAATCCCAGAACCCGGTGGTGGACACTGGCAGTAAGGGATGCTGTCAAGCTGAAGAAGGAGTCCTATCCTCTGTGGTTGGCTGAGGCGGCTGACGGGTACCGTGAGGCCAAGCGTGCTGCGGCCCGGGCTGTGGCAGAGGCAAAAACTCGGGCCTGGGAGGAGTTTGGTGAGGCCATGGAGAAGGACTACCAGTTGGGCTCGAAGTGATTCTGGCAAACCGTCCGGCACCTCGGGAGGGGGAAACAGTGCTTCGCCAACACTGTTTATAGTGGGGGTGGGAGACTGCTGACCTCGACTGAGGACATTATTGGGCGGTGGAAGGAGTACTTCGAGGATCTCCTCAATCCTGCCCTCACGCATTCCGTGGTGGAAACAGAGGCTGGGGTTGGACTCTTTTCATCACCCAGGCTGATGTCACCGAGGTGGTTAAAAAGCTCCGTGGTGGCAAGGCTTCGGGGGTGGATGAGATCTGCCCTGAGTACCTCAAGTCTCCGGATGTTGTATGGCTGTCATGGTTGACACACCTCTTCAACAATGTGTGGCGGTCGGGGACAGTGCCTCTGGACTGGCAGACTGGGGTGGTGGTCCCCCTTCATAAGAAGGGTGACCGGAGGGTTTATTCCAACTACAGGGGGATCACACTCCTCAGCCTCCCTGGTAAGGCCTACGCCAGGGTATTGGAGAGGAGAGTCCGACCAATAGTCGAACCTTGGCTTCAGGAGGAGCAGTGTGGTTTTCGTCCCGGCCGTGGAACACTGGATCAGCTCTATACCCTCTAGAGGGTGCTCGAGGGTTCATGGGAGTTTGCCCAACCGGTTCACATGTGTTTTGTGGACCTGGAGAAGACATTCGACTTGTCCCTCGTGATGCCCTGTGGGGCGTGCTCCAGGAGTATGGAATCGGGGGCCCTTTATTAAGGGCCATCTGGTCCCTGTACGAGCGGAGCAGGAGTTTGGTCCGCATTGCCGGCACAAGTCGGAGCTGTTCCCAGTGCATGTTGGACTCCGGCAGGGCTGCCCTTTGTCGCCGGTCCTGTTCATAACTTTTATGGACAGGATTTCTAGACGCAGCCAAGGGCCGGAGGGGGTCTGGTTTGGGGACCAGTGGATTTCGTCTCTTCTTCTTGCGGATGACGTGGTCCTGCTGGCCCCCTCTAGCCAAGACCTACAGCATGCGCTGTGGCGGTTCGCAGCCGAGTGTGAAGCGGCTAGGATGAGGATCAGCTCCTCCAAGTCCGAGGCCATGGTACTCGACTGGAAAAGGGTGGCTTGTCCTCTTCAGGTTGGAGGGGAGTTCCTGCCTCAAGTGGAGGAGTTTAAGTATCTCGGGGTCTTGTTCATGAGTGAGGGAAGAATGGAGTGGGAGATCGACAGACGGATCGGTGCGGCTGCCACAGTAATGGGGGCACTGTGCCGGTCCGTTGTGGTGAAGAGAGAGCTGAGCCGAAAAGCAAAGCTCTCAATTTACCGGTCGGTCTACGTTCCTACCCTCACCTATGGCCATGAACTTTGGGTCATGACCGAAAGAACAAGATCCCGGATACAAGCGGCTGAAATAAGCTTCCTCCGTAGGGTGGCCGGGCACTCCCTTAGAGATAGGGTGAGGAGCTCGGAGTTGAGCCGCTGCTCCTCCACATCGAGAGGAGCCAGTTGAGGTGACTCGGGCATCTATACCGGATGCCTCCTGGACACCTTCCTCGGGAGGTGTTCCAGGCACGTCCCACCGGGAGGAGGCCCAGGGGACCGCCCAGGACACGCTGGAGGGACTATGTCTCTCGGCTGGCCTGGGAACACCTTGGGCTCCACCTGGAGGAGCTGGAGGAGGTGTCTGGAGAGAGGGACGTCTGGGCATCTCTGCTGAGTCTGCTGCCCCCGCAACCCGGTCCCGGATAAGCGGAAGACGACGAGTACGAGTACGAGTACAAGTAAAACACAAATCTACAAATAGGGCCCAGCATGTGTATTCAACCCCTGGTTAAATACTGTGTAGGAAAGGACAACCAGGCCCCAGTCTTACGAATGTACACTCTCTAAGGCTATGTATACACTGCACGTCTGAATGCTCAATTCTGATTTTTTGCTGAAATCCAGTTTGTTTGTGTGGTCATTCAAAGTAATGTGACCGCCATCAGACTTCAGTTTGAACGGTTCACGACCGACAGAAGGAGAATGTAGACGTCTCACAGCAGCGCACTGTACAGAAGTAATGATGGATGTGTGCGTCTGTGTTATTATTAACCTGTTGAGCAATGAGAGAAATAATGTTATGACCACATCATAGCAAGACGAAGAAAGTTAAGAAAAAGATAGTATAGCTATTAACAAAGGCCTTTTATGGAGCACTGACTGCTACTTCTGTGGAGAAGCTTGTGCGGATGCTAATAGGACAATAATGTGAAAGTTAGATGAAATACGACATGACCGTTGTCACTACTTTCCTTTTTATTGCCACAATTTATGACCCAGAAATGACAGAGTTTCCATAAAACTTGACACTACAGTTAATAGCAGTTTTTCCCAAAAGAGGTATAATGACTGCCCACAACAAAATACCTTCTATAGTAAATTGAATGTTGTCCCAACAGCAGTTAGTAAAACAGTACAACGTACAGAGTGATAAATTAGCATTTGGAATGCTGTGCTGTGCATAATTAGTTCTGTGTATCCAATTCTGTGTACTCAACGTTCAAACTCTGTTTTTTTCCGTCGATTTTCTTGATGCAGCACTCTGCCATCCTCGCCCCTATGGAAAAGTCCCATCCAGCAGAGTCTGCTCCCAGCTTTGGTCTTTTTAAGTCAGAGAAAAAGCAGGCGGGGCGCTGTGATAAGAAATGTGCACATCCTCAGAGGAAATCACAAGACATGAAGGTTGTGTCAGAATCAGCGGTCAGTTGTGATCCTCCGCTCCAAAGTGGAGAATCACAACTCTGCTCCACAAGGATGGAAGAGAGATGGTATGGGATAAACCAACTGCAACTAAAAATAGGTCGGTTTAACAGCTTCAACCATCTGGTAACTTCAACTTTTATTCACCCCAAGATTTAGCAAAAGATCAAAAACAAAACACAGATTTTGGGCTAAAAGTTTTTACTTTTACAAAATTACAGATATAATTCAGATTTTTTGAAAAAGGGTTTTCAGGAAAGGTAGTATGCATAGCTGTTTTAAATATTACAGATGTAAATAACCATCTAATGCATAGCGACTCCAGTGTTGGTAAAGCAATGCTTACATGAACTGTGATGAAGTTTATGAAGTTGGAGCTGCAGGAACTTGCTTTGGTAATAACCCTGATCTGAGTAGTCAGTTTGAGGATGTACAGAATACGGTGTGCTTGGAGACTGGCTAGACAGCAGAGCCGTTGACTGAGCTTTTGCTTTTCTTTTGTTTTAGATTTAAACACCTTATTGACACTCGTAAATAGGAAAGTGTTTCTTCCAGGTTCAGGGGGAGTTCCAGAATTACATGTTGCAGAGGTGGTGAAGTTTCCAGGGAGGAAGAAAGTATATCTACAGGCTCTGAGATTGGCAAGTTGTGGTGTGTGGTGCTGATTGGCAATCCTCTTGTTCTTTCTCCCAGGGAAAGATGGAGGTGGTGGAGCATTGGAGGGTGGACAGGCAGATGAGAGAATGGTGTAGTGGAATAGTCCAGCCAGTGGATCCAGGGGGGCTTGTTGGAGGAGTGGGGATTAGGAGAACAGAAGGAGACTTGTGATGAGTTTTCCAGAGAGTCTGAGGGCGAAGACTCAAAGTTCTTCGCTCAATAAGTAAGAACTAGCTGGCATCTGCCTCAGGCAATCCGCTCCTCTTTAAGCTCTCCCTGATAGGACCTTGACAAGCTCCAGCTGAGAGGACATACCTCCCTGCCTTTGACTGATCATGGCTTAGACCGGACCTGTATGTAACAACTACAGAGCTGTTATTTCCTGCTAATGTCCATCCTTTGCATAACAAGATGAAATACTTACAGCTGCAAGGACTTGAGCAGTGTTTACACTAACAAGTTGGACACTGCTGCTGTTTTTACTGTCTCCATAGCAACATCTCTGAATCCAACTGGGGTACTGGGTGGCATCCAAGCTGTGGTTCTTCTGTGAAAGCTGTAAGATAATGATGTGATGAATAGTCAAAAACTTGAGAACACCACCATTTTATCAGGTTAATGGTGGTCGATTACCATGGAGACTGGATGTAGCTGGTTGACTGATATTGCTGACCAGGGAGTTACACTGATTTCTTGGCCAACTCCTCCTGCTGCTTGGGCATAAATGACGTGACTTGTGCTGCTTTCCCCCCAACTGCTGTTAAATCTTCAACATCTGAAGGAAGACTTTATCAATATCTGTCAAGCAAGGCTACTGAACACAGTAAATATATTTGTAATGGGGCTATTAATATGTAACTCACAGCAGATGTCAATAACAACCAAAGAAATAGATATACAAAAAAACTAAAACAAAATAGTCCAAATTAAGTAAGTGGTATAGCTAAGAAAGCCAACAAGCCATCCATTCCACTTCCAATCAGTGCAAATTAAAATCAGTTGATTTAGTCTGAACAGATGGCTTATAAAAAGGTTTACCATGAAAACAATAAGTAATGCAATGACCGCAATGGCCTCCATTAAGGCTCACTGCACAACAATTCACAGCTGAAGAAAAAGCATTTCGTAGGTCAATAAAGGTTTGCTAAAGAACATTTTAACAAGCAGTGGATCTATAGGGGGGACATAGTCTGGTCAGATGAGACCACTGATCTCCTAAGGCTTCACTGCACAGACAATGTCTGGGGAAGAAATGGCAATAAACATTTTCCCAAAAACACAGATTGAACCATAAAGTTCAAAGGTATGAATATCATGGTGTGGGACAGATTTTTAGGATATGGTGCTAGCAGACCTCATATAATCGGGGGGTTTTATCCCAACACACAGCCAAAGAAATGTTTACTTGATTATAGATTTAAAAAAAAATTTAAATAAATAAATAAAAGTTGACACAATGTCAATCACATGACTCAAATCTTATTTAAAATCTATTGACAAACTAAATGTCAGCTAACATTGAAGATCTCCCTAGAACAATGACGTTTTGAAGACAGTTTATGTTGAGTGTTTATGAAGCGTAAAGTTACACCTTATCAATGCTTCTGACTAGTTTCTCTACACAGATGTTATGAGATTTTCAATTACTTCTAGTATGATTAAAACATATTTCTTACACAAAATTGGGCTGATTTGTGTTTATTTCTTTGAATGTGTGGAGTACTTGGTTTGGTGTGAGTGTAACGCAGATAGTCCCACTAGAAACATATTTACAGAGATAAATATTGATGTATTTCAAACATATTTTCTCTGCTCTCAATTGAGAGCAGTATTAAGGCACCTTTTTGCCTTGTCCATGCGCGATTTGACAGGAGCATTGTGTTGAGGGGAGTTTAAGTCAGCTTGCCTCTCTTACATCCATGACCTCGCTCAGTGAGGTAGTCACAGCACTGCATCAGCTAACTCGTGGAAGTCCAAGGCAGCTTCAGAGGTAGGGGGAGTGACGTAGTGATGACGTACAGTTTGTGTGACCAGTCAGCCGCAGGATTTACAATCATAAATAGAAATAATTTGCAACAAGAAGACTAAGAAGGTGAGTTATATCATTTAAACTTGAAGTATTTGCTCGGTCAACAACAGGATCGCTGGACTGGGTTTGTCTGCCGTTACTGCTTTGAAGAAATGGTTTGGGAAGACCTCTGATGAAGAGTTTATGCATAGTGATGACATTGATGCTGCATTATACCTCCTGTCATCCAGCACTGCTGGTTATATTTTTCAAACTCAAAGCTTTGCAGGATTTAGTGTTTTAAGAATGTGCAGAATGAGCTCAGATGTAGGTCTTCTTCATGGGTTTATTATGGTAATATTTTGTAAAAGAGGCATGGAAGAGTCCAAGCTTCTTCATCTTCATCTAAGCTGAAATTGTTAGTTGGTGCATGTGTACCATGTAGGAGTCTAAGTGCTCCTCTCCACATTACTCAACTTGGATTAATATGAACTATACCTTTGAGGCTTTAGGACATCATTTCATTAAATGATTTAGATTTCTATGCCAGCTTTCGTCATACTTGTCATTTTTGCATCCGTTGTTTCACGACAAATGTTCTTTTTAGATTAGTCTTTGTATCTTCTTGTTCTTAGTTTTGCCTTTCTCTCTGAAACAAGCTTCTGCTTATTAAATAAACCTGACAAGCCTGATGGTAGTCGTTTGGCTGAGATGGTTGTGCATATTCTTACTCCTGTGACAGAAAGCAGCAATCAGGCCAAACATGACCAAAATAAAACTCAAAAGCCACCAGTGTCTTGGAACCATTAGCCTCTCATACTGGTAACGGTCTCAGACCCACAGAATTTCAGGACATATTCACCTCTTGCTGACTCTCGGTTTATTGCGCTTTGATTCAGTCTGCCACTCGAAGAACCCTGGACAGTGCTTGCGGAGTAGGGTGCACCACATACCAGAGGGCCAATTCAACTTAGAGTATGAACATATGGTTCAGACCAAGAAAGACTGCAACGGCAAAGAAAAGCCAGAGCTAAGTAGGGAGAAAATGGATTATTGCCATTCTGAAACTGGATATCTTAGTCTTAGTTTCCAGTTTGTATCTTGTTTTAAGCCCTCTTTTTGTTTGCATCCCCCCCCCACACACACACACACACACACACACACACACTGTACTTGCCTGGTTACCTAGACACTTAACAAGGTGGACGAAAAACTTTACAAGCGTGACTAAATTCTCCATCTCTACTCAAAGACCAAGTCAAAGTGTCATACGGGGTTTTGAATAATGTTTCATGTCATCACAAACTAATCAGTCTTAATGACTTTTTTGAAAGAAAAAAAAATAATGAGCTCTTCTCTTAGTGAAGCAGAAGTTTAATTATGGAGATGACCTGAACAGTGTTGCTGCTGAAGTCAGGAATTAGGAGACAGCAGCACAGAAAGGCTGTTAAATTAAACCATGCCAAATCAAAAGTGGCAGTGCATTCATGCTGAATGAGAGCTAAGCTAATACACCACTGATGAGCACATTTTAGTAGGTGTCTCTATAAATATACATCAAACATTTTAATAGGGAAAGGTCACAAGGCGTAAAAACATAGGCCAGCGTAAACATAATATTTTAAACACACACTCACCAAACATTTCATGTGTGACACCTGTTCAGTTGTTTAACATCATTACTAATTCACCAATCAAATGGCAGAAACTCAATGCTTTTATTGATCAAGAAGTGACGATGACCACAACGCAACAATGCATCTGCATTGGAAGAAAGTGAGACATGGTTGTTGTCACTTGGTTGTTGGTGTAATACATAGAAAAGTAAAAAAAAAGGAAACATTATCCAGTGAGTGGCAATTGTGTGGATCAAGGAAGCTAAGTTTAGCCGTTTGTTTCCAGAATCTTGTTCTTTTGGTCATGAGCCATATTTAATGACCATAGGTGAGGCTTGGATTGTGATTATGGACTGGTTAATAAAGACAGGTTTGCTTTTTGACTCAGCTGTTTTATTATAATGACAGACCAGAGTTGTGCCCACCTTACTGCTTCACAGGCCCTGATCCATCTGTCCATCTCCAGAGACTGTTGAATCTGTGCCACAAAGAATTGAAGCAGTTGTGAGGGTAAAGAAGGTTTCCACAGGCATAGGCAAAGTATACCTAATAAAATGGCCATTGAGTATGTATTTTTAACTATAGTATAAAGACATTATCTTTGGAAAAAATCTCTTGAAAATATTCTATATTCATAAACTGTGGATTGTTTAAACTACTCTTTGTCCTTTTGTATTTCAGCTTCAGTGATTTTTAAGACATCTGTGATGCACACTCAGTTTTAGACAAAAAGGCTCTTTGCTCTTATTTATTTCATTGCTTATGTCATTGTGCTGAAGTACCAACAATAGAACAACTGCCTGAAAACAGGCTTTTAGTTGCCTGCAAACATCAAGACAGTCAAAAACCAAATGACAGCTGGAACTGATCGTTATCGAGAAGTGATTAAGCTTCCCCACCTCCCAGCAGTATGTCAACAGAGGAGCAATTACTTTATCAAACGGGGAGAGCTGTTTATGTGACGTGTCAACTGCCAGCAACAAAGACACCCGCTGACAGGAAGACAATTTTAGAAACATTAATGCTTTTTGGCTTTTTGGCTTGAATTAACAGAAAATAAGGCTTTTGATGACCTATGGATAAAAAGATAGCAAGATGGGGTTTTTTTCAAATAACTACCCAAATCTTAAAATAGAGAGTTGAAATGACAGACAGACTAACTGGTAGTATTTAAATTGAGAACTAAACTCATGCTGCTTGCCTTGGTTAGTATATCAAGTCTATTGGTTAATAATTTAGAGCAACGTCGATATGCACCTGTATATGCAATGTTAGTTATATATTTAAATAAAAATATGTTTTATATTAGGATTACAATTAACAAAATATAACAACTACTAATGTAAAACCCTTACTACTTCTATATTACTATATCCATTTGATCCAAATAATTGAACAGCTGTCAAGAATAAAATAAAGATAGGAAACAATGACCAACACTAATTCAATTCAATTCAGTTTATTTATAATGCCCTGAGTCACAGCATCTGTCACCTTAAGGCACCTTGAGGCAGATGAAGATTAAACCTCCTCACTTCCTTTATAAAGAATAAAATAAAGTTCTGCTACAATAAATTACAATAAATTGCTTCATGTATTCTTATTTTAATTAATTTTTTTTATCTTTCAACATTTTTAAGATAATTGTTTTTTAAATTACTGGCAAAAACCATTTAGAAAAGATTAACTTTTTAGGACTTTATTGACAGTAGCTTCAAAAAACTAAAAACACTGATGTAGTTAATGTAAAGGTTTTCTTTGACCTTTGTGTCTAGAATAAGGAAAAAAGAATAAGGCGAAAAAAGAAAAGCAATGTGAACAGTTGGATAATGTTCGCTTGGCAACAACCACAAACTAGCTAGCGCCACCAAAGTTCAAAGTGTTTATAACCATGTAACTCTGTAGCCTGTTGAGGCGAGATAGAAATCAGGATTAGTAAATGGAAGAATAATTACGAAAATTAAGGTCTGGTTGCATAAAATAGCACAGGAGGGACGGGAGGATTTAAAAGATTCAACACCGCACCCTTTCCTTGTCTGCTCATATTGATTCATAGCAGGTTAGTCTCTGTTACTGTTACTATCATTCCTGAAATGGTTTACTGCTTGTTGAAGATCACTAGGCCTATGCTTGGGCTAGATCTAGTTTTAAGCCTACTGATACATAAAAAAGGTGAGCTGGAAAACTATTTTCAAATTTTAAATGGCTTGATCACAAAATTCTAACCTATCTACACAAACATTCAGAAAAATCTAGACAGTAGCTGTTGATTCTATCGCTTTAGGCATGGTGGCTACATGTTGAATTTAGATTTAATGCAGTGTAACCACATTGTTTTCAAACTGAAAACAAGTGGCTGCAAGTCTTTGCAAACTTAAATCAAACAAGAGTAATTTGTACATTGCTAATAATAACAGTCACAATTTCCTTTATGTGGGCCACTAACATATTTCTGACCCAACTGGACGTAAACTGGTTTTGTGCTTCACTGACGATACAAATTAGTTCTCCATATCAAGTATAAAATGGTTTGCAGCACCAATAATTCAGTCTGCATTTGCTATTTGGCATCTGATGGGTCTGGTTGACATATTTCCTGTCAAGTTTTATTTGAAAATCACCTCATCCACCTTTAATGACTATTTTCACTACTTTCTCCAATATTGCTGAATGTGTTGCCATGGTTATGGTTATCCTCGTTGGGTAGAGTTCAGTGTTATTGCGGTACTTTATGTAACAGCATCACAAACACCCTTTTGTAAAAATACAACATTGTAATTTTTAAGGACTGTACTGCCTAAGTCAGCAGCTAGATTACTTACTTTAATATCTGATATGAATAAGATCATCAAATTTGGAAAATACCACAAGATGGCTAAGAACACCATGGTGCTTAGTAATGTACAAGTAGAACATTTTACTTTACAGGTCTGTACTGACTGTAACCCTAAAAACATTAGTGTTTGTCAGGACAGAGACGGCAAGTTGGCCATAGACCAGGTGTGAGAGTGGCACTGAGAGTCTGCTGTATGTTCTAGAAAAAAACTGATGGGTTAGCATTGAGGGAAAGTTTCAGTATATCAGATTGTACCTAATTCTTGTTTGAGGATGGTTTTTGTACCTTCTCTACATGCTATCCCACAAACTCTGCAGTGCTATAAGCTTTAATGGTAGCCTTAAACAATGTGAGGATTTGAACTGGAATGGCCAAAACTCATTCGGGGAAAATTCTGCCGTGTGTGCTATGTTAATTTCTCACTCTCTGCTCCATACTGTGCAGTGAAGGCTAATGAGGATGGCACTTGCATCAAAGGTGCATGAACAGCACCCAAATACATTATTATGCACATATAAATACACTCTACGATGACAAAAAAGCTCAGCTAGCCTTGGGATATGAGTGCTTCTTATCTAGCATCGCACAGACACAGTTAAATGAGACAAAAATGCCAAGGTTTCAGTCAAACATCAGCACTCTAAATGTTTTACTCATAACTAGTATATGCCATCAGCAGATCAAAAGGAAGGTATTAAACATACAGTAGGGTACGTGTTTTTATCAGTGCATCAAGGCTGAGTCAGGGAGGGGTTTACAGTACTCCGCCCCTGGACATCACTCCTCTTCTCTCCTTTCTACCTCTCACTCCATTACAGTCTTTCTTGGCTCCACCATGAGTATCTACATCACTTTAGGTTTTCTCCTTCTCTGTATGCCTCCTTCCATTAATTCCATCCTTCATCTCAACGCCTTCCCCATGTTCCTCTGAGCTCTTCTTCCCTACCTGTCATATCTTTCTGTTTTTCCTCTCAGCAAAATCCCCTTTATCTCAGTTTAACTGGGCTTGTCTTTCTCCTTTACCACCTTTTGCTTCGTTTTACTCAGTCTTCTTGCACATACCTCTTATCTCTATTCTCTGTAGTTTCTCATTCCTGTTGTTCCTTACCTTCACTCTCTCCTTCCCCCTTTAGCTATGTCTGTCCTTCCCAGGATCCCATCATCTAGAACTTCTCTGCCTTTAGGTCTCTCATCTTATTTTGAGCAAATAAACGTGTCCTCAGCAGGAGTAGCTGAACTGAACATTAGGCAGCAACAGTTTTGATTTAGGCCATATTGCCTAGATCTAACCACCCTGGGTTGCATCTCATTGAAGATGGCATAAGTTCTTGACAGAAAAAAGTAAGGTCTGTTGCACCCAAATTAAGTTTTTTATAACCTATTTCCTTATCAAATAAAACAAAATAACCTCTGCTTTATGCTTAGGTGTGGAAGTTCACCTAAGGCAGCTAAAAGCCTCGTCATTCCTCTAAACGTCTTTGAACGTAAGGCGATTTGACCTCGCAGTAAGCACGCACCCCCATTCCTCCTATTGTTCGCTCAGCTAAAAAACTTTTCTTCTGGAAGATTTTCACCGCAGCATTTCAGGGTATGATTATGCAATAGTTTTGAACTGTGGTAAAATGAAAACCTAATCACATCTGAAAACAAACCTTTTAAAATAAATGTGTTAAGAGAGAACTCAGTGTTGTGTGATGTAGCTTCACCATCATCAGCATCAGTCAAGACATATAAATATCAGAACTGGTTTTGTATAAACCAGACTGGAAGCTTCTGGAACGGCCCTGACCTCATCCCTACTGAATATTGGTGAACTATGTTTAAAGGCCAGGTCTGTGTCCGGGAACCAACCAATTGAAATGAGCTTTTTCAAAAGGAGCATGTGCTGCAGATGCAACTTACTCAATCATAAATGGTGGTCAAAGCATATTTTCAAGCCTGTATGTATAATTTTAAAGTTGGGCATTTAGAAATAGTCAGTCAGTCAGTCAGTCAGTCATTTTTTACCGCTTCTTCCATAGTGGGTCACGGGGAAGCTGGTGCCTATCTCCAGCAGTCTATGGGCAGGAGGCTTGGTACACCCTGGACAGGTCGCCAGTCCATCGCAGCATTTAGAAATACATCTAAATAAAATTAAAATGTGTACATCTCCAATTCCTTGTTTTTAAATGTTTTTAAACTTGTATGTTATTTAATTATTTCATTCCACCCTCATGCTAAACCAAGACAAAGACAGAGACAAATGCAACATTTTCATAACTGTTCAGTATTCATTTTAATCTTTCTACTTGATATCTTTTTAAAAATGAGGTTCCCCATCTGGTCTTTTTGCAACAGACTTGCTGGTTTGTGTTTGACCAGCTTGAGCACCTGGTATCTCCAGTGAGCTGGAGGATCAATGTGCAACTACAAGGAAAAGGAAAGGTCAGATGATCAACCAATCAAGTGGCATGCATGGGAGGAGTGAGGTTGTAAAGCAAATCTGTTTTATCTAACCTTTTCAGTACAGATAAATCTGTCGGTTATTCTCCCTGTAGCCCAGAAAAACTTTTAAACGCTGCTATTTCACATGGGCACACTGTATCTTTCCCTGAGCTTCAAAGACTTAAGATAGAAAGGTTACCATAACAACTGCTGTCTGAAGAGCAGCAGAAAATGCTTGGAGAGCTCCAGCCATTCCGGATCCAAAGTTTGTAAAAGTCCATAAGAAGCCCGCTGCTATCATCTTCAGAGAGGATTTATGATTTGAGGAAAATACACTATGTCAAGGAATATGCGAGAATGCATAAAACTACCTACTGCAGTGTTTAAGTGGTTCTTCTTACTGTACTTTCTGATGCATTGTTTTCAGCTGGCTGCCTGTATGCAAAGCCTGACATTTTTCATGATATTGAGCCATGGCACCATGTGGCTGGACAGTTCATCCAGGAAATAAAGAAATCAAGTCACTGGAGAAGTTAAAACTAGATTCTGGAAAATCTCTTGAAAAACATTTAAGATGGGCACAGCGCTGATGGTGTAGGGGTTAGGTGTGCGACCATATGCAGAGGCTGCAGTCCTCAAAGTGACTGTTGCGGGTTCGAGTCCCGGACATGTCGACATTTGCCAAAAGTCTACCCCCTTTTTCTGTCTGCCTACTGTCAAAAAATAAATAAATAAAGGCCACTAGTGCTGAAAAAATATCTTTAAAAAACAAGGAAAAACATTTAACATGATAAAGAATATTCTTCATTGTAGAATACTTGAGATGCCTCATTAAGACCTAATTGGTTAAAATAAGTATATACATATTCAAAGGAAATCAACATTTTGTAGAGCAAGCACAAATAAATAAAATGACTATAAAGTCTTTGGTTACTTGGAGAATATTTTCATGATTGTTTTAATTGTCCCGGCTTATATCCGGCTGTTGTAGGTATTTCATGTAGGGCACAAGCACTGCCATTTTTCTTTATCATGACACATCTGCCTCTAAGGTCATCTCCTGATGAAGCCAAGCAAAACAAACACTCTGGCTAGGAATAAGGTCACCACTGAAGGGTTAGGGCATAACACAGCATATGCCTGGGCACAGGGAAAACCAAGCCCACACAGAATCATTGACTTCTCTCCATCAAAACACAGAGCAGCAACAGCTAATAGAAAAAAATTTAGAGTCAGAATTTTATTGGCACACAGATACAGTCTCTGCAGACATCAAAGTAAAGCTAAAAAGACAACCTCACTGTGGCAAAGAATATGTTACTATAATAATGTGTCTTTGACTTGAAAAGGAGCAGCAAATTCCCTCCAACAGCATCACATTTGTTTTATTTTTACTTTACATCTTATCATTAAATGCACTGGAGAGTTCATTTCGTGTTAGCCCACAGTGACAATCTGGAATGCGTTCAAACAATTTCCATTTCTCTGAGGGAACTATTTTTATAGATTGTGCAGCTACGCATGTTCACTAATTAGATAACAGAGATGTGTATTTTGGAGGGAAGTGATACCTCATGCTGTAAAATGGAGGCACAGTACGAGCTCAGTGTGGGACTAAAGCGATGCTGTCCAACATCACCTTGTGTATATGTGCAAAACTGTTTACTAAAGCATAACAATAAATCCTGTTTGCCAAGAAAACAAGGCAAAAATTTCCAGAGGGATGAAAGAAACAACAAAAAGTCTGGTGCAAACAGAAGGTGATCACAAAGTGAAAATCCTTTTCTTTCTTCTGCATGAGGAAATATGAGTTTGCCCAAAAACTATTTTTAGTTTTGTCTCATTCTAAGGAACCCAATATAATGTATCCTTTCATCTTGTGAAGTACAGATGTATCCATACACCCCAAACACTCAGGATCACAACACAGAGTTCTGGTACAGAAGAGAAACCAATACAGCCCTTTTCCAAGCAGCACTGTGTATCTCATTCAAAGGATACCAAGACATTCTTAGACAAACAGGAAATATAGTACCTCAAGTGTGTTTTAGATCTGCCCTGGGGCCTCCTCCCAGAAGGACCCAGGAAATCGGCAATGGGAGGGTTCCAGCATGCATCCTGCAGATGTCTGAACCACCTCAGCTGACGACAGAGGCGACTGTGGCTCAGCAGAGGCGACTGTGGCTCAGAGGCGACTGTGGCTCAGTAGGAAGAGTAGTTGTCTTGCAATCGGAAGGTTGAGGGTTTGATTCCAGCTTCCTCCTGCTGTATGTTGATGTGCCCCTGGTCAAGGCACTTAACCTCAAGTTGCCTACCAATCTGTGTATTAGTGAGTGCGATTGGGTGAATGTGGCTCTAGTGTAAAGTGCTTTGAGTGGTCTGTATGACTGGAAAGGCACTATATAAATTCAGTCCATTTACCCCTTTCGATGGAGAGGAGCAGCATCTCTATTGCAAGTCTACCCTGGATGACAGAGCTCCTTATCCCATCTCTAAGGCTGACCAGCCACCCTACAAAGGAAGCTTGTTTCATACTCGCACAATGCAGATAGAGCCTAAATCCATCCATCTCCTGGTCCAGCCTGCTATGATTCATGTGTAAGACACAAAAATACTTGAACTCCTACCTTATGTCACTGGCCCATTGAAAGCAATCTACCTTTTTCCATTTGAGAAACAAGTGGAATCACATTTTCTCAGCCAAAATGAAATTTATTTGCTCATCAGGTTTCATGTTATATTGTGAACAAGTTTATCACACTGACATCTGTTCAGACGTTCTTTAACTGTTCCTTACAAAACCGTTTAGTTTGGTTTAGAAGTTGAGAACTGTGTATTTATTTTCCAGCATTGGAAACTGTAAGGGTTGGTAGATATCCATGGCTTGCTTTGGATTCAGATTTCTGATAATCAGCATTTTTCCCGGCTTATTCAGAGAAATGAGCCATTGTGATTTTTGCACTTTACTTTTAAATCTACATGGCCTGTCTTTTGTGCTGCTGCTTGTTGACTCAACAGGACATAGTGGACAGCAGCCTAATGAATTGGATTGAAAGTTTTTAACCCCCACAAGTTTAAAAACAAGGTTATTATCTCATAGCATTTTAATATCAAAATAATAAACATATTCATGACAAGGAAAAAGACCAAATAACTCAAAATAAACTTCCTGGAATTTGCAGAAGTAAAAACAGTACTTTTTATTCCACTATCCTAATACAGATCTTGGTATATTTTTACTTGGTACATGATGATTGTAATCAGCACTTCTGGCTCATTCCAAGAAGGTTATTGGGTAAGATGACTGTAAAAAGAAAAACAAAAAAAACAATGCATAGATGTCTAAATTTGTGAATGACATGAATAAATTGAAGATTTGTATTTGTGCCTTGTTGTCGACTTATACATACATGTCACATCATATGTTTAATCTATGAGAATACAAGTTTAGAAGTTACAAATACAAGTTACAAACTTACAACTGCAACAATACAAGTACAAATCAAAATTTACAAGTACGAATATAAAACCCATGATGAAGCTGTTACACTCCTTACCCATTTGTGGCGGTAATGCACCCGAAAGTTGTTAGCCAACCCCCGTTAATCAAGAAGAAGAAGAGGAAGCAGGTTTTTTGCTGTTCCCCTGCAAAGATCTGTGTTTTATGTTTTGTGTGTTTTTTTTTAAACTGTTTCAAATCAAGAATCAAAGTCTTTTTTCAACTTGTGTCATGTTCATTTTTACCTGACGTATATCAGTCAGCCACCAAACATTGTTTTCCAACACATCGGGTTAAATTATAATCTTTTATTACGGATATAAAAGCATGGAAGCTCACTCTGCTGGGCAGGAAAAATTAGGCTTCCCGAAAAGATGTAGGCTTTATATTCTGGTAGATCACATTCTAATGTAAAATTTAACACATTACTGGATTAACAAAACGTTTTTCTTGGAGCTAATGTTTGATTGGTAATGTCTGTTTGTATGTTTTTTTCTAACAATAATAAGCTGTAGCAGAGTATTATATAAGTACTTTGCATATTCCTCTATCAAACATGCTGTCCCTGCAACGTATGAGAACATATTTCTACTGTCTCAAAAAGAGAAAAGAAAACATTTTAGGAATATGAAAGGGGCATATAATATGTAATCTTTTATTACCCCATGGGACAGGGGTTAACCAATTATCTTATGTTTTGGATCATCCTTTCCTCACATCATACTATCTGTGTGAATTGGAAGACAACAGATTTGCCAAAGTTATAGGGGAGGAGGACTTATATCTCAGCCATCTGACATATTCTGTTCCCCCCCTCTAAGTCTGGCATAAAAAGAGCATCCAAATTCTCAAGACCTATTATCCATGATGAAAGGAATAAACACAGCAAAACCCACAAGACCAGTTTTTTATTTTTTTATTATTCTTTTATTCCTGCTGTGTTGGGAGCGACACAGGGGGAACAGATCTCCGCAGGGGAACAACACAAGACCGGCTTCTTCTTATTTAATGGTTGATGGTTATTAACAGATGCATTACCGCCACCAGCTGGTAAGGAGTGTAACAGCTTCATCCGGGGTTTTAGATTTTTACTTCTAAATTTATTGTTACAAGGTTGTTACTTTGTAACTTGTATTTGTAACTTCTAAACTTGTATTCTCACAGATGAAACATCTGGTGTCACATGTATGTATAAGTTGACAACAAGGCACAAATACAAATCTTAAATTAATTCACGTTTATTTACGTACATTTAGAAATGTAGACACCTATGCATATGTTTTTTTGACAGTTTTCTTACCCCATAGAAAGTCCTCAGTTTGAATCTCAACAGAGGACTTCGTGGAGTTTGGTTGTTCTCTATGTGCTCTCTGCTTTCCTCACACAGTTCAACAGCTTTCCCCCTTAGGCTAGTGTGTGTGTGTGTGTGCATGTTTGTTCTTTTTGTTTGTCTCTGTGTTACACCCACAATTAGTTGGCAACCTTTCCAGGATGTACCCTACCCCCCTACCCCCCTACCCCCCTACTCCCCCCCCCCCAACCCCATCCCCTTTTAGCTCATTTGTTTCTTCAGTGAGCTACATGATCTTTAAGAAGTATCTCACATATGCAGAAGCAGAATCAGAGGTGTCTGATCCTAGGTGACTGTTGGCTAAAATCTATTTTCTGGATCTCCTTGGATGGGAGGAACGATGAACTATAACGGTTTCCTTGAGCTCAAACATCCAGCGTCTTTTCAACCTGGACTAGATGCTGACAACAGGGGAATGAAATAAAATCATACATCTGTAATATATCATAAGTATTCTTATGCATTCATTTCTACATCGTCTCCTATGCATTTACTGTTTTTAAGTAGATGCAGATAATTATAAAATGAACCTGCATCCTTGGACATTTTTTTTGATAAATTCAGACTTGTTTAGGTAATATATTTTTTCATCTAATGTTCTCCTGTAATGATGGCAGATTTGTGCACAGGCAGACAGAGAAGAAGAAAGCACAAAGCCCCTTTTGATAGCTTTTTTAGTAACTAGCTGAAAAGCTCATTCTTGGTAGGTGAAGAGTGCCGTATTTCAAAGAAACAGAAAGAAAAGCTGAAAGAGCTTTGGTTTCTCTGCCGCATTTTTACTATTATGGCCCTTTCTTGAAATAGTCTTTATTTTCATTGTTGTTGAATCAATCACTCATGCAGAAGGATCATGTTTCTCATTAATATCTGAAATGCTGAATGGTATATAGGTTGTATGTTGAAAATGATGATGGGTATTTAGTACTTAAAGAATAAACAGAGAATGGAGTATAGTTCAAATTGTCCTCTTCTACACTCCATTGTGCAGTAGATTAGTGTAAAGGCTTTTCTGATCCTTACTGTGCAACATTATTAAGAAATCCAAACGTTATTGGAACAACTGAGGATCAAACTTTATACAGTAATGTGAAATTTTAGCAACACCTTCAGAACTATTTTTTTAATTTGACTAAATAATAATAATTGTCTAAAAGTATGAATTAAGATCTATCAGTAAGTTTCTATAACTGTTCTAATCATCTTTTTTTGTAATGTTTTTAATTTGTATTTTTTAAGAAAAAAAATATATATAGATTACTGGATTTAGTTTAGATTTTAGTTTTTACTGTGGCTTTTTTTATGATAGTTGAGAATACTTTGTTTGCACCTGCATTTCATATGACCTTTGAAGGACTGGCCATCGTAGGTGTTTGGTATGATGTTCCTACATTGCAAAACTGAAATATAAGTAACTCATTTTTTCTTAATAAGTGTATTTTCCCTTGATTTGAGCAGGTAAGTAAGACAATTTGCCAAAGGCATACAATGATTATATTTAAAATGAGAATAAAATTCAAGTGCATAATATCTAATTATCTGATTTTAAGGGAAAAATACTCATTCCATTGGCAGATCATTTTATTTGCCTACTCAAATTAAGGGCAAATACACCTATTTAAAGAAATTTTGACTTATTTTTAATCAATTTTTACACTCTTCAGCTCAGAGTGTTGTTGTTTGCCAGCCAATAATAAGACAATCTTACATGCCTAAATACTATAGAAGCCAACTGGACTTTTCGCCTCTCATCCAAAAAGGTTCTTCAGTTCTGATCATGGATTCAACAGATACACAAACGGATGGCCTAACACAAAATAGAGAGCTCATCAGGTCAACACTAAGTGGTTCATCTACAACTCAAGGATAAGACACATTCTCTTGAAAACAACAATGTGTGGATTTTGGACAGAGGAGGAAGATGTTTCCTGAGAGAGGCGGATGAAGCCATCTACTGTATGTTAAACATTAAAAAACCAAACAGACTAAACAGAGGAGGACACCAATGATGCAACCTTCTCTCTTCTCCCCAGTAGGTTCTACAACCAGTAACAATTTTTGGACATGTGAGCAAAACATTGTCATGTGACTACAATCATACACTTTAGGTCTGAGTCAAACTCTTAAGAGCTTTTATCTAAATCTGGGGACACACTAGTGGATTTCCTGCTCATTTTTACCCCTGATTCCCAGTCCAGTAAAACTCTCTGCATTAGTTGGAGACAGTCAGCAGGGCGAGTTGACAACTATATCTAACCTTATATAACTTTATAAACTAACTCAATACTACAGGGGTTGGACAATGAAACTGAAACACCTGGTTTTAGACCACAATAATTAATTAGTATGGTGTAGGGCCTCCTTTTGCGGCCAATACAGTGTCAATTCGTCTTGGGAATGACATATACAAGTCCTGCACAGTGGTCAGAGGGATTTTAAGCCATTCTTCTTGCAGGATAGTGGCCAGGTCACTACGTGATACTGGTGGAGGAAAACGTTTCCTGACTCGCTCCTCCAAAACACCCCAAAGTGGCTCAATAATATTTAGATCTGGTGACTGTGCAGGCCATGGAAGATGTTCAACTTCACTTTCATGTTCATCAAACCAATCTTTCACCAGTCTTGCTGGTGAAAGATTGTCATCCTGATACACAGCACCACCTTCAGGATACAATGTTTGAACCATTGGATGCACATGGTCCTCAAGAATAGTTCGGTAGTCCTTGGTAGTGACGCGCCCATCTAGCACAAGTATTGGGCCAAGGGAATGCCATGATATGGCAGCCCAAACCATCACTGATCCACCCCCATGCTTCACTCTGGGCATGCAACAGTCTGGGTGGTACGCTTCTTTGGGGTTTCTCCACACCGTAACTCTCCCGGATGTGGGGAAAACAGTAAAGGTGGACTCATCAGAGAACAATACATGTTTCACATTGTCCACAGCCCAAGATTTGTGCTCCTTGCACCATTGAAACCGACGTTTGGCATTGGCATGAGTGACCAAAGGTTTGGCTATAGCAGCCCGGCCGTGTATATTGACCCTGTGGAGCTCCCGATGGACAGTTCTGGTGGAAACAGGAGAGTTGAGGTGCACATTTAATTCTGCTGTGATTTGGGCAGCCGTGGTTTTATGTTTTTTGGATACAATCCGGGTTAGCACCCGAACATCCCTTTCAGACAGCTTCCTCTTGCGTCCACAGTTAATCCTGTTGGATGTGGTTGGTCCTTCTTGGTGGTATGCTGACATTACCCTGGATACCGTGGCTCTTGATACATCACAAAGACTTGCTGTCTTGGTCACAGATGTGCCAGCAAGACGTGCACCAACAATTTGTCCTCTTTTGAACTCTGGTATGTCACCCATAATGTTGTGTGCATTTCAATATTTTGAGCAAAACTGTGCTCTTACCCTGCTAATTGAACCTTCACACTCTGCTCTTACTGGTGCAATGTGCAATCAATGAAGACTGGTTACCAGTCTGGTCCAATGTAGCCATGAAACCTCCCACACTAAAATGACAGGTGGTTCAGTTTCATTGTCCAACCCCTGTATCACATAATGATAAAAAGAAGCAAAAATTAAAACAATTTTTTAAAAATAAAATCAGTCATTTTACAAACCCCATAATACCATCACATGAACAAATGCAAATAATAAATAACTCTCACCATGAGTATAACAAAAACAGCCTAATCATATTTCTGAGATAACCCTAAAGTAATTTAAATTGCACCACTTTAATTTTATGGTGGAGTGGAAAAGAATCCCGGAGAATATCTGTTATCACCACCACCTACTGGTACGCCTGTTTTTCCATTAAACAGTTGCCCTCATGAGTTTGATCCTGTAGTCTGGCCTCCTTTAACACACACATTTATCTTTTCTAGAGGAGTACAAAGACCTGAGTCCCAGTGGTGACAGTTTCTTTTCTCCCAAACTTGTCACACAAGCAGAAGAAAGATTGGCAGCTGATTTCTTCTAAATGCTCTAGATTCAGCAGCAGTGCCAGCAGGGCAACACACAACAGCCAGGTGGACCACATGTTTCCGGCCACATCTTTAAAAGATCCTCAATGAGTCTGATTCATTATTAACCTGACTGCTTCCCAAGTCGTGCTTCTCAGGCCTAAGTAAAGCTAGTGGAGTGGATACACTAATTATCTCGTCTAACCAGCAAGAAATCCATAGCTTCCTTTTGCTGAATGTTAAATATACAAAAAAAAAAAAAAAAAACACAGTGGGCACTGGGCTGATGGCTGAGAATTTGTAAAGGTGTTGAATGTCAATTTAATGTTGGGTTTAAAATTGTTTGTGACTGAAAGAAAATCTAAAGCAGTCAGAAAGTTTTTTTTCCAGACTGAAGCATTTTGTGCTTTTTGCCAGAGGGAACCGATGGTCTGTGGCTCACAAGTGACAGACACCCAACTGTGAAATGTGTTCTGTATATGACTTTTTCTTATGTTAAAAGGGAAAAATGGTCACCTTTTCTTTTGCAAATAAGTGTGAAAAATAAATTCACAAGTGGAAGGAGTCGAGAGTCTGGGTGGGAAATATCCTCAGCTAAAGATTTCACTCTGCCTTCTTTTGTATTAAAGAGTCTAGTTTAAATTCAGACACGTGTTCATTTATCACAATCAAAACTGCTGGTGTTAATTATCAGAAAGTGTTAATCACCCTGAGAGCTGTGGGTCTGATAAACTAATCAGTCATGTTCCACAAACGTTATTCTGAATAAGCTTCTTCCCCCATGTAACCACAGATACATCATTTCATATTAGGGCGACATAATGCTTTTTATTCTTTAAACAAGTGACAGCAATTAGTAGGAGGCTGTCATTTTCATTTTTACATTCTTCTTATTCCTTTCTTTATTCTTCTGTTAATGTGTTCCAGTCTGGTGGTGGCAGCAGCGGCAGCACAGAGGCGAAGCCAGGCAGCGAGCTTTAACCAGAGGGCTGTTCATGTGTCATTGCGGATCGTCTCAGAAGTGACACGATATGAAGGCGGCAGGACACCTGATTAACACCAGGCTCTAATCTGAAACTCTTAATTACATTTTTTTTCCTCAGCTCTGAGACCAGCTTCTGTCTCCTCACGGTACATACAGATGGGTCTGAATGAGGCGGGGGGATGGGCAGCAAAGAGCTGCGCGCGGACTGATAACACTTCACCAACAGGTGCAGGTGCACCCAGCTAGACACTGCGGACACACTAAAAGCATCAATAGTGAGCTGAGCATAATTAAAATTGCAATAAGTTGTCCATTCAGGGACATTATGCCATCCATCAAGCACTTGAACCATCGGCACAAGCCAGCTCTCTGATGGCTCAGCAGCTGGTTACTCTGACATCTGCTGCGACAACACTGCTTTAGCAGACACTTAAATGTGCTGCTGATGCCACTCTGCGCACTATCCATTATACCCTCCACCTGCCCCATCAACCATCATCAATGTGGCATAAATAACAGAAAACAAACTCATTTTACTTTAGAACAGTAAAAATGCTTTTTAAAAGTTTATGCAGATCCTTGTGCTTCTTTTCTTTTTGTTATTTGTTAAGGAAAAAAGCTCAGTGCAAAACGTCACTGCAGTGGTGTTCTGGGGAGACAGTGCTGCTCTCTGGGCCAACGGCTAGGAGTGGAACCTCAGAGATTCTGCTCTTCCCAGGTCACCATCAGGTGCCGTCATTGACAGAAGTTTTAACTTTGTGCTAACAACAGCAGGGTAACAACTAAACCCGCTGGTGCCATGTTATGCACAACATTATTCAGTTTGACGTGCCGAGCGTCTTCACGACCAGGGCCTTTTTAACGAGTCATTCCTGACCAGAGACTCCTGACTGAGGCTCAGTTCTGCAGGTCCCACACCAAAACCCCACAGTAGAACCCCGCACAAGCATGCTGATGCATTTCTCACAACCACACTTCACAATGTTTTATTATTTAGAGCAGCTAAGCCTAACTGACTTTACAAAGAGAGTTAACACATCTTATTAAAATGTATATAATGTTGTACAATACTGTGCAAAAGCCTTAAGTCACCCCTAATTTCTTTATATTTTGCTTCCAAGTGGTCAGACTTTGTTGTAATCTTAAAACAACATTCAGAAAGTCTGCAAACATTTTCTCAAAATCTTTGAATGTTTTTGTTAAACGCTTTTCCAACCTTGTACCTGACCACTTTAGTATCTTGTACAATCTGCAATTAGAGGATGGATGGATGGATTATGGTTTTATGACCTACATAAGTAGAACTTGGTAACTGGGGTATAAGATGTTAATTTATCTAAAGAACACAAAAAGAACCCCCAGGACATATGTAATGAGTAAACCTAAAAAAGAAAATGTTGCCTTTTGTCTAAACAACATGGAATTGTGATGGAAGTTCATTCTCCTCAATGATGAGTGTCAACTTGATCCACTACAAGGACCAAATGGAGTAAGAACTAAGGCCCTCCCAAACATCTTGGGAATCCAGTTCCTAGACTTTAAACAAATAAATGTACAGACTAGCCTGGCAAATTCACACAAACACTCATCAATGTTGGTGCAGTGCTCCAAATCAAGACAGCAATTACTGAATCCGGTGTTTAAACAGCTGTCATTTTTGCTTTGTTTACCTAAACATTAGTGAACATTAAAATTATATACTATAACAAAATTAGACAACAATATAAATTAACATACTATAAACACAATAGTAACTTGCGTATGTGCACTGAACTATAAATGGTGAGACCCTTATGTAGAGTTGCTACAGATATTTATATGGCAACAAATGTACAGGTCCTTCTCAAAATATTAGCATAGTGTGATAAAGTTCATTATTTTCCATAATGTCATGATGAAAATTTAACATTCATATATTTTAGATTCATTGCACACTAACTGAAATATTTCAGGTCTTTTATTGTCTTAATACGGATGATTTTGGCATACAGCTCATGAAAACCCAAAATTCCTATCTCACAAAATTAGCATATCATTAAAAGGGTCTCTAAACGAGCTATGAACCTAATCATCTGAATCAACGAGTTAACTCTAAACACCTGCAAAAGATTCCTGAGGCCTTTAAAACTCCCAGCCTGGTTCATCACTCAAAACCCCAATCATGGGTAAGACTGCCGACCTGACTGCTGTCCAGAAGGCCACTATTGACACCCTCAAGCAAGAAGGTAAGACACAGAAAGAAATTTCTGAACGAATAGGCTGTTCCCAGAGTGCTGTATCAAGGCACCTCAGTGGGAAGCCTGTGGGAAGGAAAAAGTGTGGCAGAAAACGCTGCACAACGAGAAGAGGTGACCGGACCCTGAGGAAGATTGTGGAGAAGGGCCGATTCCAGACCTTGGGGGACCTGCGGAAGCAGTGGACTGAGTCTGGAGTAGAAACATCCAGAACCACCGTGCACAGGCGTGTGCAGGAAATGGGCTACAGGTGCAACATTCCCCAGGTCAAGCCACTTTTGAACCAGAAACAGCGGCAGAAGCGCCTCACCTGGGCTACAGAGAAGCAGCACTGGACTGTTGCTCAGTGGTGCAAAGTACTTTTTTCGGTTGAAAGCAAATTCTGCATGTCATTCAGAAATCAAGGTGCCAGAGTCTGGAGGAAGACTGGGGAGAAGGAAATGCCAAAATGCCAGAAGTCCAGTGTCAAGTACCCACAGTCAGTGATGGTCTGGGGTGCCATGTCAGCTGCTGGTGTTGGTCCTCTGTGTTTTATCAAGGGCAGGGTCAATGCAGCTAGCTATCAGGAGATTTTGGAGCACTTCATGCTTCCATCTGCTGAAAAGCTTTATGGAGATGAAGATTTCATTTTTCAGCACGACCTGGCACCTGCTCACAGTGCCAAAACCACTGGTAAATGGTTTACTGACCATGGTATCACTGTGCTCAATTGGCCTGCCAACTCTCCTGACCTGAACCCCATAGAGAATCTGTGGGATATTGTGAAGAGAACGTTGAGAGACTCAAGACCCAACACTCTGAATGAGCTAAAGGCCGCTATCGAAGCATCCTGGGCCTCCATAAGACCTCAGCAGTGCCACAGGCTGATTGCCTCCATGCCACGCCGCATTGAAGCAGTCATTTCTGCAAAAGGATTCCTGACCAAGTATTGAGTGCATAACTGTACATGATTATTTGAAGGTTGACGTTTTTTGTATTAAAAACACTTTTCTTTTATTGGTCGGATGAAATATGCTAATTTTGTGAGATAGGAAATTTGGGTTTTCATGAGCTGTATGCCAAAATCATCCGTATTAAGACAATAAAAGACCTGAAATATTTCAGGTAGTGTGCAATGAATCTAAAATATATGAATGTTAAATTTTCATCATTACATTATGGAAAATAATGAACTTTATCACAATATGCTAATATTTTGAGAAGGACTTGTATACGAAGTCAAATACAACTTTAGTGTAGTTCAAAATGCTACAGTTTTTGTGTATTTAGAGCACAACCTACAAAGTTGGCAAGGCAGTCTGAAGGAAATAAAGTGTACTTTTTTTAAGAACCCAGAATACTAGGTTCTAACTAAGTAGTATAAACATCAAAGAAAACCGATAACAAAACAATTATTTCAACTAGTGCAAGAAACGAACTACTTTCAATGAAGGACCGGAGGTACATCATCACTCTGCAGTGGTTCTGAGCCCAAAGTATGTTTCAGGTATATGTGAGCTGCAGCTTCAGTTTGAGCTCCATACTACAGGCTAGTGTACAGGAGTATGAATTGCATGATCGGATGTAACTTGATACTTCATGTAGGACTGCTTTTGTCTGGATAAAGGAGGATTCAATCAAACAACTGGCCCTGCACCGTTTTTCTTGATTGGCAGACGAAGTTATTCAGCTGGATAGTGTCATCATGAAAAAAAAAAAACAGACTCTCAGACTCTCATTTTAGAATAAAACTGCTGCAGTTAATAAAAAACGTCTCAACAATACTTTCTGTTATTGGGAAAAAATAAATATGTAAAATAAATTTTTAATATTATAAAAGTGCACGATTATAAATTGGGATCCAAAGCTGACAAGAATTCCGTTTTCATGGTTTCAAGTGGCAAACTTCCTCTATGTTTTATCACAATATCACTGATATACCAATGACAGATGAGCCGGTTCCAGTAAAGCCCACTGCAGTTCAGAACAACTATCCAGTTGGTTGTCCAGACTGAAACTAACAAAATCAGTTGGATCTGAAAAAACACAAGAAGATATTTGACCCTAAAAACTGGTCATCTCAAAGCAAAAACACATTATTTATAGGAAATCTGATTTTCATTTTTTAAACAGAAGAATCAATTAGCCAACATTAACTTTATGCTATTTCCACATGAAATGACTTGGAGTCATTTCTATAACTCATGCATGACACTGAATGATTCAGCTTTATCACACGGGAGAGTGATAAAAAGACTTTTCAAACAGCCGTTACATATCTTGCCAGGCCTCAGTGCAGTTGCAAGAGGCTCTTCATAAACCAATTAGATGAAGAAAAGGTCACGCAACAGCCTTGGAGAAAAAGAGATAAAAGCCTGATTGTATTGGCTCAGTCGCTAATTTTGACCATCACACGTTCCTCTTATTCAGCTGAGGATGGATGAGGAGCGATAAGTCGGTGTGCTCGTTTTGCTATATTTCAGAATTTTGCTGATATAAAGACCAGATTTATCAATATGGACGACACACCAGATTGCTGGGTTCATATGATGCTGAATGTGTCTAAAAGATGAAAGTTGATCCCAATCTATAATAGAAGTTTATTAGAATAACAGGAGACATGAACTGAGTAACAACTAGATGATATAAAATAGTTGACTGTTTAGAAAATCCCTAGCGTTGAAGCTACTGCAGACCATGCATATAGGTCTGATATGCATGGTAAAGTAAGTAAAGGAATGCACACCTTTTAAAAGTTTAAACATTAGCTTCATCTGTCTACAGAATATTCCTCAAAGTTTTGAGGATTATCAAGATGTTTTTTGTGTGTGTTTTTATTGGTCAGCAATGATTTTTGGCCCTTGAACTTTCCCAATTTCAGTAACCAGCCTTGATTGCATTTTGTATTCACTCAGGTTAGCCTTGCCTAATATAAAAATTAGTTTGATGACAGAAAAAATCTGCTAGGAGGCAGACCTTTTTTATCCTCTCTGTATGGTTTGGAGATCCTGGAAATGAAGGCAGATAATCCACTGGACTGACTAATTCAAATTACTTTATTTATATAGTGCCAATTCACAACACATGACGTCTGAAGACACTTTACAAAGTCAATTCAGTCAAATAATACAGATTCTAAGTCAAGTACAGTTATCACACAGTGCAGTCAAATTCAGTTAACTATTCAAATTTGTTTGTTTTCTATCTAAGGAAACCCAGCATGTCCTTCAGCATCTAGTCAGTGACTTGCAGCATTCACTCCTCCTGGATCAGCATATTGTGACACTGAACAATTGCTTGCATGACGTCACTGACTTGCAGCAATCCCTCATAGAGAGCATGTAGCAACAGTGGAAAGGAAAACTCCCCTAATGGGAACCCAACGTTTTCTGTGGAAGTACATTCGAAAATGACTAACGTGGGCTAAAAGTCATAGTTTTTGTGAGTATTTCATGTTTTGCCATGTACCTTTTATATGTATGAACATTTTTGTGTCCAGATTAAAACATGGCTGTATAGCTGCCATTATATTATTTGTTAGTGTTTAATTGCTTTGGCCTCTACAGTAATCATTCAGCTGCACCATCCTTTAATCTGATGAGTCATCTTTGTTTTCAGGGTGAGAAAAAAGAAAATTCACTCCTCATCTCCTGTTGTTACAGCCCAATAGAACTGGATGCTTAAATGTATGAAGTAAATACCATCTGTTGCTGCGAAGACTTAGGACCATTAGGTCTCATCAGGATGCTGGATCTGAGATTTCTGTGGTTTTCCTGGTAACACTTTTAGCAAACATAACAAAAGGAGGCCTATTTATTTTGCCTCTCATTAACCAAGGCACAGAGGATACAGCTGAAGTATCTCTTATTTCTCAAGCAAGTAGGATGAGGAACACAGCTAAAAAAAAGCACCCAGCAGGACAAGGTTCTGTTGCCATTGGAGATATTGTTGTTGTTGCATGGGATAAAAAAAAAAAGATTGACGCAGATCAAGCCGAACGAGGCAGGAACAGAATATGTATATGATATTTTTCTGGGAAGGGATTTGATCTGCACCAGAGAAAGCTCTTTGAATGCAAAATTACAATTATACCATCTGCATTTAGAGACATTTTAAATGCATGATGCACAGGGTCTTCTTTCATAAGCAAAAGGAGCAGCCTTTACAGAGATTGGAATAAAATAGTTAAAAGTGTACTTTCCTTGTGTGCTATGGTAATAAACTTGCCTCACCTTGCTGCTGCTCTCTTTGTGTCTATAGCAGGATAGCTTCACTATAAATAGGGATCTTCAGAAAAGTCAGGTAATAAATGTGTTCGGATTTTGGAATGAAGAATAATGCCTTTGCAGTTAAGTCTCTCTGATGGGCGGATATATCATAGAACCTCAGCTTTCATCATCAACTTGGAGGATTATAGTGCAGAGCAGCCAGCTGTCTGCACATTTTAGATCAAGTATAATTCAGCACCGGTGAAACTCTCAGGCTGTTAAAAGGAGACATATCTGCACTCTGTTCCATCTCTAAATCCATTTTACTCTTGCCCTCCCTCTTGTATATTTTCCTGCCCCCATATCGCCATCGCCTGCCCCCATTCCTTTCATGCTGTCTGAAAGTTCAGGCCTTTCATTGACTTTGCTGACTCTCAGACTCTGAGGACCACTGTAGTTGAGTCTTCCAATACTGAAGCTGACATCTCTTCTCAATTAAATCCAGCACCTTGCCTGCAGACTGTGATGGCCAATTAGTAGTAGAATTTTGTCCTTTTTAGCAGTGCTCTGAGCTTTATGTGAAACTAGACTGTTCTGAATAAATTCAATGTGAGTTTTTTCTTCTCAAATCGAAAAATGATTTTGTTTTCAAAAACTTTACCTTAATTAAAAATCATTTTTATCAACAGTTCAACATATGAATCTTTAAAAGCAATTTGACCTAAAGGATTAGACAAACATGACTCCTTTAGTAAATTATCTCTAAAGTTGAATGCAGGCTACAAACACATTCATATTCAGCACCATTTGCAAAAAAGTGATAATTTAGAGAACTTTTATTGTTATTAAGCAACTATTTTATGTCCTCAAGAAATGTACTACGACAACATAAAGAAATATTACTGTATAATATACCTGACTCTACACTGATAAGGCATTACATTATGACCTAATTATGACCTTGTTTGCTGCTAAAAAGAACACTGACCCATTGAGGCATGGTGTCTACTGTGATTTGACATGTTATGTTTGTCAAGTACATCCCACAGATGGTCATTTGCACTTAACCTGGGGACTTTGGAAGGAAATTGATCACCTCAAATCCATTGTTGTGCTTTAGGCAGGGCACACAGTCCTACTACAGGAGGCCTTAATCACCGGGGAAGGGAATACCGTTTCTATAAAAGGGACACCGTGTTCTTCTTCTTGGTCCTTGTGGGTCTGCAGATGAGTGTGGCAGTGATGGGTTGGATTTTTCTGGAAGAGGTTCTCTCGTTTCATTGTTACCTTTGTTTGTAGCAGCAAGGTGGAGTTCCTCATTCTAGTGGACAATGGCTCTTCTTCTCTTGGGTCTACAGCTCTTGTTTGTTTTGGTGTAATCTTTATACCTTTTCTTTTGACCTAATTTTTCTACATCAATAAGCACAGAAATTGTTTTGGGAGATGGAAGTTAGTTATAGTGTTTACAAGGGTAATCCAACTGAGATAGTGTAGGAAGCGGTGGCAGTGATGGTATGAAAAATTTTATGTTTACCTTTTCTGACTGGCAAAGCGTCAAGCTCAATAAAAAGAAGGTTCTGAGTGTGTGTTTAAATATACATGTGTTCATCTAACTTCTACCATTTTGGACGTTTACAGGTATATAAAATTTGGATGGACTTAAAATATATGAATAATCTTTGAAGAGTATAATCTTAAATAGTATCTACGAATATTGGTTTGATAATCTTTTTGTCCTCAGAGGCACCTGGTTAGTACCGTAATACTAACAACATGACCTCTGTTGTTTGCAGCAGAGATAAATTAATTCACAGCTTAAATCATTCCCTCATTTCTAACTTTGCTCCCTGACCACTGTACAGTTAAGTATAGATATATTAACGCAAATGTTGTTTTTTAAATATATATTTGGATAACGACTTTGTCAGCTGATGTGTTTAAACTGACTCAAGGTTTTGATCAGGACATTGACCTCATAGTGTCTGAAAAAGGGACCACAATTAAAAGTACAGTCTTAAGTTTTGCTTGCTGACAATTGAAGCAGAAAAATATAAGAATAGGAGAAGCTTCGATGAAAATTCAGTGAAATAAAAAAAATATATATATACATATTTATAGACGTCCCTCTCCCAGACACCTCCTCTAGTTCCTCCGGGGGGAGCCCAAGGCAGTCCCAGAGGTAGCCGAGAGATATAGTCCCTCCAGCGTGTCCTGGGCCAGTTGGGCAAACTCCCATGAACCCTCGAGTACCCTGTAGAGGGTGTAGAGCTGGTCCAGTGTTCCATGGATGGCCAGGACAAAAACCACACTGCTCCTCCTGAAGCCGAGGTTCGACTATCGGCCGGACTCTCCTCTCCAATACCCTGGCGTAGGCCTTACCAGGGAGGCTGAGGAGTGTGATCCTCCTGTAGTTGGAACAAACCCTCCGGTCACCCTTCTTATGAAGGGGGACCACCACCTCAGTCTGCCAGTCCAGAGGCACTGTCTCCGACCGCCACGCAATGTTGAAGACGTGTGTCAACCAGGACAGCCTCACAACATCCAGAGACTTGAGGTACTCAGGGCGGATCTCATCCACCCCCGAAGCCTTGCCACCGCGGAGCTTTTTAACCACCTTGGTGACTTTAGCCTGGGTGATGAAAGAGTCCAACCCCAAGTACCCAGCCTATGTTTCCACCAGGGAATGTGTGATGGCAGGATTGAGGAGATCCTCGAAGTACTCCTTCCACCGCCCGATAATGTCCCCAGTGGAGGTCAGCAGCCTCCCACCTCCACTGTAAACAGTGTTGGCGAAGCACTGTTTCCCTCTTCTGAGGTGAACGACGGTTTGCCAGAATCTCTTCGAGGCTAACCGGTAGTCCTTCTCCATGGCCTCGCCGAACTCCTCCCAGGCCCGAGTTTTTGCCTCTGCCACTGCCCGGGCTGCGGCACGCTTGGCCTCATGATACCCGTCAGCTGCCTCAGGAGTCCCACAAGCCAACCACAGCCGATAGGACTCCTTTTTCAGCTTGACAGCGTCCCTTACTGCCGGTGTCCACCAACGAGTTCAGGGATTGCCACCGCGACAGGCACCGCAGACCTTACGGCCACAGTTACAGGCAGCACCATCGACAATAGATGCGGAGAACATGGTCCAATTGGACTCTATGTCTCCAACATCCCCCGGAATCTGGTCAAAGCTCTCCCAGAGGAGGGAGTTGAATACATCCCTGGCCGAGGGCTCCACCAGACGTTTCCAACAGACCCTCACTATGCGCTTGGGCCTGCCAAGTCTGTCTGGCTTTCGCCTCCTCCAGCGGATCCATCTCACCACCAGGTGGTGATCAGTGGACAGGACAGCCCCTCTCTTCACCCGAGTGTCCAAATCATGGGGCCGAAGGTCTGACGATACGACAACAAAGTCGATCGTTGACCTCCTGCCTAGGGTGTTCTGGTGCCAAGTGCACTGATGGACACCCTTATGTTTGAACATGGTGTTCATTATGGACAATCCATGACTAGCACAGAAGTCCAGTAACAAAACACCACTCGGATTCAGATTGGGGAGGCCATTCCTCCCGATCACGCCTCTCCAGGTATCACTGCTGTTTCCCATGTGGGCGTTGAAGTCCCCCAGCAGAATAATGAACATCTCAGAATCATGTTATACCTGAAAGTCAGTTTTTACCAGTATGTTCACATAAACTGCCCATCTGTCATATTACCCTCTTTGTAGCCCTCAGAACCTGACCCAGTTAGAAACCTGTATTCAGTTTGCTTATTTTAGCCCCATTTCCTGTAGTTGTCACAATTCGCCTCTGTTAGGTTTTTGTGTTTTGGTTCTTTGCTGGTTCCTCTGCACTTTCCTGTTTGCGTTCTTCAGTTGCTGTTGTGTCAACATATTCCTTGTAGATTTGGCTCATGATTTGTTCTTGTGTTTGAGTGCTCTCTGGATTTATGTGTTTATATTAAGTCTAGTCATTGTTTACTTGTGTTCTGGTCACCTCCCTGCTTTCCATGTTCATCATGTTAATTAGTAGTCCTCTTCCCGTATTGTGCAGCCCTCGTCTCCCGGCTGTTTCATGTTTCTCCTGATTGGTTCCCCTCCTAGCTCATTGGTTCTACTTGCATTTCCATCAGTATTTAGTATTCCTGGTTTTCATTGTTCTCCACTGGATTCTCTGCTCACATACCTAGTTCTACGTCTCTGTGTTCTTGCCTGTTACCCTGCATGCGTTCCCTGTTTGTTTTTCAGTTGTTATTAAAACCTTATCAACTCACCATGTGGCTCCCATCCTCCTGCCTGCATTTTGGTCCTGCTCCACCACACAGTAGTACCTACTTGACTCAACTCAACTCCATACCACACCTCAATACCAGTTGCTTTTGTAGAATCTACTCAGTCAGGGTAACAAGCAAGCCGAGTGAAGCTGAAAAAAAGACATCAGAAGACTGCCGGTCACTGATTGGATAGGGGGTGGTTTCAGTGGTCGAAACTTTTAACACCTGTGGTCAAATGATGAGGTGCAGACATTTTTTTGCTTGGTGGCTGATGAGGAAATACAGATGGAACAAAACAGTGGTTTGTCGCATGCAAATCACACTGTGTTACTTTCTGGGCTTGTTTGCTATGACAACCACCTATGACCTGGTTTGCTATGACAACTTACAATGAGGTGTTAACTCCATTGTAATAGAAAGCGACCTAAACTGTGTAGAGCTGAGTCAAGTTGAGGCAATGGGTACTAATGGAAAAGAGTTCAAATATTTTAAACAAATATCTGCTAAAAGGATTTTTCTAATAAACTTAAATACACACGTTTTATTGACAGAAAAACAATTAAAATAAAATAAGTCATTACGTTTCTCAAAAGAATTTAAGGTTATAGTCAACTAATTGGTATAACTGCCTATTCTCATATCTGGCAACACATCTTTGTTAAAACTAAAACATTGCAAAATTATTGTAGATCTGGTGTTAGATTCTATGGAACAGACGTGTTAAATATGATTTGTGGGGCTTTAAAGACATATGTGACTTTTATCTTCCAAGCTAAAATAAAAACAAAAAACTGTATAAAGGTTTAAGTCAACACAGAACTGATAAGATCCTGCACAGGCCAGTAGAGAAGTAAGTGAATACACAAAGAACAAGAAAAAAAATATTTTTAAAACATGTAGTGTCAAAGAAAAACAAATCTTACATGAATTTCATTTTATGTTCAGGTGTTATAGAAATGAGAGCTAAAAGTCTGGCTGTTGGCCTAAAGGGGGTTGTTGAACTATGGTAAACAGAGGAGAGTTATGTCTTCAGGAGAAGACAAACAGCATTTAATTTGGTGCCGGGAGCAGCCATGAATCCTTGTGTCTTTATGTGGCAGAGGAGACCGAAAGCACTACATGCTGGATATAAATCCAAGGCAACAAGACTTTATGTAGATTCTGAAAATCAATTAATCAAAGCTGATGAGGTCTGTCAAAAAGAATGTTTAAACCTACACTGTGGTTGAAAAGTGTCTTTTGTCCCCCTGAACTGAAACCGAGGTGCAATTCTCCTAAAATCAATGCTTGGTTAAAGCTTTCATATGTGAAACAGTTCAGCTCTGCAATACTGCAGAGTGCTTTACATATCAAATCTGACCTAAACTATTTTTGTGTGTAAAAATACACTTTCTATAGAATCCAAAGAAACATTTTGGTGTTTTTTTGTTTACTGGCCTGGAATTTGCTATGTACAAAAAATAAATCAAACTTTGGTCTTTTATTCATCCAATGCACTTCATGTATTGAGATGCTATTTGTTTACAGACGGATCTCTGTGGATATTGCCTTTTCAGTCCAGTAGCAGCAGGAAATTGAACAAAATAAAAACACTGCTTCCTGATTATATTTTGCAGAACCAAAGAGCAAGGAGAGATTATATCTAAATAAAATTACATCGACACTGTCAAAGCCCACAAACACAAGGATGACATGAACACACACTCAGCAGGCATTTGGGTGGTAAGTTGTCTATATATATCTATATATAGTGCTCAAAAAAATAAAGGGAACACTCAAATAACACATCCTAGATCTGAATGAATGAAATATTCTCATTAAATACTTTGTTCTGTACAAAGTTGAATGTGCTGACAACAAAATCACACAAAAATCATCAATGGAAATCAAATTTATTAACCAATGGAGGCCTGGATATGGACACACACAAAAAATTAATGTGGAAAAACACACTACAGGCTGAACCAACTTTGATGTAATGTCCTTAAAAGAAGTCAAATGAGGCTCAGTATTGTGTGTGGCCTCCAAGTGCCTGTATGACCTCCCTACAACTCCTGGGCGTGCTCCTGATGAGACAGCGGATGGTCTCCTGAGGGATCTCCTCTCAGACCTGGACTAAAGCATCCACCGACTCCTGGACAGTCTATGGTGCAACGTGACGTCGGTTGATGGAGCGAGACATGATCCAGATGTGCTCAATCAGATTCAGGTCTGGGGAACGGGCGGGCCAGTCCATAGCTTCAATGTATTCACCTTGCAGGAACTGCTGACACACATGGAGTGCGGTGCGGCCCTCCAAAGAAATGCCACCCCACACCATTACTGACCCACTGCCAAACCGGTCATGCTGAAGGATGTTGCAGGCAGCAGATCACTCTCCACGGTGTCTCCAGACTCTGTCACGTCTGTCACATGTGCTCAGTGTGAACCTGCTTTCATCTGTGAAGAGCACAGGGCGCCAGTGGCGAATTTGCCATCCTGGTGTTCTCTGGCAAATGCAAAGCGTCCTGCACGGTGTTGGGCTGTGAACACAACCCCCATTTGTGGACGTTGGGCTCTCATACCATCCTCATGGAGTCGGTTTCTAACCGTTTGTGCAGACACATGCACATTTGTGGCCTGCTGGAGGTAATTTTGCAGGGCTCTGGCAGTGCTCCTCCTGTTCCTCCTTGCACAAAGGTGGAGGTAGTGGTCCTGCTGCTGGGTTGTTGCCCTCCTACGGCCTCCTCCACGTCTCCTGGTGTACTGGCCTGTCTCCTGGTAGCGCCTCCAGGCTCTGGACACTACGCTGACAGGCACAGCAAACCTTCTTGCCACAGCTCGCATTGATGTGCCATCCTGGATGAGCTGCACTACCTGAACCACTTGTGTGGGTTGTAGAGTCCGTCTCATGTTACCACGAGTGTGAAAGCTTCACCGACATTCAAAATGACCAAAACATCAGCCAGAAAGCATCGGTACTGATAAGTGGTCTGAGGTCCCCACCTGCAGAACCACTCATTTATTTAGTGAGTCTTACTAATCACCAAAGATTTCCACCTGTTGTCTATTCCATTTGCACAAGAACATGTGAAATTGATTGTCAATCAGTGTTGCTTCCTAAGTGAATAGTTTGATTTTACAGAAGTTTGATTTACTTAGAGTTATATTGTGTTGTTTAAGTGTTCCCTTTATTTTTTGAGCAGTGTATATAGATATATATAGAAATATATGTACATACATAAACCAGACTTTCACATATGCTGTGCAAAAAGACACATTAGCTTTTCTTCTCATTGTGACTAAACGTCTCCATTCTTAGGTCAATTAGGATTAACAAAATAGTTTATTTTAAATAAACAGTTAGAAATGCAATTGTTTTATTACTTTCTTCAGATTCCAAAGTTTACATACAATAATATTACTATCGTTAACCAATTTGTGAATGCCGAGATGATGATGTCAAGTCTTTGTAAGCTTCTGATTTTGTAAAAAAAAACAGACCTGTGGATGTATTTTATGGCTCAAACAAACTGCTTCTTTGTGTGACATCATATGAAGAATATATGAAATCGCCTAAGAAGAGAAAATAACTGTGGACCTCATAAGTCTGTTTCATGCTTGGGTAGATTCTCCAGATGCCTAAAGGTGCAACGTTCATTTGTTCACACAGTAACACCCAACTATAAGCAGTATGGAAATGTCCGGCCATGTTCTGTGGTTGTTTTTGTTGCAGAAAACTGCAGGACTGGAAAGGTTGTGTGAGCAAGGTGGCCCACAAACCTGACCCAGTGAAAACAATTCTGTCAGGGTGAACGGGTCAAAATTCCAGCAAACTATTGTGAGAATCTTGTTAAAGTCAATAGTTTAAAAATATATTCTACCACATCATAAGTAAATGTATGAAAACCTTTGAGTTTTAGGAAAGTAATTACACATTTTGAAAAAATATACTTGCTCAATTCAGGTTATCTATATTTATCTATATTGCACCGATTCTCAACGTTTTCTATCTGAGAACACCAGCCGATTGCTGCTAAATCATTGGATTAGCAGCAATCCCTACTCCTGAAAGAGAATATACTGACAGTGGACAATTAATTTCATCAAGGGGGTAACTTTGCAGCAATCCCTCATTCTGGGCAAGCATGTGGCGACAGTGGAAAGGAAAACTCCCCCCCAGCAAGAAACCTCCAGCAGAACCAAAACCTGGCTTGGTTTGAGTAGTCATATGCCATGACTGATTGGGGGTTTGAGAATACAGAGCATGCACAAAAAACACTGATCCAGGAGTACTTTCTATGTTAAACAAAGTAAAGAGTTAATCCTAGCAGTTGGTCCTTCAGGGCTTATCTAGGAGAGAAATGCATTTTAGGTTTGTTTTTCTGATTTATCAAATACTTATGTCATGCAATAAAAAGGAAATTAATTAGTTAAAAATCACACAATGTGATTTTCTGGATTTTTGTTTTAGATTCCATCACTCAGTTGAAGAGTACCTATGATAAAAATTGAGGACTTCTACATGCTTTGCAAGTGGGAAAACCTGTAAAATCGGCAGTGTATCAAATACTTAATACTTGTTCTCCCCACTGTATATATCTATTTTCTATGTAACAGATACTAGAGATTAATATTAACTGTTTTATACAAGAAAAACTTTATTCCAATTTAATGTCAGACAAAATTGAACAACTAAAATTTGTTATCTGTCTTTTTACGCAGTGCATGTCATCATTTGGTTACAATTGCACATATTTGTATGTTGAAATGGAGTTATGTGGGGTAGATACGAGCAGCAAGTATGCCACTCGCAGCTAACAGAAATCTGACCACAAAGGCAATCCTGGCTTTCAAAAGGTAAAAATTATGCACCAGTAATTTCCAACATTTAGACAAGAACCATATTATATTTAGTACATGTTTAATCATCTTTTTTTTATTGCTTTAATTTGAACAGTTACACTGTTCAAATTAAAGCAATAGCAATATCCTTATACTAGCAAAAGCAATATCCTTATACTTATTATGTTTCATGTCTTTTGTTAAATCCCTCTCTAATGTATCTGTAACCCAAGAAAAGTGCTGTGTGGCAGTGCTTTAATATTTGGAATAAGGATGTTTATTTGAACAAGATGTTGAACAAACACCTCAGGATGGTGTGTGCCTGTGTGCATCTGTGTGTTGACGTGCTTTTAAGAAGCACAGACTCTAAGGTAGGATAAGCACATCATTAAGTAATTCCCTAAGAACCTGAAGCCTGTTGTATTTCCAAGATGGGCAGATGTCCCACAATCCATAATACACTTGATGAATTAAAATGGCAGGCTGCCCATTAAGAACAGTAAAGAAAGTCCTTCAGTGGAAATTTCCAGAGTTCATGTATTGAATATATAAAGAGCTTTCTCACAAGTTATTCATGATAGTATTTCTGTGAAATATTTGACTCATTAGTTGGGACAAAGAGAGTGCTAAATAAAATAAAACCATACTGCATTTCAGAGTGATGTACCTGTAAAGCATCATTCTAACCTGAGGATGGATTAAAAAAAATATTATATTCACACCATAAAAAACTATGTACTAAATTGCTTGACATGAATCACACAAAATCTTAAAATTAACTTTTGTATGAAGGTAAAACATTTTCTTGGAAAAAGTATTCATACTCCTGAACTTTTTGCCACTTCATAATGATATTATATGATATGATTAAATGATATCATGACAGACCAACATAGGACAAAGTTTGCAAAAATTGTGAAGTGGAAGGGAAATGATACATTGTTTTCTAGATTTTTACCTACAAAAATCTGAAAAGCATAGCATTGATTTGTATTTACCCAACTTTAGTCTTAAATAAAGTTAAATAAAATCCAGTGTAACAAATTGCATTCAGATGTTACCTTGTTAGTAAGTTCATCTGTGTGTAATCTACTCAGTTCAGTATGAATCCAGCAGGCAGGTCAGGGAGAAAGTTGTGGAGAAGTTTAAAGCAGGGTTGGATTCTAAAATAATATATCGAGCTTTGAACATCTCACAGAGCTCTGTTCAGTCCATCATCTGAACATGGAATGAGGATGGACCAACTGCAGACCTACCAAGAAATGGATGTCCACCTAACGTGACAGGCCAAGCGATCTGACGTTCATGGTAACGCTGGAGGAGCTGCAGAAATCCATACCACACTTGGGAGAGTCAGTTGGCAGGTCAGCTATTGTGCACTCCACAAATTTGGCCTGTGTCTTGTAGGAAACAGCGTGGAAGGAAGTGCTCTGCTGACAGCTATTCTGTTGCTTACATGTGTTAGGATTATGATTATTGATTAATTAATATTTATCAATAATTATAATTAAAAATCATAATTTGAGAAAATTAATGTCTTAACCAAAAATTCTTATTTATGAATCGAAACCAGAGATGTCTTCTGGTGTTGTAATTGTGGCTCAACGCCTTTGATAATTACAATCGTTAAATACTCAGTAATAATTGATAACTATTACCAGAGATGTCACTGTTTAATCAACCGTTTCTGTCGAAACATGTGGAACTTTTAACCTTAATTTGACTGACAAATCACTCTTACACAAAATAAACACAAAACGCCTTCTCTTTATCTACATGAAAATCTGTTGACCCAATCAGCCTGATACAATCAACTCTTCGATCCGATAATCTTCACCTACTCAAACATGCAAAGTTCTACAAAAAACGGTAAAATATCTAACTAAACAAAATAAAGCAAAACAGCAGTGGGTGTGGATGGAATCAACCAGCAGTTATGGCAAAAGTGATAATATGACAAGTGAATATGTTGTTGAACGAAGCTTTGGGAGCGCAGCCCGCCAGAAAGTGTAGCTTAGTGAGATGCACAGTCATAAACCTTCCCCCCACCAAGTTTTAAACCCCGAGGACAAAGGATAATAAAACTTTTGGCGGCAAGCCAGTAAGCAGTAAAGTTGAAGACAAAGAAAATGGTTGATTTTCACCATAAGGTTATTACAGCGGTCTAGTTTCACAGCACATCTGCGCATAGGTGTTCACACAGTAAAAGCACAATCTTGCAAGACTCGGCGGCCTCAGAAAACAACAGTAATCACGTTTCAAAAGAACAATGGCATGCACATACAATTCAGAACACATTAGACTAAGTGGTGATTCTACATCACACTAAAACCTCCTCTATCCTTCCCAAGCTATTCCTAATAAAGAAATAAAAATAAAAGGTGGATTTTACTTGTTGTTGTCTCCTCTAAAAAGAGATACTCAGCGAAGCAGTCCGTTTTCTTCCTTGGTGGCCTCCGTGGCAGAAAGGTAGAAAAATTATGACGGACCGTCACTAGTCGACTGGTACAAAACAAGGAGGGAAAGTTGTGTCTCCTTGAAATTCCGTGGTTTTTTGGTTACGTGTTAAACTCACGTCTTCAATTGGCAAAGTGAAATTTCTGGCTTTCTTACCATTGGTAAGCCAATGAAGGAGAATAAATGAAGAATCCACGTGGGACCTCTTCTTCTCCAGAGAGAGATGCTTCAGATGTTCGTCCGGTGTCCACCGTGAAAAGCGCTTCTTTCAAACGTTCACCTTCCTATATTGCCTCCTGTGACATCAGACCTGGGACGGCCCCATCATATCAGCCGCAGTGGCCACTGGATTTTGTAGGACAGACTATCCTGCGGTACAAAATGGCCGATGACGTTGGAAAGGCATAGTGGCGTCCAGCAACGTGCGAATGGTCCAATATTCAGCAAACAAGTGGTCCAACATATGCAAATGAGTATGTGTGACAGAAAACCAACACGGGACATACATTTGAAAACAAAACTGCTATGGTGAAACTGAGTGATGGTTGCATTATGATGTGCAGATCTGTGCTTCAGCAAGGACAAAGAAGGAAAATCAAGGAAAGTCATATAGAGGTAAACCAGTTAGAGGACTTCAGACTGGAGTGGAATTTCACCTCCCAGCAGTGGATCTGGAAAAGTTCAAGTTGCATGACTTCTTATGCAAGGCATTATATCTTGGTATCTCAACTTTAGCACCGATGAAATAAAACTTATTGGTCAGTTATCAGACTAGAAGCCTGAAATGAAATGTTATTAGTTTCTCTATGCAGTCATATGCCTCTTGAGCTCCCTGTGCTCTGCCTTCTTTACCTTTTCTACCCTCAACACAGTCACATACAAACACAATCAACGGATCGATTTCTTTGGATTGGATTGATGTTCTGTGGGACTTCTGCTGACTAAGGCATTGCCAAATATAGTGAGTTATTGAGAAATTATGCTTTGGTGCCACTCTATCCGCAGAGGGGATGCACTTTGTCAATCCTGATCTTTAGCTGCTGTCACTGCAGCACCATCCAGCAAGCCTCAGCGACCTGAAGCTGCTTAAGGAGACAGAGCTGTTGTCACTACATGAGTGATAAATGCATCCCGATGAAGTTATTTAGATCAATAGCAGGGACCTCCTACATTTTCTAAATTAATTTTAGTCCGAAGCCACTGAAAATTAGGCTCCTGGGATGCTAATTGAGAGAAAAGAAAACAGGTGACACTGCTGAAGCACGTGGCAGGAACACTGAGGGGGAAGCAAACTCCTGGCAGTGTGTGGTCAGGGTGATGAAACAAAGGAAGCAGAATTTCTTTCTTCCTTCATGCCCGGTCATTTCCATATGTCCCCCCTGCTCTCTTTCCCATCCATCACATTTCACTCTGGGCAAGACAGCTGTCTCGAGCTGAAGCATATTCACAGTTCAGCAGTCCATCAAATTGCACCAAATACAGTAATTCTTCAGTCAAGCTTCAGCAGGAGGTGAAGAGGAGGGAGGCAGGAAGTGTCAAAGAAACGGAGCTGCTTACCTTAACCATCTTAGACCCTGGCAGCGCATGATGTGCTAACTTTGTATGCATAGAATAAAGCCCAAATGTCATTACTCAGAGAGCGTCTGCCTTCTCAAATACAGAATGGAGAGAAAATTGTAATTTCAAGAACAAAGTTTGTCCCAAATACATAAACAGTTGCTTTCAGTCTTTAGAAATAGGCAGAATGAGAAGAGGTACAGAACTTACCAAGGAGAGAAACGGTTTAATCACTTTGTGTTATGAAATCTAACGTTCCATTAAACCAGCTTTCAAATATTAATTGTTCCCATTTAATATAATCAAGTTTTTTTAAATGCTGATTGTTTTCACACAGTAATAAGGAAGGCTGCATTTTTCACCTTGTACAGCGAAATGCTATGAGGTTGTGAGGTTCGACTAGATAACAAGACCTCATTAAGTGCACTGGGTGAGGTATAAAGGTCAAATGGTTTGTAAAGGCGACTGTGGCTCAGTAGGAAGAGTAGTCGTCTTGCAGTCAAAAGGGTTTGGGTTCGATTCCAGCTTCCTCCTGCCATAGGTCGATGTGCTCCTGGGCAAGCCACTTAACCTCAACTTGCCTACCAATCTGTGTATTGGTGTATGAATGTGTGAGCGTTACTGAGTGCAATTGGGTGAATGTGGCTCTAGTGTAAAGCACTTTGAGCGGTCTGTATGACTAGAAAAATGTTATATAAGTTCAGTCCATTTACCATTTAAAGACTCGAATCATGTCTTCATGGATAAGGCCTCTGTACTGTTAGGTCAGACTGTTTTAGAGCATGTGCTATCTGCTCTCCACCTAAACAAACAGAGTGAATTAAGGCTGTTTGGTTGAGCTCCTGCCACAGATTGTTTAATTTTTTTACAGTAGCCTCAAACAATGAAAGGAAATTTAAGAAACACATGAGCTCTTTATGGTCCGAAATAAGGCTGCATGCTCAATTATCTTACACTTTCCATTTACAAAGCTTCAGTGTTTTTATCTGCAATTTAAATAATATATAAAAAGCCTCCAATTATTTGTTTTCTTCAAGAAGCTCTAGAGTTCCTTCAACTCTTCAATCAGTCTTTGTCAGACCTCTTGCCTGGTTTATGTGCTATGGGAGACCCAACTACAATCCAAAGCCCAAACCATAATAGGGGTACTCAAACCTCGCTTAAACCTAAAGGTGGCAGCTGAGGTGGTTCCGGCATCTGATCAGGGTTGCTCCTGCACCTTTCCTCAAAGGAGTTTTAGGAACAGTAAAAAGGGAGGAAACTCTGGGGCTGACCTTGACCTTGCTGTAAAGTGTACAACCTTATGGCCTAGGAATGTCAGAGATGACCTAGAGAGCTGGGAAGTATTGTTTTGGAGAGGGATGTCCAGGACTTGTTTCCCTCCACAACTCGCTTTCGGATGACAAAGGATTGAGTTGTGCTTTTAAGTTCATAAAAAGTAGTTTTGTCCCAATATACACAATGTTGTATGGTTTGCAAGAGTCCCCAGTGAAATCTGGTTTGATCACAGTCACCCATGTACAACTGTTAGGATCAAAATGCAGACATGCAAAAGGCCGGAATAGGATACCAACTGAGTAAGTTAATAAAGGAAAACCACAAAGATCCAGGAACAAATATCAATGAATAAATACAGTAACGTTAAGGTCTGATACAATTCAATTCAATTCAGTTTTATTTATATAGCGCCAATTCACAACACATGTTGTCTCAAGGCACTTCACAACAGTCAGGTTCATACATTCCAATTAATCCTAACAATTGAACAGTGCAGTCGGAGTTAGCTTTTTATTCAAATTGGATAAAAAGGAGTAGATTTACTGAAAAGACTGAGTTGTGAAGGCGCTGGTGAACAGGTAACACAGAACAGGTCACAAAACAGGTCACCAAAGGAATCAGGTATCCATGACAAAAATGACAAGAATAAAATACAAACAACTTATATAGGGAACAACTCAATAAAACCAAATAGCAAGTAATCACCAGTAAATCACAACAGAGAGCCAAACCTATAATGACTCAGACTGCCAACTGTCTTAAACTTTCCAGAAGAAAAGTCTTGTACCCCTGGCCATTATTTTTTTTTTATCTCCATATGCAGACACCAGCTGAAAGAAGAGAAGAAACTTTAAACAAGGACACCAGTGTCTATTGCAAAGGGCACAAATCCTAAAGGCAAACCAGGAAAAGGTTTTAGGTTTAGCTCAATTAGCGTGCCTAAGAGGTTGTGGAAGACTCAATAAGGAGTTTTCACACAGGGTGGCTCTTTGATTGAAAAGAATATAAAAAGTTACTTTTAAAGTATGATAGCCCTCCATTAGCTCCCTTCACTGCAGAGGTTTCTGAATCAAAACCAGAAAGCATTAAGAAACAACTTGTTGCCTTGCTTTAACGCATTCATTAAAAAACTAAGCATAACTTTCAGGAAAATGTATGTGACCTGTGCTAATTTCACATAAAATTGTTCATTAGTCTTTAATTAACATTGTTGATCAAAGTGAGAGTTAGAGTTTTCTAAATGTGGGACAGAGACTGTTTTCTTCCAAATGTCTCATTTCTGTGGAGCCTGAGGTGTTTCATTTTGGCCTTTTAGAAGAAAACGTGTTACTGAATTTCAAGATGTTTACCCATCTGGAAATTTCACAAAATAGCCTCAAGCACACAGCACTGAGTGCTAAACATTAAAATTGGTGGCACATACATGCACACATCAATGAAACTTAAAGCCAGGAAACAAAGAACTTCTGAGAGAAAAGCTATGTCTTTGTGGCCATCTTTAAGTTAGACAGAGTTCACAGAAAGCCAGAAGTAAAGAAAGATGTGCAACTCTATTTTACCTTCACAAAGTTAGATTTTTGGTAAAAACATAAATTTGAATGAGATTTGTTCTCATTGATTTGATGGTTGGTTCTCCATCTGACCATGCCTTGTTAACCCACACAGTGAGTGCACTTTATTTAATGCATGGAGAGGGCACTCATCCAATTGCTGTATATTTTGATATCAAGGAAGGCTTCACTCAAATCCCTTTTATGAAAAATGCTTCTGCTCTGCATTTACTCAATATTGTTAGGAGCAACCTGAGGAAATCCTCACAGCAACCTGCTCCCCCATTCTCTGCAGGCAGATACGAGCTTCCTTAGGACAGCAAATAAAAACCAAAGGACCTTATAATTAGGGATTCAGTCTCCCACTTGCATCGCAGACTTGTCCGTGTAGAATACTGGGCCTGTCTTGACGTCTGTACTACCTCGCAAAATTAGAGGGTTAGCAAGCTATATTGAACCTATGACAACAAATTAGAAACACAAAAATGGTTTTCTTCCAGTCTTACGAAAGTATTTACACCCATTGAAGTTTTTCACAAGTTGTCACATTTTGACCACAAACTTATTGTATTTTATAAAGATTTCATGTGATAGACTAACCCTTGCATAATTGTGAAGTGGCAGGAAAACTAAGTGTGGCATAATTTGTGATTCAGCCCCCCACACACTGACACCACTAAATAAAATTTAGTGCAACTAATTTCCTTAGACTACATAGACTGATTAAAGGATCAGTGGCATTATAGTATATAACTACATTGTTTCAGACTGTAAAATCCAGCTAAAGAAAATAGGCATCAGTTTAGACGTTCAACCATCAAAGGCCATAAGTCAATAATTTACTTAGGTTAAATATTAATCAGACAAATTCAGACATTAAACATAGAAATTTTACATTAAATATAGAAATTTTAAGATAATTATTAGTATACATAAATATTCTACTTCACAAAATATTCTTGTTGAAAATAATGTTCATTAGTCTGATGGCATTTTCCTAGAACCATCAGCAAAGGCGGCCCCCAGGGTTGTGTTCTGTCTACACTCTTTTTCTTCCTCTACACCATTGATTGCACCTCAGCGGACCAGTCTGTAAAACCTCTGAAGTTTGCAGATGACACCATTGTCATTGATCTGATCCAGGATAGTGACAGGTTACCATAAAGACAGGAGTGGGATTGGCTTTTCAACTAGTGTGCTCAGAACCACTTGGAACTTACCTGCTGAAGACAGCGGTGGTGGACTTCTGGAAAACACCCCCTAAATTGCTTCCCCTTACCATCCTCAACAACACCATGTCGACTGTGGATCACTTTCAGTTCCTAGAAACCACCTTTCTGGAGACCTGAGGTGTTCCTCACATATAGACACTGCTTGGAAGAAGGCTCAGAAGAGGCTGTACTTCCAAACGCAACCTGCCACAGGAGCTGCTGGTCATTTTCTACACTCCCAACATTCAGTCTGTTTTGTGCTCATCCATCAGTGTGTGCTTTGGCAGCAGGACAGGTCCAAACTGCAACAAGCAATAAGGTCTGCAGAGAAGATCTTAAGGTCTAATCCTCCCTCCATTCAGGATACAGGCATAGGGCCAGGAAAAAGGCAGCTAACACCTTTGCAAACCCCACACATCCAGGATGCAAACTGTTCAGAATTTTGCCTTCAGGTCAGCACTACAGAGCGCTAATTCCAAAAACATTCACCGCAGAGACAGATTCCTCCATAGGTTTCTCTGATGAACACAATGAAAGCCCTACAGCCAGAGTAGTCAGCTAGCAGGCAGCCAACTGATCAAAAGAAATATTTAACTGATTTATGACCTCAGCACAGAACTGAATCAATAATCTTGCAAAGTTTATCCAGAATGGACTTTTAACACAGATGGAAAATCAAGAGAACTCAGTTTTAAAAAAACAGCTGGCCAATAAAATGTATTTTTGAGTTTAGAAATATGTTAATACCCTAAAATCTGCAATTGGTACTGTAAGAATTTTAGGTAGGATAACATAGTTTGAAATCATACTCAAAAATACTGATCCTACTGTAACAAATTAGGGAACCATGTATTTTTGCAGGCTCCACCCGGGTGGCTCCTCCCCGAGGAGCTGGAGGAGGTGTCTGGGGAGAGGGACGTCTGGGTGTCTCTGCTGAATCTGCTGCCCCCGCGACCCGGTCGCGGATAAGCGGAAGACGACGAGTACAAGTACCAAGCAGATATTAGGTTACATTTAAGTGGAAATCTATGGTACTACCTGGTACACTAGCATTAGCCCTACTAGTACGAAAAGGACAAAGAGAAGCATTATGACAGAGAAGTTGTAAAGACTTTGTTTGACACAGAAAATTATAAAAAAGCTGTTTCCACAATGGTGGCTAATATTGGCTCTGATGGAAAATCTGTGGTTTAAAGTATTGAGGTGCAACACCTTTGTTATGCAGCATGCAAAATTTATCTAAATTCGTTAAATTTGTATAAGTGAAGAGGTTGCATTGCAAGTTTTTTTAACTGAAAGCTTTACTACTCTTTGTCACTGTCATTAGGTTATTGACTTTGACTAGTTGACGTTGACTAGTTTTACCCTCAAACTTTTACATGACCCTGAGGTTACACAGTTTTACCAGGTGCAGGTGGTCCTGCTAGATTTTCTTAAAATTATATGGTTCCAAGGCCCCAAAGACCTAATCATCAATTGTGACAGTTAGCAAGGTCCTACTCAGTAAGCACAGCAATAGAAGTGATCAGTTTATGAAATAATTACAATATGAACCATTGTTGGATAGGTGATGAGGTATAAAAATACCCAATAATACAACACTTGATCAAACTGCTTGGAAATCTTTGGGTTTAAATTTAGGTAACAGAAATGTCCTCTTGAATGGTTCTGACAAGGGTTAGGGCTCAGGTAAATTGTGGTAAAACCAGATATATGGTTTTGTCTTTTTATTTGTCTCTTCAAACATTTACTGACCTGTTCATTAAAAAGACATTTGGTAAAATTAAAGAGTGAAATTAAATAAACTCTTAAAATAATTGTTTTAGTTTCTTTTCACCTAAATGAACTAAAACGTAAAATGAAAAAAGCTATTGTTTTAGAGAATAAACATTCAAATGTTGGTTGAATAACAGAAAGTTTAGAATTTCTCATTTTGAGATGGTACTTTTCATGCAAATAGACAAACAAGAGACAGCAGTCTGGACAATGAATACAGATTGGATCAGAAACATTAGCACAGTTAATTAAGTCCAACTCATGCTCAGGTAAACAGACTCAGAGTTTTAGAATATCAGCCGCTGGCTTTGAATGAATCTGTCACACTGAAAGTAATTTCCTTCCATTTCCAATTTAATGGAAACATTTGAAACTGACACTGACTTGAATTACAAGTCATTTTATGGAAAGAAAATTACACTAGAATTTGAAACGTCAAGACACGTTACAGTCAGATATTCAAGTTTACAGAGTTAACCTGAACAAACTTTCTCCTTACATTTTCTGACTCACCACCTTATCAAATTAAATTCTCATGGTACTGCATTTAACACAAGACAAAAATGGGGAAAAAAAACAGCCATTATACACTCAGGGTTCCAAGAGCCGGCGATTCATTCCTTGTAATGTTTTATTAATATTGCCTTCCTGCCTGAGGGGTAAATGTTTTTCTTCTAGCTCCACACATTCACTTTAAGAAATCAATCATTCCGCTCACTAATGACACATCATCTGTACTGGCAGGCTGGCAACATCTTTTCAAAGCTTCAGTGCCGGAGCTTTTGCACTCTGATCAGAAGCACATCAAACGTGAATGAACCTACAACCTTCTCTCTTTTTTTTTTTTTTTTTTTTTTATAACAGAAAAGCCAGACTGATAAGGCACACAAAAATGCGCATGTGGAATTAGAATTTTCTTTCTTCAGTGGCTCAGCTTGTATCTTTTATATCTGTGAAGGGTATTTCAGCAACAACCCCTAGAACTCATATGAGTGTTTAAAAGACCTTCTGAGCTGCAGACCACATCAAAGACTTTGATATGTCTTACAAGGCAGTGGATTTCTGAATGCATCTTAAACAAATCATCTGTTTCTTTGTCTACGATGTGTTTTAAGAATTCAAGATAATGTTAAGCAGAAGCAAAACGAAGACCTTTGTGCAGGATCTTAAGAATTGTTTTTAAAGGGTGGTCATAGTGTTTTTGTTACCTCCACTATCCCTTTTTAAAACTAAGGGCATGTCACAAGGTTGTCAAGGATCTAATTTTAGGAAACCCCAAAAAGGAAAAAAAAAAAAAAAAAGGAAAATCACCTTAAAAATAATCCCAATAATGCACTCTAATGAAAACCTTGAGCATATACAAAGTGGTCTGAAGACTACAGCAGAATAGGACAAGAAGAAGAACTGGACACTGTAATCTATTTGTCTTGTCTTCCCTGCAGTGGTAGGCAGACCTAGTGTTCATGCCACAAAGCTGGACAACAGCTGGCAGTGTGTTTGTAATGCAATTTATTTGAAACAACATTCAGCCAGGAGCTACTAGATACTTCTGAAGAACTTTAAAAGTACAGTGAAAATCTGGAAAACAAAGTCAGGTGTCAATACATCAGAAACTGTTCAGCTATTGGTTGGAAAGATATTGGTTATGAAAACATAATGAATACCCTGGAGTCTCTATTGTTGGAGGATTTGCTTGATTTCATTTCAAATTTCACCAGCTAATTAATTTATAACATTTCATCCTAACCAGCGGGAGATAATTTGTGTCTCTTGAAGCAAGCTGACAGATGGTCATAGGTGTCCCTTTGGAAGGTTTTTACCAAGAATCATTCTCTCTGAAGGTAAATGATGTGTGTTTGCACTAAAACTAGATTTAGTTTAGCAAAGAACCAGAAAGGAAGGATATTGTTGGACCATTTTTGAAATGCATGATAAATGTATTATTTACTCAACTTTTTTTATATTTTCGTTATGAAATTTTGCAATTGAATGTAACCATTCATTGTAAGAAGTTAGATTTAAACAGTGAGCAAATATATTAATATATCTTCTCACATGCAAACAGAAGAAAGACAACTTATCAAACACATACTACTTGGTTCTCCTCAATCCCTGTAGCTCTTTGTTCTTGGTCATTAACCCTAACATAATTAATTTGTCATTCTGACAATTTCTGGAGCTGCGTCCTGAGCACAAGTGAACAATTTTGAAGAATTTAGATGTTATAGCTTCTGAAATGAAACCACACAAGGCTGTGAGATAAGAGAAAGTCCTTTTGCTCTACACCTGCTATGATGGTTGACAGAAATCAAGTGATTCTATGAAGCAATCTGCAGGGCCTCTGTTTGCATATTCAACCTGACTTTATCTGCCTCAATCTTGGACTTTAGTAACATATCTCATAGTGTAGAAAAACTAACTTTTCTAAACTTGTATTCTGCATCTGTCAGAATCAATTATCAAGCATTGCCTGAACCACCAAAGTTAAACAAACAAAGCCAATTAATAAACCTTGCTTCTCTAAAGAGTTATCTTGCTCAGGTTTGATCCATCTAAGTGATCAAGCAACAGGCAGAGTACTTGTAAAAAATAGTAGAAAAAGCCTTTTAGTTTAATACTGAATCAGATTCCATGAAACATGTGCTTTAGCTGTTTCTCTGAAGGCCAAAATTGCTAAAATGTTAACACTGTAGGTGAAATAACTAAATGCTTTTTTAACTCAGTTGTTAAATACTCATACTCGTACTCGTCGTCTTCTGCTTTATCCGGGACCGGGTCGCGGGGGCATCAGACTCAGCAGAGACACCCAGACATCCCTCTCCCCAGACACCTCCTCCAGCTCCTCTGGGGGGAGCCCAAGGCGTTCCCAGGCTAGCCGAGAGACATAGTCCCTCCAGCGTGTCCGGTGCAGTCCCCTGGGCCTCCTCCCGGTGGGACATGCCTGGAACACCTCCCGAGGAAGGCGTCCAGGAGGCATCCGGTATAGATGCCCGAACCACCTCAACTGGCTCCTCTCGATGTGGAGAAGCAGCGGCTCTACTCCGAGCCCCTGCCGGATGGCCGAGCTCCTCACCCTATCTCTAAGGGAGTGCCCTGCCACCCTAAGGAAGAAGCTGATTTCAGGCGCTTGTTTCCGGGATCTTGTTCTTACGGTCATGACACAAAGTTCATGGCCATAGGTGAGGGTAGGAACGTAGACCGACCGGTAAATCGAGACCGCTTCTTTTCGGCTCAGCTCTCTCTTCTCTGTTACATACTTCCAGTCTTACTTTTGTTCAATAGTGTTTATCAGTCCTGCTGTCAACGCTGTGCTAAACTACTTTTTGCAGTCCTCCTGGTCCTGATTGGAGATCAGTTGATCATGATTGTGAAGCATTTCTAAACACTTCTTGCTTAAAACAGCATTTATAAATCGAGCTGCTGTTATTGGATGAGGGATAGCTGCTCATCCGTTTGTAGAGATCCTGTGAAAAGTAATATGATCTGAATTGTTAAACAGTTTCTCTGCAATCCAATCCTCCAATAAAACAGTGATGATCAATCATTTAATATCTAGTCAAACTGGAATGTATATAATTGGATTTGAATCAGTCCATATAATTGGACTGTATTGAATTTATCTTATTCATTCATGGATATGAAATAAATATTTGTTTTGTAAAGGGGCTTGGACCGAGGAACTCAACTGAATCATGGACTAAATGAGACTATTAAGATGAGCTAATAAGGTAGCTCCAAGCTGTGGGAAAGCAAATTGTTTTTCTTTTTTAGAACCAGTTGAGAACTTGTTCTGGTAAAAGCCTAGATTAAAAGCTGAAGCTGCTTTGATGGACTACTTTGACTGCTCACACAAAAGAATATTAGAAACTATAACTGACTGGAAAATGGTTTAACCTTAAAAAGTGGGAGCATTAGTTATCTTGAAATTGGTGAGTTGTAAATTGGATTCTATGTTCAATTCGATCTGCCCACTGGGCAAGGCAAGTTGCCTACCGCTCAGTGAATCAGTGGATGTGCACTTTTATGACAGCAATTGTGTGAAACTGGCCCTAGTGCAAAGCACTTTGAGGGTTCGCTATGACTAGAAAAGCATTCAGTCCATTTGCCAAATCAAAACCCAGTTCAACATGTCAGAGTATAAGTGCTTCAACTGCATTTTGTGACTTTTGCAGAATTAAAACTCTAATCCACATCTGATCAAAATCTTAAGACTGGGGAGGAAATTAGAAATGTTCATAACCAGTTTTAAAGAAAACTTCATATGCAAGAAGAAATGAGAGCAAGAGACAAAAAAAAAAAAAAAGAAAACAGTTAAACTCAACTAAACTCATCAGATGATAAAAAATTAAAGACAATCAACCTTAACAAGGCAAAAACTTTGTATAAAGCTGGCTTTTATATTAACAATCTGCCAGGCATTCACACTCATGAACCAATGAATGGCAACAGCAAAAAACCTTCCACAAGCAAAGCCTGTTGCAATGCTTCATCTTGGCTGAGTTCAAAGGTTCTGAGTAATTTTAAACTTCCCAAAGATCCTGAGGGTTATGGGGCAACAAACAAACGTGGTAGACCTAAAGGATTTCCCTAGTGCTGAGCAGTAGGATCCAACGGGCTGTCCTATAAGGAAGATCCTTAACCCAGAGTAGAGTCCTTACCAATGCAAACTGCAGCCCAATAACCAAAAGAGGGCATCTGTGAAAAGCTTAAAGAACATAATGTTTCTAAATACCACATCTGTTTTCATGCCAAAAACGTCTCCTTTAGTACTTTCTAAGGAAGCACTATACAAGTGATATTGAAAGCTGGAAGAACATTTTGTTCTCTGATATAAAAAAGTATAACTTGGATGGTCCTGATGGTTTCTAATGTTACTGGAAGGACAATTAAATCCCATTAGGGAAATTTTCTACCTGACTGAGTGGAGAAGGCTTCAACATGATCTGCAAAATTTTTTTCTTCAGAGGAAAAATGGTTCTTTCAGGTTGTGCACTGGCAAACTGCGGCTTGCATTGTCTTAATGTTGCAGCAAACATCCCTCTTGACTTAGAGAACTTAGGGCCCTGGTCTCTTTGGTGATGACTGATTGTTTCAGCAGGACAGTTCTGTTCCCAACGCCTGTATGACACGACTTCTTCTAGAAGTATAATGTCCCTCCTTTTTAACCGTCACACATGTTCTCCTAATCTAAATCCCACTGAAAACATTTAGGGAAGGATCGTGGCAAGACTGATGCCCTTCTTAAAGCCAACTTCACCACATGAAGCAAAGTTCCCAGAGCTGATTTTAATGACTGCATCATCCAAGTCTAGATTAATTCGTGAAATGATTAACATGAACAGTGAGACTAATAATATGGCCTTTTTTTGACACTTTTCAGTTCTGCTTTTGGGGGGGTTTGCTCTTAAACCTTGGATCGGTTGATAAAAAGCCTGTTTCAGTTTCAATACAGATTTCAATAATCCACCCCCTATAATTGTTCAGGCTTTTTTTTTCTTCTCTAAACTTAAAGCTCTGCTTCAAACCTGGTTCCAATCCTGTGGGAAAAATGTGAATACTTGAAAAATTTTTTTTGCTCTTAAAATTTTCATCAGGAATGTATTTTAAACTTTTGCCAAACAAGTGTAGGCATGAGGTTTACAAATACTACAAAGCATAGTTACCTTTCTTTATGTAGATTTTTACTGGTTTCCGTGAAACAGTAATTTCCTTTGCTGTAAATTTCCTCCCACAGCCAGGATTCTGCATTATATCACTACTATTAATGAGAGCCTGTGTAAACCATGTAAATAATTATGTGTAACATAATGATTAAATAGAATAATGGTCTTGGTCACATTTCACACACACTTAAACATCTCAACATCCAGTCATTAAGGCCCCTTTAACTACGCCATTAAAACTTAACATGATTCAGAAAATTTGAGTTGTGCTCTGCGTTTTGCACTAATCATCATCATTTGGCCTCATAATTAATTAATCAAACATCATTATTTATACATGAATTTGCAAACTAAATATTGCAATTATCCAGGAATTTGCATATCCCTTCAGGCAGTGCGTGACACAAGTGATACGAACATGGAGACAGTTGAGCAATTAGATTTAAATTTGAAAACAATTGAGTGCCCAAACAATTTTTTTGGAGAAATAATTTGTTGTTACAGTTTTCTAACAGCTCATGTTTCTCAATGTGCTATTAGACCAGAGCACCGGTGATAAAACAGTGCACACTGGACCATTGTTCACAGCTTTAAAGGACTCATATCATGCTGTTACCAGGGCTGCTCTGGGTTTTTTGGATCATTATCTAATCCACCTCATCCCAACCTACAGACAGAGACTAAGAGCTTCCAAACCCAAGGTTCACACTGTTAAGAAGTGGACTGAGGAATCAAAGCAGATGCTACAGGCCTGCTTTGAATGCACAGACTGGACTGTTTTTGAAACTTCAACCACTGACCTAAACCAACTAGCTGATGTGGTGACATCATACATCAGTTTCTGTGAGGACATGTGTGTGCAGACCAAGACCTTCTGCACCTTTGGGAATAACAAGGAAATCTCAGGAATCTGCGCAGGGAAAAGGAAGAAGCTCACAGCAGTGGAGATTGGGCGCGGTACAGGCAGGCCAGGAACAGACTAACAAAGGACATCAAAGCAGCTAAGAGAAGCTACAGTGAGAAGCTTAAGAACAGCCTTTCTACTGGTGACACTTCAGCTGTATGGACTGGTCTGAGAAACCTGACTGCCTACAAGAGCCCCTCCACCCATCCTGAACAGAGTCGTCTCCTGGCCAACCGTCTGAATGGCTTCTACTGCAGACATGACAAGAAGCCATTCACACCTCAAACCATCTCCTCCACATCCCATTCAGGAACAAGTTCTTCCCACAAAGCTACCAACCCCCTACCTTCAGATCCTCTTTCTGCACTAAAGCTCTCCGAGAAAGATGTAAACAGGCTCTTTCAGCGCAAACAAAGAAAGCTGGAGGACCTGATAACGTCTCCCCATCATGCCTGAAAGCCTGTGCAAATCAACTCGCTCCGATCTTCACAAGGATCTTCAACAAGTCACTGGAGAAATGTGAGGTCCCCTCCTGCCTCAAACGATCCACCATCATCCCGGTGACCAAGAAACCCACCGTCCTAGGATTAAATGACTACAGGCCTGTATCCCTGACATCTGTGGTCATGAAATCCTTTGAGCGGCTGTTTTTGAAGCACCTGAAAGACATCACAGGCCCCCTGCTGGACCCACTGCAATTTGCTTACCGAGCAAACAGGTCGGCAGATGATGCTGTTAACTTTGGTCTACACTTCATCCTGCAACACCTCAACCACCCAGGGATGTACGCCAGGATCCTGTATGTAGACTTCAGCTCAGCCTTCAACACCATCATACCAGACATCCTCCACCAGAAGCTCACCCAGCTCAACGTCCCAGCCTCCACCTGTCAGTGGATCAACAGCTTCCTGACGGACCGACAGCAGCAGGTGAAACTGGGGAGCATCTTCTCCCAATCCAAGTCAATAAGTACTGGTGCCCCCCAAGGGTGTGTTCTATCCCCACTCCTCTTCTCCTTTACACAAATGACTGCACCTCATCAGACTCGTCCGTGAAACTCCTTAAGTTTGCAGACGACACCACTGTCATTGGACTGATCCAGGATGGTGATGAGTCTGCATACAGACAGCAGGTGGATCGGCTGGTACACTGGTGCGGTCAGAACTACCTTGAACTGAACCCACTCAAGACTGTGGAAATGGTGGTGGACTTTCGGAGAACACCACCCCCATAAACCCCCCTCACCATCCTCAACAACATTGTATCGGCCGTGGACCACTTCAGGTTCTTAGGAACCACCATCTCTGAGGACCTGAGATGGTCTTCACCTATAGACACTGTTTGAAAGAAGGCCCAGCAGAGACTGTACTTCCTGAGGCAACTCAAGAAGTACAACCTTCCACAGGTGCTGCTGGTCATCTTCTACACTGCCATCATTCAATCTGTCCTGTCTTCATCCATCTCAGTGTGGTTTGGCTCATCCACAAAACAGGACAGGTCCAGACTGCAACGAATAATCAGGAATGCAGAGAGAATAATCAGGGCTGACCTTCCCTTCCTCCAGGACTTATACAGGTCTAGGGTCAGGAAAAGAGCTGCTAAAATCACTGCAGACCCCACACACCCTGCACATAACTGTTCAGAGCTTTACCTTCAGGTGGTGCTACAGAGCACTGTTCACTAAAACCAGCTGCCACAGAGACCGTTTCTTCCCCCAGGCTGTTTCTCTGATGAACATTTAATAGAGTACCAAACAACAGCATACAGATGTTGCAAATGCACCTTTTTATTATATATGTGTATATTGTACATTGTAAATATGTATATTCTGTAATACAAAAATAAAACAAAAGTTCAAAGTGTACCGGAGTCAAATTCCTTGTTTGTATGTACGAACTTGGCAATAAAGCTGATTCTGATTCTGAGATGAACCTGGGTCTAACCTCTGTACATCGAGGTGCTAACTCATAAAACCAAATGCTCAAGCTGATGGACCATGAGTAAAAATTCTCAGACATCTACAGTGAGGCCTATTATCAGTCATCAGCCTATTTCCTGTGAGGCGGAAAATGCCAGGCACATTTTAAAACCTCTAATAACACATGCTGCATCCCCTGTAGCCATAATAAGAGTGTTGTACATTTTGTTCCAATTTCCAGGTTACAGTGGGTTCTAGCCAACTTAGGTTAAAAATGACACGTTTCTTTGTTTAATGGAAACTTTATGTGCCATTAAAAAGTAACAGATATACATTTATTTGAATGTCTCTTCAATGAAATGTCCCCTGTGTTAATATCTTCTGATTTTGAGCTGTTGTTGGAATTCTGTCACCCGATTCCTATTCCAATGTCATATATATATGGGCAATATATACATTTGGTTGCATTATGAAATTGTGTATTAAAAATGAATATTTTCAAGTGGAATCTCTCTGGCAGACTTCCATGGCTCAACTCCCTTTCTTCACAGAACGCTGAATAGCCACAGAGCTAACCTTGACCGCGGATGCCACTGTGGGCGGCTGATAGTGGTGCGGGGGAGTGCAAGAGGAAGAGGTCGCGAACTGCCCCTCTGGTACTAAATGGATAATTCAACTCTATTCCACTAAAACACCTATTGGAGCCAAGAGGCAGCAGAGTTTGCACAATGCCTAGTGCCATCAACAACTGAACAAGCTCCATCACCTTTTGGAATATGAATGGTGAGCAGCCAGTCTGCATGAACACCACCTACCCCCACTTTCTCTTTGATTACTTATTTCTGCTGCTTCCTGCCTGTGGCTTGATACAATCCATCATCTTCTGCTCCGACCGAGACTCTGCAGGCTTCTTTGTGGGCTCAGTACATTTTCCATGTGAAAACGTATGGTGTATACGTTTTCACATGGAAAATGTTCTCCTCTCTGACTCTAAATCTTTACACACTTGTTCTTTTAACTTCTTATTTTTTATAGACCAAATTCAGGAAGGGACACTCACACCAGACGTTTACTCACAATATTAGCACACAGTGAACAGATTTAACAATTTCATTGATTTAATAATACTCAGTATTTGCAGTCTCTAGCAAAAGAGTTAAATCCCACGGTTGCTGCTGTTAATGGGTGTTGGGACCCAGCCATGGGTTACAACATTAAAGGCCAGTAAGAACTTTTCTGGAACTTTCAAAATAAATCGCATTAACTTACTTCCAGCACAGCCAGGTACAGGACTAAAAGCGCACTTCCCGTGACGTCACTGTTTGAATAAAAACCCTGCATTCCAACAAACAGATCTCCTTCCATGTGGATCCCCACGGGAACCGGACAGGAGAGGCACAGCACACATGTCTCTTTGCTGGCAAACAGACATAACTCTTCAAACTGGATCCAAGAGTGTCATACGATCACGCGATCATATGCACAAAGTTAAGTAGGAATGAATTGCTGTTTGTGTATCAGGTATTCATTCATGAGGGTTTAAGGTTTAAGCGTGGCTTGACATTTTTTTTCTGAGGTCTACAGAAGCAAACTGTGTTCCAGAGAGTTCCCAGCAGAGACCCAGTCTCTACAACGCCGAGTGGAGCGGTTTTCCTGGCCTGTAGGAAGGACAACAGGACCGCATCACCGTGGCTACAGCAGTAACGTGCAGTTCAGCCGGCCCGGCAGCACGAGCTGCCCAACCCCACAGCTACGGAGGTTAGTTGCAAGTTAACCCCTTGTTTACCCGCACGTGGAAGCTTCCTCAATGCCCAGGACAACTTATCTTCAGCACGGTTCACGTAAGAGGTAGTGATTGGGTAGAGAAGATTAGTTTAGAGTTAAATAATCTAAATAATGTTTGTTTATTGATGTTTGTTTTTGTTTTGTTGAGAAACTCAGCTAAGGCAAGGGTTAGCAGACTAGCACTGACCTAAGGATGTGTTCTGTGTTGTGCTGTTAAAGTTAAGACAAACTTTATTTAAAGGGTGGTATTTAAACACAGAAAATCGGCCATAACATAGCATAGTGAAGAGTTTGTTGATTGAAATATGTTTGGCTTTGAGTTGACTTATTTTTTTCCATAAATTCTTGTATTTGAAGAAATTGTGTGAATTCATTCTGTGTGTGTACAGAGTTTGCTGTTCAATAATGCCAGACCTTGTCTAATCCCTTTCAATTTTGTCCTAATACCACCGTCTTATTGGACTGGTATTCACGGGACAACCCTTAACAGACCAAACTAATATTAAATATTTAATAATATATTCATAATCACAACATGGGTAATAAGATGTGAGCAAATCAGCCCCATAGTGTCCTCTTTGCACTGGCTGCCTGCACATTTCAGGATTAATTTTAATATTTAAATTTAGTTTTTTAAATGTTTAAAGAGTCAGGCATCTCCTTATCTAACAAAGCTTCTGCGCAAACATGCTCCAAGGAGATCTTTGAGGTCAGAACTTCTGTTGCTCTAACATGTTCCTAGGACTTGTCTTGTAACCTGAAGAGACAGAACCTTTTCTCTTGTTGCTCCCAAACTCCGGAACCATCTTCTTTTTGCTGTAAGCATTGCTGATACCTTAAATGATTTTAAGTCCCTTTTAGCAGAAATATCAGGCAGTTTTAATAATTAGTCTTTTATTTTATTTTACTGTTTTTATTGTATTTAGCTGTTCTTTTCTTCATGGTTATCTGTGATATTGTTGGTGTTTGTGTATTTTTGTCATTTTTATGTTTTTGTTTTATTTTTACTTTTGGACCTGTGCAACACTTTGGTCACTTGGGTGTGTAAAGTGCTCTATAAATAAAGGTTGATATATTGATTGATTGATTATTAGATTATTGTTGATCATTTTAATGTTTTATTATTTTAAAATAATTTCAGTATATTTTATTGGAATTTTCTGTGATAGACAAAGTATTGCATAGTGGGAGAAAAATGATACATTGGGTTTAGAATCTTTTACAAATGCAAATCTGAAATTTGCAGAGTCAATAATTGTAGAACCACGCTGAACTGCAATTAGAATTGCAAATCTTTTGTATGCCTCTACCAGCTTTGCACATCTAGAAGTTGAAATGTTTACCCTTTCTTCATTCTAAAACACCTCAAGCTTAGATTGGATGGAAAGTATCTGTGAACATCAGTTTGCTCTGGCTTTATGTTTAGGGTCATTGTCTTGCTGGAAGGTGAACCACAGTTTGAAATGTTCTTCAGCCTCTAATATGTTTTTTTTTTTTTTTCCACAATTACCTTGTAGTTAGCTCTATCTATCTGACCAGCATCCCTGTACCAGCTAAATAAAATCATCCGTAAAGCATCATACAGCCACCATCGTGTCTAACTGCATGGATGATATGTTCAGGGTCATATACAGGTTTTTAGGCACATCTGCCCAGATCTTCCTCATCTTTGTTCTATTTTCTACGAGGCTGGTGGGCAACTGTAAACAGAACTGGTCTTGTTGTCTTTCAACAATTGCTTGCCACTCTTCTATAAATGTCAGATTTGTGGAGTCCATGACTAAAACTTCTCCTATCAACAAATTTTCCCATCTGATATGTGGATGTCTGCAGCTCAACACAATAAATTTACTATAATTTACTAGAAAAAGGACTTCTTACAGACAAAAGACCTTTAGCTGTGGGCCTGAATCTCCCTGCTGCTGAAACAAGGACATCACAACATAGTTACATAAAATACAAGAATGTTGGGACCCAGCCATGGAAACAACATTAAAACTCTGGTACACGCTTTTCTGGAACTTTCAAAATAAATAGCATTTAACTGACTTCCAGCAATTGAGGAAAGGGGCTTAGCAGCAGACTTCCCATGATGCCTCTGTCTGGATAAGAGCACCCCCTCTCCAACAAGCCGATCTCTTTCCACTGCTCCTCTGCGGGACCAGGATAGGGGAGGCCCAGCACGCTGATGTCTCTTTGCTGGCAAACAGACATAAACTCTTCAACTGGATCCAAGAGTGTCATAAGATCATCGATCATATGCAAAGTTAAGTACGAATGAAATACTGTATGTGTATCCGGTATTTTCATTCATGAACGGAGAAATTAAGGTGTAAGCATTGCTTACTTTCTCTCTGAGGCCTGCAGAAACAAACTGTCCCAGAAACATTCCCTACAGAGACGCGGTCTCTATGAAGCCGAGGGGAGCGGTTTTCCCTGTCTGAGAGAAGGACAACAGGAGCGAGTTAAAGTGCAGTGTGGTTGGTGGACACAACGAGCCGTCTTTCATCCACAGCTACGGAGGTTAGCTGGAAGCTAACCGTTTGTTGACTGTGGATGCATTCTTCAAACTTCACCGCCTTGGACAACGTTCCTCACCACAGTTCATGAGGTTAAGTGTTTGGGCAGAATAATAAAGAAGAGATTTAGATTGAAATGATCTAAACATTTTTCATTTTATGAAGTTTGGTTTTGTGTGTGTTGAACTCGGCTATCTTGGTGCTAGCAGAATATCTGCAGCACACGTGTTCAGTTTTGTGTTCTTTGTGTGTTTTTAAAGTTAAGACAAACTTTATTTAAAGGGTGATTTTAAACAGAAGGTTGATCACAACGCGCCGTCCACGCTTATGCATTTTAACCCTTTTATTAACCTGGTATTTTAAAGGTATGTGTTTGATTCTGGTGCTAAGCTATCAACTTCTTTGTTAGCTTTAACTGCTAACAGCTAAGGACACGTGCTTGCTGCCAAATAATATTTACCCAGAAAGGTTTAGTTTTCAATCCAGTAAATAATGTGTCCCTAACATCATTTTACTAAATTTGATAACTAAGTAAACACCATTAAGCCCCATTTCTCCAGAAAGATTTGGCTCTTTTCCAAAATACATCCTTGAATGTTTTACCATTCCCTTAATAATATTTCTTTAAATATTATTTTAATAAATAAAGGCAGCTAATTAGACACCGTTGATAAATGGTCATCCAGAAGGTTGGTTTTATTCAGCAGATCATTCTTTAAAACAGTCAGTCATTTTCTACCGCTTATTCCATAGTGGGTCGTGGGGAAGCTGGTGCCTATCTCCAGCAGTCTATGGGCAAGAGGCAGGGTACACCCTGGACAGGTCGCCAGTCCATTGCAGGTCAACACACAAACAACCATGCACACAGTCAATCACACACCTAAGGGCAATTTAGAATGATCAATTAACCTAACAGGCATGTCTTTGGACTGGGGGAGGAAGCCGGAGTACCCGGTGAGAACCCACGCATGCACGGGGAGAACATGCAAACTACATGCAGAAAGACCCCTGGCTGGGAATTGAACCCAGGACCTTCTTGCTGCAAGGCAACAGTGCTACCAACTGCGCTATTTTATCTGATCTTGCATTGTCAATGGTTGTCTAAATGTTTGCTGATTATTGCCTAAGTTATTTCCAAGACTAACTTAACTTCACTTCCAGGTTCTTCAAGATAATCCTTGGTTCTCAAACATAAATATTGCATGGTAATGTTGCATCACTCTTTTGGTCATAATTTCCAATCATCTTTAATCAACTTGTTTATATTGTACATAGCCATTCGTCTTCATTATTCTTTAATGCTGCTTGGTAGTTTAGTTGGATTGTTTTAGCAAAGTAAAGAGTTTGATGATTAAAATATGTTTGACTTTGAGTTGACTTATTTTTGTTAATAAATTCTTGTATTTTTAGAAATTGTGTGAATTTATTCCATGTGTGTGCAGAATTTTGCTGTTCAATAATGTCAGAGCTCGTCTCACCGTTTTGATTTTGTCCTAATACCACCGGCTTATTGGGCTGGTATTCACAGGACAACCCTTAACAGACCAAAATATTATTTGATAAAATATTAAAATATTAATATTAAATAATATTCTCAGATTTATAATCCCAACACGAATTATTTTCAAGAATCAAACATTTTCTTATGTAGTAACATTGGCGAAGATATGAATATCTCAGGTCTATTTTTGGAAAGCACAAATGCATATATTATTTACTCACACTCCTCAGGACTACAGGAAACATGCTGTAGTTTATTGTCTTATTTTCTCTTTCTACAAGTGTAGGTCTCTAAATGTGAGCTGTTGCATTTTACTTAAGATATTTGTTGAATGCCATTGTTAAGGTTTACTGTTGATAATGCTCCTTTAAGCACATTGTTGCCCCAGGATGTGGAAGGATTAGTCACACTGCCATCTATCTGTAATTACTTTGCGTTGCTTTATCTCATTTTAATGGAGTTTTGTTTTGTTACTTTGCATTTATTTGCTTTATTTGTTTTAACTAGGTCTGACACTCGGTAATCCCCTCTTGTCTGCTGAAATGCATAATGTGATATAACGACATGCTGCAAAAAGCATTGCAATGTATCATGACAACCACTTGATCGTTCTGGTGACGGTAATGCCAAAAGAGGTACAAGCGGCAGCAGCTATAATCAATACTTCAAGTTTCTGCAGCATTCTCGCTCAGTATATCATGTTACCTCTGCCACAGTTTCTCCAAACTGACCATCTGAGATGAGCGATAAAAGCAGATCGAAGCGTTGCTGCTGCCAGACGGCAGAGCTACCAAAACATTAATTTAGGAAAATCATTAAAGCGTCTTCAAAGGCCTTATTGAGGCAACTTGTTTCTCTGCTTCCTCTGAGGGGCAAATGTATTCTTCTAGCAGCCAAACAGCTTTGTTAAGACTCACTCTGGTTGTAAAGTCAAATGAAGGATAAAGAAACAATTCGTCTCATGTAGCTCATTAGAGACGAAGATGAGCCGGATGCTCTCAGCAGAGTGCGACCCATCAGCATTCAAACACCTGCTTTCCTTGTCTGCGAGGAAGCCTCAAAAAGCCAAGCGCAACCATTTGGCGCAACTGTAAAACATCCAAAACAATAACATCAAGAGGAATACGGAGCATCATTATGGCTCCACAAGTGCCCGGCAACGTAGAGCAGATCAAAGAGGCAGCTGAGAGTAAAACGAGCTCTGCTACCTTAAAACCTGAGATAAACACCTGATGAAAGCTCAGTTTTCATATAGTAATAGACTGAAATGTGCTGCATTTCCACATATCAGCTTCTTCAGGAATTTCTTTCCCCTTCTATGTCAAGCTGAGAAAAGAAATGTGGCACCGCGATTCATTCATTAAGTCTAAATGACCCACGCCAAAGGTGTGAAGACGAATTTCCTCCATGTTAAACCCTGTCCCAGGAGCACCTTACGGAATATCCCACCACTTTCTTGCCACAAAATGATCAATTTTCTGTCAGATAAGTTTAGATTAAAGATGCTGGGGTTTATGAGCTGTCAACAAATATGCATTTCCATCCAAGAATGAATTGACTTTTGGTTAGCTTTCCTTACATGATTCAAGAGTTAAGGTTTATTTTACTCAGTCTGCATACCCACAAATTCTGTTGAAATTGGCAGAGACTTATGGTGTGTGCAGGTTTGTAGTGTTGTTTTCTGGCTGTGATGCATTAACATCAGAGAGGTGTCTGACCACTCATAAATCCAGTCTGTAGTTAGAGAGCAAACACACAGCCAGAGTTAAATGGAACCATCCTTAGCCAGAAGCAGAAGAAGGAATCCTGAACTTGCAGGAGTCTCATGTGGATTTTAAAAACTGCCAAAATAACATGATTTATTGATTTTCATCCTGGGACACAATGTTTAGTTTTCTTTATGGACATATAAATCCATTGATGTCAAAAATGGTCTCAAACTATTTTATTAGCTGGTATCACCAGTATTGGCCTGACTGATTTTTGTTTCTTTCTTCACTTTTGTTTTTACTCACAGCTTGATGCGGTTGTACAGGACAGGATCTACAGCAAAATGTGGAAAACCTCAAAGCTCTTATTTCAGTATCTGCGACTTGTTCCAGACCATTCGATCGGTCAATGAATTGATTACTTTATTTATATAGCTCTTTGCAGTCCAAATAAGAAAAACAGTGTTTCACAATGAACATACAGAGATAAAAAAACTAAAGTACACAATCAGTTAAAAAATAACAAAAATAAGAGCAAACAAACTGCACCACATGAAGTATTAAAAGCCTGCCCTAATAAAAAAGTCTCGAGTTTTTAATTTTAAAAAACAAGGTCTGAACTGACTAAACTGAGTTTCAGTCACATTAATGTTTTAATTTATTTTACTTTCCTGGGTAATCTAAAAAAAAACAGAGATCCCACTTTAATCTAAACACCATTTCAAAACTAAGATTTATTGAAACGTCGCAGAAGTAATTGTGTCTAATCTTTTTGAATGTTGTTGATCATTTGATCCAACATAAAAGTATCTTCACAAATTGCCTCTTTGTGATATTTTATTTCTTACCACATTGATAGACCTTTTCTAGATACAAGTTGAAAGCGCTGAATTTATGAAAAAGTATAAATGCTTTTTATGGAAGTTTCTTTTGCACGGTAATTGTAACTTAATTTAAATATGAACAGATTTATCAACGCCTCATGTGAAAACAGAGCGAAAACATGCTAATGTTAGGATAGCACCTAATCAAACTGCTCCAGATGAAAATATCTTTTAGGAGGAGTGTTGATTCATAAATGTTTAGAACAAATGAGAAAGGTATGTCTGTTTCAGGTGATGCCTTTGTTAGGACAGGCCTGTTTTTTATCGTAGTTGACCTAGGTCATGGCATTCATTTCGAAGAGGTATTGGATTGGAACTTTGGTATTTTTAACAAATACTTAAAACCTTTTATGACCTACCATAGAACAAGCTCGCCAGAGCATATTTTTACATTTGTACATGCTGTAGAGCCATTTTTTGGAGCATTTCAATTTGCAATACATCAATACAAGCCTTACATCCAAAATTTTAATATTTTGTATATTATAACTTCATATTAACTAAGTAAATTGCTAAAAAGTGCAATTAACCACCAGAAAAATTAAAGTTTTTATTTTTTTTTTTGCACATATTTTCCTAAATACAGAAATATCATAGCTGTATCGCTCGAAAATTGCAATGTAAAACAGTTGCACAAAACCCTTTCAAACCACAGGAAATGTATTTGGTGTGCGTCCATAACTTTTTATGAACAGAGACAAAAACGAACATAAAATGTACATTGTGAACAGTTTGAGAAAAGATAATATGTATATCAAAATAAACTATTAACAGAAGTGTAATTAAATCTCTAAGTGTGCCAGATACCTATGAGCACACATATATGTTCATAATACCATCTTCAAACAATAAAAAGTGCAAAAAACAACAAAAATTAAAGCGAAAGTGCGAGCGAAGTTCACCGCGGAAAAACTACAACTTCTGGGGAAAAAAAGACCCCTCCCGGGAAAAAACACCTGGGAAATTACATCACTTCCGGTTGTTGCGGGCATTGGTGTGAAAGAAAACCATTTGATAGTTCATCCACCAACGTCATCACGCATATTCTGATGTAGGAAGTACACTGCGGTCTGGATTTTAAAGTTTGTTTTTGGCAATTTTTTTGTGGATTTCTGCAAACATTTCTGGAAAATAAAAACCATGCTCTGGGACACGTGGTGAGTAGAATATTTAAGATGAACTCTTAGGTTTCATTTGCAAAAAAAAGTATTGTTCTAGCTTATTTGGTCGCAATTCTAGAGGTGTTTCAAAATAGATATGCAAATGGGAGCGCCGGCGCTTCTGCCGGGCAGAAAGGGTCAGCTGTCACAATCTTTCTTCCCTTCTGTCCCTCAGATATTTAAAACAGTCGCTACATTGCTCTATAAGCATGAGGAGAAAATGAGACTTCTTTCTCTTTATGAGTGTTGCTTGTGTTGCACTCCCATTCTGATTAGAACATGTATATTAGGTTTAAGGTTGTGGAAATCAATGTTCTGTTTTTGCAATGAAATCTCTGTTTGTTTTTGTTTTTTATGTATAAAGATCAACTGACTATCTTAAAATTTAAGTTTAATGCTCTATGAGTGTCCCCAGAGAGTCTTCATTATGTTCAATGACAGTACATACGATATTATTGTGTTGTTCCTGCAACATTTCAGCAGCAGTAGTGCCTACTACATGGTGTGTGAGGTCTGCATATGGGAAGAAACTTGAGCCATCAGGGACTGAATTTGAATTGCTCAGACTGAATCTGTAATTGTGTAATTTGAAATTAAATGCATTGGTTTGAAAATGAATTTCACTAAACTGAAACTGAATATAATAGTTTAAAACTGAATTAATTAGCTTTGAAAATTGCTTTGCTTTGTATTAAAAATTCAGTTTGATTACTTTCAATTTCAGTTCCAAAATTCAGTTTTTTGTGTCACACATTCAGGTCCTGGGCTGCACGGTGGCGCAGTTGGTAGCACTGTTGCCTTGCAGCAAGAAGGTCCTGGGTTCAATTCCCAGCCAGGGATCTTTCTGCATGGAGTTTGCATGTTCTCCCTGTGCATGCGTGGATTCTCACCAGGTACTCTGGCTTCCTCCCACAGTCCAAAGACATGCCTGTTAGGTTAATTGGTCACTCTAAATTGCCCTTAGGTGTATGAATGAGTGTGTGCATGGTAGTTTGTGTGTTGCCCTGCAATGGACTGGCAACCTGTCCAGGGTGTACCCTGCCTCTCGCCCATAGACTGCTGGAGATAGGCACCAGCTCCCCTGTGACCCACTATGGAATAAGCCGTAGAAAATGACTGACTGACATTCGGGTCCTTGAAACCACAGATTAATCAAACACAGATTCACGGATGTCATTCACTGTCCAAATTCAGGCCTGCATTCTTTTGACTCAGTAGGAAGAGTAGTCGTCTTGCAATCAGAAGGTTGTGGGTTCGATTCCAGCTTCCTCCAGCCATATGTCGATGTGCCCCTGGGCAAGGCACTTAACCTCAAGTTGCCTACCGATCTGCGTATCGGTGTATGAATGTGTGAGCGTTAGTGAGTGTGATTGGGTGAATGTGGGTCTAGTGTAAAGCGCTTTGAGTGGTCTGTATGACTGGAAAAGCACTATATAAGTTCAGTCCATTTACCATTTTGAAGGACGCATTTGTAGGCCGATAACATCCTGGATGAGCCGTGTCCCACCCTATCCCATGATTCATTGTGGGTCAAAGTAGATCGTTCAAACGGAAGTAGGAAAAGCTGGAGGACAGAAAAAAGCTGTGAATAAAAATGGATATATTGCCCATTCTGTGAAACAACTGAACTCTTACAATGTTTTTAGACGAGAATGTAGTTGTGTAAACCTAAAATAAATGATCAGTTTATCAAGATATCGCTTAATTACACAAATGCCCCGATGTGTTCGTCCGCTGCCTCAGCAGCCGCTCGCCTCGCCAGCTGTCAGCTGACCCGGTGGTAGAGGTGCGCTAAACCCGAAGAGAACAGCTGAGGAAGTTAAATGGATATAATTCAGTCAGATGAAATCTAATATTAATGTTTGGTTTATTTATTATAGTAATAATAATAATTATTATGCTCTGCAAATAAACTGATTCAAACTTTGTTCCTAAAGTTAATATGTTAGTGTTTAAGTTGTTGGAAGCTTTACAAATAAATTAAACAAATGGTATTTGTCATCAATGTTTTTTTAACTAATGTTAGATTTTTATATCTATGAACACAAAAAATATTTAACATTTTAAATTGCGGAATAATGAACAAGATCATAAAACAATAGCATTTTAAAACAAAGCAGCATTATAAGCCATCAGAAATATGTAAAAGGGTAAATAAAAACCGTGTAGTCATTTACAACAGAGACAGCATTATTAACCTTCAGGCTCCATTTGTTTGGCTTCACAGCTTTACGCTTCACGCTAACACGGTTGCTAGGCAACAAATGTTACGCTGAGGTAAGGGCAAGAGAAACACACTATGCTAATCTGGCATGTTTAGCTAATAGTTACAGTTAGCATAAGTGTTGCTGTTTGACCATCATCTGTTTACATGACGCTTCTTATAGATGCTCGTTTGACTTGGTGATGGACATCCGCTAAGCTCATGTAGCTGCACTGCTCTAGCTCAACATGCCGTAAAGGAAGTTTAACCTGATGTGAAATGTAAATCGATGAATCTGTGTTTTGATTAACCTGTTGCTATCCTCATGGACCCGGATGTGTGACACAAAAAACTGAATTTTGGAACTGAAATTGAATTAGAGACCTGAAAGTGAAAGTAGTCAAACTGAATTTTTAATACAACGAAATACATTTTAAAAGCAAATTAATTCAGTTTTAAACTATTCAATTCAGTTTTAGTTTAGTGGAATTCATTTTCAAACCAGTGCATTTAATTTCAAATTACACAAATACAGATTCAGTCTGAGCTATTCAAATTCAGTTTCTGATGTCACAAGATTCTTCCCGTATTCTGCAGTGCTCATGTAGTGCTTGACATGTCCACAATATTTGTGGCAGCTAGACTTATGTCATGATCTAATCGTGCATGCCACAATCTGTAATGCATTGTTAGACAGCGCCGGAGAGTTCTTATTGTATGCTATCGTGTCTTCCTACACCACCGAAAGAAAAGTTAATTATGCAATATTGTGGTAGGGGTAACATGACTTTATCTCTGTCCGGGACAGAAGAAAAATCCTGACTGAGAGACTCCTGGTTTTTAGCGACATACTTGTTTTGAATCTGCATTTCCTTTTTCTTTATGACTCAATTGTGATAAAACATTTTGTTAGTTTTTTAATGCCATTCTTTTTTTCTTTTTCTTTTTTTAACACATTCTTTAAAATGCAGTTACTTTTACAGTTCCTGTTTAGCACATTAACATAACGTGTGCATGAAAGCTGCCAATTACTTTCTTGCCATACATTTTTTTGTGAATGAACATTTTTTTATCTAGCTCAAGCTTCACATTTAAAAAAAGATTCTGATTTATTTATTCACGACAGGGGTTATTTTATATTGGTGAATAAATACAGTTTTTGTAAATATGTCAAATTATGAGAGTGTATCTAGAAATGCACACTCAAAACAAGGTAAAACATAAGATGGGAACACAGCTAAAAAAGAGTAGGCAAAACCCAGAAAACAATTAACAGATTTGCTGTATGCCCATATCTGTTGCACATTTTAAGCATTATTGAGCAACGTCTACCCAAAAACCTATTGCTCATATTTAACATGATTAATAGGATTCTTAGCAAAAATCGATTGCTCATGTTCAACACACTAAGATGACTTTGGTCCCCACCTACGTTTTGCTTTTCTTTATAGTTGGAGGTATATTTTGATTTATTTTATTGGTAAATTTTATTTTTACATGCATTTTAAGAACTTGACTGAAATTGAGAAAAAAAAGTAGGCAAATGTGAAGAAAAACTTAGGAGCCCTTCGGAAAGTCTAGAGGATCTGTCAAAGTTTAGGAGAACGTGTGGCTCTTTGGGCTGATTTAATACTTTTGCTGAAGCAGGAACTAAACTCTTTAGCTCATAAATATAAACCTTGTATTTTAAATAAACTATTCTGAAACTGTGACTCTTATTTAATAGATTTCATGAACAGGTTTTCATTAAACCTGAGTGTTATGCACACAAATACATTTTTTTCACAGAGCTCTTGCTGGTCTCAGACTGATGGCTGCATTCATCATAAAGAAAGCAACTCCAGAGTAAAACGTCTTCTAAATAAACCTCATATATAATTTAATTTATCTTCAAGATTCTTACATGATGGAGAAGTGATGTGCAGCCTAAATTAATCCACATTCTACTGTACCACCTGAAAAATTAGAGTTCTTCACATTCACTCTTCATTAAGGGCATAGAAAAGAAAAATGGCCCCAGCATTCTTCAGTGAGAAAAAGTAGAAAGTTCAATTACTCTCTATAACACTTTTCTTCTTGTTAAACTCAGCCATTAAATCACACACACAGCTTGCTTTAGAGGAAAGCTCATTTTGTCAGAAAAGTAAATGATCTTCTCGGTTCCCTGCTTTCCCCTTGTTTCACCAAGCAAAGGGACTCACTCCTAATCTCCTCCTGAAATGAGACCATAAACAATGAGAAATTCACCAGACATCTTCCATTCCGTTCCAGTGGAAAAGGTTGAACTTGGCCTTGGGCGAAGCTGTTAGTGCTTCATGCTCCAGCAATCTGGCAACTTCTGCAGGGGAAGCTTCATGTGGAGGGAAAAAGGTTGTGTATCTTAACATGCAGCACAATGTGGATTATTTTCCTTTCCTTAGCTTCTTTTTTTAAACCATTTCTTGGATTTTTTTTGTATACGGGAAAGCAAAAGTAAGAAGGTAGATTAGTCAAGTCACAGATATATTTAAGAAACCCTTATTTTTTCTCTCTGATCCTGAGGTCAGTCTTATAAAAAAGTAGTTTAAACATTTATGCTGTGATGACAACAAAGTGCTACCCATGCTCAATAACATTCAATCTACTAGCTTGTAGGAAGACATAAAAACATTTGAGCAAATACATTAAACACTGTAGTCTTTTGCTATTGTTTTTAGCTTTATCTCTTTAGTGGATTCACAAAGCAGATTGCAGTGAATGCATGCAGATGGAAACACATCTATAGGTGAGGCCTCACCAGTAAACCCAGTCTGCCTCCCACATGTTTAACTATGAAGACAGATATTATCCACAAAGTTAATTATTTCAAGTTCTGTTTATTACCATTGTTCTTTTAAAATGGTCCACAGCAAAAATGTTTTGTATTCTGGATTTAGGAAAAGCAAACACATCAGTTTGGAAACATGCTGTCATTGTCCCAGTTCCTATGGGCAGCCCTCCCAGGGCCCTGAAAGATTTGACCTAACTTATCATAAAGATCTTGAAAAAGCATATCTGCTCACAAATCCTGCGAAACACTGGAATCAACTGCAAGCTGCTTATAGGCCAAAAGGGGTTGTTGAGGATGCCACATTAACCTTCTTCTGGAAGGGAATGGGTGTCAATTTGGCTTCTATATATTGACTTTTCATCCACTTTTACAACTCAACCACATATATTAATCCACAGGGTTTTAGCCAAATTTGATTTAACTAATGTTCTTCTAGGCTGGATTTTAAACCGTTCACTCTGTCACAGTGAACAGGTGTGTCAGAGCACAAGAATCATTAAATCCTAAAGTATGAAAATTATCCTGTAATCGTCAGCCTGTTGTTGACTTCTTTGTTCATTGGTACGAGGACTCTCATCTGCACCTCAACACAGAAAAACCACATACAGCAATATATTTCATATAATATTTTAACTAACTTTAGGACATAAGACATTCAGTTGCAGACCATGATTAATAAAGGACTGAGAGTTGAACAGGTGCAATTTGCATGAATTATACCGCACCACCAGGAAACAGAACAAGCACAACATTCGGACTTTCGAAATAATTCACTAAAGACAGACTAGATCTTGCTACATTAATAAATACACACACATATTTATATATATGCACGTGTATATTAGCAGTTGTATACATTAGATTGATTAGATCAGTTACTAGGTTAACTAAGGTATTATAAACTGAATTATTAAACATTAAATGCACCAAACTAAGCAACAAATATAGCTTTGCTGCACTATGTGAACTCACCCATTGCAGAACAAAACACATGAAATTTCTGGATGCATAAAAAGAAAAATGAAGCAGATTAACTGGTTTAACTTCCACAGAATTAGTTGTTTTGGACTTACTACCTCATTAATCACTGGCTGGTCCGCTGTTAAGCTCCTCCGGGCTTTGCAGCGGACCGGACCGGCGCAGATGCAGTGTAAATCCAGGGTTACAGTAAATACGGCACTGAGTGAAACAACCCTGAGTAGCATGGAGTGGTAGTAGAAAACACAAAGCATGATTTAAGATCTGAAAACAGTACCTGGTGTGTAATTTGTTTTACTTTTTATCTTCTTTTTTTTTTACCGTGTCCTGTCCGGCAGAGTAGCACTCAGAATTGTTGTCTAAGTGGCAAGAAAAAGCCCAACAGATTTACTTTCACAAGTGGAGCATTACAGCGAACGCTTTAAAGCTCTGCTTGATATTTATAAAATAAACTTTATTATAAACTGCTTTGGGATTATTTCAATTGTCATGCGGGCAGCTGTCTACGCCCGAGCAGATCTAGCCATGGACCCAGAGACCCGAGACCCCGGGACATATCGCTCCCCAAGCAGAAGTCCGACCGAGCCCAGGGGTCCAGGCCCCGGCAAGCAGCCACTGGAAGTGAGCCAGCACACACCAAAGCACCCAGCCCCGGATACCGAGAACCACAAGTACACTGGCGGGCAGAGATTTCAACCACCGGCAGGTATATCAGAGAAACATTTATTTAAATATATCCTATGCACGTGTTATCTTCTTTTAATAATAACAACTTTGGATTTTTAATTTTTAACAACAACTGCCGATATCTAAATGTACTTTTGTGACAAGGAAGTGTTCTTACCTGCTGAGCCTTGATCTGTTTAGCAACAGCAGCAACAACCTTTTCTTTGGCGATCTTTTCCCATCAGATGCTCTATAGACTCTGCTTCAACATTCCCCTTTGTCAGTCAGATATCTGACCTCTGACATAATTTCTCTGGTGAATTCAGAGATTCCTTGTTCGAAGCAGTTTGCTGAAAAGTCCTCCAATCTGAACTGGTTGTGCTTGGTGCGACCAGCCCACCTGTCCCTCCTCAGTTTTCCACCAGTGATCCAGGAAACTCTGATCCTCTTCTCTTCAAGAAAGTAGTCCAGACTAACAGCTGCTGTCGTAGTATTGCTGCCACCACCAGCAATGCACTGTTTCACCATAATAATGCTGTTTTTAACTCAATTTGGCTTCTACCTGAACCATTTATCATTAACGCTCACACAATAAATGACCGGAGACTTCCCCTTAGATGTCATTTCCAGGCGACTTTGGACTTGCAAAATTTAACATCGCAACATGCTTATTTTGTGTCACCATTGTTTTTTTATATCACATCTTTAAAATATCATGTCAATTACTGCCCAATTTCTTGAATATTAAGATGTTTTCTTTCAATTTATGCATTTGTGGGAAAAGTGTGTCACAGGCACTTTAAAGAAAGCTGTGAGGCAGGGTGCACAAAGGGTCATCAGCATATTTTCGAGCTACGTACTATGTTACTGTCTACGTTAGCATACTACCATGCAGGGGAGTAGTAGGAAGTAGGGAGGAAAAGTAGGAAAAGCAATTTAGGTAAGATACATAAATAAGTTGGGCTTTCTCTAAAATGCTGAATAATGCCTCATTTAAATGTATGTCAACACAGGGAGTTGATATTTACTCAGTAGTGCTATTTTAGAAGCAAATCTACCTTTGCATTTCATTTCAGAATTAGAAGGTTGCCTGGTTGAGCTTAACTTTTGAAAATATATAAAGAAGCGCTCAACCAGTTCATTTTCTCAAAGTTCAGTAATAATGTTGCAGGCAGTTGCTGAAGGTCAGAGACTGCCACATAGATCCATTAAACACGATTCATGGAGTTTGATCAGGGTCACATTGGTCATGCGAGTGTGTTTCATCACTCTGCATGGGATGTCTATAGGTGCTGGAACATCCTGCACTGTGAGGTGCCTGTGTTAGATGTTATGGGGTTATGTAACGTTTGAAGCACATTATGCAGAGCCCCTCATGGTGTGGAGACATTTCCACTTCTCGAGGGGCAGTGTCTTGCATGTTTTAGAGGTGTACCTGCTGTCCGTTCTAAACATCAGCTCTTTGCAAATCAAACTATTTATCAACCTTAAAATGGTAGATCTGCATATCTACACTCAGATTGGAACATTTCATCTTGATTCTTAATTTATTCAGAGATTCAATTTACTCAGCTCTTCTGAACTTTTTAGAATGGTTCCTGTTATTTTCTGCAGCCATCTTGCTTATCTCCTCTGGCATTAGGCTTCCTGTTGAGGGTCCTTCTGTTCATTAAGTATTTTGCTTCACCACACTCAAGTTTTCTTCAGCACATTTGCTGCTTTTATGTTTACTTATCTAATTTCACTGCTGGACCATATGTCTCCTTCCAGTCCTCCACATCGTGTTTTTATACACTACTTCAGCATCTCTCTGCTCCAATAAACAGCTTTTATCATACTGGTTGTAAAGTCTTCATGTCCTGCAGAACACACAAGATTTCCCACTGCACTGTGCCTGGACATTAAGTTCAAAATAACAAATATACACTTTGAGTCTTCTACGCTTCACTCTTTCATTTTTACATGTGAGTTGCACCTATGTAAAAAAAATTAAATAAAACATACAGCTCAAAATGTTCCTCAGTAAACGGCTCTCCTTTGCTTTAAGAACCATCTTTTATATTTTTTAACAAGTAAACAGATTAGACTTGAACGTATTGAAGTAGTTGGTCCTGTTGTAACTTTGCTCTGATTCTCTGACATATTTGTAAAACATTATGCATGGTGAAAAACTGACACTGCAAATCATGGTGAAGCATATAGTGGTTGTGATGTTTTTCTTCACTGGGAACAGGGAAGCTGATAACAGTTGGTGAAGGTAAATACAGAGCAATCCCAAATGCAATCCGGTCAGAAACTGCAAAAAACTGGAGACCTGGGTGGAGGTTCACCTTCCAGCAGGACAACAACCCTAAACAAACAGCCTCGGAAACAATGAAATGGAGGTAGTCAAAGCATATCAGAAACGCCCAGTTAAATCAAAGAGCTACATCTAACTCAGTATTAGTCAAAAGATGCTGTCCATCCAGTTTGACTGAGCTCCAGCTATTTTGCAAAGCGGAATGGTTAAAATCTCATGATGTGTGAAGCTGGCAGAGACATACCCCAAAAGACTTGCAACTCCATTGAAAGTTGTTCATAAATTATTGACTACGGAAGAATGAATTAATTTTTTTCTTTATTGTGCTCTGTCAACGTGAACAAGTCGATATTGGAACCATCTTATGAGAGATCGCTGAAATAATTTTATGTGGCATGAAAGAGGAAACTTCAGTTGTTGGCCACTGGGTCTCCAAGTTCTCAGTCATCAAGCTCATGGTAATTCTAAATGCAGGAAGTGAAGGGAACAGAATTTCTAAAGATCTATGAAATTCTGCTAGACAAGAATCAATGTCCAAGGATTAGTCTACCAAAGTTGCTGCAAAAGCTGCTAACATGTAGCATACAGTTCACTGTGTGAAAATGTAGACATGAAATCCCTGATTACTGTCTGAAGTTTACCATTATAATGGAGTAATATCTCATCACCATCCCAGCAGTTATGGGTGGAAGAACGGTAACTGCACATATCAGAAAAACTGCACTTTAAAACATACAAAGTTTTTAAACAGCAAAGGTACTCCCATTTCTGAGCCAACGTCAAAATCAAGAGTGATTAAAGTAAAACTATGTATTTAAAAAAAATATAAAGTATAAGCCTGAGGACCCTGGGCAGAGTGACCCAATCAGATGGCAGAGACCCAAATGTTTCAAAATTACTTAATTAAAACTGTTCTGAGGTCAATTCTGCAAATTTCAGATTGTTAACATCTGTAAAAACATTTTGAATATTATTAAGTTAATTATCTCAGCAACAGAACAAGTGAGAAGAAAGGTACAATAAGCAAGTAATTAATCCCAATCATGTATTTTGACATGCTCGATTCATATATTTACCCCCAGAGTAATCCACTGCAGCAGCTCATTTTCCAGAAGGAGTGTACAATCTTTAGCAGCAGAGTAGCTCTGCAGCAGCAGTAGCAGCGGAGTTTAGGGCTAATGAAGCAAAAACTACACTACAATCCATTTGTGCTCCATTTTAATGAAATGACTAAACTTTGCCTTAGGCCTGAATGTCAGCAGAGAAGTGAAGAATGCAATACAGTGACAAAAAACCAAAACGCTTGTTCGCCTCTACTCATCACACCCCATGCTGGCCCAGTGTGTCACTGAATTCAAGTGTTTTAAATCCAGTGTGATGAAATTAATATCAACATCCTGCCCCGAGGTTGCACAAAGAAACATGTGCAACATCCTTTGTTCTCCATACTGAGACAAGTTAGAAGAGCAGCCATGCATTCAGGTGTAACAAAAAGCAACAACTGCAGGTTAATATTTGTAAGGCATTGCAAACATGTTGAAACCATCAGCCATCTCTTCTAAAAGTGATTTATGGTACTCAGCTGCCATTAACAGCTGAGTACATACCCCCCCCCCCCATCTGTAATCAGAAAGGTGTAACATGCATTTCTCAGCAGCCCTTTTTACTGATACTTCTGAAATAATAAATAAATGGTAAATAGTCTCCAGGCAAGACAAGGCTGATCACACAAAGCACTTTACAGTGCAGTCACATTCACCCAGCTACACTCAGAAACACACAGATTGGTAGGCTACATGGGGTTAAGGGTGGGACAATAGGACAACTATTAATTTTCCAGTCCTTCAAGGAAGAGTGACATGTAAAAAGCTACTGACAACAGAAAGCTATAAAAAGTCCTGTTTAAATCTTTCTATAGGTGACACAGAAGACCTAAGCTGCACTTTTTGACCTGCATGCAAAACAATCTGTGGGGAAGAAAACACATGCTTATCGCCCTGAACACAGCATTGACATAGTGAAAGCTGATGGTGGAAGGACAATGCTCAGTGCTACACTGGGATGGTTTAGATCAAACCATGTTCATATAGTAGAATGGCCCATTCAAAGTCCAGCCACAAATCAAATTAAGAACCTTTGGCACGATTTGAAATTGATGTTCACAGATGTTCTCCATCCGATCTGACTGCGCTTGAATTATTTTGCAAAGAAGAATGTGCAACTTTTCAGTCTCTAATTTGCAATGCTGATAGAGACATACCCAAAATACTTGCAGCTGTGACTTTCCTGCAGGGTGGTTTTACAAAATACTGACTCAGGGGGCTGAATGCAGACACATCAAACTGTACAGGTTTGTATTCATAAAAAGTTTGAAAGGTATTTATTCCCACCTCACAAAGAACTACCTTGTGTTTGTGGTTGCAATGTGGCTGCAATATAGAATGTTTTTGCAAGGCACTGGAAATTCTGAACTGGTTATAACTACAGTATACAGATATTGTTGTTGTAACCAGTTCAGAATTACCTGTTAAACCAGCATGCATCTCTCTGGATCGTGAATAAAAATCCATTCACATAAAGCAAAAGATTAATCATGAAAATCTTTGTATGGTTTTCTTGCTGCAATATAAAAATACAAAACTTACTTTATTCCTGCGTTACTACATACAGTTATTGCAGCATCTCAGCAACTCTTTTCAAATTTTTTGTTGCCTACATCCTCAACAGGCATCCTGCCCTTCTTCCACTTCTCCCTGGGACTCTGTGCTTCACATTTTAATGAAAACTGAGACATCCCAAACAAAATCCTTCAGAGGTGATTGCTGCCATTCAAACTTGTTTTCATCATATCTCTTTTCAAGCAATATCTTCAAATTCAGTTTCAGAATCTGTGCCCACCAACACTGGTCTGATGTGCAATCAAATCAGTTTTCAACCTGCTTCACTTTGTTCCTCCCGAGGCGCTGAATACAAACCCGCCTCATGTTTCAACAGCACAATAACAAATATTCCTACAGTTCTGTTGGGAAAAATATACCTTCATGCTTTACTCAGCAGAGTTGTCCCCTATCTCAGCTTTAATACAAAACTGTTCAGGCTTTCGGATAACGACCACGCAGTTTAGCATTTGATTAGCTCATCATGAAAAACACAGGTGGGAATTTTCCAGATTTTGTCCCAAAAACATTCTAGTTATTTTGAAAAGATATGACACTTTTGGAGACAATGATTTCAGAGTTTATTGTCAAGTTTTAGACCATTTAAACATTTAACTACAAGCATTTGCAATACAGTTAATGCTTAAAAGGCAGCTGGTGGTCATTCTGCAAAAAAGCAGGTCTTGTCAATGAGTTTGACATTTTTTAACCATTTCAAACCTAGTTTTTAAGTTTATTTGGAATAAGTAATAATAATAATACTTTAAGTGCTTTTAAAGTGCTGTATAGTGTAATGAGAACCAACAACAACAGGGAACATAAAATCTAAAAATTAAAGACAATTTGCTTTATAGATCTTGAAGTAGTTGGGTTTTCAGTTGCCTGTAGGAAACTAGAGGTAACAGTAGAAGCAACCTCAAAGTGAAAATAACTAAATCCAACAGGACCATTGTTAAAGGCTGGATCCAAGCTACATACCAGTTTACATGAGCTATACCAATTCTGCCAGGACAAATATCAAAGCAGAATTATGGCAGAAGCTATTTAAATTGCTACATGAGGTCTATGGTTGAGGTGCAACCTGCAAAGTGGAAGTACACCAAGAAATAGCGTGAGTGTATGCATGCATTTATGTATAATTTTTAAGATGTGTAGATTAATAAATTTAAACCTATGCACCCAATTCTCATCTTTAAAAACTAATAACAGTTTAATATGGCCTTCATGCTCATGACGAGCGGATGTAAACATCTGACCTCAACAGCATTATTTTTAAAAAAGCATGCTGGCTTTTTGTTTAGCTAAAATTAACCTGAGATTTGATCTCACGCCTTTTGGAATAAAAGGTATCTGCTTTAGAAAATAATCCCCATGTTATGGTGCTGCCACCACCATGTTTTGCTATAGGGATGCTTTGTTCACGATGCTGTGCAGAATAAGATTTCCTTGCATATAGAATTTTTCATTTTGGCCAAACAGATCTAACCAGGCTGACCAGAGCCCAGTTTATATCTATGTACTAATTAGATGACTTTTGAAGGCAATTGGTGGTGTTGGATTGTATTTGGTGTTGTAAATCAAAATATTCATATATACCAATCTCTACTACACTTCTTTGATCTTAATTAGAAATCAAGTCTTTTTTTCCAAAATGATTTACTACTTTGTTCTGTTCTATCACATAAAATCCAAAAGAAATGCAGCAAATTTTGTGGTTATAATGTGAAACACAGAAAAGTTCTAAGTGTTTGAATGTTTTTGCACAGTGCTTTAGCAGTAGTAGGATTAGCAGTTGAATGTACCTAACCAAAAAGTTGATATACCCATCAACAGAGTCTCTCAGCTGAATTTGTCTTGTTCTAAAGCATTCAGCTTCAACAGAGATCTGTAGGTTTCCAGTTACCATCCACATCATTGTAAAAACAAAAGATTAGATGGTCTCTCCAAACTGCTTGTTGACAGTATAGCTGGCCTGAACAGAAGCCCCTGGCATGATGACATTAAAACTGTGTGTTTAGGAATTCCCTGTAGTTGTCTGGGAACTGGAATCTAATTATGTTCAGCTCTGCACTCTGCAAACATCGCAAGGACATTTCTCTCCTCTGTCACATTGCTGTACTTTCTGGGATTTCATTTCTACTAGGAGAACGAACACAGATGGCACAATGGAACCGATGTGTTTGGGGCTAAATGGGCCATGAACATTTTTCCCGACCTCTTCAAAGTGTGCATACTCCTCGAAGAGAACAATGCGTGCCACCTTCGTTGATACTTTTCACAGCTACTCTCTTTCTTCTCTGCAGCAGAGGCAAATTCAGTTAAAGTTGTTTTCGATGAAGCTTTCTTTGAGTCAATAAGCTGGGTGGCAGCATGACATCAGGTGTTAATAGTGGATGTAATTTGCTTTTACATATTGTGACTCAACAGGGAGACTTCGACATGGACATATGGACAGAGGCTGTGAGAAAGTCATTCCAATTAGACTCATTCCCTCACTGAGGCCATCAACAGCTCGTCAGCGTGACATTTCATTGCCACGATCTCGGCGGGATAAAGCTGACTACAATGAGCGTGAATTAACACCACCTGTCAGTTCAGCAGCTTTCAAATGGCAGCTTAAAGCTAAACGCTTCTGTTGGTAATGTTAGGAAACACACAAAGAGAACATTTACACTTGTGCGTTCAATTTGGGCTTGTTTCCAAACTTTCTGAGTATTTTGCATATAACGCCAGAAGGGGATGAGCAGAAATCTCACAAGAAGAAAAACACTTTTAAAGCCCTGACATACTTTTAATTTGTAAAAGGCAGGTTATGAAGAAGAAAAAATCCATCAATATTTTTTTTATATCCACTTTATCTTTGTAGGGCTGCTTAGGGGCTGGTATCTATCTCCAGAGGTCAGTGGACAAGGCGCAGGGGACACCCTGGACAGGTCACCAGTTCAACAAAACTGAAATGACCAGGTCAATAACTTGAGTATTTGGCAGAGCTGCCAACTGCAGATTTTACTATTGAGACTTGGAGGAAAAAACATCAGAGTTATGTCTGATAGGACCATAATAAGCATACTGAAAGGTATAATATGGTTACCTGTAATGTTCTCTTTCTTATCATAATTGTGCAGCTGTAGCGTCTCCTTCTTTAGTTTTTTGTCTTTTCATGACTGATTCTATGCTTGAGAGTCTGACTCTGTCACCAGTCTCTGATGCATCTTCAGAAGTCACAACTTGCAGTAGCTCTGAACAAAAGTTAAGGCTTTGGCTGTGACAGAATAAAAGTTTAAAGTATATGTTCTTATGACTTCTAGTTTGGAAAAGTTAGAAGTTTCTGCCATGGTTCACAAGACGGGCATGTGTCACAGAAATGAAGCACAGTAGTTAACGTATTACTGGAGGGTAAATGGACCCTGGAACAGCTGAGGTGGCTAAAAAAGGGCCTTCGAAAGTACTACAAGAGTTTCTTTTTCTCCCTTTAAATTTCTGTTTCCTGTTAGGCAGAATTGACAGATTTAAGCTGCCACTGCCCCTGCAGCACTGCCTTGCAGCAAAGTTGCTGGGTCTGAACTGGGAGCTGATAGACCAAATATATCCTTGGATTTTCTGTGATTAGGATGTTTTCCACAGGCTAGCAGCACTTCAAAAAGGCTGCAGATAACAGCTTTCACCTGAAAAGAGGTTTCATTTGGCTGATGAAATGATGATTTCAGCTTCCTTAACAACCGTGACAAAAAAAGCTTAAATGGGGGAAATCCGGAGCACTCATGCTTCAACCACACTATTCACTTCAAGATTACTTACCATATCACTGACTTGGTTTAAGCCCAACTTTTCTCATTTCAAAGACAAAATAGCACCCAGACCTTTGCTTGGGTATAAGTCATGGTATCCCTATGGTTGGGTCTTCTGTATCCCCTCAGAGCCTCCTAACAAGACCATCAGTTGAGAAATCCACAGTAAGTAATAGGGGATTCAAAACTCCACCGTGAGAACTTTCACATGCAAACTTTCAAAATGTGACCATTGTAACACAAGATATCCTGTAAGAAACACAATCTAAATCATATTCCTTTGTTTTGTTGCCCAAGATTTGCCATTAATGACATAGAGTTGTGTTCAAAATTAATGAAATGAGATTTCAAAATGGCAACGGATTTACTAATAGGTGTAGTAGGGCTATAGAAAACCAAAAAACTCAATAGTCATCACAAGAATACTGCCGATTCTATTAAAAATACTTGCAGCGTCATGTTATTTCTGTGAAATTTTTCATTCTGTGAACAAACAGGTGTCATAGAGTGTTCCTAATTAAAGTACAAAGATAGCAAATGTTACAACATATGGGTATTGTGTATTCGTTTTAGAAAATCTGTATAAAGTGGGTCATCCCAGATACTGCTCAGAAGAGCTTAACTAACTAACTTAAAAGTTAGTTGGACTGGAGAAACACAAAGAAGTGCTGAAAGTAACGGGTTGCTTAGCTAAAATAATCACAAATGCTTTAGGATGGAAACCAAAACCAGAAAGATATGGACGAAACAGTAAACAACCATTAAAATGGATTAGAGAAAAAACAAAATCACAAAGACTCAGCCAATGATCAGCTCCTGGATGATCTGAGAAGGTCTACAGCTACCTGTGAGTACTGGAAAAGTTACAAGACAGAACTATTAGAAGCCAAGCTATTGCCCATTTGTTGAAATAAACAAGCACTAAATAGGTTCCAAATACTGTATTGTCTGGTCTAAAGAGTATGGAGCATGTGGAGTAATGAAAATGATTTTTTTAGGTCTAGTGCCCAAAGACAGTCTGTCAGTTGACCCTCAAACACTGAGTTCAAGCCACAGTGTAAGGCATGGTGGTTGAGACATTAAGCTATGGGGATGTTTCTCATACTATCAGGATGGGCCTATTTATCATATATCAGGAATCATATATTTATTTGAGAACATGAAAAAACTTAAAGAGATAATGTAAAAAAGGAAAATGCCAATTAAATTAGTATTTCAGTAAGCAGAGGTGTGGATTCGAGTTATGTCACTTAGAATCAAGTCAGACTCCAGTCACAAATTTAATGACTTTAGACTTGACTTGATTATTTCATAAAACACTTTTTGACTGGACTTGGACTTGCACACCAATTATTTATGGCTTCACTTGGACTAGAACCTTCGACTTGCAAAGACTTGATGTCTTACACCAAATAGAAAGTGTGTTACAAAGGAAAAACGCTGCAACCCCTGCCATTTGCCAATAATTACTCCGCTTATTGCTACAACATGCATCTACTGTGCTGTTTACCTGCTTTTCTTCTGCATACCACTATGACAGCAACGAATCCAGTGGTGGTGGAGAGGTCCTGTCATCAGGGAGGTCTGTGCAATGTTGAAAAAAAGACTTAAAAAGCATTTCCCAAACAAGGCTTCTGTGGAGCATAACTTTTTACCACAGATTTTACTCTTTCAGTAAGAATCTAAATACAGACAGAAGCAAGTGTCTCAGAAAACTGCCACAGGGTCTATCAAAATTGTGTTGGGTGATAGACCCAGCGCAAAATGTTTGAAGACCAAGAGAAACAATGATGTCTTCTATGAAGTCTTACTGGAAGTGGGTCTTAGAAAGAAAATAATAAAAGTTTTCATATGCCCGGCTCCCCTTCATGTCGAGCAGGTGGGTCACCCACAGAAAATATGTTCTTAGTCTTTATTTTTAAGTGTTTTACACATTGTGGTAGTTGTTTGGATTGATGATGATATACAGTGTAAGAGATGGAAACTGAAGTCAAATTATTTGTTTGTTCACACAAACTTGGCCAATAAGGTTTATTCTGATTGTGATATATTAATGTTGTTTTTGAAGCTGTCTGACAGCTTTTAAGGGCTAATCTGAAGCTAAAGTGGAGCTTAAGCCTTTGGAAACTAAACCCCACCCCATGGGAAGCTGAAAGGGAAGATTATTTAATCTCACGTGAAGTGCCTTGGGTTTTAGAATATTTCCAAGAGACACTGTTGGGAGCAATATTGGGATGTTTAAAACCTGTAGAACAGGTTCAAATCTAAAGAACAACATTTCAGCAAGGTCCCTTAATAACTTTGTCCACACAACACCTACAGCAAGCCATGACACAACTGCTTCAGTGGCAACTATAAGACAAACAATGCACAATAAGAACTTCATGGCCGAACTCCAGTGTGAACCAAAAAGAACATCTAAAGTCAACCAGAATGTGCAAGAGGGATATGGACAGGAGGACAGAGCTTTGGGACACTGTTCTGTGGACTGATGAAACCAAACTGGAAATGTATGTAAATATGGGTCAGCTGTAGGTCTGTCATGGGAAAGGCCAGATTATTACCAGAAGATTACCATCCACTTTATCAAGCACAGAAATTGGTTATTAATGATGTGAGGCTATTTTTATATGGCAGATACAGGCTGTCTTGTTCATATGTCTTTGATTCCCGGAAATACCAATCTAAATTAAGGAAGGACATGGATAATTCTGTAAACAATGTTGATCATTGGAAAGTCAGCAAGTCAATGACCCAAGAGCAACTCCAAGTAAACCAAAGCTTGATTTAGAAAAAGATTCTGGAACATCTTAGAGTGATGTTGTCAGTCACCAGATTTAAATTTGATGGAAAATGTTTGTATTCATAGAAGGCAGTAGCAGAATGGAGGCCATCAAACATTACTAAGCTATTGGCTTTAGCAATGGAAGAATGTTCAAAGGATGTTCCGTAAAGTACTGAAGCAATACTGCACGTGCAAATGTGACAGATTCATTTTTCTTATAAATATCAAAGATAGTTCGGCTTCTAAAGCCAAAGTAACTAAAACATCTATTAATAAATGTTTAATTTGTTTATATTGTTAATGTATTGCCATTATCCTTCATCTACACAACTAAAATAAATGTTCAGGTGTTGGATGTCTCTTGTTGCTGCTGTAAACCATAAAATAACCTTCTCAAGTATAAACATTATATTACATGAAGTAGATGTGAAGTGACCTGTAATTGTGTTCCTGCTCTGTGTTTTGGCAGATATGGTGTGAACAACTTTCTGATGAAGGGTAGGCTTGGACCAGAAAACTGAGTGCTACTCAGCAGTTTCTCTAAAGTAATACATCTTTTCAGCTGAGGATTTCAGCCAGTGGAAATCCCATCTTGGATGCAAATGTTTGCATTCTACTGAAATGTACCCAGTAAGTGGAATGTCAAAATAAAAATGACAGATTTATCATTGGCAAGGCACTAGCAACACATAGTTATGTAATACATATGTATTTAAAAATTGGAAAAAGGGCATAAGAAAGGTATAAACTCCATCCAACCTAAGATCAGATCCCAAAGATCAGAATTATGATGTGTTCTCGAAATGGAAACTGATCATTTAAAGTTAATTAAATGTTAGAGAAAAGTTTGAAAACAAAACAGCTGTAAAATAGTTAACAAAATGAGGGTATTTAGAAATAAGCAACTGAATTAAGTCTGATGGTAAAAAAAAAAAATGCCATACTGGATGATTTATGACTATTTCGAAAGACATTTCAGAGTTTTACTTAAACTTACCTGAGTTTCTTTTCCATTAAGAATTGTAGGATCACAGACTACAGAAATAAAACATGGCCAACCAAGACTCAGTAACGTCCCCTTGCTGTGCGCACCACACCTGTTCATAAAAAAGCTCAGCAGCATTCACCCACCAGCGAGCATCATTCTATGGAGGACCGATCCTGACAAAAATTTAAAATAAAAGCAGAAATATATATATTTTGTTTTTCCTTTTCCTTAGACATGCATTTTCATCAAGAAATGTAAATGTTTTCTTTTTCCTTTTCCTTACACATGCCTTTGTTCTTTTGACATTTCCTCGTCTCTCTTTTTCCTTTACCATATGCATTTCTGCTTCATTATGCAATGAGGAGGGCTGCCTTCTTCTCTGCAGCTCCTCTCCTATTGGTCAATATACAGGAAGGAGGAGGATCCATGTGCAGGCCGAGGGTGTGTCCCAATTCAGGGGCTGGATCCTTCCAAGTCCGTACTGTTGGCTGATTACATCACAGCGCGGCGCGTAAGGTCTGTCAGATGCTGCCGACAAATGTGTCCTTCTTTTACCCGATTTGAAGGATGCGTTGTGAGTATCCTTCGTGGCCCATCTTTTCCCATGATTAATTGCGGGTCGAAGCGGTTTGGTCAAACAGGGGCAGCCATGGCGGACCACAGTGGCAAAAGCTGTGATTAAACTGTGAAAAATTACACTTTCTGTGACACAAGTGAACTTTTACAATGTTTTTAGTGCGGGAATATAACCATCAGACTTAAATCAGTTGCTTATTTATAAATACTCTCATCTTGTTAACTATTTTACAACTGTTTTGTTTTCAAACTTTTCTCTAACATTCAATTAACTTTAAATGATCAGTTTCCATTTCCAGAACACATCATAATTCTGATCTTTGGGATCTTTAGGTTGGATGGAGTTTAAACCTTTCTTATGCCCTTTTTCCAATTTTTAAATACATATGTATTACATAACTACAGGGGTTGGACAATGAAACTGAAACACCTGGTTTTAGACCACAATAATTTATTAGTATGGTGTAGGGCCTCCTTTTGCGGCCAATACAGCATCAATTCGTCTTGGGAATGACATCTACAAGTCCTGCACAGTGGTCAGAAGGATTTTAAGCCATTCTTCTTGCAGTATAGTGGCCAGGTCACTACGTGATACTGGTGGAGGAAAACGTTTCCTGACTCGCTCCTCCAAAACACCCCAAAACACTCCTGATAAACGGCACCGCCTTCAGGATACAATGTTTGAACCATTGGATGCACATGGTCCTCATAAATGGTTTGGTAGTCCTTGGCAGTGACGCGGCCATCTAGCACAAGTATTGGGCCAAGGGAATGCCATGATATGGCAGCCCAAACCATCACTGATCCACCCCCATGCTTCACTCTGGGCATGCAACAGTCTGGGTGGTACGCTTCTTTGGGGCTTCTTCACACCGTAACTCTCCCGGATGTGGGGAAAACAGTAAAGGTGGACTCATCAGAGAACAATACATGTTTCACATTGTCCACAGCCCAAGATTTGCGCTCCTTGCCCCATTGAAACCGACGTTTGGCATTGGCATGAGTGACCAAAGGTTTGGCTATAGCAGCCCGGCCGTGTATATTGACCCTGTGGAGCTCCCGACGGACAGTTCTGGTGGAAACAGGAGAGTTGAGGTGCACATTTAATTCTGCCGTGATTTGGGCAGCCGTGGTTTTATGTTTTTTGGATACAATCCAGGTTAGCACCCGAACATCCCTTTCAGACAGCTACCTCTTGCGTCCACAGTTAGTCCTGTTGGATGTGGTTCGTCCTTCTTGGTGGTATGCTGACATTACCCTGGATACCGTGGCTCTCGATACATCACAAAGACTTGCTGTCTTGGTAACAGATGCGCCAGCAAGACGTGCACCAACAATTTGTCCTCTTTTGAACTCTGGTATGTCACTCATTATGTTGTGTGCTTTCCACATACCGGACTATGCTTTCCACATACCGTCACCCAGCCGGCCTGAGGCCCAGGCTGTGGGGGCTCTGCTGAAGGACTGCTATGGGGAGCTACCCTCGGTGGCTCTGCGCTGGCTAAGGGGCCTCGAATATCTGCTGATTTTTCAACAGCGCGGAGCCGTGCCCCCAATTCTGACACCCTCGCCTCCAAAGCTACAAAAATGCTACATTTATTACACGTACCATTATCACTAAAGGAGGCAGAGGAGTAATTGAACATCTGACAGAGACAGCAGGAGAGAGGAGGAGACTCAGAGAGAGAAACAGCAGAACGGGTAGCCATGGTGGAGCTAAAGCTAACGCTAAGCTAGCGACCCCTTACCACTACTAGAAAAAAACGTGTAAAACACAGAGTACCCAAACGTTAAAAGCAGCAACACAAAGTATGTGTTTTAACGTGCTTATGTATTAGAACAAGATATCACAGTAGAGAGAAATCAGATAAAATGAGAGAGCCTTCACACACCAAACAATCCACCGAGTGCAACAGCGAAAACAGGAAGTGACGAAGACGCCTTACCACGCCTGTCCAAGATCAACTTCATGTTGTTTGACAGGATGTATTTAAATGATTTCCTGATTGTACTTGTCTGGAAATATTCATGCATGGGTGTGGCAAGTCAAGTTGAACTCTATACAAAATATTTAGTTATTCACAGGCAATGTATGATTTACAAAAATTACATTTAAAACAATATATGAATAGTTTTAACACTGTATTTGTAGTGAATCTGATTACTTTTGTCTAATAAAGGCATAACCCTTTATTGTGTTTGCTACCATTACAGTCAGAGGTGCCAGACATGGTAGTCTTAGGTGAAGCAAGACCAGAAACATACACAGATAAATCATCTTGCCTTTGAATCATTTTAAAAATAACAGTATTGCCATTTTACCTTCTATACTGTGCAAGTGCATGCATTTGTGTTCAGTATTCACAGCAGCTCAGGAAGAAAACTAAGCTCTACTAGAACAAAGATAATCCAAGAGACTTTACTGCTTCCAATCAATTCCCAACAACTGTGAAATGTAAGATCAACGTTTTCTGATTAGTTTGGAAACGTGCAGATTCTCTGCTAAGAGCTTTAAATACCCAAAAAGTCAGGTTGAGCTCAGCGACAATTGCTGCAGCCGTTTCAATGTAATACCTTAGATTAGACTGAATTAAAAGGGGATTTTCCCTCAGCTCCATGTGAAGAAATTCCTCATATCACCACTCTCATCTGAGTGTGCAGCCTGCTCCGTCGCAGAGGCATGAAACCAAAGCTGAATGCCGGTGCACTCCTCCAGACCGAGGGACGGAAGCTGTCAGCTTTGTCTCGCCTTCAAGCCAGGAATGCTAATTGGGCTATTTAAAGGCTGCCTGTCTCTGGCCAAAAAAACAGCAAATATTTCTGATTATATCATGTGTTATGTGTAAGGAGCCCACGCTACATCTATCTCAGAATGTACTGAATGCTTTTTGCAGTTATGCCCAATACACACAGACTACACATAACTTTATGAGCACCTGCCTAATAGTGTGTCGCTGCCAAAATAGCCTGACCTAATCAGGCATGGACTTCACTATGCCACTGAAGATGTACTGTGGTATCCAACTGCAAGATGTCAGCAGCAAATCCTGAACGTACTAGAACCTCCTGTTCTAAGACTTTCAGGGATTTGCCTGCTGTACCCCCAAAAGAAAAGGAATTAACTGGGATGTGAGTTGTAAATACTTCTAAAATCACAGATTCAGCAATTACTTTAGTTTTATATACATCCATTATAGATGTCTTCCACTTGCAGAAATGAATGCAAGAGTGTGTCAAGGAAAGAATTCAAAGCTTTAAATATGTGTTTTTTACATAACTACATGAAAATCAGAGGCATTCAGGGATTTGCCTCAAATTTTAGTCAAACTGTTTGAAAGCACCCATTGATGTGCACTGATCCTATGACTCCCACGGGTGCACAGATTCAATCTGTATCAGGGGAATTAATATTGGGACAGTCAAATAAATTTACTCACCAAGATGCCACCAAACCTACATTGTGCCAGTGTGTAGTCAATTCCAACTCATGCTGTTCATGAGAATGAATGACTTATGCCAGGCCACTTCGCCTAAGTGTTGATCCATATCATTTGTGCAGAACAAAATAAGCATGTATGAAAATAATATTATTCCGTTTTATTTATATAGCGCTGTTGAAAATTAAAATAATTTAGTTTCATACTATGTGTTCAGTTTGCATGTGTAAGCATATGTGTGAGCCTTAGAGAGAGAAGTCACAGAGTCACAGCAGGCTTCAGGCTGGAGCAAGGGTGAACCCCAGGTCAGGATGTTCCCAGCAGCTGTAAGCAGTAAATGCTGGCTGTATGGGCAGTAAAGCAATAAATGCTGGTTGTTGGTATAGATAATAAAGTACTCCCATAGGGGTTGTCTAATTTACAGCGCCAACACAGACTTCGTAAATAATTCTTGGAGGGGAGGTTTCAGTCAGTCAGCTTTGAAGTTCATTGAGGGTATAAAAACCTTTAGAACTGATGGTCAGAAAACATTGGACTTATTATTTACCAAATTAAACTTGTGTTAATCTTAATTTCTTGCTCTTCATCTGTTCTCTCTCATGACATCCGGACTGGGTGAGGTTGAGGCCGTAAGGATATCAGGGACATAATTATTAACCTTAACAGCGCCAATTCACAACACATGTCATCTCAAGGCACTTCACAAAAGGTTTGGTGCTTTGATTCAAGCAAACTTAATTAAGACTTGGTGTAGATTAGCAAACTGATCTGCACCACTGTTTGCGTTAATACATACCCAGGTAACTGCTAACAGTTCAATATGTCTGCTATTTTGTTAACATCACCAGTAGTTTCACAGTAAACCCTCTAGGTGTCACCAAATGAGCCTATACTCTAGAAAATGACCCAGGGCTGTCGTGGAGCTGTCATTCCACTGTCGGTTCAGTACTGATCCATCTTAATGTTTGTGTGAAAAAAGGTGCGTATGCCAGGTTTTTGTGTAAACTCGCGCTCTGACACCCACAAAGTTTTGTGGTGGGGCCTCCATGGATCAGACCTGAATGTTTACTATCAGAACATTCCCCATAGCATCACACAGCCTCCACTGGCTTCCCTTCTTCTCATAATGCACACTGAATAATAAGCCTGGTCAACGTAAAACTAACATTTAGATGTAGATGAATGTGATCTTTTTTGCACCACATTTAGACTGGTTTTGCACTTGCAAATGTATTTACAACAAAAACAGTAAAAAAATTAGAAGGTTCACAAACAAATTTAGAAGTCATACAGAAGCACAAACTGAATATTTTCATATTGTGATGTTGTGACAGTAAAATCAAAGTGTGGAATGAAGTTTTCTTTTTGTTTGTGCTAGCGATTGTCTTCGACAGATGAGGAACAATGATTTTAACTTTTTATTTGTATAAAAAAGCAACAAATTGTACAGTGATGACAACATAATGACAGGAATACATGAAAGCTCTCAGACTTTTGTTGCACTGTTGAAATGTGTTGCAAATTAACAACAGCTACTGTATGTAGTTAAGCTAAGATGGTATGCCTTTAATCAAGAGGTGTCTAACTTAATTCTGATATAAAGATATTCTAGACCAAACCGATCACAAATGTAGCTGATGACAATGGGAAAATTTAGATTTTGTTTAGGTTTTTCACACCATACATTCACCCAGGTGCCATGTGTTTCCTGGTTAAGTGATGTACATGCACCCGGCTATCCACATGGTGCAGCAGAAAATAAGATTCGGCAAACCAAGCACCCTTTCCTCAACTGCCTTATGGTATTTTCTGATGCTCACACACCTATCGGTAATGCTTTCAGTGGTAGATGAGGCTCAGCATGGGCATTGTGACTGGTCTGTGACTTTGCAACCCTATGCACAACAAACTACCATGCACTAGGTATTAGGACACCATTCTATCAAAACTAGTACTGACTACTTCAGCAAAATTACAAAATGTGTCAGTTGATGTTGATGTCAGTGTTATTCTCTTCATCTCTCTCTGGTTATAATGTTAAGCCCTACCAGTGTAAAAGAACCATAACCTACATTGTTAAAAATCAGGAAGCATCCACTGGATGGATACGGGATACAGTTAATGAAGTGATCAGGAAATCAATTTATTTAGAAGTCATTAGGATTCATGGCCTGAGGAGTCACATCGCAGCGTAGCCAAGACTCTAAAAAGCTCTTCATTCTGTTTGGTCTACAAAAGAAAATAAAACATTTACAAGCCGTGACTAAAACCTTCGAGCTCAAAGCGCACAAAGCCTTGGCTGTGCACCGTCAACGGACAAGCTGTAGGCATGGAGGGGATTTTGTTACTGAATGTTGATAGATGTAATTAAATTACAAGAGAGCACAAAAAGCATAAAAAGAAAAGGCCCAAAGGAGTAGCATTTAACTGGCTTTTGTTTAGAAGGAACAATCAGCTGGAACTCATCTTTGAGGCTGAACTTTAGCATAAGATGCTGACTGGTATTACTGGGATTAATAAACAATGCAGAAAAGAAAATGCAAGCATGACATAAATTATAGGAGTATGCACTTTAAGTAGGTAGGAACATTCACAAGTTTAATTATTTTTAGCGATATTTAAATAAATTTTGTGCAAACTCCATATCCCATCCTCCTTGCTCTGCTTAGAACCCAGAGGTGATGAACTGGCATGGAAGACTACCATCATTATGTCATCAATTAGTCTCATCAGTTGTTATAGTGACATAACATGCCCTCCGACTACAGATACAGCTTGTTCTCATAGTGTCCTTGCCCATATTTATCATCTGTGTCAAAAAAGAAAAAAAATAGACAGTCGAGAACTGATATTGCCGTGTGGAAGGTCGAGCCAAACAAGGGGGCTTGTTCAAGTCCTGACACTTTACACATCTTGCAGCAATAGCGGCCTTCCCGTCTCTCACATTCATCAAGTCTGGGTCATTGTGCCACCTTGAAAATGCTACTTCGAACTGTTGTTCTCAAAAACCCAGACTAGATGGAGCACAAAAGGTTAAGCTGATTAAACTAAAAGGCATTAAGAAATTTACTGGGAGATGATTTCAATGCTCAAAGCATTAATGAAAACTGGCTATTCTAAAACTCCTCTGACTGTGTTAATTATCTGCACGTTCACAACTCAAACTAAACAATCAAAGCCCCCCATACACTGCAAGCAGTGAATCACTACAGGATCTGAAATATGTGGCTCAACTATTTGGTGCAATAACACAAGAAATGATGCTTATAATACTCTGGTTGTGTTTACCATTGTGAGAAGGAAGCTAATCCCCAACTACCTGCTGCGTGACATGCACATGATGAAAAACAGTATGACGGCTCAAACTGACAGGAGGGAAGAAAGTGACCAGAATCACAATTCAAAGATGAAGAGCACCAAATCTAGAAAAGACCACTGGTGGTAAATACTTAATCCTCCTGCTTCATGCATATTTACAGGAGCATTTATGTAGGAACAGGTGTGTTTGTTCTATGTACCTAAATTCTCTTTGGTTAAGAGTGTCATTTATCTGCGCAGTATGCTTCTTTCAAATGAAGTGAAACAAAAAACAAAAAATCAATCCATTTTCCTTAAACCTAATATTAGTCTAGCAGCGGCTTCTTATATTAGTTTGAACTTTTACGCCTCGCCCAGCTCCCAGCAGACAGCTGGCCAGGAGTTGGAGGGGGTGACTCGGTCAGCTCGACGCTGGGGGCAACTGCAGTGAACGGGAAGCGAGGCAGATATAGGTCAGTAGTGCGGGAAGGTGGCAAAGTGAAAGTGATGGTGAAACACTTGGCAAGACCTGGGCAATATGACACAAAAGGAAAGTTTAATTCACAGAGTCAATCCTGAAAATATAAGAGTAAAGTAAAGGCAGAGTAAAGGCTTCACAGATTAGTGTTTTCAATCATCTGTAATCAGTGAAGACAAAGTCAGAACCTCTTTGTTTGACACAATCAGAATAAAAGTTTCAAAAATCACAAAAAGAACCATTGTTCAGAATATAAGGAACTGGTTCAGGTTTAATCATACTATGTATTTTAGATTTGAAATTAGTGGTGCACAAGTTCAGATTCACTAAACACTTAGTTTAGCATTAACAGGAAGCTGCAAAACTGATGGCAGCTTTAGCATGGTTAGCAGCCAACTGTTAGCAGGCTGCAGTGTTCTCACAGTGCTTACTACCTGTTTGTATCTTGTCTGTTATGCTGTCACTGTTTCTTTTTTGTTAGCAGGTACCCAAAAGACTGCCTGATAAATTATTTAAAAGATGTGGAGGATGTTTCCATTTCCTTTGTAACCAAGTGTTTCTGCCAGGTCCACGATTATTTGTCGACTCTGTCATACACCTAAACAACGGTGCCAGAAGTACTCCCTGTCATAGACTCTGAAATATAGATGCAGGGTGTCAAGCTTTAACCATGCAACTCCATGTCTGGGGCTCATAACAAAAGCTTGAATTAAAATAGCAACAGAAGCAGTATTCATTACGTAAAGCCAACCATACACCATCTTAAGATATCTTTTTAGTAGAGCAAAACAGCCCTGGCATATGTAGGCAACCAACTTTTCTATGTAATATGGCTAAAATGGAGAGAAAGGACACATAAAAATATAAAAATAAAACATCAATTAGATATAGCTTCATGATACAAACTTCACTTTTACCAGAAATAACGCAATACCTTGTGCTACAAGATATCCTCGCACTACCAATGTTTATTACTTAAACAATACAGGCTCTGGTTAATTGATGTTTTAAATCCATAGCAGCAGGTTGTGACTTTTTCTTCACAGTTCTTCCTTTAACATACAGAATGTCATGTGATGGATCTTAAGATAAGCTAAGGTAAAGTAAAACTATTTTTTCTTTACTTGCCTTTGAAGTGTTGAAAGAACAGAGTTAGTTAGGTTAATAGGCTACTGTATTCTCAAAAATATACAGAACTGTCATTCACCGAAAGCCACACATTCAATCTTAATACAAATGTTCAAGTTTTTCAGAAATGACATTCATTTATAACAGAACTTTTACTGTTCTTGCAAATAATTCAAAAGCAAAAAAAAATGGACATCAAATCTGAGATGAGAGGTTGTGCCAGAAAATCCACAATATTTGCGTTACAGAAGTCAGCAGGAACTGATGCCTTTGGCTTTAGTTTACCTTTTAACATATTTTAACAGGAATTCAACATTTTAGCAAAGATATACTTTTTACCCACAAGAGAAGATCATTTAGAATTAGCAACAGGTTTGTATGAATCTATACCATCAGCAAAATTAAGGATATATTGTGACTTGAACCAATGCAGGCAGACGTTCAACAACCGAAAGCTTTTTTAATCAAAGTATCACAGAAATGAAGCTAAAAGGAGCAACTGATTTCAAACCATAAAGTAGGAAACACCCGTAATCCTAGAAGCTCAATTAAAAAAAACAACCAAAACAACAAAAAAATCAGATTGATTGAACATATTCCTGAGACTGTCCCAAAGTGGCAACATCAATCCATTACCTGATAAAATATGTTTAAAATATGATGTGAAAGATAAGATTAAGTGTAAAAAATTGACAAAATGTGAAGTACTGTAAGGATGGCATCTCTTGACAGAGTTATTGATTAATAGTTAAGATGCTGACATCAGGTATGACCCCCATCCTTCCCTGGGGGACGCTTTGATTTGTACCCCGAATGGTTCCCTTAGACACTAAAAACATTTTTTTAAAGATTGCAGAACAAATAAAATGTATTACCCATCTTAAATGTTATTTTTAGCAATTAGATTCTCTTTTTTTGAGGGAGGGGACTCAAAGTTGATTTTCTTTCCTTCCAATAAATGCAAATTAGTATTTTCTGTAGGTGTAATATACAAGCATAGTATCAAAATTTGGCAACAACATTGATTTTTTTTTTTTTTTTTCACTGCAAGTCAATCTTCATTCTAACCCATATATGCATAAATGTCAGATTTACAGTACAAGAAAAACAATCTACACCTAGTAGAAAACAGTGAATTGTGATTACATGAAGATATTTCCAAAACAAAGAGAAGACATAAATCAAACTGATATAAAATCTCAGCGGTAGTTTACTCAAAAATTGTTTGGATGTCAAGGGTACAAAAAACTTCGAAGGAACATTGTAAAATATTTTACATTTGCTTCAAAATAAACAACCTGCCATTTCATTTCAGCCAAAGTTATGCAAAAATGAAATTCAAAAGCATAAAAAAATTTATACAGAGTCAGGAGTGTTAAGAATGGTGACATTAACAAAGAGAAACCGATGTACGCATTAGGTGACCTTTCAAGAAAATAGGTTTTATCAGATTTTATTTAGGGCTATTAAAGTAAATACGAACCTCAGTTGGTTGTGGCAGATGGCCGCTCACACTGAGCCTGGTTCTGGTTCTGCTGGAGGTTTCTTCCTGTTAAAAGGGAGTTTTTCCTCTCCACTGTCGCTACATGCATGCTCAGTATGAGGGATTGCTGCAAAGTCAACGCAAGTGACTGTCCACTGTCTCTACATGCTCATCCAGGAGGAGTGAATGCTGCAAGTCACTGACTGGATGTAATCTGCTGGGTTTTCTTAGATAGAAAAACTTTTTATCCAATATGAATAAATAACTGAATCTGACTGAACTGTTCAATGGTTACGATTAACTGGAATGTATGAACCTGACTGTTGTGAAGAGCCTTGAGACGACATGTGTTGTGAATTGGCACTATATAAATAAACTGAATTGAATTGAATTGAATTAAAGGGAGTGGGTAAATGCTTGCCACTTGCCAGATTTATATTAATAGAAATCTTTAAAAACCATAATTTATCATTTTAAAAAACAGACATGAAAGCACTGAGATCTGAAAAAATAAGAAAACTGAATAAACTGGAATGACGGGTCCCTCCTTCATTGGATAGTTGGTCATTAATTAAGGTTCCAACATCAGGTATGACTCTCCATCCTGAGAGGATTGAAATTAACGAAGAGACCTTGAGCAAATAACCGACTAAAGAAAAGACTTTAGGATACAGACAAGAAGGGAGTGAGCAGGTTTGATTTGAAAAATTCTTAGAGGGTTTCATTTGGCGCGAGGCCCGTTAATTAGCAGCACAGTTCAAAACAATCTCTTCTTCCTGCTGAGTTCCTCCTCTCCTGCACCCCATCAGACGCATGGCAGCCCCTTCATCATGCTTGGTGGCTCTGCATCACATCTTCATCTCCAGGGATTGGTGTGAATCACCCCACATCAGTCTGTAATTAGCTCTCATGCTTCAGACGTGTAATCAAGACACAGTTGTGAGAAGGGAATCCTTCACACTGTAAAACACCCAACTAGTATTTTTACAACATCACCACGCACCTGCTGTTGGGGAGCTTTTTTAATTTAATTCCAGCTCTTATTTTAGGAAAAAAATGTCCTGCTAAATCATGCATTGCTTACATCATCAAAGTTTTTTTTATTTTATTTTGAAGAACGTCTTCCCCTTTAACCGTAGATCAAATGAGAAGGTCAGCTCCATCAGAAAGGATCCATCACTCAGAATGAAATAAGAATACTAAAACCTTTCCACAAGTTTCCTTTTATATTTTACACTGAGGGTCAAATACTTTTTTTCCAGATATTTTAAACTTTCAAACAATGTCATATTATCTTTTACTATGCAATTATTTTTATATAATTTTGTTATTTGCATCTTTATGTTGCATTTACAAATAGAAAGGTCTCTACATCATTTTATGGATTTTTATTTCAATCACCTTCTTCCCATTTCCTCGTTGTGCTTTGGTGAAAATGGCCTTTGAAAATCTACACATAATACATGGAAACTGCAGGTCATTCAATAAAGCCAGTAAAATAAGAGGCTTTTCATACTGAAGGATGCTGAAGTACGAAGCCGACCCCTCTGTCCCTTTAGTCATCTACCAGCAAGGTGTGAGCTTAGGTCACCATCATGAACTACTTACTGCAAATCTACTCCATCACTGCTGTTATAGATGGTAAATAAAGAGCACAATTTCTTTTCAAACACAATGTGTTGTCAGTGCTCAATTATGTAAATACCTAAAAGTCAGAAAAAGCAGAAACTAAAACTAGTCAAAACACAAGAAAAAGATTGTGATGAAGTATTTAAAGTCCAGATCCCATTATATTTTTTGGGTGCCAGAAAGCTTGGTGAATTTGATATTTGATAGAACTCACATAAATTAATCACAGTCTGCCATTTATTCTTATTTTATTTTCAAAGTAAAAATTTATTTTAAAAAGTTTTCTTTTTAAAAAGTTTTCAAATTTTAAAAAGTTTACCTTTTCTGAGAGAGAAGCCTGTTGCACCCAAGTAGACAAGCAAATTATGTGTGTACTTCATATATATATATATATATATATATATATATATATATATATATATATATACATATATATATATATATATATATATATACACTCACTGGCCAATTGCTCATTAATGCATATTTCTAATCAGCCAATCACATGGCAGCAACTCAATGCATTTAGGCATGTAGACATCGTCAAGATGATCTGCTGCAGTTTAAACTGAGCATCATAATGGGGAAGAAAGGTGATTTAAGTGACTTTGAACGTGGCATGGTTGTTGGTACCAGACGGGCTGGTCTGAGTATTTCAGAAACTGCTGATCTACTGGGATTTTCACGCACTACCAACTCTAGGGTTTACAGAGAATGGTCCAAAAAAGAGAAAATATCCAGTGAGCGGCAGTTCTGTGGGCGCAAATGCCTTGTTGATGCCAGAGGTCAGAGGAGAATGGCGAGACTGGTTGGAGCTGATAGAAAGGCAACAGTAACTCAAATAACCACTCGTTACAACCAAGGCATGCAGAAGAGCATCTCTGAACGCACAACTCGTCAAACCTTGAGGAGGATGGGCTGCAGCAGCAGAAGACCACACCAGGCACAGGCTCACCAAAATTGGACATTAGAAGATTGGAAAAACGTTGCCTGGTCTGATGAGTCTCGATTTCTGTTGCAATGTTCGGTTGGTAGGGTCAGAATTTGGCATCAACAAGATGAAAGCATGGATCCATCCTGCCTTGTATCAATGGTTGAGGCTGGTGGTGTAATGGTGTGGGGGATATTTTCTGGGCACACTTCGGGCCCCTTAGTACCAATTGAGCATTGTGTCAACGCCACAGCCTACCTGAGTATTGTTGCTGACCATGTCCATTCCTTTATGACCACAGTGTACCCATCTTCTGATGGTTACTTCCAACCATGTCATTAAGCACGAATCATCTCAGACTGGTTTCTTGAACATGACAATGAGTTCACTGTACTCAGATATCCTCCACAGTCACCAGATCTCAATCCAATAGAGCATCTTTGGGAAGTGGTGGAACGGGAGATTCGCATCATGGATGCAGCCGACAAATCTGCAGCATCTGTGTGATGCTATCATGTCAATATGGACCAAACTCTCTGAGGAATGTTTCCAGTACCTTGTTGAATCTATGCCACAAAAGATTAAGGCAGTTCTGAAGGCAAAAGGGTGTCCAACCCAGTGCTAGCAAGGTGTACCTAATGAAGTTAGAGGACAGCCAGGGGCAGCAAACAAACAACAGACACAGCTCTAAAGGCAACTTTCCAAAATTGCAACATAATTAAGCACGATGTGAGAACTCCTATGTTCCCCTGAGGTCCAACTATGCAGAATAAGCAGATGAGGCACCTTGAGGCACATTGAAAACAAAACAAAGTCCATGCAGTCTGATTTTTTACTTCGCTTCCATCCACCACAGAAACATTTTATTGAAGGACCTTTTAGGGCCCAACAACATGTTATGTAAATATTAACTGCAAATGGATTGAAGAAGTTTGAGTGGTGTGACAAACGGTGTTCTCTGAAAAATGACAGCTACATTATTGTAAAACTTCGCAAGTAAAACACTGATTATGTGTAGAAAGTGAGACTTTAAGCTGCTTCCCTTCACTGCTGCTATGATGTTTACACCAGAGCATGGCTCGCTACTACAAAGGATCCTGGTATCACTGTTGTCTTAGGAAAAGTAGTGCAGAAGAATAGGACTGCAGTCAGTACCGGAGAGGAAAGTTAATCTGAATGCTGCCAGATCTTTAGCTTTTTGATGTGAAATTTTTGTCACACAGCAGCATTCAGTATTGTGGTGAATAAAAGATACAGTGGGTTTATCAAAAAGCGCTTTTAAATCCCTACATAGAATTTTCATCCATTAGCACTCCAGGCTTTTGTTTTCAAACAAAATTTTTCCTGACTTTCTCCTTTTTACTGGACAAATCACTATAATAACCCTTTGCGTTAAGAACTCGCTTGGAGTTGGAGACTTTGCTATCACTTCTTTCTTTTTGAGTGCCTGAGTTCAGGATCCTTGTCATGATATTGTCAATCGTTGGTGAACTTTGGCAACAATGCTTAGCTGTCCTTATATGCTATTTATTTGTGTTTTTTTGTTTGTTTTTGCAGATTTTTATTTGGACATGGAAATGTCTTTAGATGTTTCACTATAAAGAGCCCTGCAAAGAACAGGTAGGTTTACGTCCTGATGATTTCAGCATATATATTAATGAGCTGCATGTTAGTTCAACACTTTGAACTTTTGTTGTAATATCAAACTTGTAATTTCTTAGAGTATTTGCTTGTTTATTGGTGTATCTTTCCAACACACATTGAGATCTCTGAACTCTAAAAAAAACATACTTTATGCAAATTTCATTGGGGGTAAATGGACGTCCATCTGATTTGGGTATGAATACATGTGTTTGTGACAACAAATGATGAATCCTAAATACTAACAGTGCTGATCAGAATCACTAAATACTAAATTAAACAACTCTGCTTTTTATAAAGTTCTGGCTCCTCAACCTGACAAAGAATGAAAGCTCAGGCCTTCATACACACGTTTCCTCGTGTATGAAAATTAAATGAAGAATTTCTGTAAGTGATTTGTGTTTGTACCAGCAGAAAGCCTTGAATGCAGCAGAGACACCCACAGCGGTTTCATATCTGTGCCAGAAGGCAAGGCCACCATCTTCATTCTGCCTGACCATAATGCAGCACTCTGATCAGCATTCATCTCCCATCCACACTGAATTTATCGACACAGCCCACAGCTGCCATACCTGCACAGGCGAGGCCAGAAGGACTTTGCCATCCACCATCCACTCAGGCAGAGTTCAGACACAGTCGCCACAGAGACTGCACAAAATAAGTTACATTGAGTTACACTGATGCTCTGCATGTGTCAGTGAATCAATTTTATAATTGACAGTCATAAAAAGTTAAAACGTAAATCCTCTGATAGATAAAGTGCCATATTAAAGAAGCTTTTTCTTTAAGAAGTCACCAAATTGATAAATATAGTCCACTTGTGCCTAGTTTAATCTCAGTATAAATGCAGCTGTTCAGTGAACAGACTCAGAGGTGATGCAAATAATGCAATGTTTTGAATAAATAATCTTAAAAGTGTGTAGTGGAGCTGTATTTAGTCCCATCTACTCTGATTCCCCTCCTTGCTTTTAGAAGTCACCTTTAAATAAATAGTCAACTTGTGTGAAATTTAATCTCTGTAAGAACCCAGCTGTTCTTTGGAGGCCTCAGAGGTTTATTAGAGAACATTAGTAAACACACAGCAACATGAAGACCAAGGATCACAGCAGAGAGGTCAGCGAGAAGGGGATGGAGATGAACAAACCCTGTTAGGCTCTGCAGCAGACTTGAAACTGGAGAGGGGGTTCAACTTTCAGCAGGACCATGACACTATACAGTCAGTCATTCTAAAACATTTTCTCACAATGACATATTTTAGATTAAAGCATATTCATGTGTTTGGATGTCCATGTCAGCAAAAGTACTGGCTCAGGGAGGCTGTATAAACGTGTACGCCAGACTGCTTAGGTTTTTTATGTGTAAAATGTGTTGAAAACCATGTATCAATTTACTTCCCCTTCACAACAAAATTACCTTTTTTACTCGGTCGCAAAAAAATTCTAATAAAACTCATTAGAGTTCCTGGTTGTAGCGTAACAAAATGTGTATAAGCCCAAGGGGGGAAATAAAATGAGCATTCATTGCTCATTTTGATTGTGATTTGACTGTTTTGGTAGCAAAAAGTTGCAAGGCTGTTGATTTATAAAACATGTATCCTTCTCTGTGTTTTTCTGCATCTTTCACCCCTCTCTGAAATAAGTTTTTTCTGGGCCTAAAGGATCCATCAAGTAAACAGACGTCAGCTCCATGAAGTTTCACATTTAAATCATCGTCCTTAGATGAGGGTAAAAAGCCACACTCCCCTGAGGTTCAGTTCAGCTGGCCCACTTCTAAGAATAGAGGGGAATGTTCCATGCGTTTGATAAAAGAGTTCTATTCAAGGTTAGAAAATAAACTAGTGATATCTGTAACGGACAGAGCTGTGAGAGAGGAGAAGAGAAGGTGGTGGAGCTGAGGAAATGGTTTAAGTTCCCATCCTCTGGGAAATCTCCATCCATCTGGGGGTATCGCTGAAAGCACAGCCAATTCACATGCTCTAACAGGCCCTTAATTTGGTAAAGCATATGCTGCTGTTTAGGCCTTTGGATTTGCTTTACGCTGCAGAAATCGGTTGTTATGACCGACATTAGTTGACGGACTAGATTAGGCATAAACGCTGTTGTGTGCAAGTCTGGTAAAATGGCCCCATCTCCTGAACATAAAGGAGTTTTGACCTTAATTTTATGATGCTTTATGACTATCCTCTTTGCCAATAAGAACATTGCTTCAGAACTGCCTAGTGTATGAGGTTCGTTTAATTGACAGGCATCTTCAGAGCATTGTAAAACATCCCAATTTAATTAACACTACAGACCTTGAAACTGCTCTTATAGCAAAAAGCAATGATTATCAGGCAAGTTAGAGATAAAATAAAGAAGTGCACAATGAATATCTAATGGCATCTCAAACTGAAAAGTATTAAATACATATAAATCCTAAAATGTTTGTTTTCATTATTAATAAAACGTTTATTTAATAAAACAAGTAAATTCCATGAATAGTGCTGTCTTTGCTAGCTTTAATATGTGTACTATTTGTAGTTTGCAAAACTTACAAAGAATAGAGATACACAGAAAAATCAGCTGGTGATTGGTACTAGTCGATTTTTTAGACTGACCGGCAATGACTGGTTACTAGAAGGCTGGAAACTCAAAACTCACATATTTTTTTCTGTTCAGGGAATACAACATACCTAAGAAGGGCAGACTGACCAAAATACTCTTGTTAAAGGGTAACAACCTTAGATATTCTGTGTCAAGGAGGTATTTAAAAGGAAGTCAGAGTAAATACAATGATTTAAGAAGCTATTTAAAAGCAAACTGTATGGCCTATGACATGTTTGCAAATTATTAAGGTTGTGAGAAAATGCGAGAGTAATATTTTCAACAGCTAAAAGGAAGACTGACTTTTTAGCCTGCTGACTGTTTAACCTCGTGCTGGATTTGGAAATGTTCTAATATACATTAGGATCTACTAAGGATGTAAGTACAAAACAGTTGAAAACCATGCATATGAATTGAATGCATAAAGCTCAAGCTAAGGAAGTGTTCAATCCTCAGATTGCTCATCACATAGCAGCTATGTGTACTGATGCAGTTTGCCCTCATTTAAATTAGACTTGCTGCATTCATTATGGGAGAAATCTGTCAATATTTCAACATATTTATGTAGATTACAGCCATGGATGTAAGTATCCGTTTCACAAATATCAGCATGGGTTGGGACAGTTTCCATAAAATATTGACTGGCTGCTGAATCCTTGTGGTAAGTTTGATGCGAAAGAAGACACAGGAAGTAAAAAAAAAAAACAGTTGTACTGCATGCCCGGGATGTCCCAGGAAGTGTGATTTACGATCTGTTCTAGATGATGGCCAGCTATTGTAGAAAGTGATGTCTGTAACATCCAATTAAACCTTTAAAACTGCCAAAACTGCCAATCAAAGTATGTACATGTCTTAAACCAGCCCTTCATGGATGTTTTTGCGTCCACGTATCATTAGAACCCTTTGCTTTGTGGATCAGATTCTGAATGGCATATGGGTTAAAACGGAGCAGATACCAACAACCTCTGTGGTGTGATGATGAAGGATTGTGATTGTTCTCTGCTATTGTAGCATATTTGTATTTTGTCTGTAGGGTTTCTTAAAATAAATAAAAACATTTTTTTCTTTGTATTCATTTGCTTGATTGCTTCATTGTTACAGCACAAAGTACTTGGCTTAAATTACTAAGACATCCAACTACAATACCAGCTTTGCTTTCTTGATTCAATATACAGTGTTGCTGCAGTTATACTTAAAGAACTTTTCAAAGTCTTTTCAGTGGGAGTGCTGTGTTTGAGAATCCTTTGGTAAATGTCACTGTGATCAGTATGCAGAGTGAACAACTCCAAACGCACCCAAACAGATCAGTCTAAATATTCAATGTTAAAATTCAGCTGCAGGTTTTAGATGGGAGGCAGTCATCATAATCATCAAACTGGAGAATCGAAGAGCAAATTAGAGACAGAATTCCAAAAATAAAATTGAAACTATAGAAGCAAAATTAATGCAATTTAAATAGCAACACCAGGAAAACAAAGGAAACAACAAATGGAACTGAATTTGGGAGATATGAAAATCTGACAAATGTAAATGAAATATTAATTTAAAGGTAACAACCAGGCAGAGACAGGTTTGGTTATGAAGATACAAGCAGGATGTTAACGAAAAATTAAACTTTCAAATAAATCAAAGAATTAAATATTTAAACGACAACAACAGTGAATGACATAAAAGCAGGGATTAATATTCCCAACTTTGAAAGCTAAAACAAAATTAAGCCTACTTCAGTCTAAGGAGGAGCTTGTTACAACACCAACTAGTTGCATGGTGGGACTATTACACCATCTTCAAAACCATCTCTAAAATGTTATAACAGAAATGGAAAAAGATATCCCATTTTAAATGGATCATTGTTGTGTAAACGGCCTGATATTAATGTAATCTGGTGCACATGCAGACCAGCGATGGGTGCGTAAATAGCAGCTTTTAAGAATGATGATTAAGCTCTTAAAATGAAATCCTCTTTAAACTGCTTCTTGACATTTATAAGTCACCAAGCAATCCAGGCATGTCTCATAGATATGTGGACCAAAGATGGAGTAGAGTGAAACTCAGCTGTACTGATGTAGGGCACAACACGTGTTACAGAGAGGCATAGTATGAAAAAGAAAACATCACTCTGACTAAAATGCAAAGTCATGTTTATTCTCTTCTAGTCACTACACAAAGCAGCAGCTTCAAAATTGGCAGCCATACATCTCTCTTTGCCAGATCCAGCCGTCCACCTAGAGATACTTTAAGACCCCGCCTTCGCAATTCAAATAGGCCTAACCCATCATCCGACAGAGACTTCACTTTCACATAAATAAAATCTCAACATTATCAATTATTTATCAGTATCGAAATGTAAAGCTAACAGTTCATGTATATATATATTCATGTATGCGAACACAATTTAAGTCATTTTATATTTATCTTAATTAGCTTGAATTTCTACACACGGTCAACCAATCAAACTCCTACTCTTGCCAGCTCACATCCAATAAAAGCGCTACATTTAAGACAGGCTTTCTCTTAACCTGCAATACAAGATGGCTGCCACAGGGGATACACTCACATGGTGATGTTTGGCTTGAGTCCTTTAAATATAACAAACACATGTTTTCATAGTACATTGGTGCACAAATAAGGGTTTAGCACTCATTTTACATTTTAGAACCACTACAAAGTAGTTAGGGAAGAATAGAGCTTCCTAATAGCATGGGATGAGTGTAAGACATCAGGAGGCTAGTAATTCAAATTGGCACCTCTATTATGGGCACCAGCGTAGGAAGAGCTAAGCAGTGGTGTTATCAGGCAGTTGCCAGAGACTCCAACAGTAAGTAAAAACAGTGTGTGAAGATCAGCGGACACAGGAAGGGTTGTAGACACATTAAATAGCTTAACAGGCAGTCTGACAGGGGTCACATTGAGGGTTTGCATACAGCAAAGTGTATGTGGGACATTTAGACTTCATAGCGGCCAGGTGTTTGAACCAAATAATCATTTTGCACTGTATTGTACAACATATGCCCCACATGAGCATCAAACTCTATTAACTGCTTTGGAATAGCCTCTGTGTTTCACTGAACATCAATCACTGTTATTTTTAACTGTCAGATGCTCCAGAAACTGCGTCATGTCTTAATTTCTGCCATCTATTGGCCGTTCTAGATATGGCAGTTTCTTGGAAATCAAATCATAACCATTCCAATCACTGGTCTCGTCTTGTATGAAATTGTGTCTAGATCCTGATTGTGGTTTCTGGATGCTTTACTACATCCTTACATTTGTTTAATGGGGATTCATAGAAAAACCTGCAGTAAAAAGCTTACATTGAGTGAAATGAAGAATCCTTTTTGAAAAAGATGAAAACATAAAAATAAAAATAGTGGTGACAGTACACTCCAGCACAAGTCAAGTATTTTTCAATGATCAAAGATGCTGAGGCACATTCAGCATTTAAACTTCTGTCTGTTAACACCCTAAAGCTGATTTTTCACATCATCTGTGACTCGCTCACAGTGTCACGTCTACAACAGAACATTGACAGTCAAACTGAATCCTGCTGCAACAAACCACTGCCATGGCAGACGTTTTTCCACTATAGCCTCGGCCCCACAGGGGGCACAGAGAAATGTGGAGTGGGCTCTTTGAGTCATTTCAGTCTCAGCCCCCACCGTGCACATCGGAGCCCGAGGAGCAGAAATGGTCCAGAAATTGTGAATCCGCCCACACTTCATGTGAGTGAAACACATAAAAACTGAGGGTGCCATAGAGATCCTTCACACATTCGTATGCATGCACATCTTCTGCAAAATATTTGTTCCCTCACATCTTTGTTCCCTTTGGTCCACAACACAAAAAAACATCAAACAGTTGCAGTTTGCACCAAAATCATCACACTGAGCAACTTACAGGTATAATATTTCGCTACATCTTCTTTGCACTTGTTTCAGAGTGCTTCCAGTTCTGCCTGTAATCTGGTCTAAACGCACTCTTTATGTGCCTCCTGGTGGAACACTTTCCACACGGCTGAATTACCCACTCTATGATGACTCCACACAGCGAAACAAAAATAACGCTCCCCAGACTCCCCTGTATTCTGCATTCAGAGTCTTTCAAATGGACCCTCCTCCACTTCCAGCAGCATCATTCTCCGATGAGCCAGCCATGAAGAGAGCCTGAAATGGATCATGGCTTTATGATCTCCACCTGATAATAAACTATGACAGTTGTTTTCTAACTGAGCAGGTTTGTGCTGTTGTGTGCACATACTCCATGTGTCCAGGTGTAAAAAGCAGCATTGGGAAAAATGTATATTTTGATCCTGCTTTTAAACTCTTAAATTAATATCACTGAAATGAAAGACATGGCCTAATAAATGTAGAAAGTTTTAACTGTACCAACTGTACCTGACGAGTACAATAGCTGAACAGGTTTAATAAAGATATTTTTAACTTTCATGAAAATTTGTGTTGTCATTTCTCCCTGTGATTCATTACCCATCATCCCCTTCATATAAAATCATTAACTCCCACAGGGCCCATCACTCTGTCATCAGGGGGATGCTGGTAGCCAAAATTCTTCTGACCTTTGAGCTTGTGTTGACAATCTGCAGGGGAGGTATTGCTTTGTCATTCTAAATGCTATCTGGCAAATATATTGAAGTCATGCCCTCATTTCTGTTCAGACTGTCCTTACATAAAATGCATATTATGTTAAAGTCAACCTTATAAAATAAGAAATTAATTTAATTTAAAATGTCACACCTCGTGTTTCCTGTCACTGTCTTTCAAGTAGAAAGCAGTAAAGAAAGATCTCAGAATCCACTTTATTGGCCAAGATTGTGTGCAAAAACAAATAAATTGACTTTGGTTTGAAGCATTCAGACATTAAGAATAAATATTTAAACTTTAAAGTAAACTAAATAAGAAACAGTATCTACATATATGTATGTGTACATCCAGTTTTTTATATAAGAAAATTAAAAAAGAAAGGCAGTGGTGGTAGTGCACATATGTTTTGTTTTGTTTCACACCCGAGTAGATGACTAGTCAGACTGGAAGGTGTTCATTGAGTTCATCAGAGAGACAGCCTGGGGGAAGAAACTGTCTCTGTGGCGACTGGATTTGGAAATAGTTCTCTGTAGCGCCACCTGAAGGTAAAAGTCAAAACAGTTTGTGTCCAGGATGTGTGGGGTATACAGAGATGTTAGCTGCACTTTTCTGGAGCTTGGGCGTTACTTGTTGCTAAACTGAATGGTTGTTTGACAGTTCTTGACTGCATTTGATCTAAGTTCAAAATATAAATTACTTAGACTGTTCAAACCGGAATTAGATAACTCTACATTGAACAGAGCAAACTGGACAAAATTAACATGTTTTGCTGCATGGTGAGCCACACTCTTAGTACTTGCAACGTTTTTTTTTCTGCTGTTTTCCATGTCCCTATGACTCTCCAATGATCTTACCACATTCACATAAACACCTCACTGCCAAGACCAATATCTCAGCCATCGTATTGTGAAAATTACACCATACTATCATGATGCTTCTGCCACAGGTAAGATATAGTTTAACCATTAAACCAGGGTAGCAAATCGGGCCTTTAATTTCTGACCACCAAGCACCTGTGTATGTGGACCTGGCAATAGAGTGCAGAAAACAGAGAAGTTATGAACTTATGAAGTTTTTAATCCTCCCTTAATCGCCTCACCAAGACCCTGCAAAGAACATCCAAGTTCTGGTTAAATGTTATTGCTAAATGGGTTTTCATCCAGTTTGTAGGGAGTACAAAGGCTAATGTGTTCTTTTGACACAGTGACACAGCAGGGTGGATATTGAGGACTTAGATGTGAAACTGTGTGCTTTCACATGTCTGTTTTACCCCAGCAATAAACAGCTCAATCAGAATCAGAATCAGAAAAGCTTTATTGCCAAGTACGTTTTTGGACATACAAGGAATTTGTTTTGGTGTAGTCAGTGCAATACAATACAAATTAAACAGTATAAACATATCTACAATATAATATAAATATATGTGCACAGTTTTAAGTGAGTGAGAGTAAGTATAGAGCAGTATAAGCTGCAAGAGCAATACAACAGTGCAGGTGATCATTGTGCAAGTAAAGCAGGAGTCCAAGCTGAGCGTTAATGTAACGCATAGAGTTACAGGTTACAAGTTTCCTGTCAGCAAAAAAAGGGGGGGGGGGGGGAGAATGTCAGGGTGGTTTCCGGGCTTTGTTAACAAGGCTGGTGGCAGATGGGAAAAAACTGTTCTTGTGGTGTGAGGTTTTGGTCCGGATGGACCGCAGCCTCCTGCCAGAGGGGAGAGTTTCAAAGAGTCTGTGACCGGGGTGGGAGGGATCAGCCAGAATCTTCCCTGCCCGCTTCAGGGTCCTGGAGGTGTACAGTTTCTGGAGCGACAGTAGACTGCAGCCAATCACCTTCTCAGCAGACCGAATGACACGCTGCAGCCTGCCCTTATCCTTAGCAGCGGCGTACCAGATGGTGATGGAGGAGGTGAGGATGGACTCAATGATGGCTGTGTAGAAGTGCACCATCATAGTCTTTGGCAGGTTGAATTTCTTCAGCTGCCGCAGGAAGAACATCCTCTGCTGGGCTTTCATGATGAGGGAGCTGATGTTTGGCTCCCACTTGAGATCCTGGGAGATGATGGTTCCCAGGAAGCGGAAAGATTCCACAGTGTCAATTGTGGAGTGACAGAGGGTGATGGGGGCAGGTGGGGCTGGGTTCTGCCTGAAGTCCACAACCATCTCCACTGTCTTTAGAGCGTTGAGCTCAAGGTTGTTCTGGCTGCACCAGTCCAACAGATTGTCCACCTCCAATCTGTACGCGGACTCGTCACCATCAGAGATGAGTCCGATCAGGGTGGTGTCGTCCGCAAACTTCAGAAGCTTGACAGACTGGTGACTGGAGGTGCAGCTGTTGGTGTACAGGGAGAAGAGCAGAGGAGAGAGAACACAGCCTTGGGGGGAACCAGTGCTGATGGTCAGGGAGTCAGAGACGTGCTTCCCCAGCCTCACGCGCTGCTTCCTGTTAGACAGGAAGTCAGTGATCCCCTGCAGGTGGGAGAGCTTCTCCTGGAGCAGAGCTGGGACGATGGTGTTGAAGGCAGAGCTGAAATCCACAAACAGGATCCTGGCGTAGGTTCCTGTGGAGTCCAGGTGCCGGAGGATTAAGTGAAGGGCTAGGTTGACTGCATCATCTACAGACCTGTTGGCTCTGTAGGCAAACTGCAGGGGGTCCAGGAGGGGGTCGGTGATGTATTTTAGGTGTGAGAGCACAAGGCGCTCAAAGGACTTCATCACCGCAGAGGTCAGGGCGACGGGTCTGAAGTCATTAAGCCCTGTGGTCCTTGGCTTCTTGGGAACAGGGACGATGGTGGATGATTTGAAGCAGGCTGGCACATGACATGTCTCCAGTGAGGTGTTAAAAATGTCTGTGAAGACTGGAGACAGCTGATCAGTGCAGTGCTTCAGGCTGGCTGGTGAGACAGAATCCAGTCCAGCAGCTTTCCGGGGGTTCTGTCTCCTGAAGAGTTTGTGTACGTCCCTCTCCTGGATGGAAAGAGCCGTCCTCGGCGTGGGTAGGGGGCTGGTGGGGGGGAACTTCAGGGTGGGGGTTGGAGGTGCCAAGGCCCCTCTTGAGGTTGGAGAGATGGGGGTGGTGGATTGTGGCTGCAGCTGTTGGGGGACGTCGTGGCAGATGGTTGCAGGACTGTCCCTTTGTCTTTCAAAGCGGCAGTAGAACTCGTTCAGGTCGTTGGCGAGGCGTCGGTCGTTGATGGAGTGGGGGGCTTTCGGCTTGTAGTTGGTGATTTGCTTGAGCCCTTTCCAGACAGACGCAGAGTCGTTGGCTGAGAACTGGTTTTGGAGCTTCTCAGAGTACAGTCGTTTGGCCTCTTTCACTGCCTTGCCAAACTTGTACTTTGCCTCTCTGTATATGTCTTTGTCCCCACTCCTGAAGGCCTCTTCCTTATCCAGTCTTAACCTTCTGAGTTTAGCTGTGAACCAGGGTTTGTCGTTGTTGTAACTCACCCTGGTGCATGATGGTACACAGCTGTCCTCACAGAAGCTGATGTAGGAAGTCACAGCCTCTGTGTACTCGTCGTGGGACGGCGTGATAAGCGTCTCTGATGGTGGTGTAACAGTGATCCAGAATGTTGTCCTCTCTGGTCGGACATTTTATAAACTGTCTATATTTGGGGAGTTCGTGGGTGAGATTACCTTTGTTAAAGTCACCAACGACGATTACTAAGGAGTCCGGGTTGGTCCGCTCCACACTCAGTATCTGGTCGGCAAGCATGCGCTGTGCGACCTGCACGTTAGCTTGGTGTTTTATCTATTACAAGGCAGGTAGATGGATATAGCATTGTAGGACAATACAAGTGTAGTAATATTCTGATACTACATTACAAATATGTCCAAAAACAAAACAAAGACACATTTTTATCTAAAAGAGCATTCAAAACCTCTTAGCATGTTTACAAATATTATTGTTCTCATTAATACCAACACACTGAACTAAGGCCACAGAGCTTTTCTGGTCCAAAATAAAACAATATTCAAAAGTTGCTGCAAAACTGGTGCAAATTTTGATTAAATAACCTACAGAAATCTGAATTAAATTGACCATTTAATAAATAACAACGTTCAGAATGGGCATCCAGTGTAATTTCATAGCACACATGCTCAGTACACAGGGCTGAAGGATTGAATGAGGAGGTAAGTTCTTATTTGGAGGATATATTATATAGTAGGGGAGATGCGCAAGGCAAATTAACTTCACAGAGCAAATAGCACCACTGACACAGTTTGCGCATATTTAAATGAGGTATTATGCATTTATAGAAAGGTTTGCCCACATTTATGTTCATGTATGTGAATTACAGCCTGAGGCAATAGCCTTGCATTCTTAAATACTAGAGCTGGTTGTGTTATGCAGATAAAATACCATCAGCTGAGATCTAGAGGTAATTTCAGAGCAGGAAAAAAGTTTTAAAAAAGGACAGTGGATTTTATAAAAGATGGGTCGGGTCGTGGATGTCACAGATAGTAGAAATGCAGAGCTGGGAAGGGGACAAATGAAGAGGAGTAGATAGTGTGGGCATTAGCCTGCATACTGCAATAGATAGCAAAGACCCTGAAGCTCAAAGGATTTAGTTACACACAAAGGTTTATTTAAGTTTTATATTGGTGATATTACACATTAGTGCAGTATATTTCCACTAACTGGCCACTTTATTAGGTACACCTATCCAACTGCTCATTAACGCAAAGTTCTAATCAGCCAATCACATGGCAGCAACTCAATGCATTTAGGCATGTAGACATGGTCAAGACAATCTGCTGCAGTTCAAACCGAGCATCGGAATGGGGAAGAAAGGTGATTTAAGTGACTTTGAACGTGGCATGGTTGTTGGTGCCAGACAGGCTGGTCTGAGTATTTCAGAAACTGCTGATCTACTGGGATTTTCACGCACTACCAACTCTAGGGTTTACAGAGAATGGTCAGAAAAAACGAAGATATCCATTGAGCATCAGTTCTGTGGGCGCAAATGCTTTGTCGATGCCAGAGGTCAGGCAAGAGTGACTCAAATAACCACTGGTTACAACCAAGGCATGCAGAAGAGCATCTCTGAACACACAACACGTCGAACCTTGAGACGGATGGGCTACAGCAGGATAACGTGCCAGGTCATAAAGCACGAATCATCTCAGACTGGTTTCTTGAACATGACAAGGACTTCACTGGACTCAAATATCCTCCACAGTCACCAGATCTCAGTCCAATAGAGCATCTTTGGGATGTGGTGGAACGGGAGATTCGCATCATGGATGTGCAGCCGACAAATCTGCAGCATCTGTGTGATGCTATCATGTCAATATGGACCAAAACCTCTGAGGAATGTTTCCAGTACCTTGTTGAAGGATTAAGGGAGTTCTGAAGGCAAAAGGGGGTCCAACCCAGTGCTAGCAAGGTGTACCTAATAAAGTGGCCGGTGAGTATATATAGACTACATATAATATATTTCATCATCATATAATCGTACACGTTTAACTTGAATGAATGCTTTTATTTCTAAATGAATCAATTACAGGGAAGCATTTTTACCCTGTGCAGCATTGCTTATTAATTTCAAAATGCTTTTATTATGTGATTCATCCTCTCAAATGTTCCTCTTAAGGTTTTGAAGAATGGGTTTTCCTGTTAATTAAAATAATATTTAAAAAACTCTCTGATCACTTGTGTTAATGTTGTGTTAATGTGTTGCAATCTAGCAACAATTACTAAATTGCTCCCATCTGCTCAGCTTGAAGTTCCTGTCTCCATGTATTTAGTGCATTCTTCCCCCTTAATCCAGTGCTGAAATTAAACAAGTAAGGGAGCTAAACAACTGATAAAAATGGAGATTACTCTGCTTCATGAATTCCTATCTGAGTGGATAGAACATGTTAAAATTTCCACATGGAGCCTGATGGACATCCAGTGGGTGCAGCAGCTATTAACGAGCCATGTCTGTGGGATTTTTTTATCCACCTTTTTCCTCTGTATTGGCCGGGAGGCCTGACTTGGCTTCCCCTCAAACTGGAGCCTCAGTTTATTTTTTAAAATTGGAAACTTTGTTCATGCAGTGGCTCTAAAAACACAGTCAGTGATTTACAGAAACATTTTTGACCTTTTCTCTCAGGGTGAGTAGCCATCCTGAAATTTAATGCCATCTGTGGATGTTCTATGTCCTGCCTCAGACAAAATAATCGGGCCAGTGAGCAAACTGACCAACACAGCTGACACACCTCTCTCTTAGGAGGGGATGGCAGTGAAATCATATGCCACGCTGTGATTGCCATATCCCAAGGCTCAGATTTGGCTGCACCTTAATCTCCTCATAGTGGTGACTAAAATACAAAAGCTCGTTAAACACTGATAGGGTTTGTAAAAGCATGAATCCTTTCTAGCTCGATCGTCCATCTTGTCTGACTGTAAATTTTGTGTGTGGTAAGTAGGCACTGAAAGGAAAATACAGACCTGGGCATCAGCTGGGAGTAGCAAACAGAGCCTATTCTTATTCTGAGGGACAAAAGAGGCAGCAGATTTGGGATGGACTCTAATATTTATCAGAAAACCCTGCAGAAGAAGCTGCACTGTGAGACTTCCAGGGAGTGGTGATGATTCTACAGGTCCTTCTCAAAATATTATCATATTGTGATGAAGTTCATTGTTTTCCATAATGTCATGATGAAAATTTAACATTCATATATTTTAGATTCATTGCACACTAACTGAAATATTTCAGGTCTTTTATTGTCTTAATACGGATGATTTTGGCATACAGCTCATGAAAACCCAAAATTCCTATCTCACAAAATTAGCATATCATTAAAAGGGTCTCTAAACGAGCTATGAACCTAATCATCTGAATCAACGAGTTAACTCTAAACACCTGCAAAAGATTCCTGAGGCCTTTAAAACTCCCAGCCTGGTTCATCACTCAAAACCCCAATCATGGGTAAGACTGCCGACCTGACTGCTGTCCAGAAGGCCACTATTGACACCCTCAAGCAAGAGGGTAAGACACAGAAAGAAATTTCTGAACGAATAGGCTGTTCCCAGAGTGCTGTATCAAGGCACCTCAGTGGGAAGTCTGTGGGAAGGAAAACGTGTGGCAGAAAACGCTGAACAACAAGAAGAGGTGACCGGACCCTGAGGAAGATTGTGGAGAAGGGCCGATTCCAGACCTTGGGGGACCTGCGGAAGCAGTGGACTGAGTCTGGAGTAGAAACATCCAGAGCCACCGTGCACAGGCGTGTGCAGGAAATGGGCTACAGGTGCCGCATTCCCCAGGTCAAGCCACTTTTGAACCAGAAACAGCGGCAGAAGCGCCTGACCTGGGCTACAGAGAAGCAGCACAGGACTATTGCTCAGTGGTCCAAAGTACTTTTTTCGGATGAAAGCAAATTCTGCATGTCATTCGGAAATCAAGGTGCCAGAGTCTGGAGGAAGACTGGGGAGAAGGAAATGCCAAAATGCCAGAAGTCCAGTGTCAAGTACCCACAGTCAGTGATGGTCTGGGGTGCCGTGTCAGCTGCTGGTGTTGGTCCACTGTGTTTTATCAAGGGCAGGGTCAATGCAGCTAGCTATCAGGAGATTTTGGAGCACTTCATGCTTCCATCTGCTGAAAAGCTTTATGGAGATGAAGATTTCATTTTTCAGCACGACCTGGCACCTGCTCACAGTGCCAAAACCACTGGTAAATGGTTTACTGACCATGGTATCACTGTGCTCAATTGGCCTGCCAACTCTCCTGACCTGAACCCCATAGAGAATCTGTGGGATATTGTGAAGAGAACATTGAGAGACTCAAGACCCAACACTCTGGATGAGCTAAAGGCCGCTATCGAAGCTTCCTGGGCCTCCATAAGACCTCAGCAGTGCCACAGGCTGATTGCCTCCATGCCACGCCGCATTGAAGCAGTCATTTCTGCAAAAGGATTCCCGACCAAGTATTGAGTGCATAACTGTACATGATTATTTGAAGGTTGACGTTTTTTGTATTAAAAACACTTTTCTTTTATTGGTCGGATGAAATATGCTAATTTTGTGAGATAGGAATTTTGGGTTTTCATGAGCTGTATGCCAAAATCATCCGTATTAAGACAATAAAAGACCTGAAATATTTCAGTTAGTGTGCAATGAATCTAAAGTATATGAATGTTAAATTTTCATCATGACATTATGGAAAATAATGAACTTTATCACAATATGCTAATATTTTGAGAAGGACCTGTATATCATGCAGATTTTGTCTGCTGCTGTCATGCTTGCATTCATCTGTCTGACTACTTCTGACACACTTCATCACACACAGACAAAAAGTAAGCACTGTCTCCATTAATCACACTTTTTATCTGCCAAAAGCTGTGGCTTATATCTCTGCAGGATTAGTCCAGAGGCATTCATCCAGTTCACTCTGGATCCTCTCCATATCTTCCTCTGTGTATCCAAACTCTTCCCAAATTGTTTGCTCCTCTTTCCATTTCTCCCTTTGCCCTCTTGTCCAGTGCCTCATATTATATTAAGGGCTGCCCGCTCCCTCTAGTGATAGACAAAGGCACTGCCTGAGGAGCAGCCGGCAGGCAGCCTGCAAATCTGGGTCCACGGGAATGACAGGACTGGTTAGCCTCACTCGCTGCAGGCTGAATGTCTTGCTGGATGGCCCCTGGAAACACATGTTTGATGAGCGCTCACAAAACTGTCTGCAGGAAGACGAACACCCACGATATGTTCTGTTTAAGGCAATGTGGTGGAGAAGTGTTCAGCCTGCAGGAGCAATCAGTAGATGGGCACAAATATACACAGAAATCATTTGACTAAACTGCTCTCAACTGCAGAAATGTGCCTTGCAAAGAATTCACACAGGTCTAACTGTTTTACATTTTGTCTCATCACAACTACAAACTTTAATGTACTTGTTGGGATTTTATGTAAAAGACCACCACAAAGTAGTGCATGATTATGAAGTGAAAGCTAAAGGAAACATGGTTTTCAAAAGGTTTTACAATAAAGACTTGCCACAGATTTTCAGTTGGATTAGGTGATATACTTTAACTGGGCCTTTTAAACACATAATTCAGCTTTGATCTAGCTTCTAACTGGTTTTCTACCAGGACTATCTGGTATAAAGCTCCGTCCTTCTTCCAATAAACTCTGACTAGCTTCTCTGTTCCTACTGATTAAAAGCACTACCACAGTATGATGCTGCCTTTACCATTTTTCTGTGTGGAAGGTGTGTTCAGGGTGATGTACAGTGTTAGTTTTCCACCACACATTGAACGTTTGTATGAATCCCAAAAAGTAGCATTTTGTCACACTTGGCCAAAGGCCAAAGTTCTTCCAGATGTTTGCAGCGTCTCCTATGGCCTGTGACAAACCGCAAATAAAACTTCTAATGGCTTTTTTCAGCCCAAACTGACATAGCAGTCAGATTTAGGAAATGCACAACAACTGGTTTTCCTGTTGACAGATTTTCCTACCTGAGCTGTAGATCTCTACTGCTCATCCATAGTTATTGTGAACCTCTTGGCTGCTTCTCTGAATAATGCTCTCCTTGCCCAACTAGTTTAGGTGGACGTCCATGTCTTGGTAGGTCTGCAGGTGGTCCATCCTCTCTTCATGTTCAGATAATGGATTGAACACACCTCTGTGAGATGTTTTAAGCTTGGGATATTGTTGTAGAATCTAACCCTGCTTTAAACTTCTCCACAACTTTCTCCCTGAACTATCTGCTGTGGCCCTTGGTTGTCATGATGTTGTTTGTTCTCTAATGTTCTATAAAAACCTCTGAGGCCAGAAACAGAACAACTGGATTTAAACTGAGATTAATTTAGGCACAAGTAGATACTATTTACTGAAATGTGATTCTGAAGGCAAGGAGGGGAACCAGAGTAAAGAGGACTGAATACAGCTCCACTATACACTTTTTAGATAATTTATTAGAAACCATGCAACATTTGCTTTTCACTTTGCAGTTATGAACTACTTTGTGTTGGCTTATGTTACGTAACAAAATGTGGAAAGTGTTCAAAGGTATGAATAGTTAATACACCCATAAAGCCTTTTTCTAAACTGCTCTCAAGAGTTAAAAAGAAGCTTTGTTTCTGTTTAAGCAGCACATGATGATCACCTAAGCTGGACTTCTGTGAAGCTACTCAGTTAGGTCCCAAAATGCCTAATTTCCCTCAAAAACCCCTTCGATCATCCATCTCACCGCTCTGGATAATGTAGCTTTGCCTTTATTCATGGTTCTTCTTCTGAACATCTTAATTATCAAATGTATTTGTTGCATTTTATTCCCAGAATTAATCCTGGAGTTTATATGATAAATGCTGTGAACAGAAAGCACGTTTGCTGCTTTCTGAAGACATCAGTTACTATTTCAAATCTTGTCTTTAGATCACAGGTTGTCCCTACTGAGATGGAGCACACTGTACTGTTATGTAGCATTGTGTGTGAACAAATAAAAAGGTGACTCAGAAGTCAGTGAACTGTATTCATTAAACAAAGTTGTTACGGAGCTCTCTGTCTACAACAAATCAGGGTTTTGATTTGAGTTGTCTCATTTAAATGCCATTATGTCTTTACGCTGACATGTTTAAAAGTGGAACAACCTCTGAAATGAGATCAATCCCCTTCAACATAATTGATATGGGAAGAGTCTAAAAATTGGGTGTTTTCATAATTTATTGAGTTTTATGCAACTGACTCATTTTTAGACACTACACAATAACATATTTGATGTTAAACCGAGAGCTGTGGTCAGGCCACAGGCTACAGGCTGTTAGACATGAACAGACATGATCTGTAGCCTATTTGTTCCTCATAGGGATTTAATTTAACTGGCATTTCACAGGTTTCAGCCTGTTTCTGCTCTCATAAGTTTGAAGTTTGTCCGGTTGAAAAGGTCATACTGGCGCTAATGCTCCCACTGAAACAGTATGACATTGCTGGGATAATGTGTGATAATTAAAAGGGCTTCAGCATATGGCTGTTATCACAAACATGCTGTGTGACTCAGTGGGAGCCATTTGTGCCTTTTAGAGGGAGGAAGCCATCAGAAAACAAAGGTGATTCTTATAAGACTGGCTATATTTAATTTTGAGCTGACCACCAATTGACCAACATGGAAATGAAGCCAATGGAAGTATTGTAGTCAAATGTGAGGCCATCTGCCTGATTATTCCTAATATAACAGCAAGTCTACAACAAAATAGCTGAAAAAGAAAAAAATCAATGTGGAGAAATAGCTCAGTCAAAGTCCAAACATCGAATGATTGCAAACCTTTATGAACTGCAACAATGCTGTAAACAAGGAATGACCAAAAACCCTATTAAACTATATGAGAAAGTCTTAACACTTCTCTAGCATCCATACAGTGTCTTTCGCCTATCCAAGATCGAGGGCAAGTAGTCCTAGACGGAAATCCAAACATGCCTCTCCGCACCAACGTTCTTCTTCTGCTTATTCTACGGGATCCCAAGGATCCCTCTGAGGCCAGGAAAAATACGTAGTTCCTCCAGCTTATTCTGGGTCTGCCCCAGGGTGTTCTGCTAGTGGGATGTGCCCAGAAGGCATTCAGATGGGGTGCCCAAACCACCTCAACTGACTCCTTTTAATGGGGAGGAGTAACAGCTCTAATGCAAGCTGCCCCTATGTGAAATGCCTCCTCAACCTTGTATCCAGGATCCCATTTCTTGGTGATATATCCAATATATATATATATATATATATATATATATATATATATATATAGATATATATATATAGATATATATATCTATATATATATATATATATACAGGGGTTGGACAATGAAACTGAAACACCTGTCATTTTAGTGTGGGAGGTTTCATAGCTAAATAGGACCAGCCTGGTAGCCAGTCTTCATTGATTGCACATTGCACCAGTAAGAGCAGAGTGTGAAGGTTCAATTAGAAGGGTAAGAGCACAGTTTTGATCAAAATATTGAAATGCACACAACATTATGGGTGACATACCAGAGTTCAAAAGAGGACAAATTGTTGGTGCACGTCTTGCTGGCGCATCTGTGACCAAGACAGCAAGTCTTTGTGATGTATCAAGAGCCACGGTATCCAGGGTAATGTCAGAATACCACCAAGAAGGACGAACCACAACAGGATTAACTGTGGACGCAAGAGGAAGCTGTCTGAAAGGGATGTTCGGGTGCTAACCCGGATTGTATCCAAAAAACATAAAACCACAGCTGCCCAAATAACGGCAGAATTAAATGCGCACCTCAACTCTCCTGTTTCCACCAGAACTGTCCGTCGGGAGCTCCACAGGGTCAATATACACGGGCGGGCTGCTATAGCCAAAACTTTGGTCACTCATGCCAATGCCAAACGTCGGTTTCAATGGTGCAAGGAGCGCAAATCTTGGGCTGTGGACAATCTGAAACATGTATTGTTCTCTGATGAGTCCACCTTTACTGTTTTCCCCACATCCGGGAGAGTTACGATGTGGAGAAGCCCCAAAGGAGTGTACCACCCAGACTGTTGCATGCCCAGAGTGAAGCATGGGGGTGGATCAGTAATGGTTTGGGCTGCCATATCATGGCATTCCCTTGGCCCAATACTTGTGCTAGATGGGCACGTCACTGCCAAGGACAACCAAACCATTCTTGAGGACCATGTGTATCCAATGGTTCAAACATTGTATCCTGAATGCGGTGCCGTGTATCAGGATGACAATGCACCAATACACACAGCAAGACTGGTGAAAGATTGGTTTGATGAACATGAAAGTGAAGTTGAACATCTCCCATGGCCTGCACAGTCACCAGATCTAAATATTATTGAGCCACTTTGGGGTGTTTTGGAGGAGCGAGTCAGGAAACGTTTTCCTCCACCAGTATCACGTAGTGACCTGGCCTCTATCCTGCAAGAAGAATGGCTTAAAATCCCTCTGACCACTTTGCAGGACTTGTATATGTCATTCCCAAGACGAATTGATGCTGTATTGGCCGCAAAAAGAGGCCCTACACCATACTAATTAATTATTGTGGTCTAAAACCAGGTGTTTCAGTTTCATTTTCCAAACCCTGTGTGTCTGTGTGTGTGTGTGTCTTGTGCTTAATTGCTCTTTGGCCTACTTACTTGCCTTAATACTGCAAATAAAAAAAGGGATTTATTGAGTTGTTGTAAATTATGCTACAGTACTTCTCATTCCAGAAAAAAACAGCAATGACAGGCTTCATAATAGAAAAGATATCATGCACACACATTTATTTATTTATTATTATTGTAACAGAAAACTCAAGGAGCAACCTGTTGTTTTGTGAGCTTATTTGCTCTGTCAGTCCAAATATTCTATTGAAAATTGAAAATGTGTATTTTTGTCTGACTCATTAATCAATTGAAAGAATAATCAACCTATTAATTTAAATAATTGTTACTTGCAGTCCTAGTGTATATATATATATATATATATATATATAAATATATATATATATATATATATATATATATATATATATAAATATATAAGATCATGACAGATTGTGTGTATTTCTGCTCATCATTTTCATGTTTGTGTTGCCCCTAAACCAAAAGAAAGTTCAGCATCACAAAGAGTCTCTGATTCACTAAGCGGTTACCTGGCTTATTGTCATTGCAACCTGAAGGTCTATAACACTCTGGGAATAATACACAGCACAACTGATTACAAAGGCCCACTATCAGTCTCTGTATGACAGGACTGGGGCAGCACTTTGGTAACCTTCATTGAGAATTATTGGAATGAAGAAGCTGAATGTGTGTAGAAAACATGCAATAGAATAAATGTTAACAAAGGGCAAAGAAGCATAAATGAATATTTAGGAATGCTGTTTCAATAAAACTGCTACATCCAAACAGATAGAGCTCTACATTACAAAGGAAAAACTGGTTCATGATGGTTTTATGTGCTGCTTTGTGCAGAAAATCACTGCACTGCCGACGCCAGCAGAACCAGACCTGCAAGCTAGAACATGTTAAAAGTGTCAGACTAAGGCTATTTAGTCTCTTGTATGTTACTGCTCATTACTCAACTTAACTGCTTGTACAACCTTAACTCCGACTGCTGGAAGTCAAACATACAAACAGACTGAATATGGAGAAATTCATGTAGCAGGCTGAGGTGTGGCCACATGGGGATGACTTACAGCATCAAGACAAATTATTTAGCTGTTCAGGTTCTTGTAAAGCAGAAGAGATGTCAGCTTTTTCTTTTTCATTATTGCTTTGCTGTGTATGTCTATATCTGTTTACAGCAGGTTTTGGGTGCAGTTTTTTCCTCCTGCTTTCATGTTTCTCCTGCAAACCAATGACCCATTGGGGAGACAACAAAAGCTGGAGTTTTCACACTGTACACAATCTGGATGTTTATTTGTCAGGAAAATAAGCACAAGCTGACAATTCATCTTGTTTGCTGAGTTTATATATTGATACTGTAGCACCTGACATCCATTGCTGGCAATCGGATCCACATCTCAAGATGGCACCGCAGATGGTCGCATCTGCGCGTTGGTGCGCATTGTTTTGTTTTGTTTTTTGCTTTAAAACGGTCTTCTGTGATGGTACCCAGAGCTCTCTCACCAGAGAAGAACTCATGAACATCAGGGCTACTACACCAGAGGAGTTATTTCCGACTTTTCTGCCTACTGCTCTGGAATTTTTGGACATACTGGTCAAAGGTGCACTAACCTTTGCTCACGCGGTGATATGCCAGAAGAGAGGGAAACGGGCTGGGGTACTGGTACGTCTTTGCCAGCGTGGACTACGAACACCGTTACCTGGAATATTTCTCTCTAACGTGCGCTCACTTCCCAACAAAATTGACGAACTACAACTGCTGTTGGGGAAAATCAGGGACTTTTATTCTTCGGCAGTTTTGTGCTTCACTGAGACGTGGCTGTGTGGATTAATACCGGACTCTGCGCTGCAGCTGGCAGGATTCCAGCTCTACAGAGCGGACAGAGACACGGAACTCTCCGGCAAAGCGAAAGGTGGAGGAATCTGTTTCTACCTCAACAGTGGTTGGTGCAACGACGTGACAGTGATTCAGCAGCACTGTTCACCAGACCTGGAAGCCTTCATCATAAACTGTAAGCCTTTCTATTCCCCCCATGAGTTCGCTTCGTTCATCCTGGTCGGTGTTTACATCCCGCCGCAAGCTAACGTGCAGGTCGCACAGCGCATGCTCGCCGACCAGATACTGAGTGTGGAGCGGACCAACCCGGACTCCTTAGTTATCGTCGCTGGCGACTTTAACAAAGGTAATCTCACCCACGAACTCCCCAAATATAGACAGTTTATAAAATGTCCGACCAGAGAGGACAACATTCTGGATCACTGTTATACCACCATCAGAGACGCTTATCACGCCGTCCCACGTGTTGCACTGGGCCAATCCGACCACATCATGGTCCACCTGATTTCTGCATACAGGCAGAGACTAAAGCTCTGCATACCTGTTGTGAGGACGACAAGGAAGTGGAGCAGTGAGGCTGTGGAGAATCTCCAGGCGTGTTTAGACTGTACAGACTGGGATGTGTTCAGTACTACTACCAACAGTCTGGACGAGTACACAGAGGCTGTGACTTCCTACATCAGCTTCTGTGAGGACAGCTGTGTACCATCATGCACCAGGGTGAGTTACAACAATGACAAACCCTGGTTCACAGCCAAACTCAGAAGGTTAAGACTGGATAAGGAAGAGGCCTTCAGGAGTGGGGACAAAGACATATACAGAGAGGCGAAGTACAAGTTTGGCAAGGCAGTGAAAGAGGCCAAACGACTGTACTCTGAGAAGCTCCAAAACCAGTTCTAAGCCAACGACTCTGCGTCTGTCTGGAAAGGGCTCAAGCAAATCACCAACTACAAGCCGAAAGCCCCCCACTCCATCAACGACCGACGCCTCGCCAATGACCTGAACGAGTTCTACTGCCGCTTTGAAAGACAAAGGGACAGTCCTGCAACCATCACCCCCCAACGGCTGCAGCCACAATCCACAATCCACCACCCCCACCTCCCCAACCTCAAGAGGGGCCTTGATACCTCCAACCCCCATCACGAAGTTCCCCCCCACCATCCCCCTACCCACGCCGAGGACGGCTCTTTCCATCCAGGAGAGGGACGTCAACAAACTCTTCAGGAGACAGAACCCCCGGAAAGCTGCTGGACTGGATTCTGTCTCACCAGCCAGCCTGAAGCACTGCACTGATCAGCTGTCTTCAGTCTTCACAGACATTTTTAACACCTCACTGAAGACATGTCATGTGCCAGCCTGCTTCAAATCCTCCACCATCGTCCCTGTTCCCAAGAAGCCAAGGACCACAGGGCTTAATGACTTCAGACCCGTCGCCCTGACCTCTGTGGTGATGAAGTCCTTTGAGCGCCTTGTGCTCTCACACCTAAAATACATCACCAACCCCCTCCTGGACCCCCTGCAGTTTGCCTACAGAGCCAACAGGTCTGTAGATGATGCAGTCAACCTAGCCCTTCACTTAATCCTCCTGCACCTGGACTCCACAGGAACCTATGCCAGGATCCTGTTTGTGGATTTCAGCTCTGCCTTCAACACCATCGTCCCAGCTCTGCTCCAGGAGAAGCTCTCCCAGCTGAGCGTGCCCGACTCCACCTGCAGTTGGATCACTGACTTCCTGTCTGACAGGAAGCAGCGCGTGAGGCTGGGGAAGCACGTCTCTGACTCCATGACCATCAGCACCGGTTCCCCCCAAGGCTGTGTTCTCTCTCCTCTGCTCTTCTCCCTGTACACCAACAGCTGCACCTCCAGTCACCAGTCTGTCAAGCTTCTGAAGTTTGCGGACGACACCACCCTGATCGGACTCATCTCTGATGGTGACGAGTCCGCGTACAGGTGGGAGGTGGACCATCTGTTGGACTGGTGCAGCCAGAACAACCTTGAGCTCAACGCTCTAAAGACAATGGAGATGGTTGTGGACTTCAGGCAGAACCCAGCCCCACCTGCCCCCATCACCCTCTGTCACTCCACAATTGACACTGTGGAATCTTTCCGCTTCCTGGGAACCATCATCTCCCAGGATCTCAAGTGGGAGCCAAACATCAGCTCCCTCATCAAGAAAGCCCAGCAGAGGATGTTCTTCCTGCGGCAGCTGATGAAATTCAACCTGCCAAAGACTATGATGGTGCACTTCTACACAGCCATCATTGAGTCCATCCTCACCTCCTCCATCACCATCTGGTACGCCGCTGCTACAGCCAAGGATAAGGGCAGTCTGCAGCGTGTCATTCGGTCTGCTGAGAAGGTGATTGGCTGCAGTCTACTGTCGCTCCAGGAACTGTACACCTCCAGGACCCTGAAGCGGGCAGGGAAGATTCTGGCTGATCCCTCCCATCCCGGTCACAGACTCTTTGAGACTCTCCCCTCTGGCAGGAGGCTGCGGTCCATCCGGACCAAAACCTCACACCACAAGAACAGTTTTTTCCCATCTGCCACCAGCCTTGTTAACAAAGCCCGGAAACCACCCTGACACTCCCCCTTTCCCCCACACCCCCCCTTTTTTGCTGACAGGACACCTGTAACCTGCAACTCTATGCGTTACATTAACGCTCAGCTTGGACTCCTGCTTTACTTGCACTGCCATACTTGCACAATGATCACCTGCACTGTTGTACCACTCTGGCATCTTATATTGCTCTACATTTACTCTCACTCACTTAAAACTGTGTACAAATATTTATATTATATTGTAGATATGTTTATACTGTTTAATTTGTACTGTATTGCACCGACTACAACAAAACAAATTCCTTGTATGTCCAAAAACGTACTTGGCAATAAAGCTTTTCTGATTCTGATATAGGTTTAAGCATGATTTTTTCCTCTGTTTCCCATAAATTCCCATGTTGACCACAACTACACACGTTTTGCAGGTCTACAGATTGCACATAAATGTCATCACTTCTTATTTGTTAGCAGACAACAAACGGTGACAGGGAACAGAAAACAACAGCCTCGGTCCTCTGTGAATTGAAATGTATTTTCTATTCAATCCTGGTGTCACCAACCAAAGATGTTTAAATAAGGACCAGCACAAGAATTTTGCACATCATGTGAAAAAAAAAAAAACAAGAAGCTTTTATTAATAAGGAATCCAAAGCCAGGATGAAATGCTCACAAAATGGTCAGAGTAGACACAAACTACAAAGACGCAAGTAAACCAGACCCAGTCAACGTTTGTATTTGGGCCTCATTTGGATTCTGCTCAGACTGGATGAGTACTGAGTGGGCCTTGGCTAAGGCTTATTGTATTGGACCAACATGGGAAATACATCCTATATCACCAAAACCAGATGGGTCTCTTATGTAAGTCTTAGCTTGATCTTAAATAACTATTAGAAAATCTGTTCAAATTTTAGATTAAACTTAGTAGCCAGTTGGGTCTCACTTTTTACTCTGAGTTTTCCCGCATAAACTTTATTAGCAATAGGTCTGTTAGGTAACCCACAGACGAGCCCTTCTGGGACTCATTATTCAACCAATTTCTCATGTCTGTGGCCCCATATGTGAATAACAGTAAAAGTTGAGAGAACAAGTATTGTGCAGAGATAAGCACTTTTTGGCATTTAAAACAGCCAACTGAAAATCACAATTAGCCACTAGCATGCTAACATTAGCTCCAGTCTGCTTAAAACACCCCCTGAAGTCCCGAAGCAACCCAATCTCAAATATCCAATATAACCCACATTGTATTTAAACAGAGTAAATGTTTCACCAATACGCTATGTTTCTGCTACACTACTTTTCTTCACTAAGGATGCCTTGTATCCTAGTAATGGCTGGTTAGTTTTAGAGCATTTTTACCTTTATGTTCAACATTTTTAAATGATTGGTTTAATTTGACAAGCACTCTGTCGGGGTTTTGGGTTCTGTGTGTGTGTTTTGTTTTTGTCTGCACTTTTGTTTTCAGGTTCCAGATGGTACTGGAGTTTCTCAGGTGTGGTGGGTGACAGGTGCGACTGATGTGCTGATTGCAGTGGAGGAGTATTTAAGCAGGAGGATGCCAGCACTTCGATGTGTGTGTGTGTGTCTTGTGCTTAATTGCTCTTTGGCCTACTTACTTGCCTTAATACTGCAAATAAAAAAAGGGATTTATTGAATTGTTGTGAATTATGCTAAAATACTTCTTATTCCAGAAAAAAACAGCAATGACAGGCTTCATAATAGAAAAGATATCATGCACACACCTTTTTTATTTTATTGAAGCTATTTGACAAACAGTTCTTTATTTCTTGATTATTATTGTAATAGAACACTCAAGGAGCAACCTGTTGTTTTGTGAGCTTATTTGCTCTGTCAGTCCAAATATTCTATTGAAAATTGAAAATTTGTTTTTTGTCTGATTCATTAATTAATTGAAAGAATAATCGACCAATTAATTAAAATAACCGTTTTGGGTTCTGTGTGTGTGTGTGTTTTGTTTTTGTCTGCACTGTTGTTTTCAGTTTCCAGATGGTGCTGGAGTTTCTCAGGTGTGCTGGGTGACAGGTGTGACTGATCTGTTGATGGCAGTGGAGGAGTATTTAAGCAGGAGGCTGCCAGCACTTCGATGCCAGAGTGTTTGCCTTCTGTGGTAACAGCTCAGCCACCTCTATGCTATGCTTTGTTCTTTGTTTCTAAGCTGATATTGTTTATGTTCCTTCGCAGGCAGAAACCTGAGCTTACTGAACATTCTTCATTGAACTTTGGCTTCAGTTCCAGAAGGTTTCTGGACAATCAAGATAACCTATGTTTGGTGGATTTTGTTTGGATTTTGTTTCCAAGTATTAAGCTGGCAGATTCCTTTTCTCCTCCGTCTCCTGAACCAAGGCAGAAGCGTAACCTGTCCACCCTCCCACACAAGTACCTGAACATTGGATTAACTCTTGAACTCACCAGAACCCACTCTCCAGCTCAAGTAAAACCATCTGGCTTTCTCCACTATGCTCAACTGGGCCCCAACTCCCTGTACCCCTGGCGACCTGACTACACTCACTTAGTAGGCCGCTTAACTGTCCATCATAATTACTTCTCGTTCAACCGCAACATTATAGTTCTTGTATTCACCAGTTCTCTTCCCCCTCTTTCCATACAGTTGGCAATTCTACCTTTCATGTTCCTGTGTCACTACTTGTAAATAAAACACCTTTTACTGATTCAGTTGTCCTTCTGAGTGTTCTTCTGTATGTGGGTCAGATCTATCTCGAGCAAAATGACAGAACACCCTGGCCAACAAGAACCAGCAGAAGCACTCCAAAGAACATTATCTGAACACGCTAACCAGATTCATTTTCATGACAGCGGCATACAAATCAACAGTTAGAACAGATTATTTCCTTGCTTCAGCAAACCTTGAGTTCTCAGTCCTCCATTCATGCAGATGGCGCTGCTGCACCACCACCGTCCCAACAACATCCTCATTCACGTGACGTCACCTCACCTAACCCAGAGAAAATCTCTGGCGAGGTTGGTAACTGTAGGGGATTTTTGCTCCAATGTTTTCAACCGCTCACCACATTCCTTTCCCCATGACGATGTTAAGATTTCGTATATACTAGGATTATTAACAGGCAAGGCCTTACAGTGGGCAGAAATTTTGGTTCCACTTTTGAAGAATTTGTGAATGAATTTAAGCAGGCTTTTTCCCCTGTGATTGACAAGGCTAGTACTGGTTGACTATTGAGAGCCTTAAAGCAGCATAATAGACCTCTCACTGAATTTTCTATTGAGTTTCGCACCTTGGCTGCTGCTTCTGGTTGGAATAATGACGCTTTAAAGTCAGCCTATTTTCACGCTTTAGACGACCTTTTGAAGGATGAGTTGGTCCTAATTGATGAACCACCTACACTAGACGAAGCAATTTCATTAGCTACTAAGGTTGATAATAAAATAAGTGAGAGAAGAAGATCCAGGGCTGAGAAGTTTAATTTAAAACCACAATTAGCCACTAGCTCTCTACCCACAGCTAAGACACCGCCTCAACAAACTGCAGTTGATCCTGAGCCCATGGTACTAGGACGCACCCGGTTAACTTTTGAGGAAAGACAAAGATGCAAACTCACTAAGCAGTGTTTTTACTGCAGCTCACCTGATCACTTTGTAGCAACTTGTCCTCTTTGTCCCAGGCAGCCAAATGATAGGGTCCATCAACTATGAAGCAGGGGTTGGTGGACCACTTACAGAGTTGCATAGTCCTCAGATTCTGCCTACCAGCTACTATCATATTTAATGAACATAATTTGACTTTGTCTGCCTTGTTGGATTCAGGCAGTGAACAGAACTTAATAGATTCCGAGTTAGACAGCAGAGCAGGCATTGAGGTAGAACAACTTGCATCACCTTGTTCAGTTCAAGCCTTAAAAAGAGATTGCAGCAGATAACCCAACATATTAAACCACTGGAGCTCTTGCTGTCAGGTAACCATAGGGAAGAAATTTATTTTTTCCTGTTTCCAGTGTCTCAGGGTTCCATAGTTCTAGGCTTCCCTTGGTTACAGAAACATAACCCTCATTTAGATTGGTCTGAGTGTCGCATCGAGTCCTGGTCCACTAGTTGTCATTCATCTTGTCTACAGTCAGCTTTTTCCCCGAGATTCTCCGAACAGATTTACAGAAAGGAAGAGGTTATAGATTTGTCTCATGGGCCCACTGAGTATCATGATTTGAGGAGAGTATTTAATAAGGATAAGGCCCTGTCTTTACCACCCCCATAGACCTTATGACTGTGCAATCGATCTTCTTCCTGGTGCCCCTCTGCCTTCTAGCAGGTTGTATAATATCTCTCGTCCAGAACAGAAGTCTATGGAGAATTATACTAATGATTCTTTGACTGCAGGTATTATTTGGGCTTCCTCCTCACCTCTTGGGGCAGGATTTTTCTTTGTGGGTAAGAAGGATGGTTCGTTACGCCCATTCATTGACTATAGGGGCTTAAGCCTAATCACAGTTAAAAATAAATACCCACTACCTCTCATCACCTCAGCTTTCGAAACAGTTCATGGTACAACAATATTCTCCAAGTTAGACCTTAGAAATGCTTATCTTGTCAGGATCCGCCAGGGGGACGAGTGGAAGACGGCCTTCAAGACACCGTTGGGCCATTTCGAGTACCTGGTCATGCCTTTCGGACTATGTAACGCACCTGCTGTTTTCCAGGCTTTAATTAACGGCGTTCTCAGAGATGTTTTGAATATTTTCTTTTTCGTATATTTGGATGATGTTCTCATTTATTCTAAGGACATTGAAGAACATCACAGACACGTTCGCCAGGAACTCCAGCTCCTCTTGGAAAACTGTCTTATTGTGAAACCCAAAAAGTGCGTGTTTCACCAGCCATCTGTCACTTTTCTGGGCTACATCCTTGAGTGTGGACAGGTACGTTCTGACCCAGAGAAAATCAAAGCTGTCCTGGAGTGGCCTGTCCCGGACTCGCGCAAAGCACTCCAGCATTTTCTCGGATTTGCAAACTTCTACAGACAATTCATCAAGAACTATAGTTTAACAGCTGCACCTCTCACTGCATTGACTTCTTCCAAGGTCTCATTTTCCTGGACCCCTGAGGCTGAGACCGCCTTCCAAGCGTTAAACGCGAAATTCTCTCAGGCTCCCATCTTAGTTCACCCCGATACTTCCAAGCAGTTTATTCTGGAGGTCAATGCTTCAGACACTGGATTTGGGGCCGTTCTGTCCCAGAACTCTGAGGACGGGAGACTTCATCCTTGTGCTTTTTTCTCCCGCAGGTTAAGCATCGCCGAGAGGAATTATGATGTTGGAGACAGGCAATTACTAGCTATAAAACTCGCCCTTGAGGAGTGGCACCACTGGCTGGAGGGGGCTGAGCATCCCATTCAAGTCTGGACCGATCATAACAACTTGGCCTATCTCCAAGCTGCCAAAAGACTCAATCCACGCCTGTCTCTGTGGTCTTTATTTGTTTCTCGATTTAATTTGTGTATTTCTTTCAGACCAGGCCCCAAGAACACTAAGCCTGATTCCCTGTCCCGGCAGTTTGCCGTTGATGATTCGGCAAAGGAACCTGCTCCTATTCTGCCGTCTACTTGGACAGTAGGAGCATTCAGGTGGGAAATAGAGGACCTCGTACCTACCTTGGGTCGAGTACACATTCAATTGACACATCTCTTCAGCTACTGGTCGTTCTCCTTTCAAAGCATCTATTGGGTATCAGTCAGTTTTCCGCTGACGAGAAGAATATCACGGTTTCATCAGTCCATCAACATGTCCACCGCTGCAGAACCATCTGGGACTCAACCATTCAGGCCCTTCACCGAACTGCTGATCAGAACAAGCGTTTTGCTGACTGGAAACGCTGACCTGTACCCGAATATCAGCCCGGTCAAAGGATATATTTATCGGCACGTGATGTGCCACTCAAGTCCATGTCTCGGAAACTTTCGCCTCGTTTCATAGGACCGTACGAGATCGAGACTGTCATCAGCCCCTCGGCAGTTCGCCTTCGCCTTCTGTCAAGCCTTCGGTTTCATCCTATGTTCCATGTGTCGCAAATAAAGCCTGTGGTCGATAGTGCTTCTTGTTGTTCTTCTTGTGTTCCATCTGAGTGATTCTTTTTTTATCACTGTGTTTAAAATTAGTTAGTTGATGTTTTTATGCACACTTTTTTGCTTATATTTATGATAGTTTAGCTATAGTTACTATGCATAAGTTTGCAGTTGGATCAGTGATCAGGTCACACTCAGTCTGGCCATTCTCCTCTGATCTCCGGCATCAACAAGGCAATTGTGCCCACAGAACTGCCACTCACTGGATATTTTCTTTTTTTCTGACCATTCTCTGTAAACCCAAATGGTAGTGCGTGAAAATCCCAGTAGATCTGCAGTTTCTGAAATACTCAGACCAGCCCGTCTGGCACCAACAACCATGCCACGTTTAAAGTCACTTAAATCACCCTTCTTCCCCATTCTGATGCTCGGTTTGAACTGCAGCAGATCGTCTTGACCATGTCAACATGCCCAAATGCATTGAGTTGCTGCTATGTGATTGGCTGATTAGAACTTTGCGATAACGAGCAGTTGGACAGGTGTACCTAATAAAGTGGCCGGTGAGTGTATATAAAAAGAATCAAGACCAAAAAAGTAAGTTAAGTATGGGTTACTTGCAGATTTCAGGTAGCACTTACAGGTCCTTCTCAAAATATTAGCATATTGTGATAAAGTTCATTATTTTCCATAATATCATGATGAAAATTTAACATTCATATATTTTAGATTCATTGCACACTAACTGAAATATGTCAGGTCTTTTATTGTCTTAATACGGATGATTTTGGCATACAGCTCATGAAAACCCAAAATTCCTATCTCACAAAATTAGCATATCATTAAAAGGGTCTCTAAACGAGCTATGAACCTAATCATCTGAATCAACGAGTTAACTCTAAACAACTGCAAATGATTCCTGAGGCCTTTAAAACTCCCAGCCTGGTTCATCACTCAAAACCCCAATCATGGGTAAGACTGCCGACCTGACTGCTGTCCAGAAGGCTACTATTGACACCCTCAAGCAAGAGGGTAAGACACAGAAATAAATTTCTGAACGAGTAGGCTGTTCCCAGAGTGCTGTATCAAGGCACCTCAATGGGAAGTCTGTGGGAAGGAAAAAGTGTGGCAGAAAACGCTGCACAACGAGAAGAGGTGACCGGACCCTGAGGAAGATTGTGGAGAAGGGCCGATTCCAGACCTTGGGGGACCTGCGGAAGCAGTGGACTGAGTCTGGAGTAGAAACATCCAGAGCCACTGTGCACAGGTGTGTGCAGGAAATGGGCTACAGGTGCTGCATTCCCCAGGTCAAGCCACTTTTGAACCAGAAACAGCGGCAGAAGCGCCTGACCTGGGCTACAGAGAAGCAGCACTGGACTGTTGCTCAATGGTCCAAAGTACTTTTTTCGGATGAAAGCAAATTCTGCATGTCATTCGGAAATCAAGATGCCAGAGTCTGGAGGAAGACTGGGGAGAAGGAAATGCCAAAATGCCAGAAGTCCGGTGCCGTGTCAGCTGCTGGTGTTGGTCCACTGTGTTTTATCAAGGGCAGGGTCAATGCAGCTAGCTATCAGGAGATTTTGGAGCACTTCATGCTTCCATCTGCTGAAAAGCTTTATGGAGATGAAGATTTCATTTTTCAGCACGACCTGGCACCTGCTCACAGTGCCAAAACCACTGGTAAATGGTTTACTGACCATGGTATCACTGTGCTCAATTGGCCTGCCAACTCTCCTGACCTGAACCCCATAGAGAATCTGTGGGATATTGTGAAGAGAACGTTGAGAGACTCAAGACCCAACACTCTGGATGAGCTAAAGGCCGCTATCGAAGCATCCTGGGCCTCCATAAGACCTCAGCAGTGCCACAGGCTGATTGCCTGTTAGATTTACCACCAGTTAGATTTACCACCAGGTTCTGCTTCACTACAAAACTAACACAAAACTGGAGCTTTAACTGGAACTGGCATCTTAAACAGTCACATTTAGTGCATAGCATTTTGCTATGGTTTCTACATTTCAGTGAGCATATAGAATGACTGAATACATTTATAATACCAGCCCTCAGTGGAAATGAAATGATGCATTCTTGAGCTGATTGTGACATCTCTATTCAAAGGAACCATTAGCCCGTCTTACCCGGTGGAGTTTCCAGTATGTCTTCAGCAGGGTTAGAAAAGAGTAAACAAAAACACTGTCTTTTTCTGTGTCAGACACCTTTTGAAAGAAAACAACTATAAAAGCATTAGAGGATTAATAATTTATTGATATCAATGACCGTTCACTTTGTCTTGTATAAGACAGGCTTATATTAGTGCCTTCCCTGCAACGCAAGCCAAAAACCTCCTACAGCGTTAATACATTTTTAAAAGCACCTCAGCATGGCGGATTGGTATATAAAAGATAATTACTATGTGCGACAGAATGGAAATTTGATTCTCTTTGGATGGCATTATAAGAACGTGTAAAAAGACATGAATCCAACAAATAATGGGACTATTTATTCATGACTACTTCCAGGTCAAATTCCATGGATTTTACGGACAATCAGGCAAAGTTTAACACATGAAATGGAAACCCTCAATCAGAATGAGCAAGCTTATCTGATACTGCCATCAGAGGAAGATGCCTTTAGCATCTGCTCAATAATGGGAGGGAATGTTAAAGCAGGTTATTACCATTAAAATCCAAATGGAAATAAAGAAGCAGACCTGATTGTAAAGTTAATGCAGCGTGGACTCATTTTACAGCCACTTTCAATCTTTCATAGATAAACCAGTAGATCACTTTAATTAGACAATGTGTTAATTGACTGCAGGTTCTGGGGTGCGATGTGTCAACATTAGTCTCCATCAATGACGACCTCCTCCAGGAAGGGAGGCATTTAATCTGACTGAGTGAGATGTGATCCTGAGAGTGTGTATGTGCACATTTTTGTCTTTTTCTTTCAACTGGGCTCTCAGTAAGCCAGAGGAAGACACAAACAGATAGTTGTGGAGTAGCAGTGTGTAGTCTACGGATCCGGTGTGGGCTCGTCACCTGCCCGCTTGACCCGGCTCAACAGCACTTGGTAAATGGCAGGGGACATCGGAGATACAAAGTAAAGTACTTCGCATTAAAAACCAAAATGTATAGGTGGATAATGTCAATATGCTCAGTGGCTCTGAGACAAGGAAGTCTAAAATTCAATTTTCTAAAAGTTAGCCCATGAATTGTCAAACTGATCACAGCAAAACCTGGGCGCAAAGAAACGATGCGCTATCTCTGTCAGATGCTTAATAATTTTTAAAGAGATACATTAAATTCACTTATTTCACATGTGAAGATGTATGATCATGTGAAAAATATATGGTTCTATGCTTCACATGTGATGACAACAAATAGCAAAGGTGAAAAAAATAACATTAAAATGTGCACGATGTGAAAAACATGATTTATATGGAAATGTTCCATATGTTAAATGTCACCTACTTGTCATTCTCCGTTCTCATTGGGTTAGGTTTTATTTCCAAGTGTTCCATGTAGTAGGCCTACTACACAATACAGGTCCTTCTCAAAATATTAGCATATTGTGATAAAGTTCATTATTTTCCATAATGTCATGATGAAAATTTAACATTCATATATTTTAGATTCATTGCACACTAACTGAAATATTTCAGGTCTTTTATTGTCTTAATACGGATGATTTTGGCATACAGCTCATGAAAACCCAAAATTCCTATCTCACAAAATTAGCATATTTCATCATCCGACCAATAAAAGAAAAGTGTTTTTAATACAAAAAACGTCAACCTTCAAATAATCATGTACAGTTATGCACTCAATACTTGGTCGGGAATCCTTTTGCAGAAATGACTGCTTCAATGCAGCGTGGCATGGAGGCAATCAGCCTGTGGCACTGCTGAGGTCTTATGGAGGCCCAGGATGCTTCGATAGCGGCCTTTAGCTCATCCAGAGTGTTGGGTCTTGAGTCTCTCAACGTTCTCTTCACAATATCCCACAGATTCTCTATGGGGTTCAGGTCAGGGGAGTTGGCAGGCCAATTGAGCACAGTGATACCATGGTCAGTAAACCATTTACCAGTGGTTTTGGCACTGTGAGCAGGTGCCAGGTCGTGCTGAAAAATGAAATCTTCATCTCCATAAAGCTTTTCAGCAGATGGAAGCATGAAGTGCTCCAAAATCTCCTGATAGCTAGCTGCATCGACCCTGCCCTTGATAAAACACAGTGGACCAACACCAGCAGCTGACACGGCACCTCAGACCATCACTGACTGGGTACTTGACACTGGACTTCTGGCATTTTGGCATTTCCTTCTCCCCAGTCTTCCTCCAGACTCTGGCATCTTGATTTCCGAATGACATGCAGAATTTGCTTTCATCCGAAAAAAGTACTTTGGACCATTGAGCAACAGTCCAGTGCTGCTTCTGTGTAGCCCAGGTCAGGCGCTTCTGCCGCTGTTTCTGGTTCAAAAGTGGCTTGACCTGGGGAATGCGGCACCTGTAGCCCATTTCCTGCACACGCCTGTGCACGGTGGCTCTGGATGTTTCTACTCCAGACTCAGTCCACTGCTTCCGCAGGTCCCCCAAGGTCTGGAATCGGCCCTTCTCCACAATCTTCCTCAGGGTCCGGTCACCTCTTCTCGTTGTGCAGCGTTTTCTGCCACACTTTTTCCTTCCCACAGACTTCTCATTGAGGTGCCTTGATACAGCACTCTGGGAACAGCCTATTCGTTCAGAAATTTATTTCTGTGTCTTACCCTCTTGCTTGAGGGTGTCAATAGTGGCCTTGTGGACAGCAGTCAGGTCGGCAGTCTTACCCATGATTGGGGTTTTGAGTGATGAACCAGGCTGGGAGTTTTAAAGGCCTCAGGAATCTTTTGCAGGTGTTTAGAGTTAACTCGTTGATTCAGATGATTAGGTTCATAGCTCGTTTAGAGACCCTTTTAATGATATGCTAATTTTGTGAGATAGGAATTTTGGGTTTTCCCACCTGTATTTCACATGTTACCACAAAATATTATTTTCACAAAATAAAAATGTTTGACTTGTTTCTTAACAACATAATATCCAAATAAGAAACACATATAGGAAAACCTGCATGAGTCCTAAAAAACATATTTGGAAGAGTAGTTGTGTGGTAAAGATTTCTCCACCACATTAAAGTGAACCCCAAGTTGCCTGCCTAGATCTTAAGCTGGGTAAATGGGACTTGTAATCCAACAGTGCTTTGAGTTGTTATTATGCTCTTTATGAGTTAAATCTGTTTTATATGGATGTTACATGCAATTTATGGGTTTCATTTAGGCATTTCACATATTCCAAGGCCATAATGTGTTACCCATTGGTTCCTTATAGGAACCTGTTTTACACATTATAGCATCAAAATGTTGTAAATGCACATATCTTTCATGAGATTTTAATATGAAACTTGATAGTTATCCACATGTGCACGTTCACACATGTTATGAATTCAGGTCTTTCCTGCAAGGCAAGAAAAGCGTAACACTTTACGCAAAAGTGGAAAAAAAGCGCTGTAATCCTTTTTTTTAATGAATCTTACTCCAATCTGACACTGAGGTTTTCTGATTTCTGTGGCACTGCACACACATGTCTTCTCCTCTCACACAAATAATGTCAGCACTCTTGTACTGGGATCAGTAGCCAAGCATGTGATTACACTCAACACTGAACTCATAGCGAGGTGCCTCCCCAGCAGCCATTGTGGCAATCACACAGGAAACATAATGAGGCCATCAGGTTCGGCGAAGGCAGCCTTTTAAAACCTCTGGTCGGGCCAGCTAGGTTTCCACTTTGACCATTGCTTGAAAGCCTTTTAGCAGCTTGATGTGATCCGAGAGCCATGCCATGCTGCAGTTGCAGGTGCAATGCATCCTGATTGGATGGCCTTCTTAATGTAGTAGCGCTTCTGCTGTGAGGAGAGTTTTACCATAATGTAACTCTGTTAAGTGCTTCCAGTGACCTTCAGCAGGAGTTACAAAATGTTGAAAATGAGCTGACCTAGTTAACTTATGACAGAAGAAAATAGCTTTATTTTTGTGTCCACAGTCATGTAGGCTGAATGTTGTTGAAAGCAATGTGTGTAGTGTTTTATTTTAGAAATTATATAATTAGTTAATGCTTCTCATCCCACATGGACCCTCTTCACTTTTCACTCTGCATGGCTAAAATCCCATTTTCAACTGTGGCCAAATTGTGTAATTTATGACACATCCATCACAGGTTATACTGACTGTACAGCAGTATGATGTGTCCTTTTAAAGCCACAATGCATGCGATCAGAAGGTGAAGAAGGAGCATCAGGCTGAGTACAACTACAGCAAACGGTCCAACTCTACATCTCATTGTAATCAATATAATACAGAGCTTAACAAAGAAACAATGACTAAGAATAAAAGGATCAAACAAAATATACAGTGTGCATTAATGTATCCTACTGAGCATATTTACAGTCAAAGATCATTTATGGTGATTTATAGTAAGTACAGCAAAGGTTTGACCAACCCTTTATTAAACCTGGATTTCAATTGTGAGGAGAAACTGACTGGTGACATTCATCTAAAAAGAGGAAAGTAGAAAGGATGACAATAGAAAATCTTGTAACTCTTTGCTAAATCCTATTTTCTCATGTAACACCCACATCTACACTACCGGTCAAAAGGTTTAGAACCCTTTTCTCATTTAATGGTTTTCTTTATTTTCATGACTATTTCCATTGTATGTAGATTCTCACTAAGAGCATTAATACTGTTAACTCATATGGAATTAAGTAGCAAACAAAAAATTGTAAAATAACTTTAAATATCAGTAAGTCAGTCATTTCTATACCGCTTCTTTTGTGAATACTATTGTTGGGACCCAAAGCCATGGATTTCAACATTAAACTCCGGTACGGACGTTTCTGGAACTTTCAAAATAAAGTGCATTAACCTTCTTCCGGCACCCAAATAAAAGCACAGCTGTTGCTACATCCGCCCTCTTCCACACGGCCTTCCAGAGGGACCGGAAAGGAGGGACAAAGCACGCTGATGTCTCTTTGCTGGCAAACAGACATAAACGCTTCAACTGGATCCAAGGAAGCCATACGATCATCGATCATATGCAAAGTTAAGTACGAATGAAATACCGTCTGTGTATCCGGTATTTTCATTCATGAACGGGGAAATTAAGGTGTAAGAGTTGCTTACTTTTTTTCCTCTGAGGCCTGTGAAGCAAATTGTCCCAGAGAAGTTCCCTACAGAGTAACGTGGTCTCTATGAAGCTGAGCGGAGCGGTCTCCCAGTCTGGAAGGAAGACAACAGAGACCACATCACCGTGCAGTGGCGTTGGCGGACAACGAGCCATTCTTCATCCGCAGCTGGAGGTTAGCGGGAAGCTAACCCTTTTGTTCACAGAACGAACGCACCTTCTGATCGTGAGAAGCAGCGGGAAGCTGACCCTTTGTTCACTGTGGAAACCTTCTTCAAACTTCATCATCGTCGCTTGGACAACATTCCTCACCACAGTTCATGAGGTTAAGTGTTTGGGCAGAATAATATAGAAGTGGTTTAGATTGAAATGATCTGAACGTTTTTATTTATGAAGTTTTGTTTTGTTTTTGTGAAACTCGGCTATCTTAGTGCTAGCAGGCTATCTGTAGCACAAGTGTCGGTTTGTGTTCTTTGTATGTTTTTAAAGTTAAGACAAACTTTATTTAAAGGGTGATTTTTAAACAGAACATTGCTCATAACGCGCCGTCCGCGCTTATGCACTTTAACCCTTTTATTAACCCTGGTATTTTAAAGGTATGTATTTGTTTCTGGTGCTAAGCCAGCAGCTTCTTTGTTAGCTCAACTGCTAACCGATAAGAACACGTGCTTGCTACTAAAGAGTATTTAACAGAAAGGTTATTAGTTTTCAAGCTAGTGAATAATAGTCCCTGAACATCATTTACTAGATTTGATAACTAAGTAAACACCATTAAGCCCCATTTCTCAAGAAAGATTTGGCTCTTTTCCAAAATATTCCCTTAATAATATTTCTTTAAATATTATTTTAATAAATAAAGGCAGCTAATTAGACACCGTTGAGAATTAGTCATCCAGAAGGTTGGTTTTATTCAGCAGATCATTATTTAAAATATAATTTAATCAAAATAATATTTTATCTGATCTTGCATTGTGAATGGCTGTCTAAATGTTTGCTGATTATTTCCTAAGTTGGTTCCAAGACTAACTTAACTTCATTTCCAGATTCTTCAAGATAATCCTTGGTTCTCAAACATAAACATTGCATGGTAATGTTGCATCACTCTTTTTGGTCATGATTTTCAATCATCTTTAATCAACTTGTTTATATTGCACATAGTCCATTAGTCTTCATTATTCTTTAATTCTGCTTGGTAGTTTAGTTGGATTGTTTTAGCAAAGTAAAGAGTTTGTTGAGGGAAATATGTTTGACTTTGAGTTGACTTATTTTTGTTAATAAAATCTTGTATTTTAAGAAATTGTGTGAATTAATTCTATGTGTGCAGAGTTTATGCTGTTCAATAATGTCAGAGCTCGTCTCACACCTTTCTATTTTGTCCTAATACCATCGCCTTACTGGGCTGGTATTCACAGGACGAACCTTAACAGACCAAAATATTATTTGATAAAATATTAATATTAAATATTAAATATTCTCAGATTAATAATCACAACACTAAGGATGCAAAGCAGTAAAGACAGGGTGGTTGTTTGGAAGAATATTAAATAATAAAATGTTTAGAGGTATTTTCCACCTGTTGTTTACTACATAATTCCATGTGTGTTCATTCATAGTTGTGTTGCCTCTGGTGAGAATCTACACTGCATATAGTTTTTAAAATATATGCCATGTCTACCCCTGGATGATAGCATTTGTTTCAAAGTCACAAAGAGAAGCTGCTTAGCATTAAAAACTCAGAAGTTCAACAATGACTGGCATTCCTTTTATGTAAACACTGGCAACAAATAACCCTATGTGTGAAATGTAAGCCTGCAAAAGACAAAGAGGTCGTTGAGGAAAGTTTAAAGTCAAAATGAAATATGTTATCAAACTTCAAACAAAGCTGGTGCCATGTAGTAGATTTAGCATTGCTGCTCGGTAGCAACAGGGTATTGCCTTTGTTTTCTGTGTACATGTGGGTTATCTGGGTACTCCTCCTACCTCTCAAAGTTCCAAAAATATGCTTTTAAGTGAATTGGCAGTTCAAGTGGATTGCCATGGTGGACTCTCCATGTTCAGATGATGGATTGAGCAAAGCTCTGTGAGAAGTACAATGCTTGGGGTATTGTTTTGGAACCTACTTTTTCCCTGACCTGTCTACTGTGTTTCTTGGTCTTCATGATGCTGTTTGTTCTCTGAATCGAATAAATGGCTCATTAACTGGCTCCTGCAGAACCGGATGACATGCTGAAAATTTAAGTCAGCCATTTGATATACCATAAATTCTGGACAACAGACCGCACCTGATTAAAAACCGCATGCTCTAATTTTAGAAAGAAAACCAATTTTCTACTTGTACAGGCCGCATCGGATGTTAAGCCGCGGGTGTCCCACATTGTAATATGATTTACACAGAAAGATATAGCACGTGAGGAATTTTTAACTTGTAACTTAATCCGTATGGTAATATAAACAAATGCATATTGCAAATGCTTTTTTTCAAACAGTGGCTAACACGGCTACCTTTAAATATACGTACGTTATCAGTAACATACAAATTCCGTTGCTAATGCTTTTTTACTGAACAGAGCATGAACAACATTCCAATATCCCCTAACTGATTTACACTGCAGCCTACCAGGTCAAAAGTCATTGATCGCCTTCTTCATCTTCTTTCTGCGCCCTGAAACCATCAAAGTCCTGTTCTTCAGTGTCCGAATTGAGCAGCCTCAGGATCTCATCCCTCACTTCAGCCTCTTCGTTGACACTCTCACCTGAGCGCACCTGGTCCCCTTAATCACGCAGCAGTCCAGCTTTTCATACCTCGTTGGTGATTTTCCATGTTGATGAGGGTGAATTTAAATGACTGATTTACAATACGGGTAATTGAATTGTGAAAGTGCTCTTAATTTATCACACAAGTTCATTGGACCTCTTTGAACTACTCATCAATTTGATTGGTCTACTGTTACCAGGCAAAATGTTTTTGGCGGCTTGAAAAAACATGCATTAGCCGCACCGTTGTGTAGGCCTCAGTGTTCAAAGTGTGTGAAAAAAGTAGCGGCTTATAATCCGGAATTTACGGTGGTTGTGTTTTAGCAGAAATATATTTAAAATGTTTCAGGCAACCCTGTTCTAGAATACTGTGGCGTGTAGCCACCATGATATGAGGGGAATGCAGTCATTATAGTGTATATATAATGTATTAACAATAGTTAATCCAAAACAGCGTGGGAGGGGGGCCAAGTAAGCAAGAGCAGGAACTGTCTCTTACTTGTTTAGGGCTTTATCATGTGACTCTGTCTTTGTTAGCAGGTCTCTGAGCTTTTATTTTCCTCACAGGAAAAAATGTTAAATGACCATTAAATACAAATGAAAGTCAGTCCAGTTTAATGAGTGTTTAACAGAAATATTTCAAGCAGACAGACTTTTTTCTACTTTCACAAAATGACATCATTCATTGACACCTGCTCTGGAAGAATCCAATAACCTGCAGAGAAAGGAGCTTTTAATGTTTCCCACAAGCCCATCTGCCCCTGTGGTCTGACATTTTTTACTTTAAATGTTGCTCATGAGAGTTTGGTGGGTTCCTTTGCTACTCAAAAGAGGGATTTGGGAATTTCAAACACACAGTCAGCTCTATTGATGACCTGCCAGATACGGATGACCTGCCTCGGCGCGGTTTCTAACCATTTGAAAGACCTCTTGAGTCTTGCATGTATCTGCTGTGCCTCATGCTGATTTTTGAAAGCATACTGACAACAATGAGAGTGGCACGTGCCGAAGCACATCAAACAAATTCAAAGAAGTAAGGGAAACTGGCAGCCAGGACTTAAAGAGAAAGATTTGTTTGTAATATTCTGTTGGGATGCGATCTCAAAGTTCCCAGAGAGGACATGAAGGTTTCAGGATAACACTGCTATCCATTTTTGTCTTCAAGCTGTCAACTCACAATGCAATTATGTTCATGACTGCCAAAGCTGAGAAGCTACACTGTCTCAAGAACACTCTTGGAAAGAACTTATATCGTTGTGGGGACACTTCATCCGAATTATGTTCATCAGCATTAAAAATGACAGCCAGTCTCAACATGGCTACCATTATAGGACCCGAGGTTAGGGTTCCAGCACAACCTGCAGCAGCCTGAGGCAGAGACATGAGGGCAGAACTGAGGCATAGTAGACAGGGTGAAGCATACTGCTGGAGGCGAAGACAGCAAGTTGGACAGGCACTGAGAGATAGTGAGACTGCATTAGCCTGGTGTGCACGCCTCAGAGGACACGCCACAAACCCCCTGAGAGTTCACTGCAGCACGCACACTCCAACAGGTAGCAGACGTGCACAACACGGCCAGTATAAAACACGACTAAGGGGAAGTCTCCCAAACAGAGAGGTTGTGAATTTATGATCCGTGTTGTGATCAGTCAACCAAAAAGCTTGCAAGTCGGCCAGCTCGCATTCAACTGTGTTATATTTTTGGCATTTAGGCCTGGAGTGGTAAAACGGTCGAGCATGGTGCGTGGGATTGGCATGTAGGCTAAAGGTCAGCGGAATGGGGCCTGTGCCCTCGAGAGTATGCCTCTATGAGTTTGTGTCAGTTTTTAGCATTTTGTCAGCACTTTAAAACATGTGCATGACTGTTGCAGTGATTCATCTGAGAGTTTTCATGTTTGCCATTGGGTCAGATGAAATTTTAACCTGAATAATCCTCCTCAATGCTCAGCTTTGAAAGTCTGAACAAAAAAACAAAAAAAATGCAAAAACAAGCAAAACTTGCAGCTGCATCTCAATAAATAATCATCAGTGACAGTTACAACCAGATGTGTACGCTCAGGGATGAAAGTGAACCGGTACGATCCGGTAATGCGTACCACTAAAAGATTCTACGCCGGTATGCAGTACTGGGAAGAGGGAAGAACGACTGTCTGCTATGAAGCCGTCATCCAGAACCAGTTACGGCTGCAAAATTCATGAGCACACAAAGAACAGATCGGTTACCAATAGGCCATCTAAAACACGACTTAATCTGTTTATAAATATAGCTTTTTTCCACTCATTCCAAATAGTTTCTGAACTGTTCTGCTATGCTGGAGCCTCAATGCTCTTGCTTTGCTTCTCTCCCCTCGGAGCTCGGGGGTTTTGTGAACGGTCAGCCTTTAAATCGAGCACCGTTACGTTTAATGTCTGTCTGCTCGCTGCTAAATACCCCAGTTAAAAGCAAAGGGAGAGTAACTAGTTGTGTTTCATGTTATTTTGCTGAATTACAAAAACACAATGCAGCTCGAAGACACCGCTTATGACCAGAGATTTCACATACACTACATGAGAGCGCATGCGCGCTTACCTCCAAAACAGAACAGTTGCCAAGGAGATCGGTGCGTTCAATTTAATGGATTGGGAGATTTTACACAGGTGGTGCACAGACATAAAAAATTGCCGCTTGCATTAGGACAGAACAATAAATCACTTACCATCTACAGACTTTTAAATAAAAACCGCAAAAACAACCGTACTGTCATTTTTTAAATTTAAATGACATCAAAACTTGACCACAATGCAGAGAACAATAACTTTTTTGTTCAAAAGAAAAGACGGAAACTGAAGATGAAAAGTTATGCATCAGAAAATGGTTTATCATTGCTTCATACATGGAAGTTCTTTAACAATTTAAATATGTAAATATATAGATTCTACATTGTCAAGTGATTCTAATTTTTGCCTTATACAGACAGCCTACAGTAAAGTAAAATATTGATACATTTTAATTAGTTTGAGTTTGGACTTTGCTGAGAGAGATCTGGAGGGGGTCACAGATGAGAGTAACAATTAACATATATATATATATATATATATATATATATATATATATATATATATATATATATATATGCATGCATGTATGCCCCCAGTGCTTCCCCAGCCCCCTCTCTAGCTCCGCCCGTAAGTACTGGAAAGAATTTAAAACTACCTTCATCCCTGGTTACGCTGTATGAAAGTACACAAAACGTTTTTTTCCTCGCTGAAAGACTAAACTCTTGTTGTTTCAGTTCAATTAAGAAACACAAATTATTGTTATTTGCGAAGTTCCTGGAACTTTTTTCACATTCAGAACTTTAGCGCATTTCCTTAATATTTTGTAGAACTGTCTTTTAAACTGAATGACTTGAGTCGAACCTTTTGGGTTTTCTTTCACAAGTTTATTCCAATAATTTGCTGGAATTTAGGGCCATTCCACTCTGATAGAACTGATGTAACTAGTTCAGGCCACCTTGCTAGTGCTCACCTTTTCAATTTTGCCCCCAAATCTTCTCTGGAACTGAGATGAGGGCTTTATGATGGCCACTGTGAAACACTGGTTGCCCTTAAGCCACCTTGTAACCACTGGGTGATATGTTTAGGGCCATTGTCCATTTGGAAGATCCATTTGTGCCTGAGCTTGAACTTCCTGGCTAATGTTTTGAGGTGTTGCTTCAATATTTCCATTCGATATTCTTTCCTCATGATGCCATCTCTTTTGTAAAGTGCACCAGTCTCTCCTGCAGCAAAATATGATATTGCCACCCCTGTTATTCATAGCTGTGGCACTGTTCTCAGGTTTTTAGGCATACCTCTTTTTGATCCATATGTAATGATGGTTATTAGGTCAAATACTTCATTTATAGTTTCATTAGGCAATAAGAAATGTCTCCAAAAATGTATTTTTGTTGTGTTATTGAAATAAATCAACTCTTCAGAGTCATTCTAATATACTGGGGCACACATAGATGGTAAAACATCCTTTGTGAGTGTTTTTATGTTGTTACAATGAAACAAAGAGAAAACACTGCAAGCTAGGGGTTATTTTTGATAAAGTAGTACAAAACAAAATGTGGTACATGCTGCAGTGTTCTAAAAATGGCAGAAAAATTGTGTTTTAATAATAGAAATGCTACGGTCCAGTTACAGGGTGATCATACCGAGAAGAACTACCAGACTGAGGTCTGCATGCCCTAAAATAAAAAATTCAAAAGGTAAAACTATACTCGTCTAAAAGTAAAATGGAGCATTTCATTTCAGTTGATTTGCACAGACATTGTTATAAAACCATTATTTATGTCAGTTGTAAGTTTAATTGAAAAAAAGAATATATGAGCATGTAATGTGACACACAAAAAACATCCAGAAATTAACTGTAGATCAGCCAACAACCCCAACCGTGCACCAAGTCAAAGCCAAGCTGTATTCATTGGCATAGTTGTATGTTTTAATAGTGGATGTTAGCCAAAAGAAAGACTTGGTTAAGACAAAATCTTAGTCAGAATTCGGTCAGGACTAAAATCAAAACAGTCAGTCAGCAAGAAATGGGAGCCACCTATTTGGGTCAGAAATACAATTTTAATTCAGATGCTTATGGATGAAAAATCAGGAAGCAATATGAGCCCATCTGATAGAGATCCAATAAGTCATCTTGAAAGCCTATAGCAATTTATTTTTATTTTAAGGCTATATGGTTCAAAAATGAATAAAAATAAATTGATCCAGAAATAAACAAATAAGCAAAAGTACAGCTTTCCCTTTGCATTTCAGTTTGAGGTCTGGACTTTAACTAGGCAGTTGCAACACCTTGATTACTTTTCTTTTGAAGTCATTCTGTTATTTGCCACTGTGTGTGGGATTATTGTCCTGTTTATGACCCTGTTTGGGTCAAAAGCGTCAGCTGTCTAACAGATGGTCTCAAATTTGAAACCAAGATTACTTTGGTATATTAAGAAAGTGAGGATAAACTTAATAACTGCAAAGTGTAAAACAAGGCCATAGCTTCAGCCTTCCATCACTGGTTAACAGGTGGCATTATGAGTGTGTCCTGATATGCGGTGATGGTTTTTCCTCCAAACATGGTGCAGGGCTTTATGGTAAAACATTTTTACTCTGATCTTATCTCTCCAAAGGACATTGTTCCAAGTTAAATTCAACTTTGCTAACCTATCTCATGCTGCCTGGTTTTAGTTTTACCAGCCAACCATTCCAAACACAGCACACTTGTTTAGTGTTTTTTAATTTTCCTTTCATGAAGTGGACCTTATAACTCTTCCCAGATACATGTACAGCAGCAGCTGCTTCTCTAAAGTTGTTGCTGATACCCTTCCATCTTGGCATTGTCTTATCACACCGTCTGATTATATAGATGTGAGCTCTCTGATGATGATCAGTTAATAGATGTGTTCGCTCTGCAGAACCTGGCTAAAACTGAACCTCTTAATTCATGTGGAACATGATTCTTTACATGTTGTTTTTGCAGGTGTGATGGGTACATGTTTATTGGAGGTGGGATTAACCTCATTTAAAGACATGGAATAAAAATGATTTATTTAGTCTCAATGGCTAAAACCTTAGAAATTAAAGAGAATGTTGTTACATTTCACAATGAATGTACAGCATAAAGTGAATGACAAAGGCATGCTGTGCAACAGCTGCTACTGTCTGGAGTAAATGGGACCTAAGGAGGTTTCGTCTGGCCAAACAGCTCATGGTGTTTTCTCTCCTTCAAAGCTGAATGAGAGCTCAGACAGTAAAGGTTAAACAAACCAAAGCCAGTCATTCATTCATTCATTCATTAGGTCACCCTGCCACTCAGCTGGTAATCTTCCTCAACCACAGTACACAGCAAAAGTATTCCTACCCATTCAACTGCTTCACATTTTGTCAAGACAACAAGCTTCAGTGTATAGATCAACAAGTAGTGCATGATTATGAAGTGAAAGAGAAATGATACATAGTTGTTAACATTTCTTTACCAATAAGAATCTGAAAACTATGGTGTACTTACATTAAGTATTCAGGCCCTTCACTTTCATGCCTCAAAATAAAATTCAGTGTAACCAGTTGTCTTAAAAATTCATATAAGTTACTCAAAAGTAACTTATGGGAATTTTTAAGGCAATTGATGTTCTGTTTGTGGCCTCAGAACTTTGTTAGAGAACATTAGTTAACAAACAGTATTATGAAGACCAAGGAACATGCAGGTCAGGGAGAAAGCTTTGGAGAAGTTTAACTTGTTATGCCCTAAAGGGTTTTGGAGCAATTTCTGCCTGGAATTACATGATGGAAATAAATCAAGAATAGCTCCACAGTTATCATGTCTAAATGCAAACTGTTGGAACCTATGTAAAGGTAAGACATAAAATAATATTTTTCCAGTGGAACCACTCTTGCCACCCGTACTATGTCTGAATTATTTGTGATTAAACAAAGACAAAATACATTATTTTGGATTTTGTGGATTTTATCTGCACTATGACATGGGGCGTTGCTGCAAAAAGAAAGGGGTTTTATGTTGCGTTTTGTTTAGAGTCAGCCCTGTCTGAAGGAACTTTAAACGTGATGTTGGGAAAGTATTTGTGAAAAACTACTTTGGTGAATTGTTTTATTAACATTAGAGCCTCCTCTTGTGAGAGATTTAGGAAAAAAAAACAACAGATGTGTCGAATATGATTTTAGAGGCAGAAAATAAAATGGCGTGTCTCAGCTGGACCCACCAGTGGGTTTTTTGGGCTTAAAGTAGGGTTAGGCTATAGAACAACACAACTGGCCAGGAGGACAAGGAGAGCTATAATCAGAGAATGAGCCAAGAGGACCACGGTAAGTCTTGGAGAGCTGTGGAGATCCACAGGTGAGGTGGGAGACTCTATTGGCAGTATGATTATTAATTGTGCAAAACACAAATATTGGAAATATGGAAGAGTGGCAACAAGAAAGCCATAAGAACTCATGTTTGCAGCTCAACACAAACCATGTAGGGAAAATATGGTGCGAAAGAAGGTGTTCATATCAGAGAAAACCAAAGGTAAAAGTTTTGGCCTACATGCAGATTATAGCTGCCCTCCCTGAACATGCCAGCCCCACAGTAATACTGGGTGGGGTCGCCATCCTGCTTGAGGATGAGGTTCTTTAGCAGTGTGGTGAAACTGGTTAGAGTTGATAAGTAGATGGATGACACTAAATACAGGGCAGACATGGAAGAAAGCCTGTTAAGAGGCTGCAAAAGGTCACACAAAAGTTCCTATTCAAGCAATGTGAACTCTCTACTTTGATGCTGGATGCAGCCTTGATTAAATAACGATATCCTTTATGAAGAGCAAAACTGCCCTTGAACATGTAGGCAAACAGCTTCTCTATGTGGTTTGCCTGAAATGCAAAGGCGGGATCTACCTGGGGCAGAGGTTCACCTTCCAGTAAAACAACAATACTAAAAATACAGTCAGAGCCTCCATAAAATAATTTAGATGAAAGTATAATCATGTGTTAAAACGGCCCAATCAAAGTCCAGACATCAAATCTGTGGGAAAGCTTGAAAACAGATGTTTACAGATGCTCTCTATCTAATCTGCTTGAGATAGAGCTAGTTGCCACATATATGGGCAATAATATTAGTATGTATATGACCAAAGCTGTAAGAGACATGGCCCAAAAAGACTTGCATCTGTTAGTGCAGTGAAAAGAGGTCCTGCAAAGTGTTTACTCGGGGGGCTGAATACAACTGAATGCCTTAACTGTCAGATTTTGGTTTGGAAAAAGAATCCTTTCACTACCCAATTAAGCAACACTTTGTGTTGATATGTTACATAAAGTAATCCAAAATAACAATGACCTTTGTGCTTGGAATGAGACAAAATGTGAACAAGTTTAAGGGTTATGAATATTTCAATCCTGTAAAGACTCACAATAAAAACACAAAGATGCCGATTAGAGAAGTTAAATAGCAGATGTTTATTTCTTTGGCGCTTGGACCCCGGAGGAAGACATGAATGCTATACATGACATGAGCTTGAATGAATGATTTAGGATTAGGAATAGAGATGTCTTCCCCCCCAGGATCCAATACTGGTGATGGAGTGGAAGCCCGATAATAAGGGAGTTGGAAGGAGCTAGGAAGCCAGATGGTGGTGATGGGGTGGAGTCATAGTACAGAGCCGGTGGTGTAGGTGAGTCTTCCAGATTGAATTTTCATCAACTCCATTTTTGCTTAGCACTGTACTTCCACAGCGAAGTTAAATGACTTTAAGTTAAATCTGTCTACCCCCTAATGCATCAGATTGACCACCAGGAGCTGCAGGTCTCCTCTATTTAGGACGCTTTCTGGTTCTGTCCTGTTTTATCCTGTTTCTTGGCCCGAAAAAGACTTAAAAACAGTAGTCTTCAAGACAAGCATTAAGCATTCAAACCTGAGGGTCAATGGACGTTCATAACCCCCTTGCCTTCTCCATCCAGCACACAGCCCCACACCCACACACACACACACACCCACACACACACACGCACTCACACAGCGCCTCAGTCTTCACTGCAGGTTAAAAAACAAGTTCACAGACCATGTCATAATCAGCTTAGAAAAGACTAAACGTGTTACATTTTCCTTTTATTTTAATGGAATAAAGCCTAAAGAGTGGCCACAACAACAAATGCAGCCGGTGAAAAAAGGGTTCCTGCTGAGCAGACACAATCATGTAAAAATGATTCAGATTTGTTTTTGTTTATTATTCTCCTTCTGTAAAGGAGGTGCGATTTCTGTGCAGGGATGGGTCTGAATGAGGTCTGTATTACAGAAACCCGTGAAGTGGTGCTTTGAGAACAATAAAGGCACGTAAAGCTGCACATCTCTGACCTGCACACTCATTTTACTGCACTTCAAGACCTAGAGGTTCCAAGTCTGAAATTTAGTAACCAGTTTTCTTTCATAAAACCTTCCTTGCAAAGATGAAGCAGATACATCATCTTAAATCAAATGAAGTTAATGGAATAAGGCTCACATCTCAGTGTAATAATGCAGATAGGAGTTGGACCTAACCTCCAAAAACCCCTTTGGAAAGTATGTGGTAATGCAACAAGGGGTGGCATCTTTTTTCACTGTGTTCTCAAGGAAAAGTGATTTTTACAACCAAGCATGAGTCCCAAACTAAGCTGGATGTGTCGATGATTTTGGAGTTATCTTTTGCTTTTAAAATGTCCCAAAATATGATGATAAAGAGCCAGATATATAGATGAAAAATTCAGAGTCTCATGAATTTTGGGGTTTCTCTGAAACGGTTTTAATAATTCAGGGATCCCTCAGTCCCCCGTCACTTAAATTGGATTGAAAAGCTGGCATCACTGGGGAGGAATGAATCATGTATTCGCTTATCTCAGATCTGCTATAAATATTTTCGCACTCAAAATAAAATATTTAACCTAATCACGCCTCTAAGGCCACACGCAGCAAGACAGCAAAAGCAGCTGAGTCGATTGTTGAAGTAAGAAAATAAGGGAAAGAAGTTGAAGTGACAGTAAGGTTTGGTGCGCACAAATCACGATGCTGCTCAAGTCTGGCAGCCTGCGTTAGTGCGCATCTGTAGCTGGAGGTGCACCTGTTAACAGCGGCACAAAGTGTGCTGTGGGGGGTTTATCCGCACAGAGAAACCCATCAGCCAAGGGGAAAGATTAGAAATCGAAGCTGCACTCACGCTGCTGTTTTGTCCGGTCCAGTAGACCACGGCGTGGTTGTGCGCAGAGTCCCCGGTGAGAGCGAATGTGCTGCTGCTTAGCCTGGACTCATCCTGCCTGGTATTCCCTCTCCCATCCTCTCTGTTCCACCCGAATTCCGAGCTGCTGGATTTCTGGCTCTCCAGCTGCGCGGTCCGGCCGGCCCAATCGCTGTCGCTGAACTCGTTAAAGTCTGTAGTGCTTCTCTTGGCTCTCCCGAGCGCAGCATCCTCAGCCACCCCAAACTCAGAACGGGCTGTTTTGCCTTCATCCAAACTAAAATCAGGGCCAGAAATACCAAGCATCCCAGATTCCTGATCAGTAACCCCGGGTTCCCTGACCTCAACCATCTCCTCTGCGGGGTCGGAGCGCACCCCTGGCCTCAGCTGCAGCTCTTCCCGGCGAAGTTGAACAGGCGATGGGCAAGATCCGCAACTTATCTCCGCCCTGGCGTGTTGGAGGGCATGAGCGGCGATCATCAACCAGATACCCAGCGAGATGCGCGAACCTCGGCGGGAGCCGGCCCAAGTCTCCATCGCTAACAGAGATCCGGGTGAAGGACGACTGGAGACCTGATTATCCGACACCTTAACTACGCTCACTTAGGTCGCTATGCAGAAAGTGACGCCTCGGCTGTCCGCCTGGATCTTTTTTCAGGGGCGGGGGGGGGGAGGCAATGGGGGAGGGCTGAAGGGGGAAGTTAAGTGCTCCTCAGCGAAACTGTTCACGTCTGAGGATCTTTTGGTCGGAAAAGCCACCACATAGGAGGGAGGAGCTGATTCTGAGCCAGCTGCCGAGTGAGCGCCCGGAAGAGACGCTCAGTGTTCTAGTGTGTGTGTTCTAGTGTGTGTGTGTGTGTGGTGTAACAGAGAAAGAGAGAGAAACGCTGTCCATGGTGCTGAGTCTTTGAAGTGTTTAAATCTGAGCAGCACAGAATAGTCACTGTACTGCACTGGTCGCAGCTTCGCTTTCTCTTGATAGCCTCTTCATTATTGTCGCTCTCTATTTATTTATGTATATATATTTTTTTGCAATTGATTTACTACACGACTAAATTAAATGTGTAAGTTGCGGCTCAAAAAAATAAAGTGATAAGATATTCCGTTTGTGCGTAAATTAAACCCTGCACAGTTTGAGGGCTGAAATGTTCGTGGCGCAGCAGTTTGGAGACACTGAAACACCCTCAGAAAGAATTCGTTCATTCCTTCATTAACTTCGGTGAAGTTGATTAAGGTAGAATCAGCAGCGCCACCTAGGATCAGAATAAAAGGGGAGATTTTCAAAAGTGTTACAACTGGTAAAATAATGTTTTATTATTAGATACCTGGCTTAACAAATGCGGACTTCTGGAATCATTTATTGGATTATCTAAGCCACTTCGACCCCCAAAAGACCTGATTGGCTTTCATTTAATCATGATTCTTGTTTTTTCCTAAATTAAAGTTTTATGTAATCCCATTTGTTAAATTATTCACTCATGTAAAATATGTAATAAAATATGTAATATGTAAAATAATTGTTATTTGAATCAGTAATATGCATCATGGGTTTATGATAACCTTGGTTCATAAATAGCACTGCTAAATGTGAAAGTTATATACTTTTCTGTACTCAAATTTCTGTATTTCTTTTATGTCTTCCTTTAGGAGCTTAAATGAAATTCTGGATATCTGATTATAAAACATTAACCTTTAACTGTCTGGATCTTATTACCTCTGGTTCCGCAAATTTTTAAAGAAAACAATATATTATAAAGGAGTATAGAACCACTTTATTGCAGTATTAGACTAAAATAAAAAAACTCAAAACACAAAATATTTAACTCTTACACATAAGGACTGCAAAAGCCTCCACTAAATGCAGATTCTTTACAGCACTGTTGATGATGTTGATAGTAAATTTACCTTTAGATAGAAAACTTTGTTACCAGGTTGAATATTAAACTGAACTTGACTGCATTGTTTGATAACTCTGATCAAACTGCAATGTATGAAACTGATCAAAGAAATTTTCTTTACGCAGTTTGGATTTTGCATGTAAACTAAACCATAATCAGCCAATAATTTCCAAAAGTAGTTCATTTTTTACAGCTGGCCAATGAAGCTTTAGGTGGATTTTATTCTCATTCGTACCCTACATAGCTGCAGTTGAGAAACTCATTCTTGATATTTTAAAGCTGATTAACTATGGATTGCAAATGTAGTAGGAATTTAAAAATAATTTTAAAATGACAATTGGACAACATTTTTTTATGTAAACTGATTATTTAGTAAGTGTAGTTTAAATACAACTGGTAAGAGCAGTGAATTGTTTCTTAATTAGTATGATGGCCTGGGGCTACCTTCTTGCTTCAAGACCTGGGTGATTTGCTATATTTAATGGATTCATGGATTCTTCTCTTCAAGAAACCCCGAAGGACTATGTCCAGCCAGTAGTTTGTGACCTCAATGTTAATCACACTTGGGTTATGCAACAGGACAACGATTTAAAGCACACCAGCAAGTCTGCATACTTTTCAAAGTATGGATGTGGAAGATGCTGTGACATGACCTCAGACAAGCCACTCATGTTGAAAAGCCCTCCAGTATGGTGAAATAAAAACATTCTGCAGAGAAGGTTGGGCCAAAACCTCTCCACAGTGATCACCGTAAAAGACACAGTCACAAACAACTGGGAGTTTTTGCCACCAAGGGTGGCACAACCAGTTATTTGGTTTATGGGCCGATTTCACACAGGGCCGGGTCTTTTTAGACTATGATAACGTTTTCATCTTAATAAATCACCGTGTTTCAATGTAACCAAAAAGCCTTACAAATTACTCTGTAAACCTTTCCATACTGATAGATATTCATAACTTTGTCTCTTCTGTTCTTGTGTGTCTTTTGATCATTGCATGATGTGCTGAATTTTTTAATATTTTAGCCTACTTCATGTTGTCAGAAAGGTTCCCTTCAAGTGTTCTCTTGCTTCAAAGGTCTGGCAGTAATCAAGCTTCAGTAATGGTACTGGGACTGAACAATTAAAAAATTTGATTAAACTTCAAATCCATTCTAAAATGCATAGGTCAGCAATGCAGTGACTTAAAATCTGTGCAATGCAAGCTGGCTTTCTGGTCATCTGTAAGAACTGAAAGAAGTCTGGGTCAGTCTGTGGGAAGGTTTGAGGTTTTGGGTAGATCCTGGAGGAGAGAGAGCACTCACTGATATACCAGGAGGAATTGGCAGGGAGTTACAGCACTCCAAGGGGAGAAATAAAGCAGAGCATGAGAGTGACAGAGAGGGGGCTGCAGGGATATACTGTGTTGCTGCACATCAAGGACCTAGGAAGAAAGAGAATGTGTGTGTGTGTGTGTGTGTGTGTGTATGAAAGAAATGAGTGAGTCTTCTTTTCTCTCCTCTATGGCAGTGGGGTTTGTTTGAGTGGCTAAGTGCAGCCTGGTTATTCATTAACAGCCTGGCATGTTGCGTCCTTGTCCATCAACTTGACTGGCCATAAATTGAACATCGGGGTAAACCCCAGATACTCTTCTGTCTGAATTCCAACAAATTTCCAGTGATTTTTATTTGAAAAAGAGAGCTGCAGAGCAGAGTCATTCTGAAAATTATACACCAATACACAGGGGCCGTTGGACTTGAATTTGGAGACTGATCAGATTTATCTGCACTGCCACAAAGCCAGAATGAAACTAAACTAAGGCTCTGTGGTTTAAAACATTGTCTACAATATTTAATAAATTCTTAATATTTTAGAGGGCCTGATTGTTGTGACAAAACTAAATCAAGATATGCTTCCAGATAGATTTCAGGCTGAAGGATGGTGTCCCTTGTGTAGAAAATGCTTGCTTGCTACTTGAGCCAAAAGAATATTTTAACTGCTTATCTCCTGCCAGCTTACACCACCCTGCATGCTCCCTCTCAGGCCACAGACATTATACAGGGATCATGCCATTTAACAGAAACCTTCTGGCTTTCTTACCACAAAATTCCCAGATTAAATAAATAAACAAAAAATAAAAGATGACCTTATTTGAAGTTCGAGGTGTCCTGTCCACATTTATCTCTTTAATAATTGCAGCCTGTGGGGAAATTAAGGCTTTTCATGCCCCAGAGGTTACTTTGATGGAGTGTATTCATGGCTCACCTATAAACAGCAGATAAAGTCAGGAATTAGTCTGAACATTTCCCAGCAGAGTTACACTGAAAAAAAATATGCCATTTTGTGTATTAGTCTACAACATTAAGTTCTCGTTATGTCATTGTCTGTGTGTTTGCTGCTGGAGTTACACGGTTTAGTAAAAAAGGTGGGAACACAGTGGCTACCTCATCCGGATTTATAGGGGATATGTCAAACTCTTGATTATGCATTTATTGTCAAGCGTGACCATCTCTAAAAGCTAAGGCTTGTGCAGTTTGACATCATTGAACATAAAGATCTGTGTTAACCCAATGCCCAGGGTCAAATATATTGGCAGTGACCTTCGAGAAGCAGCTGTTCCTGCTGGTCAAGAATTGCAAGGACACCGTTACAAACTATTCAAAGTTCATCATGCAAAAGACAGAATGATTATTTAAAAACAAATATCTGCACAAGCAACTTTTAGGTACATCTCAAAACATTACAAAATCATGAAAGGTTCAATTTTTTAGAAAATGAAGAATCTAAAGATTTATTACACAAAGTTAAATATTTCAAGCCTTTGTTTCTGAGTCAGTAGGAGACACAACATCATTGGAAACAGAAAACAGTCACAACCCTCCACACGGAGGTTGAGACACAAATGGTCATTGGTAAGAAGATGGTTGGTTCACAGAGTTCTCTATTAAGCATATTCATAAAAGGTTGAGTGGAGGGAAAAAATGTGATAGAACAATGTACCCCAGCAACAGGGATAACCACACAGTTGACAGTATTGCCAAGCAAAAATCATTAAATAATTTATGTGGAGCTTCACAAAAAGTGAAATGAGTGTGGAGTCAGTGCATCAAGATCCACTTTGTACAGTTGAGTCCTACAAATGGGGCTCAACATTGTACCTGGGCTAAGGAGCAAAAGGATTGGACTGTTGTTCAGTGGTCCGCTAACGGTAAAGTTTGCTTTTCATTTGGAAATCAAGGTTCCAGAGTCTGGAAGAAAAGCGGAGAGGCCCATAATCCACATTGCCTAAAGTCTAATGTGAAGTCTTCACAGTCAGTAATGATTTAGGGTGCTGGTGTTGGTCCTCTGGGTTTTCTGAGTTCCACAGTCACCACAGCCATCTACCAGGACATTTTAGATACCTTTATGCTTCCTTCTGCTGACAAGCTTTATGGAGATGCGGATTTGATCTACCAGCAGAACCTGGTACCGGCCCACACTGCCTAAGGTACCAAAATCTGGCTCAATGACCATGGTGTTATACTGCTTGATTGGCCAGCTAACTGGCCTGACCAGAACCCCGTAGAGAATCTATGGAGTATTGTCCAGAGGAAGATGAGAGACAACAGAACCAACAAGATAGATGACCTGAAGGTTGCCATCAAAGCAAGCTGGGCTTCTATTACACCTCAGCAGAATTCATGCAAAATGAAGACAAACAAAGTAATAAGTGCATGAAAATTAACATACTTTCCAGAAGCCTAAGGAATGATGGCTCAGGTGGTAGGGTTTTGTCTTGTAACCGGTGGGTTGCCATCACAGTCGTTGTGTCCTTGGGAAAGACACTTCACCCACATTGCCTACTAATGGTCAGAGGGCCCAGTGGAACCGATTGTGTGGTAGCCCCACTTCTGTTAGTCTGCCCCAGGGCAGCTGTAGCTACAAAGTAGTTTACTACTGTCAGTGCGTGAATGTTTGACTGGGTGGATGATTGATTGTAGTGAAAAGTGCCTTGGAGTCTTGATATTTTAATAAAGTGCTATGCAAGTGCAGGCCGTTTACCTTTGAGTTTACCGATGGTGTCAATATAAAAGGAGCTGCTGTCATCACAAAAACTTTTGGTACAGCTAAAGACAAATAAACCTCTCACATGTAAATTTTCTAATTTAAAAGTTCTCTATCCTGAAACATAACTTTTAACCAAAATTAACATATTCCCCAAAATATCCGGGACATCCGGGGTCCCATTTTCTGCCAGGCTTCTAAAACAACAAACAGCCAAAGAACCAGAGACAAGAAAAACCTCCCAGCTCACATCTTTCCTGAGCAGAGACTGTGTGCCAGCACTGAATTATTACAGAGAGACATGTAATGAGATTTTAATGAAAGTGAATGAAACTTCTCATCTCTTGTGATGCTGCCATTCGTCAATTACCATGGCTTACTAATGGAGTGGAAATTATTAATCCCATTTAACAATAAATCAAACTGAATTTTTCAGATCAATCTGCCTTCAAGTAAGACATTCTGTGTCTAGGAATGGCACAAAAAGAGCACATTTTATCAGAGATATGTCTTTATGAGCAAACAAGCCTGGTGCTTTGAGAGCAATTTTAACCAAGAGGAAGTGGCCTTCAGTAAAACACTTAATGTCTCTCTAAGGCAGAACAGATCTGTTGTGGAACCTGTCGTTTGTACTTCTCCAACTACGCAGCTCGAAATGGAAATGCAGACACCAAAGATGTCAAGTGTGCTTTATATCATGGTGTAGTATTACACAGGAATGATATTTACACCCATTTCTTACTTTATGCAGTCAGAGTGTGTATAGATTATCAAATAATATTTTAATTTGAGTCGTGATTCTTTAGGAGACTCCACAATTTCTGCCTCTCGCCCATAGACTGCTGGAGATAGGCACCAGCTCCCCCGCGACCCACTATGGAATAAGCGGTAGAAAATGACTGATGACTCCACAATTTCTCTACAAAAAATACAAAAAAATTGTAAAATATATCAAGCTAATGAGCTAGAAAATTCCCAAAAATAATATGCAGGGGGAAAAAAAGGAATCAATGGTTAAAACAAAAATAGTAAATAAAAAGTAAATGATAAATTGAAAGACAAGGAAAAAAGGTTCTTAACATTTTAAAGAAGCAAGATTTAGCATGTTTTAAAGATTCATTTATACAAATATTTTTCTAGCATACAGTATGACATTTAAGTGAACTGGCAAATCCACTGGATTCCACACCACCCAATATTGTTATTTAACAGGACTTGCTTACCTGTATATTATCTACCTTTGCTTCTCCTCCCTAAATCATCCAAACCTATAAAGAGCTTCCTCCATGTGTAAAAAGGCAAGAATGCAAGACTCCCTTATGATGCAGAATAAATTAATTCTGGAAATACATTGATTTCACTCTCCTTCTCAATTAAATTATTGAATCCTAGGTATTATGCAACCCTCAGCAGGAGGTTGTTTTTGGCCTTGAACGTTCACCTTTTGATTCTGTGGTCAACAATTTCAATAATATATTCACTATGACCAAAGCATAAGCTTTGATGCACATACAAGTGTAAAGTAAAGCAGTCTGCAATGCAAACAGAAAATCTGCTTTGGACATGGCCCCTGAATGGCCATTACTCCAAGTAACCAAATATGTCTAAATTTCTTTTTTTTCTAAATGAGATGACTTGGAGCTGGTAAGACATTAACTGGTGATAACAACTTCACAGAACCCCACATCAAATACATCGAAACAACCTATTAAAGACATTCTGAATGTTTATATTTGTGCCAGAGAAAAGTGTTCTAAACATATCCCCTCTTACTTCTCAGACTCACTGTAACTTTTACTGTGTTCTCTTAGTTGTCATCTCTCCATCAAAAAGGAGCTGAAGATTTTAACTGGAACAAAAATGTTTTTTTTTCAAAGTTAATATTTTATACAGGAAATAATCAGTTAATGTTCATGAGTGTTTTACCAGTTGTAGACATGTTACATTAGGTTTCTTGATTACAGACAGCTAAAAATAAACAAAATGCAATGTTACTTGTATTTCTCTCATGATGATCTACAGGATATATATATATATACACACACACACGTATGTATTTCAGTAGAGAATCAGATCAAGTTTATTTTGCTAAAGCAAGCAAGCAAAGCAGTTTTGAGAATACAGAATCCAAAGGCAAATCCATTAAAATGAGTCTCTTTTTGAAATCCAAGGATTTTCACAAGCACAATATTCAACGCAAAGCTAAATAAACCGTGTCTTCTACACCTAACACTCACACTAGTATTTGTTAGTATTTGTCCAACAGTGAATAAACCTCAGTGCCCAACCATCAGTGCCCTACCATCAAAGGAAAAGGTCAATTACAGTTGCGTGTCCAAGGAGTCTCTATCATAGATTGACCTTTTTAGCTTAATGTGACCGAAAAGCCTCTGGAGCCACGTCCAAATGTCACATATTTCCTGACAGTGTTTGATTCCCCAGGATTTTGAGTATTTACTGTGTCCCCTGTCTGTGTTGATTCAGTATGAAACGTCTGACAATCAGAGAAAAAGCAGAATATTTATGAAGGTTTATAGGGCTATATATATATATATATATATATATATATATGTTTAGACAGTCTGTGCTTTCATATTTTGTCATAGTTCATGTTTTAGATCAGCTGGAATTACCAAAGTTCTGTAAAATAAATGCAACCAACTATTTCTATGTACTAAATGCTAGAATCATTGAGAGGTTTACATAAACTAATGTTATAATGCCTTTAAATGATTTAGGAAAGCCCACATGACGATGTCATGGCTTTGGAAGAATCTGATAGGTTAATTTGCAATAACTGAGTTAGATTGACAAACACCTGTGGACGCATTTTAGAGCCACAACTTAAATTTACTGCTGCCCTGTGTGGCGTCATGTAAAAATAGAGTCAACAGCCAAATTATCAATTCAATCTGAAAAGACTCACAAAGAGAGGGATGGCAATTAGAAAAGTTTTAACGATGAGAAATTGCATGGTTATTTCTTTGGTGCTCGGACCTGGGAGGAAGACATGAATGCTGAGAATGACATGAGCTAAGATGATCATTTGTAAGGTTTAGATTTAAATACGTCTTCCCCCTGATCCGACACTGGTGGTGGATTAGCGGCCAGGGAGCGAGGAAGCCAGGAGTAGATGTGAAGGAAGATGGTGGCGGTGGGGTGGAGGAGGGATGAGCTCAGCTGACAAGCGAAGATGAACATGGTAGAAGCTCCTTTAAAAGCAAGGCGTCGGAAGGTGATTGGATGGAGAATCAGACGGACAGAATGCTCCAAAGAGACTGGAAGGTGGAGGCGGTGAAGGTGAGTCTTTCATTCTGAATTTTCATCAAAACTCCATTAAGAGAATTATGGACCTCCACAAGCCTGGTTTACCTAGGTAGAATTTTTTCTAATATGCACACACACACACACACACACACACACACACACACGATCTATTCTGGATTTACCAGACAGCCAATGAAGAGAAGCAAAAATACGAGGAATATGATCACTTTTAAGGAATTAAGAACTTCCATCTGAACTCTCGCTGCAGTCTTTTATATAAAGGCTTTTTACTGGATTTTTTAGACTTCCTGGCAGTGTCATGGTTTTTGTTTGACTCTAGTGGTGGCAGCAATTATAAACGCAACAGCAGAAGTTTAGAAAAGTGTTTATTGTAAAGGTTGTGCACAAATGATATAAAATATTTTTACCAGGTTTCAGGACAAGGTTCCAGGGCGGTACTGGGGAAAGAGGTAAGAGGTTGGGGTTTTTTTTTTTTTGCAGAAGATGATGAGAACTGAGCTAATATTACAGATTGGAGCTTACTGGTATGGAAATGACCAGAGTTCAAGGAGACAGTGAGCATATTCACACAGCTGAGGTTAACAGATGTTTAATGGTCTGGTGATGTTTCGCCCTTTCTTCCTTCCAGGAAGGAGTTGGTGAGAAAAACGTGACTGAGGGTGGTGAGCGGAGTGGAAGAAGAGGTAAGGAGGGTGAGAGCAAATACCAGGATTTCTGACAAAGGAGCGGAGGAGAGCAAGGGGGAGATCCGAGCAGGTGATCTCCACACAGACACTAGGAATCAGAAAGCTAAGTCCAGAACTTAGACATTCTTTTGTGACAAGGGAAGATAGAAGTAGAACTTTCAGGAACAAAGAACACACAATAAGACTTAGACCTATATTTCCAGCAAGCAAAACAATCTGGCATCTGTCTCAGGGAGCCAACTCCTCTTTAAACTTTTGCTGATGAACCTAAGTTGTGGAACCTGCCCCTGTCTGTCACACCCTGATGTGAAGGAGGAGAAGAACACCAGACAGTCCACAGCTCTGTGGGTAGGGCAGGCTGTAAAGAACTGCATTGCCCAATGTTGGAGTAAAAAATGCATGGACTTGTTTTTCTGCATTAGGTTGAGATGAACTACCTTTTATTTTTGGCAATACTGCAGAGGTGAAAGAAGGAAGTCCTAAAATTCTGGGATTTGCCATCCGCAGTAATGTGTCCAAGCAAGTTTTTTTTAGTGATGAAAATTTCTGTCTTGTCTGAGTTTCAAAGCAGAACATTTTAAGTCATCTAAATGTATGTGTCTTCAAGACATGCCTGTAGTCTAGCTTACAGATTGGATTTACCAGGATTTTTGCATAAATATCATCAGCCTAACAAATGAAATTTAGGTCATGCCGTCTGATAAATTTCTGAAGTGAAACATATATATAATAAAGATAATTTAAGCTTCAGTAAGTGAATGCTCTAAACAAATGCAAACAAATGTTTCAAATGCAGCACTTAGGTCTAACAGGAAAAGTACAGACAAGAGACCATTATCTGAGGCCATTGCTATAATAAACCCTAAAACCTTACTCAACCTCTTCAAACAAGTTATTACTGTAATGCTCATACAATTGATTAGCAACTATTGTTTTCTAGAATTTTAGGAAGATTAGATATACATCTGTAATTTTTAGCACCATTTTGTTTTTTTATGTAAAGGTGTTTATTACAGCAACCTTTAAAAGCCTGTGGTGCGCTTATTATGGATACATTATTCATATTTAAAATGGTTATAGTAACTAATTAGAAAACTTCCTTAAATAATTTGGTTGGGACATTTGGTAGGGACTGAGTCTACAATATGTCAAAGGTTTAGATGAAACAAAGATTTTATTAACTCATACAACTCCACCAGATTAAAACACAGATCAGGTTCTACAGATATTTCTAAGGCTTACCTTATTAACTGATGGCATAGCTACCCTGTTTCTGGAGGATGTCAAGAGTTTTACTTTTAATAGCACTGATTTTATTTATGCAGAATTTCAAGGAAGTCATCACTGCTGAGAGCTGATGGAATGGATGGCGCAACAGAGCAGAGTAAGCCGGGCTACTGTTTTTAAAAACAAACAACTGAATATTTTGTTCTCCTCTTTGCATGATGAAAAATACTGTTCTAACTTGTATTCCTTTTTTTTGGCTAGGGGGCAGAAATGATGTAGCTGCCCTCTACTTTGTTATTCTGTGATGGTGAGGAAACAGATTCTTTAAAAGTTGTTACAGCTCTATCTGATAAAGATCTATGATTATAAAATATTCTCCTATGCCAGGGGTCCCCAACTAAAATAGTAGGAGGTTCACCACCTCCAGCATCCAAACATTTTAGGGACCCTAAAATGTTTGGATGCTGGAGGATGCTGAAGATTTTAAAATCAACCGATAAAAATATTTTCTTTCATTTTCATTTAAAATTTAATTAACAAAAACATTTTTGTTTTTGAACAACTGATCAGTTACTCATATGCCCACCAAATCATCTGCTGAACAGAAAAGTGCAATCCAATTTAAATACTAATATTAAATGCACTTTAAATGGCACAGTTTAGCTGTGTCTGTACATCTTGGTATAACAATTCTGCTCTCCTTGTTGTGCTTGTGGCAGGTAGGGCAATTTGCTTAACCTTTTCCTTAAGTTTTTGTCCTTTTCCATTTAAAGAGTTTCTGCCACAGCTTCCATGCACTCTTTGATTATTTCACAGTCAGTGAAAGGCTTTTTGTGTTCTCCTAAAATTCATTGTACTCGCAGTGAACACTCGTATGCTTGCTGTTGTGCTATCAGCTGTGTAACTCGCTCATGCTGTGCCCTCACTTCATTTATTCTTCTTGTCCTACAGTCAGACCCAGGCAGATAGCTTTGGTTGAAGTTCTATGTTTGGTTTCATAATTCCTCTTTAGATTTCCACTCGTTACGTCCAACTGATTCAGAACATATTAGGCAAACTGGCCGTACACCTGACAGACGTTGAAAGAAAAGCGTATGCTTCTGTCCATTCATCCTTAAATCTATGATTTTCATAGTCCACTTTATGTATTTTTAACAAAGCCATCTTCTTTTAGTCACTCATCTGTGCACCACCAATTACTGTCAGCAAGCATGAGCTCCCAAGCTAGTAACGTAGCAGCTATTAACAGTAACTTTAATAGTGTCACAGCACACTACACTGATGGTTGGAAGGGGTGCTTCAGCCACCATAGCTCCAGTCATAAATGGGTCAGTGGAAACACAACTGGTACTGTACCGAATAGAGCAAAACCGAGTGGAGCGAAGCCGCGCCGCCTAAGTAGAGCCGGTGGAAAAAGGACCCCGCATAGCTTCTTTGTCATTTCCTGGTGATTCATCACTAAGCGTCTAAACATTTCCAAGGTGTCTGTAACTGACGTTGCCCTATCTGACCACTTTTCTGTTATTTTTGAAAGCATCATCTGCAATGACTCAGTTAGATTTCTTCTACGTTTTTGTAGTTTATTTGGTGAAATTGGGAAATTTTGTCAAAATCAGTTCTAGTTGGAGACAACATTGGTACTGGAGTTGATGTGGATGTGCTGACTGCCTCTCTGATCTTTTGGGTTTTTTCAGTGAAGAAGTTAGCAAATTCATTGCAGGTCCTGGTAGAGTGGAGTTCAGATGCTACAGTTACAGGAGGGTTTGTTAACCTGTCGATCGTGGCAAATAATACACCAGCATTGTTAATGTTTTTACTGATGATCTCAGAAAAGAAAGATTCTCTTGCATTTATCAGTTGTAGGTTATATCTGTATAGTCTCTCTTTATAGATAATATAGTGAACCTGGAGTCCAGTCTTTCTCCACCTGCGTTCAGCTTTTCGACATTCCTTTTTTTCACTTCTGACTGGTGGAGCACTTTTCCATGGAGACATTTTCTTCCCAGAAATAACTTTCACTTTAATTGGAGCAATTGAATCAATAATGTCTGAGATTTTAGAATGAAAGTTATCTACCAGCTCATCTACAGTGTTACAGGGCAAAGAGTAAATCTGGTTAAAGGTTTCACCAGCACCGTCCTTGAAGATGCGTTTTCTTATCATATCTCTTTGGCAAACTGCCAAGCTTTCAAAACTAACAGAAAAGTGGTCAGATAGAGCAACATCAGTTACAGACACCTTGGAAATGTTTAGACCTTTAGTGATGATCAAGTCCAAAATATGTCCCTGTTTGTGCGTTTGCTGTTTAACATGTTGAGTCAAACCAACACTTCTAAGAGTGTCACATAGATCTACTGCACTTCTGTCTTCAGGATTGTCCATGTGAATGTTGAAATCTCCTACAATAATTAAACAGTCATAATCAACACATATCCCAGATAAAAGCTCATTAAAATCACTGAAAAGTTTGTTTTGGACTTAGGAGGCCTGTAAATATTCAAGAACATGGTTCGGACCGGATTCTTTACCTGGAGAGCAAAATATTCAAGAGTCAAATTTGCCCAGAAATACTTTTTTACACTCTAATAAATATTTAAACAAAGTGACCCCTACACCTTTTCTTTGCTGTCTGCTCTCAAAAAGAAAATTGTCGTTCGGAAACGTCGACTCTATCAGAATGGGAGCTTCATTAAATTAATCTAATCATGTTTCTGTTAAAAACAGAAACCTCTTCTCCTGTGGATTTCAACAGGGAGACATTTTGTGATGAACTCTCTTTCTCAGCCAACTGGCCGATTGTTTCTGCTGGAGCTGTTGGAGGGAACGTTATCTTTGTTGTTGATATTCCATGTTCTCTGCTGAAGGTCGAACCTGCTGGCAGATTATTTACTGAATAGAAGAGATTAGATGTCTGGCTAACATCTAATAGTGGTGTTGTTGTAAATATGAACATGAGAATATTATATAATATTAATATTATAATTTTAATATTTTACCAAATAATATTCCGGTCAGTTAAGGATTGTCCTGTGAATACCGGCCCAGTAGGGCGATGATATCAGGACAAAATAGAAAGGTGTGAGACGAGCTCTGACATTATTGAACAGCATAAACTCTGCACACACATGGAATGAATTCACACAATTTCTTAAAATACAAGAATTTATTAACAAAAATAAGTCAACTCAAAGTCAAACATATTTCAATCAACAAACTCTTTACTTTGCTAAAACAATCCAACTAAACTACCAAACAGAATTAAAGAATAACGAAGACTAATGGACTATGTACAATATAAACAAGTTGATTAAAGATGATTAGAAATTATGACCAAAAAGAGTGATGCAACATTACCATGCAATGTTTATGTTCGAGAAACAAGGATTATCTTGAAGAATCTGGAAATGAAGTTAAGTTAGTTTTGGAACTAACTTAGAAAATAATCAGCAACCTTTAGACAGCCATTCACAATGCAAGATCAGATAAAATATTATTTTGATTAAATTATATTTTAAATAATGATCTGCTGAATAAAACCAACCTCCTGGATGACCATTTCTCAACGGTGTCTAATTAGCTGCCTTCATTTATTAAAATAATATTTAAAGAAATATTATTGAGTATTTTGGAAAAGAGCCAAATCTTTCTGGAGAAATGGGGCTTAATGGTGTTTACTTAGTTATCAACTTTAGTAAATGATGTTCAGGGACTATTATTCACTAGCTTGAAAACCAACAACCTTTCTGTTGACTAGCCTTAATGCTAGCACACGGGTTCTTACCGGCTGGCCGTTGGGCTAACAAAGAAGCTAGCTAAAGTGCTAAGCTAGAGATAGCTTAGCGCCAGAATCAACACATACCTTTAAAATACCAGGGTTAAAATGCATAAGCGCTGACGGCGCGTTATGAGCAATGTTCTGGTTAAAACCACCCTTTAAATAAAGTTTATCTTAGCTTTAAAACATACAAAGAACACGAACCGGCCTGTGTGCTACAGGTAGCATGCTAGCACCAAGATAGCCGAATTCCACAAAACAAACTTCATAACATGAAAACGTTTAGATCATTTCATCCTAAACCAATCTGTTAATCTGCCCAAAACCCAACCTCTGAAGCTGTTGAGGTTGTCCAAGGGCGAAGTTTGAAGAAGATATCAGTCGTGAACAAAGAGTTAGCTTCCCGCTAACTTCCTCAGTTTCTCCCGATCAGAAGGTGACCAGCTGTTCGTTACCGTAAACACGGTTGCGGCCGTCGTCTTTCCTCCAGACTCGGCTTGTCGAAACAGCTTCTCTCGGAACACCGTTTGCTTCTGTGGGGCCTCGAAGAGAAAATGTAAGCAACTCTTACACCTTAATTTCTCCGTTCATGAATGAAAATACCGGATACACAGACAGTATTTCATTCTACTTAACTTTTGCAAATGATCGGTGATCGGTCCTTGGATCCAGTTGAATTTATGTCCTTTTGCCAGCAAAAGACATTCAGCCCGCTGTGTTCCCTCCTGACCCGATGGTCATCGGTGTGGAAGAGAAAGACTTGTGGAAAGGTGGGGCTTTTATTTGGGTATTGGCGCCACAGGAAGTCCGCAGTTACCCCATTTCCTGGCTGTGCTGGAAGAAGGTTAATGCACTTTATTTTGAAAGGTTCCAGGAAAGTATGTACCGGAGTTTTAGTGTTGAACACCCATGGCTGTGTGGTCCCAACAGTGTGGTATGACTTACACCTGAATTAAATAAGTAGTGTATAACCACTCTCTGCAGATATTGACTGTGTACTTAGAAGCTAGTTAAGGCATTTCTTTAACGGATTTGTCTTAAAGTTGTGGGACATCAGCCACCAAGAACTGGACTTCACAACACTCATAACAGTATTTCCTATTTTACACATTCAGTAGTCATTTCTGTTCAGGTCGGTAGCACAAATTAACAACTTATGTCACTTTACAAGATAAACAGGGCCTTACAACGATATTGATAGCCCTTTGAGTATGTTTAAAGTTTATAAGGCTGCAACCCCAAATTTTGTTTAATTTTGTTGAGATTTTATACAAGAGACAAACACTATGTTACTTGATTGTGAAGTGAAAGGAATATTTTATCTGGCCAAAGAAAAATGGTTACAACAAAGAAAATGTGGTGTTTGTTTGTTCTTAATTTATTCGTTGTATAAGCACAGCTGTTCTGTATCCTATCTAATGGGTATCATGCTCCATTAAATAAGACATCAAATGAGCGATTAGGATCATAAATCCTCAAGTAAAAGGTTTAGAGAGGTCATAGCTCACGTGAGAACACTTTTACTTCACAATAAGAGATTTTCTAATGGGAGATGAGCCCTCTCAGGTGGAAAACTGAGGCATGAGGTCTGGCAGACTTCTTTTGTAGGGTTAATTCAATTCAATTCAATTCAATTCAGTTTTATTTATATAGCACCAATTCACAACACGTGTTGTCTCAAGGCACTTGACAACAGTCAGGTACATACATTCCAATTAATTACTGGAGACAAGATGAAGAATGTATGAATAATGCAGGGTATATAAATGCAGTTGAACCCTCTTACTTATGGAGAGCCATTTTATTAGAAATGAAATAAATAAAGAAATAACTACTGTTATTAATAAATTATTAATACATATTCCATCAAATAATACATTTCCCCATTACATAAAACAAAATAAATATTTAAAACAAATTTTTAGCTTCTTTTGTCATTTATCTATTTACTTCAAGATTTACTTATTTATTTACATCAAGTTTCATTTATATATTGTGCAGCAACCTCAATATTTTGCAGCTAGTTCCTGTTTTATTGCACTGAAATTCGCTGTTTCGCTGCACTCTGACCAGACCTGCCCCACAGAGAAAGCTCGGACTCCTCATTTGAATATAGGAACATTAAATAAAAAGAGCTTGAAATAAAAAAATAAAGTAAAATATTAAAAGTCCCTGAATTAAATATAGTAGTTTCACAAAATAAATAAAAAAAACAAATTGCTTTCTCCAGGGAAGGCATGATGCAGGATTGAGGAGATCCTCGAAATACTTCTTCCACTGCCCGACAATGTCCCCAG